>NW_025963935.1:4832500-5547500 GCF_023055435.1 Haliotis rufescens
AGATGGACGCCTTCATTTCTGTTGTGCATGTCCAACAGGCTGGTGGAAAACTAACTGAGATAAGATTAGGTCAAATGGTAGCTGGTAAGTGGGACGTTCAGGCCCACAGGGCGCAATAACAGAGGCAAACAATTGAACCTTATATCAGCCTATCATATAACATCGATACCTGAGTGACTCCATCCCACTCGTGCATCTAGTGTAGGTCAATACGTTGTAGCGGAGTTAAGAAGAAGCGTGGTCAAACTTTGTAAATTGAGGGGCGTTAGGAGGAGGTGCTGGGCAAACGCTGTTGGGGCGTTGAGAGGAGGTGCTGGGCAAACGTTGTAGGGGCGTTAAGAGGAGGTGCTGGTCAGACGTTGGAGGGGCGTTAAGAGGATGTGTTGGGCAAACGTTGTAGGGGCGTTAAGAGGAAGTGCTGGGCAGACGTTGTAGGGGCGTTAAGAGGAGGTGCTGGGCAGACGTTGTAGGGGCGTTAAGAGGAGGTGCTGGGCAGACGTTTAAGGGGCGTTAAGAGGATGTGTTGGGCAAACGTTGTAGGGGCGTTAAGAGGAGGTGCTGGGCAGACGTTGTAGGGGCGTTAAGAGGGGGTGTTGGGCAAACGTTGTAGGCGTTAAGAGGAGGTGTTGGGCAAACGTTGTAGGGCCGTTTAGAGGAGGTGCTGGACAGACGTTGAAGGGGCGTTAAGAGGAGGTGCTGGGCAGACGTTGTAAGGGCGTTAAGAGGAGGTGCTGGGCAGACGTTGTAGGGGCGTTAAGAGGAGGTGCTGGGCAGACGTTGTAGGCGTTAAGAGGAAGTGCTGGTCAGACGTTGTAGGGGCGTTAAGAGGAGGTGCTGGTCAGAAGTTGTAGGGGCGTTAAGAGGGGATGCTGGGCAGACGTTGTAGGGGCGTTAAGAGGAGGTGCTGGTCAGAAGTTGTAGGGGCGTTAAGAGGAGGTGCTGGGCAGAGTTTGTAGGGGCGTTAAGAGGGAATGCTGGGCAGACGTTGTAGGGGCGTTAAGAGGAGGTGCTGGTCAGACGTTGTAGGGGCGTTAAGAGGATGTGTTGGGCAAACGTTGAAGGGGCGTTAAGAGGAGGTGCTGGGCAGACGTTGTAGGCGTTAAGAGGAGGTGCTGGGCAGACGTTGTAGGCGTTAAGAGGAGGTGCTGGGCAGACGTTGTAGGGGCGTTAAGAGGATGTGTTGGGCAAACGTTGTAGGAGCGTTAAGAGGAGGTGCTGGGCATACGTTGTAGGCGTTAAGAGGAAGTGCTGGTCAGACGTTGTAGGGGCGTTAAGAGGAGGTGCTGGTCAGAAGTTGTAGGGGCGTTAAGAGGGAATGCTTGGCAGACGTTGTAGGGGCGTTAAGAGGGAATGCTGGTCAGACGTTGTAGGGGCGTTAAGAGGAGGTGCTGGGCAGACGTTGTAGGGGCGTTAAGAGGATGTGTTGGGCAAACGTTGAAGGGGCGTTAAGAGGAGGTGCTGGGCTGACGTTGAAGGGGCGTTAAGAGGGGGTGCTGGGCAAAGGTTGTAGGGGCGTTAAGATAAGGTGCTGGGCAGACGTTGTAGGGGCGTTAAGAGGGGGTGCTAGGCAGACGTTGTAGGGGCGTTAAGAGGAGGTGCTGGGCAGACGTTGTAGGGGCGTTAAGAGGGGATGCTGGGCAAACGTTATAGGGGCGTTAAGAGGAGGTGCTGGGCAGACATTGTAGGGCCGATAAGAGGAGGTGCTGGGCAAACGTCGTAGGGGCGTTAAGAGGGGATGCTGGGCAAACGTTGTAGGGGCGTTAAGAGGAAGTGCTGAGCAGACGTTGTAGGGGCGTTAAGAGGAGGTGCTGGGCAGACGTTGTAGGGGCGTTAAGAGGAGGTGCTGGGCAAAAGTTGTAGGGGCGTTAAGAGGGGATGCTGGGCAAACGCTGTAGGGGCGTTAAGAGGGGGTGCTGGGCAAACGCTGTAGGGGCGTTAAGAGGATGTATTGGGCAATCGTTGTAGGGGCGTTAAGAGGAGGTGCTGGGCAAACGTCGTAGGGGCGTTAAGAGGGGATGCTGGGCAAACGTTGTAGGGGCGTTAAGAGGAAGTGCTGAGCAGACGTTGTAGGGGCGTTAAGAGGAGGTGCTGGGCAAACGTTGTAGGGGCGTTAAGAGGAGGTGCTGGGCAGACGTTGTAGGGGCGTTAAGAGGAGGTGATGGGGAGACGTTGTAGGGGCGTTAAGAGGAGGTGCTGGGCAGACGTGGTAGGGTCGTTAAGAGAGGCTGTGGATTCAAAACCTCCATTAACTCGAGTTGAGAGTCAAACTGTCACTGGGTTAAGTAAGTTTTGAAATGAAAAGTTGTCATCTATTTGTCACACGGGATTGAAAGAAATGTTCGTTTCATCAGCTAAAAGTTAAAGTTATTATCTATACAGATGCGAGGACATGCTTAAAACAGAACAACGCATGTAGGAGATCGTATCTCCGGCAAATAGCAGTTGCTGTAAGGGTGATGATTATCAAACATTAGCGGTGTCTCGGTACAACCACCACCCCTGAGATTTTGCCCCCGGATAGAATGTATTTGAATGAAATCTACGCAATTGGAACGTCTGATATCCCCTCTGGTGTTTTAATGCATTCTTATTCTGTTGTAGTTTTTCAAAACAAGTTTAATTGACGTGTTTTAATAATGACAATGGTTGTAGAACAGTGGCATTCGTCACACTATTTGTATGTAATGTACATTCAGAATGACACACGGCGAAGGCATGTGCAAGATATACGGTTTGACGTGTGCCTTGGGTGGTATTCTCCATTAATGTAGACCAAGTACATCGGAAAATATAACTCGAATTTATTGTCGCATGAGAAATAAACACAAACATATATGCAAAGAATCAGATTGTATCAGCTTGTTAAAATTAAAAAAGTTAAAACGTGTATTGTGGACTCATTTATGTTTTCGAAAGAATCGAGGAATTTATCAACCCCGTGTGACATCAGTGATGAGATTCATGATCTTCTGGCGATTGAATACGACATTACGATTTCCTACTAGCGCTCTTTTGCTTCAATTATAGTCTTTTAAACTATTTTCAGATTTTCCTTTCTTTAATAATAATAATAATAATAATAATAATATTAATAATAATAATAATGATGATGATAATGATGATGATGATGATGATGATGATGATGATGATGATGATGATGATGATGATAATGATAATGATAGTGATAATAATGCATTTATAATGCGCCAGATTCCATTCACCAAGTGAATGCTTAAAGCGCTACACTATTATTACCCCGGTCAATGGATCAGTGAGCACTCGATTTCCTTCTCATCTCCCTGGGGAGTATACAACCCATTAAGAGATATTTAACAACATAAAAACTGTACGTGTTAAATGGTGTTGGCTCGACAAATTTACTGACAAGGGATTTGGAATAATACTTTGTGGGTTGGTTTTATAGGAATGTTACGAAATTTACAGATTTGTACAGAAGCGAAAAATTGTTCTTTATTTAAAACATTTTTTTGACGTTTTACTGGCCCAAGTATTCCTTCCTAGTATTTCAACTACCTTGTCTTCACCCCAAAGAATATTTAGTCCGTAATGGGTTTATGAATAGATATGATAAATTTCATGGTTTATGCTCTCAGCTTGAAATGTTGATATACGACAGATGTAGTTTTCCAGAATTTAATCGCCAATAATAAAGGATGCACATAACACACGAGTGCGTATTATACGCGAATAGGGGAAGGAAGGGGTGCGTATTTTAAGCGAATAGGGGTCGGAAGGGGTGCTAATTGGGATTGTTCATTAGCCAATATCTTAGCAAATCTTGACGTGGGCGCTTCTTAGAGCGGGGCGCTTGCTACGTCGAATGTCAACTTGTCTTTTGGGGAGTTGCATGGCGATCGTGGCACACGTTGTTGACCATAGATAGGGACAATGGAGGTCTGTTTCTAAATTCTGGAAATATACAACGTAAACGCCAAAGAATCATCAGTCTCGATATCTGCCGAAACTGATTCCATTGGATGTAAAAGTCTCATTCTGGGTTTAAGTGTGTCAGCGCCAACCTCCTTGGTGTCCTTGGTTATTCTCAGAATAGTGACTGAGTGAGTGAGTGAGTTGGGGTTAACGCCGCTTTTAACAATATTCCAGTTATATCGCGACGTGTCAGCTAAATGTGGGAGGAAAGCCCGAAGTGATGCAGGTCTCAGACGTTTACCACTTCGGTGAAACCCACGAGCACGGGTATGGTGCTGACAAACATAGAAACATGATCGGGGCGAACCGGGATTCGAACCCACAATCATAGGTTACTGGCGTGTCCAAGGGACGCAACTCTGCACAGCGAATTGCGGCGCCTTAGACGACTGGGCCCCCCGTGCCCCCTCTCAGAATAGTAACTCTGCGTATAGTTTGCGGGTTTTTTTTTTTTTTTTGGGGGGGGGGTCCGCGTTTTCCATCTTTAAAACGCTCAACATCGATGTATTTCGACAAGATGCCCTTTAACGTCGCATATCATTGCTCCAGCCCTAGAGCCAATAGCGCTTGGAGCACAATAAAGATCAAGTTTGTATAAACCCTGAGTAAAAGACAACAAGTTGTTTTTCTTCCGACATGCGTCTCCTTCTGAAGGTGAACATGGAGATAAGAGGATTAGGCAGCAGAGAAATATGGACGGCCTCGGGGCGCGATGATCTTTATGCATCTCACTTTGAATATCGTTCTTCATTTAACTACGCAGGTGAACGCAGGTCACATGTATCTCGATCGAATATCAGAAGAATCTTTACTGTACTCACGGAGCTATGCTCCCATGATCTTGGGTGTCGTAGAATAATAAATTAAATAAACTCATGACGAACACGTGGTGATAGGTTCACTGGTCTATTTATAAGGGTTAATTGTATAAATAGATGACAATAAAATATCAGGTAAACACATTCAGCGCTAATATACAAGCGGCTTAACTAAGCAACTGTATGACAGGTATAAAATGAGAAGCTAAAACAACAGTTTGACACGAATCCGACCAGATGTGTAGACAGCCAATTTAGTCGTCTGCGCCTAACTGACACCTGAATCAATTAACTCAACACTTTAATGTGTGAATAATCACGGCATTCGGCACCACTCGCCCCTTTCCGTAACCTGAAAGAAGACTCGGCCCCCTATCGATGAATGCGAAAATACGACAGACCTATCAGAATGCGCGTATGATTTCAAGCTTTTCGTCAAAGAATTCCTCAGAAATAATTTTTGATTTTACATATGTCTTGCATCTAAAAATATACCAACGACACAGTTAAATGTATTCAATCATACTGTATAATTCCACACGTCCCGATGTGCTTTAAATTGCACGTGAAATATATTCTAATATATGGGGAAATATATGTGAACCATTAGGCAACGAGTTGACAATTGTTTTAGGTATGCCTGTTTGCGCTAAGACGGAACCCGGTCGCAAAAATGGCCATGAGAAGGGCACGATTCGCCATTCGGCTTGTCCCGGAATAACACGAGTTGGTCACAGAGTCGCTATTCGGCTTGTTCCGGAATAACACGGGTTGGTCACGAATGTAATCTCGGCTGGATTTTAATAACGGGAGATAAACACAGAGGGCTATTCCTGAAATAAGTCACTCAGACTAAGATCTTACGTCTGAATATCAACTAGTCTTAATCGTCGAAAGTTTCAGTCACTTTGACTGAACAAAGAAATACTAAAGTTCCCCAATACCTTGACAATCACGGGAAGGTGGTTATCCACGGATTACTGGAACAACGGAGTAGTTCACAGACTAGTTACTAAGTGTCTAGACTATCACGGGAAGGTTCGTTATCCACGGATTACTGGACAACGGAGTAGTTCACAGACTAGTTACTAAGTGTCGAGACTATCACAGGAAGGTGGTTATCCACGGATTACTGGACAACGGAGTAGTTCACAGACTAGTTACTAAGTGTCTAGACAATCACGGGAAGGTGGTTATCCACGGATTACTGGACAACGGAGTAGTTCACAGACTAGTTACTAAGTGTCGAGACTATCACGGGAAGGTGGTTATCCACGGATTACTGGACAACGGAGTAGTTCACAGACTAGTTACTAAGTGTCTAGACAATCACGGGAAGGTGGTTATCCACGGATTACTGGACAACGGAGTAGTTCACAGACTAGTTACTAAGTGTCTAGACAATCACGGGAAGGTGGTTATCCACGGATTACTGGAACAACGGAGTAGTTCACAGACTAGTTACTAAGTGCCTAGACAATCACGGGAAGGTGGTTATCCACGGATTACTGGACAACGGAGTAGTTCACAGACTAGTTACTGAGTGCCTAGACAATCACGGGAAGGTGGTTATCCACGGATTACTGGACAACGGAGTAGTTCACAGACTAGTTACTAAGTGTCTAGACTATCACGGGAAGGTTCGTTATCCACGGATTACTGTACAACGGAGTAGTTCACAGACTAGTTACTAAGTGCCTAGACAATCACGGGAAGGTGGTTATCCTAGGATTACTGGAACAACGGAGTAGTTCACAGACTAGTTACTAAGTGCCTAGACTATCACAGGAAGGTGGTTATCCACGGATTACTGGACAACGGAGTACTTCACAGACTGGTTACTAAGTGTCTAGACTATCACGAGAAGGTGGTTATCCACGGATTACTGGACAACGGAGTAGTTCACAGACTAGTTACTAAGTGCCTAGACTATCACGGGAAGGTTCGTAATCCACGGATTACTGGACAACGGAGTAGTTCACAGACTAGTTACTAAGTGTCTCGACAATCACGGGAAGGTTCGTTATCCACGGATTACTGGACAACGGAGTAGTTCACAGACTAGTTACTAAGTGTCTAGACTATCACGGGAAGGTGGTTATCCACGGATTACTGGACACCGGAGTAGTTCACAGACTAGTTACTAAGTGCCTAGACTATCACGGGAAGGTGGTTATCCACGGATTACTGGACAACGGAGTAGTTCACAGACTAGTTACTAAGTGTCTAGACTATCACGGGAAGGTGGTTATCCACGGATTACTGGACAACGGAGTAGTTCACAGACTAGTTACTAAGTGCCTAGACTATCACGGGAAGGTGGTTATCCACGGATTACTGTACAACGGAGTAGTTCACAGACTAGTTACTAAGTGTCTAGACTATCACGGGAAGGTTCGTTATCCACGGATTACTGGACAACGGAGTAGTTCACAGACTAGTTACTAAGTGTCTAGACTATCACGGGAAGGTGGTTATCCACGGATTACTGGACAACGGAGTAGTTCACAGACTAGTTACTAAGTGTCTAGACTATCACGGGAAGTTTCGTTATCCACGGATTACTGGACAACGGAGTAGTTCACAGACTAGTTACTAAGTGTCTAGACTATCACGGGAAGGTGGTTATCCACGGATTACTGGACAACGGAGTAGTTCACAGACTAGTTACTAAGTGCCTAGACTATCACGGGAAGGTTCGTTATCCACGGATTACTGGACAACGGAGTAGTTCACAGACTAGTTACTAAGTGTCTAGACTATCACGGGAAGGTGGTTATCCACGGATTACTGGACAACGGAGTACTTCACAGACTAGTTACTAAGTGCCTAGACTATCACGGGAAGGTTCGTTATCCACGGATTACTGGACATCGGAGTAGTTCACAGACTAGTTACTAAGTGTCTAGACTATCACGGGAAGGTGGTTATCCACGGATTACTGGACAACGGAGTAGTTCACAGACTAGTTACTAAGTGTCTAGACTATCACGGGAAGGTTCGTTATCCACGGATTACTGGACAACGGAGTAGTTCACAGACTAGTTACTAAGTGTCTAGACTATCACGGGAAGGTGGTTATCCACGGATTACTGGACAACGGAGTAGTTCACAGACTAGTTACTAAGTGCCTAGACTATCACGGGAAGGTGGTTATCCACGGATTACTGGACAACGGAGTAGTTCACAGACTAGTTACTAAGTGCCTAGACTATCACGGGAAGGTGGTTATCCACGGATTACTGGACAACGGAGTAGTTCACAGACTAGTTACTAAGTGTCTAGACTATCACGGGAAGGTGGTTATCCACGGATTACTGGAACAACGGAGTAGTTCACAGACTAGTTACTAAGTGCCTAGACTATAACAGGAAGGTGGTTATCCACGGATTACTGGACAACGGAGTACTTCACAGACTGGTTACTAAGTGTCTACACTATCACGGGAAGGTTCGTTATCCACGGATTACTGGACAACGGAGTAGTTCACAGACTAGTTACTAAGTGCCTAGACTATCACGGGAAGGTGGTTATCCACGGATTACTGGACAACGGAGTAGTTCACAGACTAGTTACTAAGTGCCTAGACTATCACGGGGAGGTGGTTATCCACGGATTACTGGAACAACGGAGTAGTTCACAGACTAGTTACTAAGTGCCTAGACTATCACGGGAAGGTGGTTATCCACGGATTACTGGACAACGGAGTAGTTCACAGACTAGTTACTAAGTGTCTAGACTATCACGGGAAGGTGGTTATCCACGGATTACTGGACAACGGAGTAGTTCACAGACTAGTTACTAAGTGTCTAGACTATCACGGGAAGGTGGTTATCCACGGATTACTGGACAACGGAGTAGTTCACAGACTAGTTACTAAGTGTCTAGACTATCACGGGAAGGTGGTTATCCACGGATTACTGGACAACGGAGTAGTTCACAGACTAGTTACTAAGTGCCTAGACTATCACGGGAAGGTGGTTATCCACGGATTACTGTACAACGGAGTAGTTCACAGACTAGTTACTAAGTGTCTAGACTATCACGGGAAGGTTCGTTATCCACGGATTACTGGACAACGGAGTAGTCACAGACTAGTTACTAAGTGTCTAGACTATCACGGGAAGGTGGTTATCCACTGATTACTGGACAACGGAGTAGTTCACAGACTAGTTACTAAGTGTCTAGACTATCACGGGAAGGTGGTTATCCACGGATTACTGGACAACGGAGTAGTTCACAGACTAGTTACTAAGTGCCTAGACAATCACGGGAAGGTGGTTATCCACGGATTACTGGACAACTGAGTAGTTCACAGACTAGTTACTAAGTGCCTAGACAATCACGGGAAGGTGGTTATCCACGGATTACTGGACAACGGAGTAGTTCACAGACTAGTTACTGAGTGCCTAGACAATCACGGGAAGGTGGTTATCCACGGATTACTGGACAACGGAGTAGTTCACAGACTAGTTACTAAGTGTCTAGACTATCACGGGAAGGTTCGTTATCCACGGATTACTGTACAACGGAGTAGTTCACAGACTAGTTACTAAGTGCCTAGACAATCACGGGAAGGTGGTTATCCTAGGATTACTGGAACAACGGAGTAGTTCACAGACTAGTTACTAAGTGCCTAGACTATCACAGGAAGGTGGTTATCCACGGATTACTGGACAACGGAGTACTTCACAGACTGGTTACTAAGTGTCTAGACTATCACGAGAAGGTGGTTATCCACGGATTACTGGACAACGGAGTAGTTCACAGACTAGTTACTAAGTGCCTAGACTATCACGGGAAGGTTCGTAATCCACGGATTACTGGACAACGGAGTAGTTCACAGACTAGTTACTAAGTGTCTCGACAATCACGGGAAGGTTCGTTATCCACGGATTACTGGACAACGGAGTAGTTCACAGACTAGTTACTAAGTGTCTAGACTATCACGGGAAGGTGGTTATCCACGGATTACTGGACACCGGAGTAGTTCACAGACTAGTTACTAAGTGCCTAGACTATCACGGGAAGGTGGTTATCCACGGATTACTGGACAACGGAGTAGTTCACAGACTAGTTACTAAGTGTCTAGACTATCACGGGAAGGTGGTTATCCACGGATTACTGGACAACGGAGTAGTTCACAGACTAGTTACTAAGTGCCTAGACTATCACGGGAAGGTGGTTATCCACGGATTACTGTACAACGGAGTAGTTCACAGACTAGTTACTAAGTGTCTAGACTATCACGGGAAGGTTCGTTATCCACGGATTACTGGACAACGGAGTAGTTCACAGACTAGTTACTAAGTGTCTAGACTATCACGGGAAGGTGGTTATCCACGGATTACTGGACAACGGAGTAGTTCACAGACTAGTTACTAAGTGTCTAGACTATCACGGGAAGTTTCGTTATCCACGGATTACTGGACAACGGAGTAGTTCACAGACTAGTTACTAAGTGTCTAGACTATCACGGGAAGGTGGTTATCCACGGATTACTGGACAACGGAGTAGTTCACAGACTAGTTACTAAGTGCCTAGACTATCACGGGAAGGTTCGTTATCCACGGATTACTGGACAACGGAGTAGTTCACAGACTAGTTACTAAGTGTCTAGACTATCACGGGAAGGTGGTTATCCACGGATTACTGGACAACGGAGTACTTCACAGACTAGTTACTAAGTGCCTAGACTATCACGGGAAGGTTCGTTATCCACGGATTACTGGACATCGGAGTAGTTCACAGACTAGTTACTAAGTGTCTAGACTATCACGGGAAGGTGGTTATCCACGGATTACTGGACAACGGAGTAGTTCACAGACTAGTTACTAAGTGTCTAGACTATCACGGGAAGGTTCGTTATCCACGGATTACTGAACAACGGAGTAGTTCACAGACTAGTTACTAAGTGTCTAGACTATCACGGGAAGGTGGTTATCCACGGATTACTGGACAACGGAGTAGTTCACAGACTAGTTACTAAGTGCCTAGACTATCACGGGAAGGTGGTTATCCACGGATTACTGGACAACGGAGTAGTTCACAGACTAGTTACTAAGTGCCTAGACTATCACGGGAAGGTGGTTATCCACGGATTACTGGACAACGGAGTAGTTCACAGACTAGTTACTAAGTGTCTAGACTATCACGGGAAGGTGGTTATCCACGGATTACTGGAACAACGGAGTAGTTCACAGACTAGTTACTAAGTGCCTAGACTATAACAGGAAGGTGGTTATCCACGGATTACTGGACAACGGAGTACTTCACAGACTGGTTACTAAGTGTCTACACTATCACGGGAAGGTTCGTTATCCACGGATTACTGGACAACGGAGTAGTTCACAGACTAGTTACTAAGTGCCTAGACTATCACGGGAAGGTTCGTTATCCACGGATTACTGGACAACGGAGTAGTTCACAGACTAGTTACGAAGTGTCTAGACAATCACGGGAAGGTTCGTTATCCACGGATTACTGGACAACGGAGTAGTTCTCAGACTAGTTACTAAGTGTCTAGACTATCACGGGAAGGTGGTTATCCACGGATTACTGGACAACGGAGTAGTTCACAGACTAGTTACTAAGTGTCTAGACTATAACGGGAAGGTGGTTATCCACGGATTACTGGACAACGGAGTAGTTCACAGACTAGTTACTAAGTGTCTAGACAATCACGGGAAGGTGGTTATCCACGGATTACTGGACAACGGAGTAGTTCACAGACTAGTTACTAAGTGCCTAGACTATCACGGGGAGGTGGTTATCCACGGATTACTGGAACAACGGAGTAGTTCACAGACTAGTTACTAAGTGCCTAGACTATCACGGGAAGGTGGTTATCCACGGATTACTGGACAACGGAGTAGTTCACAGACTAGTTACTAAGTGTCTAGACTATCACGGGAAGGTGGTTATCCACGGATTACTGGACAACGGAGTAGTTAACAGACTAGTTACTAAGTGTCTAGACTATCACGGGAAGGTGGTTATCCACGGATTACTGGACAACGGAGTAGTTCACAGACTAGTTACTAAGTGTCTAGACTATCACGGGAAGGTGGTTATCCACGGATTACTGGACAACGGAGTAGTTCACAGACTAGTTACTAAGTGCCTAGACTATCACGGGAAGGTGGTTATCCACGGATTACTGTACAACGGAGTAGTTCACAGACTAGTTACTAAGTGTCTAGACTATCACGGGAAGGTTCGTTATCCACGGATTACTGGACAACGGAGTAGTCACAGACTAGTTACTAAGTGTCTAGACTATCACGGGAAGGTGGTTATCCACTGATTACTGGACAACGGAGTAGTTCACAGACTAGTTACTAAGTGTCTAGACTATCACGGGAAGGTGGTTATCCACGGATTACTGGACAACGGAGTAGTTCACAGACTAGTTACTAAGTGCCTAGACAATCACGGGAAGGTGGTTATCCACGGATTACTGGACAACTGAGTAGTTCACAGACTAGTTACTAAGTGCCTAGACTATCACGGGAAGGTTCGTTATCCACGGATTACTGGACAACGGAGTAGTTCACAGACTAGTTACTAAGTGCCTAGACTATCACGGGAAGGTGGTTATCCACGGATTACTGCACAACGGAGTAGTTCACAGACTAGTTACTAAGTGCCTAGACTATCACGGGAAGGTTCGTTATCCACGGATTACTGGACAACGGAGTAGTTCACAGACTAGTTACTAAGTGTCTAGACTATCACGGGAAGGTGGTTATCCACGGATTACTGGACAACGGAGTAGTTCACAGACTAGTTACTAAGTGCCTAGACTATCACGGGAAGGTTCGTTATCCACGGATTACTGGACAACGGAGTAGTTCACAGACTAGTTACTAAGTGTCTAGACTATCACGGGAAGGTGGTTATCCACGGATTACTGGACAACGGAGTAGTTCACAGACTAGTTACTAAGTGTCTAGACTATCACGGGAAGGTTCGTTATCCACGGATTACTGGACAACGGAGTAGTTCGCAGACTAGTTACTAAGTGTCTAGACTATCACGAGAAGGTTCGTTATCCACGGATTACTGGACAACGGAGTAGTTCACAGACTAGTTACTAAGTGCCTAGACTATCACGGGAAGGTGGTTATCCACGGATTACTGGACAACGGAGTAGTTCACAGACTAGTTACTAAGTGCCTAGACTATCACGGGAAGGTGGTTATCCACGGATTACTGGAACAACGGAGTAGTTCAGAGACTAGTTACTAAGTGTCTAGACTATCACGGGAAGTTGGTTATCCACGGATTACTGGACAACGGAGTAGTTCACAGACTAGTTACTAAGTGTCTAGACTATCACGGGAAGGTGGTTATCCACGGATTACTGGAACAACGGAGTAGTTCACAGACTAGTTACTAAGTGTCTGGAATATCACGGGAAGGTGGTTATCCACGGATTACTGGACAACGGAGTAGTTCACAGACTAGTTACTTAGTGTCTAGACTATCACGGGGAGGTGGTTATCCACGGATTACTGTACAACGGAGTACTTCACAGACTAGTTACTAAGTGTCTAGACAATCACGGGAAGGTGGTTATCCACGGACTACTGGACAACGGAGTAGTTCACAGACTAGTTACTAAGTGTCTAGACTATCACGGGAAGGTGGTTATCCACGGATTACTGGACAACGGAGTAGTTCACAGACTAGTTACTAAGTGTCTAGACTATCACGGGAAGGTGGTTATCCACGGATTACTGGACAACGGAGTAGTTCACAGACTAGTTACTAAGTGCCCAGACTATCACGTGAAGGTGGTTATCCACGGATTACTGTACAACGGAGTACTTCACAGACTAGTTACTAAGTGTCTAGACTATCACGGGAAGGTGGTTATCCACGGATTACTGGACAACGGAGTAGTTCACAGACTAGTTACTAAGTGTCTAGACTATCACGGGAAAGTGGTTATCCACGGATTACTGGACAACGGAGTAGTTCACAGACTAGTTACTAAGTGTCTAGACTATCACGGGAAGGTTCGTTATCCACGGATTACTGGACAACGGAGTAGTTCACAGACTAGTTACTAAGTGGCTAGACTATCACGGGAAGGTGGTTATTAACGGATTACTGGACAACGGAGTAGTTCACAGACTAGTTACTAAGTGTCTAAACAATCACGGGAAGATGGTTATCCACGGATTACTGGACAACGGAGTAGTTCACAGACTAGTTACTAAGTGTCTAGACTATCACGGGAAGGTGGTTATCCACGGATTACTGGACAACGGAGTAGTGCACAGACTAGTTACTAAGTGCCTAGACTATCACGGGAAGGTGGTTATCCACGGATTACTGGACAACGGAGTAGTTCACAGACTAGTTACTAAGTGTCTAGACTATCACGGGAAGGTGGTTATTCACGGATTACTGGACAACGGAGTAGTACACAGACTAGTTACTAAGTGTCTAGACTATCACGGGAAGGTGGTTATCCACGGATTACTGGACAACGGAGTAGTTCACAGACTAGTTACTAAGTGTCTAGACTATCACGAGAAGGTGGTTATCCACGGATTACTGGACAACGGAGTAGTTCACAGACTAGTTACTAAGTGTCTAGATTATCAAGGGAAGCAGGTTATCCACGGATTACTGGACAACGGAGTAGTTCACAGACTAGTTACTAAGTGTCTAGACTATCACGGGAAGGTGGTTATCCACGGATTACTGGACAACGGAGTAGTTCACAGACTAGTTACTAAGTGTCTAGACTATCACGAGAAGGTGGTTATCCACGGATTACTGGACAACGGAGTAGTTCACAGACTAGTTACTAAGTGTCTAGACTATCACGGGAAGGTGGTTATCCACGGATTACTGGACAACGGAGTAGTGCACAGACTAGTTACTAAGTGCCTAGACTATCACGGGAAGGTGGTTATCCACGGATTACTGGACAACGGAGTAGTTCACAGACTAGTTACTAAGTGCCTAGACTATCACGGGAAGGTGGTTATCCACGGATTACTGGAACAACGGAGTAGTTCACAGACTAGTTACTAAGTGTCTAGACTATCACGGGAAGGTTCGTTATCCACGGATTACTGGACAACGGAGTAGTTCACAGACTAGTTACTAAGTGTCTAGACTATCACGGGAAGGTGGTTATCCACGGATTACTGGACAACGGAGTAGTTCACAGACTAGTTACTAAGTGTCTAGACTATCACGGGAAGGTGGTTATCCACGGATTACTGGACAACGGAGTAGTTCACAGACTAGTTACTAAGTGCCTAGACTATCACGGGAAGGTGGTTATCCACGGATTACTGGACAACGGAGTGGTTCACAAACTAGTTACTAAGTGTCTAGACTATCACGGGAAGGTTCGTTATCCACGGATTACTGGACAACGGAGTAGTTCACAGACTAGTTACTAAGTGTCTAGATTATCACGGGAAGGTTCGTTATCCACGGATTACTGGACAACGGAGTAGTTCACAGACTAGTTACTAAGTGTCTAGACTATCACGGGAAGGTGGTTATCCACGGATTACTGGACAACGGAGTAGTTCACAGACTAGTTACTAAGTGTCTAGACTATCACGGGAAGGTGGTTATCCACGGATAACTGGAACAACGGAGTAGTTCACAGACTAGTTACTAAGAGTCTGGACTATCACGGGAAGGTGGTTATCCACGGATTACTGGACAACGGAGTAGTTCACAGACTAGTTACTAAGTGTCTAGACTATCACGGGAAGGTGGTTATCCACGGATTACTGGACAACGGAGTAGTTCACAGACTAGTTACTAAGTGTCTAGACTATCACGGGAAGGTGGTTATCCACGGATTACTGGACAACGGAGTAGTTCACAGACTAGTTACTAAGTGTCTAGACTATCACGGGAAGGTGGTTATCCACGGATTACTGAACAACGGAGTAGTTCACAGACTAGTTACTAAGTGCCTAGACTATCACGGGAAGGTGGTTATCCACGGATTACTGGACAACGGAGTGGTTCACAAACTAGTTACTAAGTGTCTAGACTATCACGGGAAGGTTCGTTATCCACGGATTACTGGACAACGGAGTAGTTCACAGACTAGTTACTAAGTGTCTAGATTATCACGGGAAGGTTCGTTATCCACGGATTACTGGACAACGGAGTAGTTCACAGACTAGTTACTAAGTGTCTAGACTATCACGGGAAGGTGGTTATCCACGGATTACTGGACAACGGAGTAGTCACAGACTAGTTACTAAGTGTCTAGACTATCACGGGAAGGTGGTTATCCACTGATTACTGGACAACGGAGTAGTTCACAGACTAGTTACTAAGTGTCTAGACTATCACGGGAAGGTGGTTATCCACGGATTACTGGACAACGGAGTAGTTCACAGACTAGTTACTAAGTGCCTAGACAATCACGGGAAGGTGGTTATCCACGGATTACTGGACAACGGAGTAGTTCACAGACTAGTTACTAAGTGCCTAGACTATCACGGGAAGGTTCGTTATCCACGGATTACTGGACAACGGAGTAGTTCACAGACTAGTTACTAAGTGTCTAGACTATCACGGGAAGGTGGTTATCCACGGATTACTGGACAACGGAGTAGTTCACAGACTAGTTACTAAGTGCCTAGACTATCACGGGAAGGTTCGTTATCCACGGATTACTGGACAACGGAGTAGTTCACAGACTAGTTACTAAGTGTCTAGACTATCACGGGAAGGTGGTTATCCGCGGATTACTGGACAACGGAGTAGTTCACAGACTAGTTACTAAGTGCCTAGACTATCACGGGAAGGTTCGTTATCCACGGATTACTGGACAACGGAGTAGTTCACAGACTAGTTACTAAGTGTCTAGACTATCACGGGAAGGTGGTTATCCACGGATTACTGGACAACGGAGTAGTTCACAGACTAGTTACTAAGTGTCTAGACTATCACGGGAAGGTTCGTTATCCACGGATTACTGGACAACGGAGTAGTTCACAGACTAGTTACTAAGTGTCTAGACTATCACGAGAAGGTTCGTTATCCACGGATTACTGGACAACGGAGTAGTTCACAGACTAGTTACTAAGTGCCTAGACTATCACGGGAAGGTGGTTATCCACGGATTACTGGACAACGGAGTAGTTCACAGACTAGTTACTAAGTGCCTAGACTATCACGGGAAGGTGGTTATCCACGGATTACTGGAACAACGGAGTAGTTCAGAGACTAGTTACTAAGTGTCTAGACTATCACGGGAAGTTGGTTATCCACGGATTACTGGACAACGGAGTAGTTCACAGACTAGTTACTAAGTGTCTAGACTATCACGGGAAGGTGGTTATCCACGGATTACTGGAACAACGGAGTAGTTCACAGACTAGTTACTAAGTGTCTGGAATATCACGGGAAGGTGGTTATCCACGGATTACTGGACAACGGAGTAGTTCACAGACTAGTTACTAAGTGTCTAGACTATCACGGGGAGGTGGTTATCCACGGATTACTGTACAACGGAGTACTTCACAGACTAGTTACTAAGTGTCTAGACAATCACGGGAAGGTGGTTATCCACGGACTACTGGACAACGGAGTAGTTCACAGACTAGTTACTAAGTGTCTAGACTATCACGGGAAGGTGGTTATCCACGGATTACTGGACAACGGAGTAGTTCACAGACTAGTTACTAAGTGTCTAGACTATCACGGGAAGGTGGTTATCCACGGATTACTGGACAACGGAGTAGTTCACAGACTAGTTACTAAGTGCCCAGACTATCACGTGAAGGTGGTTATCCACGGATTACTGGACAACGGAGTAGTTCACAGACTAGTTACTAAGTGTCTAGACTATCACGGGAAGGTGGTTATCCGCGGATTACTGGACAACGGAGTAGTTCACAGACTAGTTACTAAGTGCCTAGACTATCACGGGAAGGTTCGTTATCCACGGATTACTGGACAACGGAGTAGTTCACAGACTAGTTACTAAGTGTCTAGACTATCACGGGAAGGTGGTTATCCACGGATTACTGGACAACGGAGTAGTTCACAGACTAGTTACTAAGTGTCTAGACTATCACGGGAAGGTTCGTTATCCACGGATTACTGGACAACGGAGTAGTTCACAGACTAGTTACTAAGTGTCTAGACTATCACGAGAAGGTTCGTTATCCACGGATTACTGGACAACGGAGTAGTTCACAGACTAGTTACTAAGTGCCTAGACTATCACGGGAAGGTGGTTATCCACGGATTACTGGACAACGGAGTAGTTCACAGACTAGTTACTAAGTGCCTAGACTATCACGGGAAGGTGGTTATCCACGGATTACTGGAACAACGGAGTAGTTCAGAGACTAGTTACTAAGTGTCTAGACTATCACGGGAAGTTGGTTATCCACGGATTACTGGACAACGGAGTAGTTCACAGACTAGTTACTAAGTGTCTAGACTATCACGGGAAGGTGGTTATCCACGGATTACTGGAACAACGGAGTAGTTCACAGACTAGTTACTAAGTGTCTGGAATATCACGGGAAGGTGGTTATCCACGGATTACTGGACAACGGAGTAGTTCACAGACTAGTTACTAAGTGTCTAGACTATCACGGGGAGGTGGTTATCCACGGATTACTGTACAACGGAGTACTTCACAGACTAGTTACTAAGTGTCTAGACAATCACGGGAAGGTGGTTATCCACGGACTACTGGACAACGGAGTAGTTCACAGACTAGTTACTAAGTGTCTAGACTATCACGGGAAGGTGGTTATCCACGGATTACTGGACAACGGAGTAGTTCACAGACTAGTTACTAAGTGTCTAGACTATCACGGGAAGGTGGTTATCCACGGATTACTGGACAACGGAGTAGTTCACAGACTAGTTACTAAGTGCCCAGACTATCACGTGAAGGTGGTTATCCACGGATTACTGTACAACGGAGTACTTCACAGACTAGTTACTAAGTGTCTAGACTATCACGGGAAGGTGGTTATCCACGGATTACTGGACAACGGAGTAGTTCACAGACTAGTTACTAAGTGTCTAGACTATCACGGGAAGGTTCGTTATCCACGGATTACTGGACAACGGAGTAGTTCACAGACTAGTTACTAAGTGGCTAGACTATCACGGGAAGGTGGTTATTAACGGATTACTGGACAACGGAGTAGTTCACAGACTAGTTACTAAGTGTCTAAACAATCACGGGAAGATGGTTATCCACGGATTACTGGACAACGGAGTAGTTCACAGACTAGTTACTAAGTGTCTAGACTATCACGGGAAGGTGGTTATCCACGGATTACTGGACAACGGAGTAGTGCACAGACTAGTTACTAAGTGCCTAGACTATCACGGGAAGGTGGTTATCCACGGATTACTGGACAACGGAGTAGTTCACAGACTAGTTACTAAGTGTCTAGACTATCACGGGAAGGTGGTTATTCACGGATTACTGGACAACGGAGTAGTACACAGACTAGTTACTAAGTGCCTAGACTATCACGGGAAGGTGGTTATCCACGGATTACTGGACAACGGAGTAGTTCACAGACTAGTTACTAAGTGTCTAGACTATCACGAGAAGGTGGTTATCCACGGATTACTGGACAACGGAGTAGTTCACAGACTAGTTACTAAGTGTCTAGATTATCAAGGGAAGCAGGTTATCCACGGATTACTGGACAACGGAGTAGTTCACAGACTAGTTACTAAGTGTCTAGACTATCACGGGAAGGTGGTTATCCACGGATTACTGGACAACGGAGTAGTTCACAGACTAGTTACTAAGTGTCTAGACTATCACGAGAAGGTGGTTATCCACGGATTACTGGACAACGGAGTAGTTCACAGACTAGTTACTAAGTGTCTAGACTATCACGGGAAGGTGGTTATCCACGGATTACTGGACAACGGAGTAGTGCACAGACTAGTTACTAAGTGCCTAGACTATCACGGGAAGGTGGTTATCCACGGATTACTGGACAACGGAGTAGTGCACAGACTAGTTACTAAGTGCCTAGACTATCACGGGAAGGTGGTTATCCACGGATTACTGGAACAACGGAGTAGTTCACAGATTAGTTACTAAGTGTCTAGACTATCACGGGAAGGTTCGTTATCCACGGATTACTGGACAACGGAGTAGTTCACAGACTAGTTACTAAGTGTCTAGACTATCACGGGAAGGTGGTTATCCACGGATTACTGGACAACGGAGTAGTTCACAGACTAGTTACTAAGTGTCTAGACTATCACGGGAAGGTGGTTATCCACGGATTACTGAACAACGGAGTAGTTCACAGACTAGTTACTAAGTGCCTAGACTATCACGGGAAGGTGGTTATCCACGGATTACTGGACAACGGAGTAGTTCACAGACTAGTTACTAAGTGTCTAGACTATCACGGGAAGGTGGTTATCCACGGATTACTGAACAACGGAGTAGTTCACAGACTAGTTACTAAGTGCCTAGACTATCACGGGAAGGTGGTTATCCACGGATTACTGGACAACGGAGTGGTTCACAAACTAGTTACTAAGTGTCTAGACTATCACGGGAAGGTTCGTTATCCACGGATTACTGGACAACGGAGTAGTTCACAGACTAGTTACTAAGTGTCTAGATTATCACGGGAAGGTTCGTTATCCACGGATTACTGGACAACGGAGTAGTTCACAGACTAGTTACTAAGTGTCTAGACTATCACGGGAAGGTGGTTATCCACGGATTACTGGACAACGGAGTAGTCACAGACTAGTTACTAAGTGTCTAGACTATCACGGGAAGGTGGTTATCCACTGATTACTGGACAACGGAGTAGTTCACAGACTAGTTACTAAGTGTCTAGACTATCACGGGAAGGTGGTTATCCACGGATTACTGGACAACGGAGTAGTTCACAGACTAGTTACTAAGTGCCTAGACAATCACGGGAAGGTGGTTATCCACGGATTACTGGACAACGGAGTAGTTCACAGACTAGTTACTAAGTGCCTAGACTATCACGGGAAGGTTCGTTATCCACGGATTACTGGACAACGGAGTAGTTCACAGACTAGTTACTAAGTGCCTAGACTATCACGGGAAGGTGGTTATCCACGGATTACTGGACAACGGAGTAGTTCACAGACTAGTTACTAAGTGCCTAGACTATCACGGGAAGGTTCGTTATCCACGGATTACTGGACAACGGAGTAGTTCACAGACTAGTTACTAAGTGTCTAGACTATCACGGGAAGGTGGTTATCCGCGGATTACTGGACAACGGAGTAGTTCACAGACTAGTTACTAAGTGCCTAGACTATCACGGGAAGGTTCGTTATCCACGGATTACTGGACAACGGAGTAGTTCACAGACTAGTTACTAAGTGTCTAGACTATGACGGGAAGGTGGTTATCCACGGATTACTGGACAACGGAGTAGTTCACAGACTAGTTACTAAGTGTCTAGACTATCACGGGAAGGTTCGTTATCCACGGATTACTGGACAACGGAGTAGTTCACAGACTAGTTACTAAGTGTCTAGACTATCACGAGAAGGTTCGTTATCCACGGATTACTGGACAACGGAGTAGTTCACAGACTAGTTACTAAGTGCCTAGACTATCACGGGAAGGTGGTTATCCACGGATTACTGGACAACGGAGTAGTTCACAGACTAGTTACTAAGTGCCTAGACTATCACGGGAAGGTGGTTATCCACGGATTACTGGAACAACGGAGTAGTTCAGAGACTAGTTACTAAGTGTCTAGACTATCACGGGAAGGTGGTTATCCACGGATTACTGGACAACGGAGTAGTTCACAGACTAGTTACTAAGTGTCTAGACTATCACGGGAAGGTGGTTATCCACGGATTACTGGAACAACGGAGTAGTTCACAGACTAGTTACTAAGTGTCTGGAATATCACGGGAAGGTGGTTATCCACGGATTACTGGACAACGGAGTAGTTCACAGACTAGTTACTAAGTGTCTAGACTATCACGGGGAGGTGGTTATCCACGGATTACTGTACAACGGAGTACTTCACAGACTAGTTACTAAGTGTCTAGACAATCACGGGAAGGTGGTTATCCACGGACTACTGGACAACGGAGTAGTTCACAGACTAGTTACTAAGTGTCTAGACTATCACGGGAAGGTGGTTATCCACGGATTACTGGACAACGGAGTAGTTCACAGACTAGTTACTAAGTGTCTAGACTATCACGGGAAGGTGGTTATCCACGGATTACTGGACAACGGAGTAGTTCACAGACTAGTTACTAAGTGCCCAGACTATCACGTGAAGGTGGTTATCCACGGATTACTGTACAACGGAGTACTTCACAGACTAGTTACTAAGTGTCTAGACTATCACGGGAAGGTGGTTATCCACGGATTACTGGACAACGGAGTAGTTCACAGACTAGTTACTAAGTGTCTAGATTATCACGGGAAGGTTCGTTATCCACGGATTACTGGACAACGGAGTAGTTCACAGACTAGTTACTAAGTGTCTAGACTATCACGGGAAGGTGGTTATCCACGGATTACTGGACAACGGAGTAGTTCACAGGCTAGTTACTAAGTGTCTAGACTATCACGGGAAGGTGGTTATTCACGGATTACTGGACAACGGAGTAGTACACAGACTAGTTACTAAGTGTCTAGACTATCACGGGAAGGTGGTTATCCACGGATTACTGGACAACGGAGTAGTTCACAGACCAGTTACTAAGTGTCTAGACTATCACGAGAAGGTGGTTATCCACGGATTACTGGACAACGGAGTAGTTCACAGACTAGTTACTAAGTGTCTAGATTATCAAGGGAAGCAGGTTATCCACGGATTACTGGACAACGGAGTAGTTCACAGACTAGTTACTAAGTGTCTAGACTATCACGGAAAGGTGGTTATCCACGGATTACTGGACAACGGAGTAGTTCACAGACTAGTTACTAAGTGTCTAGACTATCACGAGAAGGTGGTTATCCACGGATTACTGTACAACGGAGTAGTTCACAGACTAGTTACTAAGTGTCTAGACTATCACGGGAAGGTGGTTATCCACGGATTACTGGACAACGGAGTAGTGCACAGACTAGTTACTAAGTGCCTAGACTATCACGGGAAGGTGGTTATCCACGGATTACTGGACAACGGAGTAGTTCACAGACTAGTTACTAAGTGCCTAGACTATCACGGGAAGGTGGTTATCCACGGATTACTGGAACAACGGAGTAGTTCACAGATTAGTTACTAAGTGTCTAGACTATCACGGGAAGGTTCGTTATCCACGGATTACTGGACAACGGAGTAGTTCACAGACTAGTTACTAAGTGTCTAGATTATCACGGGAAAGTTCGTTATCCACGGATTACTGGACAACGGAGTAGTTCACAGACTAGTTACTAAGTGTCTAGACTATCACGGGAAGGTGGTTATCCACGGATTACTGGACAACGGAGTAGTTCACAGACTAGTTACTAAGTGCCTAGACTATCACGGGAAGGTGGTTATCCACGGATTAATGGAACAACGGAGTAGTTCACAGACTAGTTACTAAGTGTCTAGATTATCACGGGAAGGTTCGTTATCCACGGATTACTGGACAACGGAGTAGTTCACAGACTAGTTACTAAGTGTCTAGACTATCACGGGAAGGTGGTTATCCACGGATTACTGGACAACGGAGTAGTTCACAGACTAGTTACTAAGTGTCTAGACTATCACGGGAAGGTGGTTATCCACGGATAACTGGAACAACGGAGTAGTTCACAGACTAGTTACTAAGAGTCTGGACTATCACGGGAAGGTGGTTATCCACGGATTACTGGACAACGGAGTAGTTCACAGACTAGTTACTAAGTGTCTAGACTATCACGGGAAGGTGGTTATCCACGGATTACTGGACAACGGAGTAGTTCACAGACTAGTTACTAAGTGTCTAGACTATCACGGGAAGGTGGTTATCCATGGATTACTGAACAACGGAGTAGTTCACAGACTAGTTACTAAGTGCCTAGACTATCACGGGAAGGTGGTTATCCACGGATTACTGGACAACGGAGTGGTTCACAAACTAGTTACTAAGTGTCTAGACTATCACGGGAAGGTTCGTTATCCACGGATTACTGGACAACGGAGTAGTTCACAGACTAGTTACTAAGTGTCTAGATTATCACGGGAAAGTTCGTTATCCACGGATTACTGGACAACGGAGTAGTTCACAGACTAGTTACTAAGTGTCTAGACTATCACGGGAAGGTGGTTATCCACGGATTACTGGACAACGGAGTAGTTCACAGACTAGTTACTAAGTGTCTAGACTATCACGGGAAGGTGGTTATCCACGGATTACTGGACAACGGAGTAGTGCACAGACTAGTTACTAAGTGTCTAGACTATCACGGGAAGGTTCGTTATCCACGGATTACTGGACAACGGAGTAGTACACAGACTAGTTACTAAGTGTCTAGACTATCACGGGAAGGTGGTTATCCACGGATTACTGGACAACGGAGTAGTTCTCAGACTAGTTACTAAGTGCCTAGACTATCACGGGAAGGTGGTTATCCACGGATTACTGGAACAACGGAGTAGTTCACAGACTAGTTACTAAGTGTCTAGATTATCACGGGAAGGTTCGTTATCCACGGATTACTGGACAACGGAGTAGTTCACAGACTAGTTACTAAGTGTCTAGACTATCACGGGAAGGTGGTTATCCACGGATTACTGGACAACGGAGTAGTTCACAGACTAGTTACTAAGTGTCTAGACTATCACGGGAAGGTGGTTATCCACGGATAACTGGAACAACGGAGTAGTTCACAGACTAGTTACTAAGAGTCTGGACTATCACGGGAAGGTGGTTATCCACGGATTACTGGACAACGGAGTAGTTCACAGACTAGTTACTAAGTGTCTAGACTATCACGGGAAGGTGGTTATCCACGGATTACTGAACAACGGAGTAGTTCACAGACTAGTTACTAAGTGCCTAGACTATCACGGGAAGGTGGTTATCCACGGATTACTGGACAACGGAGTGGTTCACAAACTAGTTACTAAGTGTCTAGACTATCACGGGAAGGTTCGTTATCCACGGATTACTGGACAACGGAGTAGTTCACAGACTAGTTACTAAGTGTCTAGATTATCACGGGAAAGTTCGTTATCCACGGATTACTGGACAACGGAGTAGTTCACAGACTAGTTACTAAGTGTCTAGACTATCACGGGAAGGTGGTTATCCACGGATTACTGGACAACGGAGTAGTTCACAGACTAGTTACTAAGTGTCTAGACTATCACGGGAAGGTGGTTATCCACGGATTACTGGACAACGGAGTAGTGCACAGACTAGTTACTAAGTGTCTAGACTATCACGGGAAGGTTCGTTATCCACGGATTACTGGACAACGGAGTAGTACACAGACTAGTTACTAAGTGTCTAGACTATCACGGGAAGGTGGTTATCCACGGATTACTGGACAACGGAGTAGTTCTCAGACTAGTTACTAAGTGCCTAGACTATCACGGGAAGGTGGTTATCCACGGATTACTGGAACAACGGAGTAGTTCACAGACTAGTTACTAAGTGTCTAGATTATCACGGGAAGGTTCGTTATCCACGGATTACTGGACAACGGAGTAGTTCACAGACTAGTTACTAAGTGTCTAGACTATCACGGGAAGGTGGTTATCCACGGATTACTGGACAACGGAGTAGTTCACAGACTAGTTACTAAGTGTCTAGACTATCACGGGAAGGTGGTTATCCACGGATAACTGGAACAACGGAGTAGTTCACAGACTAGTTACTAAGAGTCTGGACTATCACGGGAAGGTGGTTATCCACGGATTACTGGACAACGGAGTAGTTCACAGACTAGTTACTAAGTGTCTAGACTATCACGGGAAGGTTCGTTATCCACGGATTACTGGACAACGGAGTAGTTCACAGACTAGTTACTAAGTGTCTAGACTATCACGGGAAGGTTCGTTATCCACGGATTACTGGACAACGGAGTAGTTCACAGACTAGTTACTAAGTGTCTAGACTATCACGGGAAGGTGGTTATCCACGGATTACTGGACAACGGAGTAGTTCACAGACTAGTTACTAAGTGTCTAGACTATCACGGGAAGGAGGTTATCCACGGATTACTGGACAACGGAGTAGTTCACAGACTAGTTACTAAGTGTCTAGACTATCACGGGAAGGTGGTTATCCACGGATTACTGGACAACGGAGTAGTTCACAGACTAGTTACTAAGTGTCTAGACTATCACGGGAAGGAGGTTATCCACGGATTACTGGACAACGGAGTAGTTCACAGACTAGTTACTAAGTGTCTAGACTATCACGGGAAGGAGGTTATCCACGGATTACTGGACAACGAAGTAGTTCGAAGACTAGTTACTAAGTGTCTAGACTATCACGGGAAGGTGGTTATCCACGGATTACTGGACAACGGAGTAGTTCACAGACTAGTTACTAAGTGTCTAGACTATCACGGGAAGGAGGTTATCCATGGATTACTGTACAACGGAGTAATTCACAGACTAGTTACTAAGTGTCTAGACTATCACGGGAAGATGGTTATCCACGGATTACTGGACAACGGAGTAATTCACAGACTAGTTACTAAGTGTCTAGACTATCACGGGAAGATGGTTATCCATGGATTACTGTACAACGGAGTAATTCACAGACTAGTTACTAAGTGTCTAGACTATCACGGGAAGGTGGTTATCCATGGATTACTGTACAACGGAGTAATTCACAGACTAGTTACTAAGTGTCTAGACTATCACGGGAAGGTGGTTATCCACGGATTACTGGACAACGGAGTAGTTCACAGACTAGTTACTAAGTGTCTAGACTATCACAAGAAGGTGGTTATCCACGGATTACTGGACAACGGAGTACTTCACAGACTAGTTACTAAGTGTCTAGACTATCACGGGAAGGTGGTTATCCACGGATTACTGGACAACGGAGTAGTTCACAGACTAGTTACTAAGTGTCTAGACTATCACGGGAAGGTGGTTATCCACGGATTACTGGAACAACGGAGTAGTTCACAGACTAGTTACTAAGTGCCTAGACTATCACGGGAAGGTGGTTATCCACGGATTACTGTACAACGGAGTACTTCATAGACTAGTTACTAAGTGTCTAGACTATCATGGGAAGATGGTTATCCACGGATTAATGGACAACGGAGTAGTTCACAGACTAGTTACTAAGTGTCTAGACTATCACGGGAAGGTGGTTATCCACGGATTACTGGACAACGGAGTAGTTCACAGACTAGTTACTAAGTGCCTAGACTATCACGGGAAGGTTCGTTATCCACGGATTACTGGACAACGGAGTAGTTCACAGACTAGTTACTAAGTGTCTAGACTATCACGGGAAGGTGGTTATCCACGGATTACTGGACAACGGAGTAGTACACAGACTAGTTACTAAGTGTCTAGACTATCACGAGAAGGTGGTTATCCACGGATTACTGGACAACGGAGTAGTTCACAGACTAGTTACTAAGTGTCTAGACTATCACGGGAAGGTGGTTATCCACGGATTACTGGACAACGGAGTAGTTCACAGACTAGTTACTAAGTGTCTAGACTATCATGAGAAGGTGGTTATCCACGGATTACTGGACAACGGAGTAGTTCACAGACTAGTTACTAAGTGTCTAGACTATCACGGGAAGGTGGTTATCCACGGATTACTGGACAACGGAGTAGTTCACAGACTAGTTACTAAGTGCCTAGATTATCACGGGAAGGTGGTTATCCACGGATTACTGGACAACGGAGTGGTTCACAGACTAGTTACTAAGTGTCTAGACTATCACGGGAAGGTTCGTTATCCACGGATTACTGGACAACGGAGTAGTTCACAGACTAGTTACTAAGTGTCTAGATTATCACGGGAAGGTTCGTTATCCACGGATTACTGGACAACGGAGTAGTTCACAGACTAGTTACTAAGTGTCTAGACTATCACGGGAAGGTGGTTATCCACGGATTACTGGACAACGGAGTAGTTCACAGACTAGTTACTAAGTGTCTAGACTATCACGGGAAGGTGGTTATCCACGGATTTCTGGACAACGGAATAGTTCACAGACTAGTTACTAAGTGTCTAGACTATCACGGGAAGGTGGTTATCCACGGATTACTGAACAACGGAGTAGTTCACAGACTAGTTACTAAGTGCCTAGACTATCACGGGAAGGTGGTTATCCACGGATTACTGGACAACGGAGTGGTTCACAGACTAGTTACTAAGTGTTTAGACTATCACGGGAAGGTTCGTTATCCACGGATTACTGGACAACGGAGTAGTTCACAGACTAGTTACTAAGTGTCTAGATTATCACGGGAAGGTTCGTTATCCACGGATTACTGGACAACGGAGTAGTTCACAGACTAGTTACTAAGTGTCTAGACTATCACGGGAAGGTGGTTATCCACGGATTACTGAACAACGGAGTAGTTCACAGACTAGTTACTAAGTGCCTAGACTATCACGGGAAGGTGGTTATCCACGGATTACTGGACAACGGAGTGGTTCACAGACTAGTTACTAAGTGTCTAGACTATCACGGGAAGGTTCGTTATCCACGGATTACTGGACAACGGAGTAGTTCACAGACTAGTTACTAAGTGTCTAGACTATCACGGGAAGATGGTTATCCACGGATTACTGGACAACGGAGTAGTTCACAGACTAGTTACGAAGTGTCTAGACTATCACGGGAAGGTGGTTATCCACGGATTTCTGGACAACGGAGTAGTTCACAGACTAGTTACTAAGTGTCTAGACTATCACGGGAAGGTGGTTATCCACGGATTACTGAACAACGGAGTAGTTCACAGACTAGTTACTAAGTGCCTAGACTATCACGGGAAGGTGGTTATCCACGGATTACTGGACAACGGAGTGGTTCACAGGCTAGTTACTTAGTGTCTAGACTATCACGGGAAGGTTCGTTATCCACGGATTACTGGACAACGGAGTAGTTCACAGACTAGTTACTAAGTGTCTAGATTATCACGGGAAGGTTCGTTATCCACGGATTACTGGACAACGGAGTAGTTCACAGACTAGTTACTAAGTGTCTAGACTATCACGGGAAGGTGGTTATCAACGGATTACTGGACAACGGAGTAGTTCACAGACTAGTTACTAAGTGTCTAGACTATCACGGGAAGGTGGTTATCCACGGATTACTGGACAACGGAGTAGTGCACAGACTAGTTACTAAGTGTCGAGACTATCACGGGAAGGTTCGGTATCCACGGATTACTGGACAACGGAGTAGTACACAGACTAGTTACTAAGTGTCTAGACTATCACGGGAAGGTGGTTATCCACGGATTACTGGACAACGGAGTAGTTCACAGACTAGTTACTAAGTGCCTAGACTATCACGGGAAGGTGGTTATCCACGGATTACTGAAACAACGGAGTAGTTCACAGACTAGTTACTAAGTGTCTAGATTATCACGGGAAGGTGGTTATCCACGGATTACTGGACAACGGAGTAGTTCACAGACTAGTTACTAAGTGTCTAGACTATCACGGGAAGGTGGTTATCCACTGATTACTGGAACAACGGAGTAGTTCACAGACTAGTTACTAAGTGTCTGGACAATCACGGGAAGGTGGTTATCCACGGATTACTGGACAACGGAGTAGTTCACAGACTAGTTACTAAGTGTCTAGACTATCACGGGAAGGTTCGTTATCCACGGATTACTGGACAACGGAGTAGTTCACAGACTAGTTACTAAGTGTCTAGACTATCACGGGAAGGTGGTTATCCACGGATTACTGGACAACGGAGTAGTTCACAGACTAGTTACTAAGTGTCTAGACTATAACGGGAAGGAGGTCATCCACGGATTACTGGACAACGGAGTAGTTCACAGACTAGTTACTAAGTGCCTAGACTATCACGGGAAGGTGGTTACCCATGGATTACTGTACAACGGAGTACTTCACAGACTAGTTACTAAGTGTCTAGACTATCACGGGAAGGTGGTTATCCACGGATTACTGGACAACGGAGTAGTTCACAGACTAGTTACTAAGTGTCTAGACTATCACGGGAAGGTGGTTATCCACGGATTACTGGACAACGGAGTAGTTCACAGACTAGTTACTAAGTGTCTAGACTATCACGGGAAGCAGGTTATCCACGGATTACTGGACAACAGAGTAGTTCACAGACTAGTTACTAAGTGCCTAGACTATCACGGGAAGGTGGTTATCCATGGATTACTGTACAACGGAGTAATTCACAGACTAGTTACTAAGTGTCTAGACTATCACGGGAAGGTGGTTATCCACGGATTACTGGACAACGGAGTAGTTCACAGACTAGTTACTAAGTGTCTAGACTATCACGAGAAAGTGGTTATCCACGGATTACTGGACAACGGAGTAGTTCACAGACTAGTTACTAAGTGTCTAGACTATCACGGGAAGGTGGTTATCCACGGATTACTGGACAACGGAGTTGTGCACAGACTAGTTACTAAGTGCCTAGACTATCACGGGAAGGTGGTTATCCACGGATTACTGGACAACGGAGTAGTTCACAGACTAGTTACTAAGTGCCTAGACTATCACGGGAAGGTGGTTATCCACGGATTACTGGACAACGGAGTAGTTCACAGACTAGTTACTAAGTGTCTAGATTATCACGGGAAGGTTCGTTATCCACGGATTACTGGACAACGGAGTAGTTCACAGACTAGTTACTAAGTGTCTAGACTATCACGGGAAGGTGGTTATCCACGGATTACTGGACAACGGAGTAGTTCACAGACTAGTTACTAAGTGTCTAGACTATCACGGGAAGGTGGTTATCCACGGATTACTGGACAACGGAGTAGTTCACAGACTAGTTACTAAGTGTCTAGACTATCACGGGAAGGTGGTTATCCACGGATTACTGGACAACGGATTAGTTCACAGACTAGTTACTAAGTGCCTAGACTATCACGGGAAGGTGGTTATCCATGGATTACTGTACAACGGAGTACTTCACAGACTAGTTACGAAGTGTCTAGACTATCACGGGAAGGTGGTTATCCACGGATTACTGGACAACAGAGTAGTTCACAGACTAGTTACTAAGTGTCTAGACTATCACGGGAAGGTGGTTATCCACGGATTACTGGAACAACGGAGTAGTTCACAGACTAGTTACTAAGTGTCTAGACTATCACGGGAAGGAGGTTATCCACGGATTACTGGACAACGAAGTAGTTCGAAGACTAGTTACTAAGTGCCTAGACTATCACGGGAAGGTGGTTATCCATGGATTACTGTACAACGGAGTAATTCACAGACTAGTTACTAAGTGTCTAGACTATCACGGGAAGGTGGTTATCCACGGATTACTGGACAACGGAGTAGTTCACAGACTCGTTACTAAGTGTCTAGACTATCACGGGAAGGTGGTTATCCACGGATTACTGGAACAACGGAGTAGTTCACAGACTAGTTACTAAGTGTCTAGACTATCACGGGAAGGTGGTTATCCACGGATTACTGTACAACGGAGTACTTCACAGACTAGTTACTAAGTGTCTAGACTATCACGGGAAGATGGTTATCCACGGATTACTGGACAACGGAGTAGTTCACAGACTAGTTACTAAGTGTCTAGACTATCACAAGAAGGTGGTTATCCACGGATTACTGGACAACGGAGTAGTTCACAGACTAGTTACTAAGTGTCTAGACTATCACAAGAAGGTGGTTATCCACGGATTACTGTACAACGGAGTACTTCACAGACTAGTTACTAAGTGTCTAGACTATCACGGGAAGGTGGTTATCCACGGATTACTGGACAACGGAGTAGTTCACAGACTAGTTACTAAGTGTCTAGACTATCACGGGAAGGTTCGTTATCCACGGATTACTGGACAACAGAGTAGTTCACAGACTAGTTACTAAGTGTCTAGACTATCACAAGAAGGTGGTTATCCACGGATTACTGTACAACGGAGTACTTCACAGACTAGTTACTAAGTGTCTAGACTATCACGGGAAGGTGGTTATCCACGGATTACTGGACAACGGAGTAGTTCACAGACTAGTTACTAAGTGTCTAGACTATCACGGGAAGGTGGTTATCCACGGATTACTGGACAACGGAGTAGTTCACAGACTAGTTACTAAGTGTCTAGACTATAACGGGAAGGAGGTTATCCACGGATTACTGGACAACGGAGTAGTTCACAGACTAGTTACTAAGTGCCTAGACTATCACGGGAAGGTGGTTACCCATGGATTACTGTACAACGGAGTACTTCACAGACTAGTTACTAAGTGTCTAGACTATCACGGGAAGGTGGTTATCCACGGATTACTGGACAACGGAGTAGTTCACAGACTAGTTACTAAGTGTCTAGACTATCACGGGAAGGTGGTTATCCACGGATTACTGGACAACGGAGTAGTTCACAGACTAGTTACTAAGTGTCTAGACTATCACGGGAAGCAGGTTATCCACGGATTACTGGACAACGGAGTAGTACACAGACTAGTTACTAAGTGTCTAGACTATCACGAGAAGGTGGTTATCCACGGATTACTGGACAACGGAGTAGTTCACAGACTAGTTACTAAGTGTCTAGACTATCACGGGAAGGTGGTTATCCACGGATTACTGGACAACGGAGTAGTTCACAGACTAGTTACTAAGTGTCTAGACTATCACGGGAAGGTTCGTTATCCACGGATTACTGGACAACGGAGTAGTTCACAGACTAGTTACTAAGTGTCTAGACTATCACGGGAAGGTGGTTATCCACGGATTACTGGACAACGGAGTAGTTCACAGACTAGTTACTAAGTGTCTAGACTATCACGGGAAGGAGGTTATCCACGGATTACTGGACAACGGAGTAGTTCACAGACTAGTTACTAAGTGCCTAGACTATCACGGGAAGGTGGTTATCCACGGATTACTGGAACAACGGAGTAGTTCACAGACTAGTTACTAAGTGTCTAGATTATCACGGGAAGGTTCGTTATCCACGGATTACTGGACAACGGAGTAGTTCACAGACTAGTTACTAAGTGTCTAGACTATCACGGGAAGGTGGTTATCCACGGATTACTGGACAACGGAGTAGTTCACAGACTAGTTACTAAGTGTCTAGACTATCACGGGAAGGTGGTTATCCACGGATAACTGGAACAACGGAGTAGTTCACAGACTAGTTACTAAGTGTCTGGACTATCACGGGAAGGTGGTTATCCACGGATTACTGGACAACGGAGTAGTTCACAGACTAGTTACTAAGTGTCTAGACTATCACGGGAAGGTTCGTTATCCACGGATTACTGGACAACGGAGTAGTTCACAGACTAGTTACTAAGTGTCTAGACTATCACGGGAAGGTGGTTATCCACGGATTACTGGACAACGGAGTAGTTCACAGACTAGTTACTAAGTGTCTAGACTATCACGGGAAGGAGGTTATCCACGGATTACTGGACAACGGAGTAGTTCACAGACTAGTTACTAAGTGCCTAGACTATCACGGGAAGGTGGTTATCCATGGATTACTGTACAACGGAGTACTTCACAGACTAGTTACTAAGTGTCTAGACTATCACGGGAAGGTGGTTATCCACGGATTACTGGACAACGGAGTACTTCACAGACTAGTTACTAAGTGTCTAGACTATCACGGGAAGGTGGTTATCCACGGATTACTGGAACAACGGAGTAGTTCACAGACTAGTTACTAAGTGCCTAGACTATCACGGGAAGGTGGTTATCCATGGATTACTGGACAACGGAGTAGTTCACAGACTAGTTACTAAGTGCCTAGACTATCACGGGAAGGTGGTTATCCATGGATTACTGTACAACGGAGTACTTCACAGACTAGTTACTAAGTGTCTAGACTATCACGAGAAGGTGGTTATCCACGGATTACTGGACAACGGAGTAGTTCACAGACTAGTTACTAAGTGTCTAGACTATCACGGGAAGGTGGTTATCCACGGATTACTGGACAACGGAGTACTTCACAGACTAGTTACTAAGTGTCTAGACTATCACGGGAAGGTGGTTATCCACGGATTACTGGAACAACGGAGTAGTTCACAGACTAGTTACTAAGTGCCTAGACTATCACGGGAAGGTGGTTATCCATGGATTACTGGACAACGGAGTAGTTCACAGACTAGTTACTAAGTGCCTAGACTATCACGGGAAGGTGGTTATCCATGGATTACTGTACAACGGAGTACTTCACAGACTAGTTACTAAGTGTCTAGACTATCACGAGAAGGTGGTTATCCACGGATTACTGGACAACGGAGTAGTTCACAGACTAGTTACTAAGTGTCTAGATTATCACGGGAAGGTTCGTTATCCACGGATTACTGGACAACGGAGTAGTTCACAGACTAGTTACTAAGTGCCTAGACTATCACGAGAAGGTGGTTATCCATGGATTACTGTACAACGGAGTAGTTCACAGACTAGTTACTAAGTGCCTAGACTATCACGGGAAGGTGGTTATCCATGGATTACTGTACAACGGAGTACTTCACAGACTAGTTACTAAGTGTCTAGACTATCACGGGAAGGTGGTTTTCCACGGATTACTGGACAACGGAGTAGTTCACAGACTAGTTACTAAGTGTCTAGACTATCACGGGAAGGTGGTTATCCACGGATTACTGGACAACGGAGTAGTTCACAGACTAGTTACTAAGTGTCTAGACTATCACGGGAAGGTGGTTATCCACGGATTACTGGAACAACGGAGTAGTTCACAGACTAGTTACTAAGTGCCTAGACTATCACGGGAAGGTGGTTATCCACGGATTACTGTACAACGGAGTACTTCATAGACTAGTTACTAAGTGTCTAGACTATCACGGGAAGATGGTTATCCACGGATTACTGGACAACGGAGTAGTTCACAGACTAGTTACTAAGTGTCTAGACTATCACGGGAAGGTGGTTATCCACGGATTACTGGACAACGGAGTAGTTCACAGACTAGTTACGAAGTGCCTAGACTATCACGGGAAGGTGGTTATCCACGGATTACTGGACAACGGAGTAGTTCACAGACTAGTTACTAAGTGTCTAGACTATCACGGGAAGGTGGTTATCCACGGATTACTGGACAACGGAGTAGTACACAGACTAGTTACTAAGTGTCTAGACTATCACGAGAAGGTGGTTATCCACGGATTACTGGACAACGGAGTAGTTCACAGACTAGTTACTAAGTGTCTAGACTATCACGGGAAGGTGGTTATCCACGGATTACTGGACAACGGAGTAGTTCACAGACTAGTTACTAAGTGTCTAGACTATCACGAGAAGGTGGTTATCCACGGATTACTGGACAACGGAGTAGTTCACAGACTAGTTACTAAGTGTCTAGACTATCACGGGAAGGTGGTTATCCACGGATTACTGGACAACGGAGTTGTGCACAGACTAGTTACTAAGTGCCTAGACTATCACGGGAAGGTGGTTATCCACGGATTACTGGACAACGGAGTAGTTCACAGACTAGTTACTAAGTGCCTAGACTATCACGGGAAGGTGGTTATCCACGGATTACTGGAACAACGGAGTAGTTCACAGATTAGTTTCTAAGTGTCTAGACTATCACGGGAAGGTTCGTTATCCACGGATTACTGGACAACGGAGTAGTTCACAGACTAGTTACTAAGTGTCTAGACTATCACGGGAAGGTGGTTATCCACGGATTTCTGGACAACGGAGTAGTTCACAGACTAGTTACTAAGTGTCTAGACTATCACGGGAAGGTGGTTATCCACGGATTACTGGACAACGGAGTAGTTCACAGACTAGTTACTAAGTGCCTAGACTATCACGGGAAGGTGGTTATCCACGGATTACTGGACAACGGAGTGGTTCACAGACTAGTTACTAAGTGTCTAGACTATCACGGGAAGGTTCGTTATCCACGGATTACTGGACAACGGAGTAGTTCACAGACTAGTTACTAAGTGTCTAGATTATCACGGGAAGGTTCGTTATCCACGGATTACTGGACAACGGAGTAGTTCACAGACTAGTTACTAAGTGTCTAGACTATCACGGGAAGGTGGTTATCCACGGATTACTGGACAACGGAGTAGTTCACAGACTAGTTACTAAGTGTCTAGACTATCACGGGAAGGTGGTTATCCACGGATTTCTGGACAACGGAATAGTTCACAGACTAGTTACTAAGTGTCTAGACTATCACGGGAAGGTGGTTATCCACGGATTACTGAACAACGGAGTAGTTCACAGACTAGTTACTAAGTGCCTAGACTATCATGGGAAGGTGGTTATCCACGGATTACTGGACAACGGAGTGGTTCACAGACTAGTTACTAAGTGTTTAGACTATCACGGGAAGGTTCGTTATCCACGGATTACTGGACAACGGAGTAGTTCACAGACTAGTTACTAAGTGTCTAGATTATCACGGGAAGGTTCGTTATCCACGGATTACTGGACAACGGAGTAGTTCACAGACTAGTTACTAAGTGTCTAGACTATCACGGGAAGGTTCGTTATCCACGGATTACTGAACAACGGAGTAGTTCACAGACTAGTTACTAAGTGCCTAGACTATCACGGGAAGGTGGTTATCCACGGATTACTGAACAACGGAGTGGTTCACAGACTAGTTACTAAGTGTCTAGACTATCACGGGAAGGTTCGTTATCCACGGATTACTGGACAACGGAGTAGTTCACAGACTAGTTACTAAGTGTCTAGATTATCACGGGAAGGTTCGTTATCCACGGATTACTGGACAACGGAGTAGTTCACAGACTAGTTACTAAGTGTCTAGACTATCACGGGAAGGTGGTTATCCACGGATTACTGGACAACGGAGTAGTTCACAGACTAGTTACGAAGTGTCTAGACTATCACGGGAAGGTGGTTATCCACGGATTTCTGGACAACGGAGTAGTTCACAGACTAGTTACTAAGTGTCTAGACTATCACGGGAAGGTGGTTATCCACGGATTACTGAACAACGGAGTAGTTCACAGACTAGTTACTAAGTGCCTAGACTATCACGGGAAGGTGGTTATCCACGGATTACTGGACAACGGAGTGGTTCACAGACTAGTTACTTAGTGTCTAGACTATCACGGGAAGGTTCGTTATCCACGGATTACTGGACAACGGAGTAGTTCACAGACTAGTTACTAAGTGTCTAGATTATCACGGGAAGGTTCGTTATCCACGGATTACTGGACAACGGAGTAGTTCACAGACTAGTTACTAAGTGTCTAGACTATCACGGGAAGGTGGTTATCCACGGATTACTGGACAAGGGAGTAGTTCACAGACTAGTTACTAAGTGTCGAGACTATCACGGGAAGGTGGTTATCCACGGATTACTGGACAACGGAGTAGTGCACAGACTAGTTACTAAGTGTCGAGACTATCACGGGAAGGTTCGTTATCCACGGATTACTGGACAACGGAGTAGTACACAGACTAGTTACTAAGTGTCTAGACTATCACGGGAAGGTGGTTATCCACGGATTACTGGACAACGGAGTAGTTCACAGACTAGTTACTAAATGCCTAGACTATCACGGGAAGGTGGTTATCCACGGATTACTGAAACAACGGAGTAGTTCACAGACTAGTTACTAAGTGTCTAGATTATCACGGGAAGGTGGTTATCCACGGATTACTGGACAACGGAGTAGTTCACAGACTAGTTACTAAGTGTCTAGACTATCACGGGAAGGTGGTTATCCACGGATTACTGGAACAACGGAGTAGTTCACAGACTAGTTACTAAGTGTCTAGACTATCACGGGAAGGTGGTTATCCACGGATTACTGAACAACGGAGTAGTTCACAGACTAGTTACTAAGTGCCTAGACTATCATGGGAAGGTGGTTATCCACGGATTACTGGACAACGGAGTGGTTCACAGACTAGTTACTAAGTGTTTAGACTATCACGGGAAGGTTGGTTATCCACGGATTACTGGACAACGGAGTAGTTCACAGACTAGTTACTAAGTGTCTAGATTATCACGGGAAGGTTCGTTATCCACGGATTACTGGACAACGGAGTAGTTCACAGACTAGTTACTAAGTGTCTAGACTATCACGGGAAGGTGGTTATCCACGGATTACTGAACAACGGAGTAGTTCACAGACTAGTTACTAAGTGCCTAGACTATCACGGGAAGGTGGTTATCCACGGATTACTGGACAACGGAGTGGTTCACAGACTAGTTACTAAGTGTCTAGACTATCACGGGAAGGTTCGTTATCCACGGATTACTGGACAACGGAGTAGTTCACAGATTAGTTACTAAGTGTCTAGATTATCACGGGAAGGTTCGTTATCCACGGATTACTGGACAACGGAGTAGTTCACAGACTAGTTACTAAGTGTCTAGACTATCACGGGAAGGTGGTTATCCACGGATTACTGGACAACGGAGTAGTTCACAGACTAGTTACGAAGTGTCTAGACTATCACGGGAAGGTGGTTATCCACGGATTTCTGGACAACGGAGTAGTTCACAGACTAGTTACTAAGTGTCTAGACTATCACGGGAAGGTGGTTATCCACGGATTACTGAACAACGGAGTAGTTCACAGACTAGTTACTAAGTGCCTAGACTATCACGGGAAGGTGGTTATCCACGGATTACTGGACAACGGAGTGGTTCACAGACTAGTTACTTAGTGTCTAGACTATCACGGGAAGGTTCGTTATCCACGGATTACTGGACAACGGAGTAGTTCACAGACTAGTTACTAAGTGTCTAGATTATCACGGGAAGGTTCGTTATCCACGGATTACTGGACAACGGAGTACTTCACAGACTAGTTACTAAGTGTCTAGACTATCACGGGAAGGTGGTTATCCACGGATTACTGGACAACGGAGTAGTTCACAGACTAGTTACTAAGTGTCGAGACTATCACGGGAAGGTGGTTATCCACGGATTACTGGACAACGGAGTAGTGCACAGACTAGTTACTAAGTGTCGAGACTATCACGGGAAGGTTCGTTATCCACGGATTACTGGACAACGGAGTAGTACACAGACTAGTTACTAAGTGTCTAGACTATCACGGGAAGGTGGTTATCCACGGATTACTGGACAACGGAGTAGTTCACAGACTAGTTACTAAATGCCTAGACTATCACGGGAAGGTGGTTATCCACGGATTACTGAAACAACGGAGTAGTTCACAGACTAGTTACTAAGTGTCTGGACAATCACGGGAAGGTGGTTATCCACAGATTACTGGACAACGGAGTAGTTCACAGACTAGTTACTAAGTGTCTAGACTATCACGGGAAGGTTCGTTATCCACGGATTACTGGACAACGGAGTAGTTCACAGACTAGTTACTAAGTGTCTAGACTATCACGGGAATGTGGTTATCCACGGATTACTGGACAACGGAGTAGTTCACAGACTAGTTACTAAGTGTCTAGACTATAACGGGAAGGAGGTTATCCACGGATTACTGGACAACGGAGTAGTTCACAGACTAGTTACTAAGTGTCTAGACTATCACGGGAAGGTGGTTATCCATGGATTACTGTACAACGGAGTACTTCACAGACTAGTTACTAAGTGTCTGGACTATCACGGGAAGGTGGTTATCCACGGATTACTGGACAACGGAGTAGTTCACAGACTAGTTACTAAGTGTCTAGACTATCACGGGAAGGTGGTTATCCACGGATTACTGGACAACGGAGTAGTTCACAGACTAGTTACTAAGTGTCTAGACTATCACGGGAAGCAGGTTATCCACGGATTACTGGACAACGGAGTAGTTCACAGACTAGTTACTAAGTGCCTAGACTATCACGGGAAGGTGGTTATCCATGGATTACTGTACAACGGAGTAATTCACAGACTAGTTACTAAGTGTCTAGACTATCACGGGAAGGTGGTTATCCACGGATTACTGGACAACGGAGTAGTTCACAGACTAGTTACTAAGTGTCTAGACTATCACGAGAAGGTGGTTATCCACGGATTACTGGACAACGGAGTAGTTCACAGACTAGTTACTAAGTGTCTAGACTATCACGGGAAGGTGGTTATCCACGGATTACTGGACAACGGAGTTATGCACAGACTAGTTACTAAGTGCCTAGACTATCACGGGAAGGTGGTTATCCACGGATTACTGGACAACGGAGTAGTTCACAGACTAGTTACTAAGTGCCTAGACTATCACGGGAAGGTGGTTATCCACGGATTACTGGACAACGGAGTAGTTCACAGACTAGTTACTAAGTGTCTAGACTATCACGGGAAGGTGGTTATCCATGGATTACTGGACAACGGAGTAGTTCACAGACTAGTTACTAAGTGTCTAGACTATAACGGGAAGGTGGTTATCCACGGATTACTGGACAACGGAGTAGTTCACAGACTAGTTACTAAGTGTCTAGACTATCACGGGAAGGTGGTTATCCACGGATTACTGGACAACGGAGTAGTTCACAGACTAGTTACTAAGTGTCTAGACTATCACGAGAAGGTGGTTATCCACGGATTACTGGACAACGGAGTAGTTCACAGACTAGTTACTAAGTGTCTAGACTATCACGGGAAGGTGGTTATCCACGGATTACTGGACAACGGAGTTGTGCACAGACTAGTTACTAAGTGCCTAGACTATCACGGGAAGGTGGTTATCCACGGATTACTGGACAACGGAGTAGTTCACAGACTAGTTACTAAGTGCCTAGACTATCACGGGAAGGTGGTTATCCACGGATTACTGGACAACGGAGTAGTTCACAGACTAGTTACTAAGTGTCTAGATTATCACGGGAAGGTTCGTTATCCACGGATTACTGGACAACGGAGTAGTTCACAGACTAGTTACTAAGTGTCTAGACTATCACGGGAAGGTGGTTATCCACGGATTACTGGACAACGGAGTAGTTCACAGACTAGTTACTAAGTGTCTAGACTATCACGGGAAGGTGGTTATCCACGGATTACTGGACAACGGAGTAGTGCACAGACTAGTTACTAAATGTCGAGACTATCACGGGAAGGTTCGTTATCCACGGATTACTGGACAACGGAGTAGTACACAGACTAGTTACTAAGTGCCTAGACTATCACGGGAAGGTGGTTATCCACGGATTACTGAAACAACGGAGTAGTTCACAGACTAGTTACTAAGTGTCTAGATTATCACGGGAAGGTGGTTATCCACGGATTACTGGACAACGGAGTAGTTCACAGACTAGTTACTAAGTGTCTAGACTATCACGGGAAGGTGGTTATCCACGGATTACTGGAACAACGGAGTAGTTCACAGACTAGTTACTAAGTGTCTGGACTATCACGGGAAGGTGGTTATCCACAGATTACTGGACAACGGAGTAGTTCACAGACTAGTTACTAAGTGTCTAGACTATCACGGGAAGGTTCGTTATCCACGGATTACTGGACAACGGAGTAGTTCACAGACTAGTTACTAAGTGTCTAGACTATCACGGGAAGGTGGTTATCCACGGATTACTGGACAACGGAGTAGTTCACAGACTAGTTACTAAGTGTCTAGACTATCACGGGAAGGTGGTTATCCACGGATTACTGGACAACGGAGTAGTTCACAGACTAGTTACTAAGTGCCTAGACTATCACGGGAAGGTGGTTATCCATGGATTACTGTACAACGGAGTACTTCACAGACTAGTTACGAAGTGTCTAGACTATCACGGGAAGGTGGTTATCCACGGATTACTGGACAACAGAGTAGTTCACAGACTAGTTACTAAGTGTCTAGACTATCACGGGAAGGTGGTTATCCACGGATTACTGGACAACGGAGTAGTTCACAGACTAGTTACTAAGTGTCTAGACTATCACGGGAAGGTGGTTATCCACGGATAACTGGACAACGGAGTAGTTCACAGACTAGTTACTAAGTGTCTAGACTATCACGGGAAGGTGGTTATCCACGGATTACTGGACAACGGAGTAGTTCACAGACTAGTTACTAAGTGTCTAGACTATCACGGGAAGGTGGTTATCCACGGATTACTGGACAACGGAGTAGTACACAGACTAGTTATTAAGTGTCTAGACTATCACGACAAGGTGGTTATCCACGGATTACTGGACAACGGAGTAGTTCACAGACTAGTTACTAAGTGTCTAGACTATCACAAGAAGGTGGTTATCCACGGATTACTGGACAACGGAGTAGTTCACAGACTAGTTACTAAGTGTCTAGACTATCACAAGAAGGTGGTTATCCACGGATTACTGGACAACGGAGTACTTCACAGACTAGTTACTAAGTGTCTAGACTATCACGGGAAGGTGGTTATCCACGGATTACTGGACAACGGAGTAGTTCACAGACTAGTTACTAAGTGTCTAGACTATCACGAGAAGGTTCGTTATCCACGGATTACTGGACAACAGAGTAGTGCACAGACTAGTTACTAAGTGCCTAGACTATCACGGGAAGGTGGTTATCCACGGATTACTGGACAACGGAGTAGTTCACAGACTAGTTACTAAGTGTCTAGACTATCACGGGAAGGTGGTTATCCACGGATTACTGGACAACGGAGTAGTTCACAGACTAGTTACTAAGTGTCTAGACTATCACGGGAATGTGGTTATCCACGGATTACTGGACAACGGAGTAGTTCACAGACTAGTTACTTAGTGTCTAGACTATCACGGGAAGGTGGTTATCCACGGATTACTGGAACAACGGAGTAGTTCACAGATTAGTTACTAAGTGTCTAGACTATCATGGGAAGGTTCGTTATCCACGGATTACTGGACAACGGAGTAGTTCACAGACTAGTTACTAAGTGTCTAGACTATCACGGGAAGGTGGTTATCCACGGATTACTGGACAACGGAGAAGTTCACAGACTAGTTACTAAGTGTCTAGACTATCACGGGAAGGTGGTTATCCACGGATTACTGAACAACGGAGTAGTTCACAGACTAGTTACTAAGTGCCTAGACTATCACGGGAAGGTGGTTATCCACGGATTACTGGACAACGGAGTGGTTCACGGACTTGTTACTAAGTGTCTAGACTATCACGGGAAGGTTCGTTATCCACGGATTACTGGACAACGGAGTAGTTCACAGACTAGTTACTAAGTGTCTAGACTATCACGGGAAGGTGGTTATCCACGGATTACTGGACAACGGAGTAGTTCACAGAATCGTTACTAAGTGTCTAGACTATCACGGGAAGGTGGTTATCCACGGATTACTGGACAACGGAGTAGTGCACAGACTAGTTACTAAGTGTCGAGACTATCACGGGAAGGTTCGTTATCCACGGATTACTGGACAACGGAGTAGTACACAGACTAGTTACTAAGTGTCTAGACTATCACGGGAAGGTGGTTATCCACGGATTACTGGACAACAGAGTAGTTCACAGACTAGTTACTAAGTGTCTAGACTATCACGGGAAGGTGGTTATCCACGGATAACTGGACAACGGAGTAGTTCACAGACTAGTTACTAAGTGTCTAGACTATCACGGGAAGGTGGTTATCCACGGATTACTGGACAACGGAGTAGTTCACAGACTAGTTACTAAGTGTCTAGACTATCACGGGAAGGTGGTTATCCACGGATTACTGGACAACGGAGTAGTACACAGACTAGTTATTAAGTGTCTAGACTATCACGACAAGGTGGTTATCCACGGATTACTGGACAACGGAGTAGTTCACAGACTAGTTACTAAGTGTCTAGACTATCACAAGAAGGTGGTTATCCACGGATTACTGGACAACGGAGTAGTTCACAGACTAGTTACTAAGTGTCTAGACTATCACAAGAAGGTGGTTATCCACGGATTACTGGACAATGGAGTACTTCACAGACTAGTTACTAAGTGTCTAGACTATCACGGGAAGGTGGTTATCCACGGATTACTGGACAACGGAGTAGTTCACAGACTAGTTACTAAGTGTCTAGACTATCACGAGAAGGTTCGTTATCCACGGATTACTGGACAACAGAGTAGTGCACAGACTAGTTACTAAGTGCCTAGACTATCACGGGAAGGTGGTTATCCACGGATTACTGGACAACGGAGTAGTTCACAGACTAGTTACTAAGTGTCTAGACTATCACGGGAAGGTGGTTATCCACGGATTACTGGACAACGGAGTAGTTCACAGACTAGTTACTAAGTGTCTAGACTATCACGGGAATGTGGTTATCCACGGATTACTGGACAACGGAGTAGTTCACAGACTAGTTACTTAGTGTCTAGACTATCACGGGAAGGTGGTTATCCACGGATTACTGGAACAACGGAGTAGTTCACAGATTAGTTACTAAGTGTCTAGACTATCATGGGAAGGTTCGTTATCCACGGATTACTGGACAACGGAGTAGTTCACAGACTAGTTACTAAGTGTCTAGACTATCACGGGAAGGTGGTTATCCACGGATTACTGGACAACGGAGAAGTTCACAGACTAGTTACTAAGTGTCTAGACTATCACGGGAAGGTGGTTATCCACGGATTACTGAACAACGGAGTAGTTCACAGACTAGTTACTAAGTGCCTAGACTATCACGGGAAGGTGGTTATCCACGGATTACTGGACAACGGAGTGGTTCACGGACTTGTTACTAAGTGTCTAGACTATCACGGGAAGGTTCGTTATCCACGGATTACTGGACAACGGAGTAGTTCACAGACTAGTTACTAAGTGTCTAGACTATCACGGGAAGGTGGTTATCCACGGATTACTGGACAACGGAGTAGTTCACAGAATCGTTACTAAGTGTCTAGACTATCACGGGAAGGTGGTTATCCACGGATTACTGGACAACGGAGTAGTTCACAGACTAGTTACTAAGTGCCTAGACTATCACGGGAAGGTGGTTATCCACGGATTACTGTACAACGGAGTACTTCACAGACTAGTTACTAAGTGCCTAGTCTATCACGGGAAGGTGGTTATCCACGGATTACTGGACAACGGAGTAGTGCACAGACTAGTTACTAAGTGCCTAGACTATCACGGGAAGGTGGTTATCCACGGATTACTGGACAACGGAGTAGTTCACAGACTAGTTACTAAGTGTCTAGACTATCACGGGAAGGTGGTTATCCACGGATTACTGGACAACGGAGTAGTTCACAGACTAGTTACTAAGTGCCTAGACTATCACGGGAAGGTGGTTATCCACGGATTACTGGACAACGGAGTAGTTCACAGACTAGTTACTAAGTGTCTAGACTATCACGGGAAGGTGGTTATCCACGGATTACTGGACAACGGAGTAGTTCACAGACTAGTTACTAAGTGTCTAGACTATCACGGGAAGGTTCGTTATCCACGGATTACTGGACAACGGAGTACTTCACAGACTAGTTACTAAGTGTCTAGACTATCACGGGAAGGTGGTTATCCACGGATTACTGGACAACGGAGTACTTCACAGACTAGTTACTAAGTGTCGAGACTAACACGGGAAGGTTCGTTATCCACGGATTACTGGACAACGGAGTAGTACACAGACTAGTTACTAAGTGTCTAGACTATCACGGGAAGGTGGTTATCCACGGATTACTGGACAACGGAGTAGTTCACAGACTAGTTACTAAGTGCCTAGACTATCACGAGAAGGTGGTTATCCACGGATTACTGGACAACGGAGTACTTCACAGACTAGTTACTTAGTGCCTAGACTATCACGGGAAGGTTCGTTATCCACGGATTACTGGACAACGGAGTAGTTCACAGACTAGTTACTAAGTGCCTAGACTATCACGGGAAGGTGGTTATCCACGGATTACTGTACAACGGAGTAGTTCACAGACTAGTTACTAAGTGCCTAGTCTATCACGGGAAGGTGGTTATCCACGGATTACTGGACAACGGAGTAGTGCACAGACTAGTTACTAAGTGCCTAGACTATCACGGGAAGGTGGTTATCCACGGATTACTGGACAACGGAGTAGTTCACAGACTAGTTACTAAGTGTCTAGACTATCACGGGAAGGTGGTTATCCACGGATTACTGGACAACGGAGTAGTTCACAGACTAGTTTCTAAGTGCCTAGACTATCACGGGAAGGTGGTTATCCACGGATTACTGGACAACGGAGTAGTTCACAGACTAGTTACTAAGTGTCTAGACTATCACGGGAAGGTGGTTATCCACGGATTACTGGACAACGGAGTAGTTCACAGACTAGTTACTAAGTGTCTAGACTATCACGGGAAGGTTCGTTATCCACGGATTACTGGACAACGGAGTACTTCACAGACTAGTTACTAAGTGTCTAGACTATCACGGGAAGGTGGTTATCCACGGATTACTGGACAACGGAGTACTTCACAGACTAGTTACTAAGTGGCTAGACTATCACAGGAAGGTTCGTTATCCACGGATTACTGGACAACGGAGTAGTTCACAGACTAGTTACTAAGTGCCTAGACTATCACGGGAAGGTTCGTTATCCACGGATTACTGGACAACGGAGTAGTTCACAGATTAGTTACTAAGTGCCTAGACTATCACGGAAAGGTGGTTATCCACGGATTACTGGACAACGGAGTAGTTCACAGACTAGTTACTAAGTGCGTAGACTATCACGGGAAGGTGGTTATCCACGGATTACTGGACAACGGAGTAGTTCACAGACTAGTTACTAAGTGTCTAGACTATCACGGGAAGGTTCGTTATCCACGGATTACTGGACAACGGAGTAGTTCACAGACTAGTTACTAAGTGTCTAGACTATCACGGGAAGGTGGTTATCCACGGATTACTGGACAACGGAATAGTTCACAGACTAGTTACTAAGTGCCTAGACTATCACGGGAAGGTTCGTTATCCACGGATTACTGGACAACGGAGTACTTCACAGACTAGTTACTAAGTGTCTAGACTATCACGGGAAGGTTCGTTAACCACGGATTACTGGACAACGGAGTAGTTCACAGACTAGTTACTAAGTGTCTAGACTATCACGGGAAGGTGGTTATCCACGGATTACTTGACAACGGAGTAGTTCACAGACTAGTTACTAAGTGCCTAGACTATCACGGGAAGGTTCGTTATCCACGGATCACTAGCCAAACGGAGTGTTAAAGAAACTACGTTTAGTTCAGTACAACCACAACAAGTCAGGACCATGTCCAGAAAACCACTAACCTTTCAAAAGGTTTTATGGCAGACATGTGGAGCTTTTCCAAATTTAACGCATCAGTGACAAGAATGATGTCTGATGCTATTCTCTATTTTAACTTGTACCATATGTTCCCTTGTTATTCTTTCAGGTGAACAATTTACTAGCCTTTGCATGTGTTTGTGACGTGTGCCACCAGTGGGCAGGATACGCTCACCTTTCCCCGACCACCTGGTGACCACTATTTGATAGTGATTTTGTCGCTTCTATTCCTATTTGAGCGGACGTACAGAGAATCCCATTCCTTAAAATGGCCGTGGTTCTCGTGTGGTGTTACTTGTTTATCTTGCTCCGTTTGAGTTATACATAAGGTCGGGGCAGTGTTTATGTGGTAATGCCATTGATATGTATCACAATCTAAGCTATGCGTATTTGCGAATATATAATTGTAGTAAGGTGGCTAAAATCAGATTAACCCACAGACCTACCCCTCCATAAGAAGCTTTAACCAGGTAATTGGTAACAAGGTAACATGCTTTGGTAGCAATGTAACGTTTTGACAAAAAGATGCAGGGACAGGATGTCCCAGGGCCCAGGGCCTCGTTCCTCGATCGTAGCGTCGCGTTGATCGGAATCCACCTCCACTGACGTCATGTTCGCCAGGAGATATTTTACGCCCCCTTCCTAAGGTTCATGGAAAGTATGTTTAAAACATAAACTTGCCGATTAATGTTTTTTTTAAAATTCTTTCGGTTTATAATTTTAGTAAACCACTTCCACTCGGGGGGTTATATATTAAAAAATCTTTAAAGCTTCGGGAGTGACGCCCCTCGGTATATCACACAAAAGACAGACTCTCAGCGCCGCGACTGCTTTGTGAAACGGGCTCTAATAGTGAGTGAGTGAGTTTGGTTTTACGCCGCTTTTAGCAATATTCCAGCAATATCACGGCGGGGGACACCAGAAATGGGCTTCACACATTGTACCCATGTCGGGGGTCATTATCAAAACACTAGTCTAAGATACTGAAAATCAGTGTCTAACTTGTCGGGAGTCATTATCACAACACTAGTCTAAGATACTGAAAATCAGTGTCTAACTTGTCGGGAGTCATTATCACAACACTAGTCTAAGATACTGAAAATCAATGTCTAACTTGTCGGGAGTCATTATAACAACACTAGTCTAAGATACTGAAAATCAGTATCTAACTTGTACGCAGCTGAGTAATTTTAGTTTCGGAACATTTGGAGATATACATTGCTAAACAATTTAGACACAACACTGGCATGGTGCAAGTGGTTTGTGGTATTTTCCTCGCTTTAAAACTTTCGGATTTGGCTGAAGTATGTCCGATTTGTTACCTTGTTTCATTTTGTAACTGTGTATAGATCTGGTTGTGCATTTCCTGGCGTTAATTTATCACAGATCAGGTAGACTCTAAACAAACGTGATGTATCACAGACCAGAGTAGCTTCCCTTTAATAAAGGGCACTTACTCGAACGGGGAGGGCGGTGGATTGTGGGAGAGCGGTGGATTGTGGGAGACCGATTTCGGCTGTCAGCGAGGTGAGACGCGCGGACCGTCGCTCTTGCTGTTTGGCTCACGTGAGGCTAGACATGTCTATCTTTCGGAATTAAATAGATTAATAATATCACCAAGGTAAGTTTAGAATACGGCCACCTGAAAATATTGGCTTACTTTGCCATATTTGTCTTTGTTTGGTGAAGTGTTGTTGCTCGACCCACGTGGCAAGTCTCAGTTGTCGCTGGTTGTGTTGTGGCGAACCCGTCGTTGGTCGTCGATATGGAGAGTGATATAGATGGGTATCGATATGGAGAGTGATATAGATGGGTATCGATATGGAGAGTGATATAGATGGGTATCGATATGGAGAGTGATATAGATGGGTATCGATATGGAGAGTGATATATATGGGTATCGATATGGAGAGTGATATAGATGGGTATCGATATGGAGAGTGATATAGATGGGTATCGATATGGAGAGTGATATAGATGGGTATCGATATGGAGAGTGATATAGATGGGTATCGATATGGAGAGTGATATATATGGGTATCGATATGGAGAGTGATATAGATGGGTATCGATATGGAGAGTGATATAGATGGGTATCGATATGGAGAGTGATATAGATGGGTATCGATATGGAGAGTGATATAGATGGGTATCGATATGGAGAGTGATATAGATGGGTATCGATATGGAGAGTGATATAGATGGGTATCGATATGGAGAGTGATATAGATGGGTATCGATATGGAGAGTGATATAGATGGGTATCGATATGGAGAGTGATATAGATGGGTATCGATATGGAGAGAGATATAGATGGGTATCGATATGGAGAGTGATATAGATGGGTATCGATATGGAGAGTGATATAGATGGGTATCGATATGAAGAGTGATATGGATGGGTATCGATATGGAGAGTGATATAGATGGGTATCGATATGGAGAGTGATATAGATGAGTATCGATATGGAGAGTGATATAGATGGGTATCGACATGATGATTTCCTAAATACATTTGAGGAAACATCCCCCGATGTAGAATTGACCTACAATTACATTACAATGGTGTCCAAAAAGCGCACACACCATGACGTGTCTCAGACCGATTTGAACTGATTTTCAGATGTGAAATCTGTTGTTATGGTTTCACCAGTTGACCAAAGACATAGCCTTAAAAATTTGAGACTATTTTCTTTAAAAAACTATTGGTGATTTGGAATTCGTGAAAAAGCTAAAACAAAGGTGACTTGGTGATTCACTATCTATTGAAAAGGAAAAAAAAAATGCCTTGCCCTTAACATCATTTTGTGACACCCGTGTCAGGGGTAGTGTCCTGAAGAGCATGGGGGTCATTTACAATTCTGACTATGATGCGAGTGAGAATAGTTATTGCCTTAAGCAATCTTGAAGCTATTCGCAGCGGGAAAATGTCTTATCTGATAATATATAAACACACATCCTAAGGTGTTGCTGAAAGTCATGAAAACTTCGGTCAAACATCGCAGTCAAGGGTAAAAAGTGACTGTTCAGATAAAAATATAATTTGAATTCTGCTAAATATGCGAAAATCAAGTGGTTAGAAACTTTTAAAAAGTTCAGATAAGGTATGAACATTATCATAGAGTTGTCTGATAAGTTTTAAATCAATACATTCCAGGAAAATGTGCTTGATAGAAATTGGACTATTGCTAGGATTACATAAAGGTGGTTCTTGACCCTTCAGTAAATAGGAATGTATATAATAACTGTGGCCAATGCGGCACCGCTGTAGTACAGCTTCATCATGATGATATAGACCCGAATGTGTGTGACCTCAAGTGCTTGATGACATGGAGCTGATTCAAAATATTGGTAGTTGTTGCCAACATGCTGTCTGATGGCAGGTGTTAGATCAGAATACGGGAATATTTTGTGTTTTAATTTGACTTATTAAGAACGGCTTTTGTCGATGTATCTGCTTTACAGTTACCATGGATACAAACATGACTGGGGTACCGACGTCAGATCTTTTTCAACTCAAGTTAACTTGAGATGACACTGTAACATTTCATCTAAACATGGATGATCAGATTTTCGATTTTTTCATTGCCTGTGAACAGAATAAACTATCACAAAATAGGATAAAACTGCTTTTGGAAGACTATTCAATATATTGCAAAGCTAATAGTATAGCCTGCGCTTCTGCCGTAAAAAATCGAGCTTCCATCAGTTAGTCGTATGGACACTGTACAGTTGGTAGTAACAGCTGCAGCTGATACCTTCTCTCAATCTGTTGATGTGTAAAGACTGGTATAAGAGGGATACTGGTTCTTCTGTTCCTGAAATTCTTGTTGATAAAATATTTGGCTAGTTTCCGAATTCTTTAGTTTCGCCAATACTAAATTGACACCAGGTTGTACAGATTGCCAGACCCGTGAAGATTCCGGGGTAGAATAGGTCTTCAGCAACCCATACTTGCCGTAAAAGGCGACTATGCTTCTCGTAAGAGGCGACTAACGGGGTCGGGTGGTCAGGCTCGCTGACTTGGTTGATCCATGGCATCGATTCCAATTGCGTGGATCGATGCTTATGATGTCAATCACTGGACTGTCTGGTCCAGACTCGATTATTTACAGACCGCCGTCATATAGCTGGAATACACCTGAGTGATGCGTTAAACAACAAACCAACCAACAAACAGACCGCCGTCATATAGCTAGAATACACCTGAGTGATGCGCTAAACAACAAACCAAACAACAAACAGACCGCCGTCATATAGCTAGAATACACCTGAGTGATGCGTTAAACAACAAACCAACCAACAAACAGACCGCCGTCATATAGCTAGAATACACCTGAGTGATGCGCTAAACAACAAACCAAACAACAAACAGACCGCCGTCATATAGCTAGAATACACCTGAGTGATGCGCTAAACAACAAACCAAACAACAAACAGACCGCCGTCATATAGCTAGAATACACCTGAGTGATGCGTTAAACAACAAACCAACCAACAAACAGACCGCCGTCATATAGCTAGAATACACCTGAGTGATGCGCTAAACAAAAACCAACCAACAAACAGACCGCCGTCATATAGCTAGAATACACCTGAGTGATGCGCTAATCAACAAACCAAACAACAAACAGACCGCCGTCATATAGCTAGAATACACCTGAGTGATGCGCTAAACAACAAACCAAACAACAAACAGACCGCCGTCATATAGCTAGAATACACCTGAGTGATGCGTTAAACAACAAACCAACCAACAAACAGACCGCCGTCATATAGCTAGAATACACCTGAGTGATGCGCTAAACAACAAACCAACCAACAAACAGACCGCCGTCATATAGCTAGAATACACCTGAGTGATGCGCTAATCAACAAACCAAACAACAAACAGACCGCCGTCATATAGCTAGAATACACCTGAGTGATCCGCTAAACAACAAACCAAACAACAAACAGACCGCCGTCATATAGCTAGAATACACCTGAGTGATGCGCTAAACAACAAACCAAACAACAAACAGACCGCCGTCATATAGCTAGAATACACCTGAGTGATGCGTTAAACAACAAACCAACCAACAAACAGACCGCCGTCATATAGCTAGAATACACCTGAGTGATGCGTTAAACAACAAACCAACCAACAAACAGATTGCCAAGTAGGCATTTCCGATATTTTATTTTCTGATTTTTTATTTTATTTGAGTCTTGATTTCTGACATATAAATGTTGATATGAAGGATATGATATATTATTAAATGTTGAATTACAAGGATTGGAGTTTAGTGATGTATTGTAATAACAGTTTACTCATCTTTGGCTAAATGCTTCAAGACACAATCTAAGTCCCTGATGGTGAATGGCGTCATGTTCTCAAATATATGATTAACGAGCTGAACCGAAAATGAATCAACCATAATTAAGTTTTGAGATGTAATAGAGTCTCTCTTTCACCAACCCACTTTCACATCACCTTTAAAATATCAAGCGCTTGCAAACATTTCACGTTAGCATTTGTAATGTGACATATAAACGATAACTTTTGATAAAAAAAATGGTTTCTTTGACCACTTTAATTGGAATATTATGTGAAGTCAATTCTGGATCTTTATGTAGTTTCCGTTAGTTTTGGAAAACTTAAAACCGTTTTCTAAAGATCATTTTTTTATTGTATTGAGACAAAGTTGCAACTGTCTCTCAAAGGTATTCATATTTTTACCACGGTATGAAATATTAAATGCATTAACAATAAACGAACCATCAATATTTTCATTTATTACCCACGTAGTGAAGATGCAGGTGGTAAGATACTAAATCCGTACGTCACACGTGTGTCGTACAAGGTTGACCTTGTTTTATTCGTTTTGATTGGATAACCGTGACCTCTGTCACGCCGGGACTACTTTTTTCATTCATAAAATATCGCGAGACGTCATTCATTTTGCGATTACAAGGCAGAACTGAAGAAATTCACGAGAACGAGAGATGTTTACAAACACTTTATTAAACCAAACAAGATAGTCACACGAATCAAATTCGGTTTGCATTCTATGTAAGTTATGCATAGAGCTTCTACAGACATTATATATAATCGAGCTAGATCTATAAATCGATTTACAATGTACGACTACCGATCAATAGAGCGAGGGTCCCCTTGTGCGTGACGCACCCGACCACTTTCGCAACTTTCAATTTGATTTAACATAAAAGGATAAGCGTGGTGAAATGAAGTCTGTTTAAACTATCTGGACAGATATCGAGACTTACTTGGGATGATCCGGTTGTGCCATCGGTGTCCCCTTTGAAGCGTGTTTTGTGGCGCTGTTTCGGGAGGTGTTGTTCATGAATGAACATACACGACAGCACGACCAGATCACTTAAAGTTAACAGTTCCGATACAAATCATTCGAAAACTCCGTGGAAGTGTGCATGACTTCTGATTTTGTGGCCCCAAACATCCCAAATGTGAATAATAACATTCTAGCGTAAAATGCTGTGAGTGGATCGCGGTTGTCTTTTCTTATTCCGGTGGCGACCTTGCCCTTCGATCGTTCGAAGCTGTCACTGACATGCAAGCAGATTTGATTTTGTTGATTTTCACGTCTACAGTATATAGGGTGGTACAGTTAACATGAATGTCTTTGGCGAACAGTCTGATTTCCCTCTTCCAAAATGGTACGAACATAATATAAATTCAGCTGATAGATCAAGGAAACCGGACCATTTTGATTGCACAGCCGGGACCCCGGCAGCGCGAGTGACCGACTGTTGGTCCGATATTCAAAGCGCGGCGCTAATGTGACATTTCAAATGTTCTTATCGGTGTCCTGCGTACTAACAACATAACGCTTGAATTACCATAAGTTGAAGAATTTCTTCCTAAAGGATCTTGAGCGTCGGTGCTGTTTTGTTTGCAAACAGAACAGCAGGCACATGTTGTTAATGCTTATGCATAAACATGTCAACAATGCCCATGTTTGGTCATATATCAATATTCATGCGCAACCAGATTTTGCAACCGGTTTCAGTTTGGTCTGTCAACGAACGAAAGTTGTTATGTATTTACACTTAATAAACTTACACGAAACTCGTGAACTTTCTATGGTATCTGACCTCGCTTTCGCTCGGTCAGATACCATTGAAAGTCCACTCGTTTCGTAAAAATGGTATCTAACAAGAATGAGTGTAGTATTCTCTATTTATGACTCATACAATACTGCCGTGAGGACCCCCCACATATCTCTGACAATGTGGAGCCTACTCGAAATTATTTTTTCTGTCATCTAAAATGCATGTGATATAATCTGGCATACGGCCAAGTTTACCCATATCGTGGAGATCTTTTATGATACCGTATGTCCATCACAGACTTTTTCCAAATAACAAAAGATTGACACAGCATGCTTGTTAACAAAACCATTCCGTACAAGGGCGCTCCTCTGGTGTCCAAACCACACTTGCAGGTCAACGACCCCCATATATACGGCCAAGTAACAATGATTGATACAGCATGCTTGTACATGTTAACAAAAGCATTCCGTACAAGGGCGCTCCTCTGGTGTCTAAACAACACTTGCAGGTCAACGACCCCCATATATACGGGCAAGTAACAATGATTGATACAGCATGCTTGTTAACAAAAGCATTCCGTACAAGGGCGCTCCTCTGGTGTCTAAACCACACTGGAGGTCTGTGATCAGATATCTATCTTCTACAAAGCGTGTGATATAATCTGGCATACGGCCAAATAACAAAAGATTGACACAGCATGCTTGTTAACAAAACCATTCCGTACAAGGGTGCTCCTTTGGTGTCTAAACCACACTGGAGGTCTGTGATCAGATATCTATCTTCTACAAAGCGTGTGATATAATCTGGCATACGGCCAAGTAACAATGATTGGCACAGCATGCTTGTTAACAAAAGCATTCCGTACAAGGGTGCTCCTCTGGTGTCCAAACCACACTGGAGGTCTGTGATCAGATATCTATCTTCTACAAAGCGTGTGATATAATCTGGCATACGGCCAAGTAACAATGATTGACACAGCATGCTTGTTAACAAAACCATTTCGTACAAGGGTGCTCCTCTGGTGTCCAAACCACACTGGAGGTCTGTGATCAGATATCTATCTTCTACAAAGCGTGTGATATAATCTGGCATACGGCCAAGTAACAATGATTGACACAGCATGCTTGTTAACAAAACCATTCCGTACAAGGGTGCTCCTCTGGTGTCCAAACCACACTGGAGGTCTGTGATCAGATATCTATCTTCTACAAAGCGTGTGATATAATCTGGCATACGGCCAAGTAACAATGATTGACACAGCATGCTTGTTAACAAAACCATTTCGTACAAGGGTGCTCCTCTGGTGTCTAAACCACACTGGAGGTCTGTGATCAGATATCTATCTTCTACAAAGCGTGTGATATAATCTGGCATACGGCCAAGTAACAATGTTTGACACAGCTTGCTTGTCAACAAAACCATTCCGTACAAGGGTGCTCCTCTGGTGTCTAAACCACACTGGAGGTCTGTGATCAGATATCTATCTTCTACAAAGCGTGTGATATAATCTGGCATACGGCCAAGTAACAATGTTTGACACAGCTTGCTTGTTAACAAAACCATTCCGTACAAGGGTGCTCCTCTGGTGTCTAAACCACACTGGAGGTCTGTGATCAGATATCTATCTTCTACAAAGCGTGTGATATAATCTGGCATACGGCCAAATAACAAAAGATTGACACAGCATGCTTGTTAACAAAACCATTCCGTACACGGGCGCTCCTCTGGTGTCTAAACCACACTGGAGGTCTGTGATCAGATAACTATCTTCTACAAAGCGTGTGATATAATCTGGCATACGGCCAAATAACAAAGATTGACACAGCATGCTTGTTAACAAAAGCATTCCGTACAAGGGTGCTCCTCTGGTGTCCAAACCACACTGGAGGTCTGTGATCAGATATCTATCTTCTACAAAGCGTGTGATATAATCTGGCATACGGCCAAGTAACAATGATTGACACAGCATGCTTGTTAACAAAACCAGTCCGTACAAGGGCGCTCCTCTGGTGTCCAAACCACACTGGAGGTCTGTGATCAGATAACTATCTTCTACAAAGCGTGTGATATAATCTGGCATACGGCCAAGTAACAAAGATTGACACAGCATGCTTGTTAACAAAACCATTCCGTACAAGGGCGCTCCTCTGGTGTCCAAACCACACTGGAGGTCTGTGATCAGATAACTGAAACCACACAAGACGTTCCATAGTTTTACAGATGCATCTTGTCAGGGCAATAGGTTGGTAATTAGAAGGATCGGTGTGATCGTTACCTGGTTTAGGCATAGGTATTAGTGAGTGAGTGAGTGAGTGAGTGAGTTGGGTTTAACGCCGCTTTTAACAGTATTCCAGTTATATCATGGCGTGTCAGCTTAATGTGGGAGGAAAGCCCGAAGTGATGCAAGTCTCAGACGTTTACCACTTCGGTGAAACCCACAAGCACGGGTATGGTGTTGACAAACCTAGAAACATAATCGGGGCGAACCAGGATTCGAACCCACAATCATAGGATTCTGGCGTGGCCAAGGGACGCAACTCTGCACAGGGGGATATAAGAATGGGTGTTGTCCTCCCGTTCTAATATCAGTCCGTCACGTTTCGTTGTCTCCGGAGAACTAAAACAAAAATTGGCCCAGAGACTGGTCTGGTGGTGAACTGATGTCTTTTGATTGTTTGGATTTTTAAACAAAAATTCTTTCGAGTTTCCAGGTCAACGACTTTGACTTAGACAGAATATGGCGGTAGTGCCCGAAACAGATCTTAAGAAAATCTTGCAGTATTTCTTCACCAAACTTGGCATATAGACTGGTTTAGTGGTACACTGGTACCTTTTAATAGTTTGCGGGGTTTTTTAAAGATATTTTTCGATGTTTCCACAACAACGACTTTGACTGAAAATGGCGGTAGTCCTTGTTTCCGGAGCAGGTCTTGAAAACCGTACAATATTTCTTGCCTTTATTATTATTGTTTTTCACCCTCTTGGTTCCCCACCCACTATGGAGTACAAGGTCAATGTCATAACCCTTGGGCCTCCACAGGCAACACCAAGTATACCAAGGGGGTCTACATACTCAAGACTCCAGGGAAACATAGCGATGTTCCAGTAATTGCTGATTTGATCATTTGTAATAATAGAAGTTTCAAATGTCTACACGTATAGGAATTAATTAAAATTGACAATTTAAATAGCATGAAGAATAGCTAATGACCAGCAAAATTAGGCAAATGAAATTAAAGGCACAGGGCTTAGCATGACCAGATGGTTCATAGGACCGGGCCCGTCCTACCATCCGTCTGGACAAAGCTAGGGTAAAAGTGTCTGTAACACTATGGCCCCAATAACATGGATCTTCACGGGTCCTGGGGTAGAATGTGTGCCAGCACCCTATTCCTGGTCGTAAAAGGGGACCAAATTGGGCAACCTGGGGGTGGGGACGGGAGTGGTGGTGGGGTCTGTTGGTTGAGGAAGCCGGATCTAGCAATAGTGTTCCTGACTCTTTGACTCTAACTTTTGTCCAGACGGATGGTAGGATGGCGAATATTCCATGGTTAAGAATAATATGAGTCCAAACATTGTCAGAGTAATTTCTGAGGATTATACAGTACAAATATCGTCAGAGCAATTTCTGAGGATTTTATACAAGTACTCTTTGTAGACTTCAAACACATTTATACTGACGCCTCAAAGGATTGTTCCATGGTTCGTACTATTGGTGCGTTCTGGATCCCATGTCCGAATTGAAGTGTTCAGGGCTCATGATTACATATTGGTATTTGCAGCAGAACTTAAAGCAATTCTACAAGCATTGACACGGATGGGAAAATATGAACATAAAGTAAATTGTCCTGATTCAGGATGAGGTTGATAATTCAGAATTCAGACCTTGCCAAACAGATTTCGAATGTCCATTGTGAAGTCGGCAACGTTTGAGGGATGTTGGTTCTACTGGACGACAAATCCACCGTTGTAAGAGACGCGATGACAGCGTTATGACTGGGCCTTCGTCTTGGTCACTGTGGGGGGCACGGGTGGCCCAGTCGTCTTCGGCGCCGCGATTCGCTGTGCAGAGTTGCGTACCTTGGGCACGCAAGAATCCTATGATTGTAGGTTCGAATCCCGGTTCGCCCCAATTATGTTTCTAGGTTTGTCAGCACCATACCCGTGCTCGTGGGTTTCACCGAAGTGGTAAACGTCTGAGACCTGCATCACTTCGGGCTTTCCTCCCACATTAAGCTGACACGCCATGACATAACTGTAATAATGTTAAAAGCGGCGTTAAAACTCACTCACTCACTTTGTCAATGTGCACTAGACGCCTACACAAGTGTTGATGATGATGAGGTATTCCCTGTGTGACCAATACAGTGAACATACGCCTGAAACAATTCAACATCACCTGTTCGAATGTTCTCGTTATGGCAACATAAGACAAAATCTTAGAAGTGCGGTGCTCGGGAAAAGTGAAACATTTTCCCTTGCTGCGATATTGGGCCCCAGCTATGGCTTAATTCAAAGTGCAATTTTACAGTATGTGACTGAGTTAGTCTAATAATATGTCGCAGAACTAAACATAAACCAAACAAAGGTATCGTTTATAAATCTTTTTAACATTTCTATTTCCGTTAGAATGTTTGCTCTTTTATTGAACGAGAATCAGCTTTTTTTCTAAACGCTATTGTTTCTGCTTGATGTTTTAATTTATTTCATAAAGCAGAGGGTCCTGTCATTTCATCGGAGTAGTGTGTACAATGCCATACATTTAATACATGATAAATTAATCACTTTGGTGCAGTAGATCTACTTATAGTTATGACTGTTACACTTGATGTGTTGGGCGCAAATATACTTTATTTCTGGTCCAAATCACCCTTATGCTATGCTATGCGGCGTTAAACCCAACTCACTCACTCACTCACCCTTATGCTGCAACGCCGTGGTATTACTGGAATACTGTTACAAGCGGCGTTAAACCCAACTCACTCACTCACTCACCCTTATGCTACAACGCCGTGGTATTACTGGAATACTGTTACAAGCGGCGTTAAACCCAACTCACTCACTCACTCACCCTTATGCTACAACGCCGTGATATTACTGGAATACTGTTACAAGCGGCGTTAAACCCAACTCACTCACTCACTCACTCACCCTTATGCTACACCACCACCTACACCGATTGATCGCCGCGATAAACGGTATGTGTGACACTCGTTGTATATGTAGTTACTTCACTGTCTAAAACAGGTTTCATTTGGCCAATAACGGACTAATAACTGACATTCTGACGTAAATATATATTAATGCGCACATTCCAAGTAAAGGTTTTAGTACCGTTTACAAGAGATGAAAACATCTTTATCAAAGACTGAAATTAAAAATAACATGATTTGATAAAGAGCTTATCACGCTTGTGTGTTTTGGAATGGTAAATATCCTGTATTGGGAAAAAGCGCAATGTACTTTCAACGTTTATTCGTAATAGAGAATATTTACCCTGGTATCTACAATCCATAGACTCTATTTTTCTTCCCACAGACAAGACAGATGCACAGATATGCAAAGAAGACACAATAAACTCTCCCATTAGTCAGTGCAAACCCCTTTGGGAGATTGCTGTCTATATTTGACCTCCAAATGTGTCATTACACAGCATTTCGAAACCCTTCCGGGAGGTGAAAATTTAAATCATACAAAACCAAAGAACACTGATGACTATCTCCGGAGAAGGAAACAGTGATGAGGTTTTTAATTCAGATAAGATCTGCCGGACATGTGTGTATATAAGTAAGGATTTGTTTGTCATCTCTACAGCAGGAGCCGTCTTGTCAAGGAGCAGGTGAGTTGGATCAAGGCGCTGGTACGTAAGAGCTTGTTTGTTTGTTTGTTGTTTAACACCGCACTCAGCAATATTCCATTTTTATGACGACGCTCTGTAAATCTGGATCAGACAACCCAGTGGTTAACATTATCAACAGTGATCTACGTAACTAGGATACGATGACATGCGTCAACAAGTCATCGAGCCTGTCCACCCGATCCCATTAGTCGCCTCTTACGACAAGCATAGTTGTCTGGTACGTTAGTGTGACTATTGTGGGTTTTTTATATATGCTGAACAAGTTAGGGATCATGAAATATTTGGGGATACTTTTATGAAATGTCTTCAATACTGAAAAAAACATCCCCCAAAATAATCATGATCTCTTAAAAATCTGTTTTCAATATAATTACATTAAAAACTATTGTATTCTCGGCCTCTTTTGCCATAGTATTGCGATCGTATGTGCTGTATAGTTCTTTGTCATAGGAATGTTGATTTTCTTGAATAATTGAAACCATTTGCGTCGTGCAAGGAATAGTTTCTGTCAGGGAGCGGAATGTCTGTGACTTCTTTGATAAACATTTACAAGTTGGAGTACTAAGTAAGGATAAGAATTTATGGATGAACAACTTCTTTATTACAATTAAGAGCGACGTTTCGGTGTAGGTTCTAACGTCGCTCTTAATTGTAATAAAGAAGTTGTTAATCCATAAATTCTTATCCTTACTTGGAAGGTCGGTGGTTCGATCACTGGCCGCGTCATGCCAAGAGACTTTAAAAATGGTACCTGCTGTTACTGTGTCTGGTGTCCGACGTTGTATGGATAAAAGAAGGCAGGTCTGAGTGTTGTATCCGTGTTGCGTCAGGTGGGCTAGCACTATAAGCCGGCATCAGTCTGGACTAGTATATGCAGCCACACACACACGGGCTGCTCGTCGCTACATGAAGCTATCTTAAACGCACGATTAAACCCCATTTCACCTCACTTTTCCATTGCCTCACCTCACCTCAAATCACATAACATTACCTCACATCACCTCACCTCACCTCACCTCACATAACATTACCTCTCCTCACCTCACCTCACCTCACCTCACATCACCTCACATCACATAACCTCACCTCACCTCACCTCACCTCACCTCACCTCACCTCACCTCACCTCACCTCACCTCACCCCACCTCACCTCACCTCACCTCACCTCACCTCACATTACCTCACTCACTTCACCTTACCTCATCTCACATCACATAACATTACCTCACCTCACCTCACATAACATCACCTCACTTCGCCCCACCTAACATCACATAACATCACCTCACCTCACCTCACATAACATCACATAACATCACCTCGCCCTCACATAACCTCACATAACCTCACCTCACCTCACGGCACGGCACGGCACGTCACTTCACGTCATCTCACGTCACCTTACCAACCTTCTTCTCAACAAGTTCTTTATAACAATCGTTTTGGTGTAGCCTCTGAACTGTTATCAAGCATGGTAATTGTAGCAATTTGATAACTTCGGTATATTGCAAAGGCCGTCATTGGAGACATTACGACAATTAATGATCTGTATTTCCCTCTTCCCATACCCTTGTGCAAACTGTCGTTATTCTAGCGTAAAAGTGATTTCCACTATTGATGTTTCATCTTTCCAACGTTGTACGGCTACAGGATCATAGGCATACATACATGTATCTGGAGAAAAATTCGACGGTTCAATTATTCGTTACTCCCAAACTTCGAGCCGAGAATACCCTCTAAGTCCTGCGGACCACGCGATAAGAACAACAATCTTCACATCTTCATTTAACAGTGATATCATTATCTAGATTCACTTGATTGTGATTTAACGACTACGTACCTTTCACGAATAGCAGGCACGGGAAGCCCGGTCGTCGCTAAGCAGAGTTGCTTCCCTTAGTCACGCTAATGACCTATGATCGTGGGTTCGAATTGCCGAGGTGCCTCCCTTTGGCGTACCAGGATCCAATGATTGAGATGTTTTAGTCCAGATTCGCACAGATTATGATTTTTGTAAGTACGTCCCCTTGGTTTTGATCTAAGTGCATCACATCGAGACCTGCATCGCCTCTGGCTTGCCTCACTTATTATGATGACACGCAGTGATAGGAATTGTATTTTTCCTTGGCGGTACAAAACACTTAGTTCATATTTGCTAAGTCATGAAACCAGCAGGGACCAGGGTGAGGCGGTCCGTAGTTGGAATCCCACTCGTGCTTCGGACCTTCAGCATCCACACTACATGGAGAATATCCCCATGTGTCTTTTAATATCAAATATATCTACACGAGTCAATATAAGTTTAAAACACCGAGGCTTGTCGAGGAGTTTTAAACTTATACGAGTGTTGGTATATTTGATATCACAAGACAGAAGGGTGAGATTTTGTTTATCATCTGACATCATTCTTCCAACTTTTTCAGTTTGTAGACAGTAATAAGCAGTGTCTTAGTGTAAAAATATACTGCTAACAGCTTAATTAGCAGAGCCATTAGTGATGTCATTTGATTGTGACGTCATGGTAACCTGCAAAGCATTGTGAAACAATTTCATTGGAGCGAATTTTACAATGTAGATATCGTTTAAGCTCACCCAAGCAGTATCTCCTGTTAGAGTTTTGGATAATAAAGCTGATTTACAGGTTCTTCTTAGAACTTTTATTTTCTTCCGAAAATTGGATCATAACGTTAATAGTGTTCAATTTAGATATTGCTTCCTACACATTACTCATGCATCACAGAACAAAACACATTCTAAACTTTATATGCTTTACGTTTTTTCTAACCTGCTAAATCTTTATTGACTTGCACGTGTCGTTCGTGGTGTGAGGAGTTTTACCAGCTGAATAAGAGACATAACGATGTGAAAACGAGCCTGAAGTCTCCTACACTCCACTGGTGATGCACGTAATGAATTGATCATTTCTAGATTTGTACAGTGACATTACAGAGTGGCTGGAGACACTAAATGTTTATTATGTAATTGAAAATTGAAAGAACTGTTGTTTAATTTGATTATGTCCAATTAACCATCACTCATTCCGGCAACAAAAAGTAATCAGTAAGTGGGTAAAAGTGGGTAAGAATGAATTGGTGCAGGGGCGACTGGGGTAGAAAATGAATTGGTGCAGGGGCGACTGGGGTAGAAAATGAATTGGTGCAGGGGCGACTGGGGTAGAAAGTGAATCGGTGCAGGGGCGACTGGGGTAGAAAATGAATTGGTGCAGGGGCGACTGGGGTAGAAAGTGAATCGGTGAAGGGGCGACTGGGGTAGAAAATGAATTGGTGCAGGGGCGACTGGGGTAGAAAGTGAATCGGTGAAGGGGCGACTGGGGTAGAAAATGAATCGGTGCAGGGGCGACTGGGGTAGAAAATGAATTAGTGCAGGGGCGACTGGGGTAGAAAATGAATCGGTGCAGGGGCGACTGGGGTAGAAAATGAATTGGTGCAGGGGCGACTGGGGTAGAAAATGAATTGGTGCAGGGGCGACTGGGGTAGAAAATGAATTGGTGCAGGGACGACTGGGGTAGAACATGAATTGGTGCAGGGACGACTGGGGTAGAAAATGAATTAACAACCACGTGCCCCCTACCATGTTTGAAATTTGTGCTGAAAAAAGCAAATGCATTGATTTTCAAAGTTCAGATGGTTAGTATGCCCAATAGCAGTTGTTTATTATGCTATTATGAGTTTTTAGTTTTTAAGTTTCAGATCAAATGATACTTTTTTAAATAAAACCATGTAAAAATATTCTTTGAATGCTAAATGGCGGTACAGATTATTTTGAGGATATAATTTTGATAAAATTCAGATATTTTCAAATGAAAATGAAACATGTGATAAAATCAACTGAGACTTATAGTTGTTTTTGCCCCTCAGTAGATCTGTGGCGCACTTTCAGCTCGAAGTGCGAACATCGTTACTTTTGACGTGATAGGAAGTGACGGCACAACAAATACTATGACATCATGACGACCTTAAGAGACAGCGAATGGACAATCAGTTTGCTAACGATTATGATAAAGAAAACTCGAAACACCTAATCCGAGACATTGCCAAACAATCAAGGACTCATTCTCTGTTCGTACAATGCCAGGGAACAGGGTTGTTTTCTTGCTCAAATGTTGGTTGATCAGGGTTGCAACATCCAAGGCCAACGCAAAGCTTTCAAAATGTTTTTTTATGGTAGACATGACCTTTTCCGCAAATAATTGCCTTGCCCTTGCGTGTGATATTACGTGTGCCACCACTGGGGCAGGATATGCTCCCCTTTTCGCGAACACCTGATGTCATAACGTTTTTAAAGTGATTCATAAACAGTTGGTTGGTTTGTTGATTAACGCCGCTCTCAGCAATATTCCAAGTATATGACGGATGTCTGTAAATAATCGAGTCTGGCCATACAATTCAGTGATTGACATCATGAGCATTGATCCACGCAATTGGGATACGATGACATGCATCAACCAAGTCAGGGAGCCTGACCGCCCTACCCCGTTAGTCGCCTCATAAGACAAGCATAGTTACCTTTTACAGCAAGCATGGGTTGCTGAAGACCTTTTCTGACCCGGATAGTCGGATTCGAGCAATGGGGTTTGCTTTTGGCAGAGATTTCTAATAACTGTGGAACATTTTTGTTGCTTTTAGCTGTTAGGGCAATTTTGCAATAACACAATGTGACATATGTTGCAGATATCGGACAAAATGGACTACCTTTACACGTTGATGGCACTGGCTATGGTCAGTGTGAGCGTTCATGGCTTCAGCTTGGAAGGAAATGGTACGTACTGACCTTCGCCAACACACCTATTACTATTCCAACACTCCTATTAAGGAACAAACACTCCTATTAAGGAAAAACAACAACAAATACTTAGTATCTTATTAATAGTGTTTCATCACTTAAAAAAAACAACTTATACATTTCAGTACCTTCCATCAATAAATCATATTTTTAAAAATATAAATAAAACAACGCCGTCCTCTATGAAATGTTAACTTTGATGCACATACATAACACGGGGCACGGGTGAACCAGTCGTCTCAGGCACCGCACTTCGCAGAGTAGAGTTGCGTCCCTTGGACACGCCAGAAACGTATGATCGTTGGTTCGAGTTCGTTGTGTCTAGGTTTGTAAGCAAACCCGTGCTCGTGGGTTTCATCAAGTGATAAACGCCTGAGACCTGCATCACTTCGGGCATTCCTCTCACGTCAAGCTTATTCACTCACACCCGTGCATAACAAAGCATTTTTTAAAAGATAATCCGAAGAAAACAGACTGCTTTATTGTAAACCCTTTGTCGCGAAAATCGTTCAAACTAACAGCGTTTACTGATTATACACTTAGGCAGGAGGTATTTTACGGCAAAGCAATTTTCATCCTATAATCCTCGGATGTGAGGTTAGCATGAACGACACCATACATTTTTTAGTTGCGTGATAGACCACCACAATATTACTGCACGCCAATCAACACGACCCTCCTTCAGAACGCTTACCTACGTTCACAGTGAGGTGGTATACTCGTCTTCCATCATCAGCCAGATCTGTCAGGTGCAAGCACGTCTCCATAGACGTGCCTCGTGCTGCCTGCACCATTGTAACCGTAGTCGGAGTCAGAGTCGTGATGAACGTCAGAATAAGAAACCACATATCACAGTTTACATGAAATACGCATGTAGCACTCACTGCTATGAACCAATCTCATTAAAATCAGATCTTAGTTCTCGCTGTCGCTAAACAAAGATTTCAGGACATCCCATTACGGGTCACGTTAGAACTACCTTTAATCCGACCAATCAAAGCGTCGCTTACCAGATCAGTCGTGACAGTCGGAATTTTTTTTCTAATTATGCAACCTGGAAAACTTTAACACGGGGTATTCCGAACGACAGTAACGGTTCGTACCACTGATTCCGTCAAAATCATCGTCTTTCTCTCGCTTCCGTGGGATAAAATATTTGAACGGAATAGGCGTTGCACAGTACACGGGAAGCACTGCTATACCATCGCAACCATACATTAGACATCCTGGAATGTTTGTTTGTTCAGTTTTCATAATTTTAATCGAGAACATATTTTTCAAGCGTTGTCTGAAATGGAAGTCGCCAGGTTGAAACGTTTGCCTTAAGGCTCGAGAAAGCTGCTCTCTAACTGGCTGATGTCGACTTCTTGTTAGTAATTTCAATGGTCAGTCGAAGTTCGTTCGAAAGGTCGTTCTGTCGTGACCCGTAATGGGATGTTCTTAGATCTTTGTTTAGCGGCAGCGAGAACTCAGATCGGATTTTAATGAGATTGTGCTATGAACTGAACTACCCTCTGGTATGTTGGGCCGATGTTTCATTGACTAAAAGACTCGAGTTTTGACTTTGAAATGTTATAATAGAATAATATTAAGTGGCCGACCATTTGACCATAGATCGGTGGCAAGCTCCTGCACAGCGCGTGACACCTTCGTTGCACTCTCGGTAGCATTGCTGCCACCAGTGTGGGCGGGGCCATTACAAGAATCGTGAAATGTGCCCTCTAAACCCAAATGTAGTAACGTTAATACTTTTGTTTATGTCTTTCGGAATGTCATCGTAGTTGTTTTTGAAAAGGTTCACGACTGACCATATTTCCCATATGAATTTAACTTTGTGTTTGTTTGATCTGTTGGTCCGAGATTGCAGACGAACGGAAAATGACTTAACCTCCCCCTTACATTCTTACTATTCCAATTACATGATAGTTGTAATGAATTTAAATAGATAAACAGAGAAAATAATTTAGCAGGAGTAAGAGTATTCGGCGCCACGGCAGTCATAACGGTCAGTAGGTTGCGAGTTCAACTCCAAGCATGGTTGTGGCCACACATCACGGAGCGGAGTTCTGACAAGTGGCAGTGATAGTATAGAGAGCGCCGCGAACGGGCTGTCGCTGTGAGGAGCTTGGGATCGGTGTTTATTTGACCGCGAACTAATTTGATACCTTCAACTGTTTTCAGCAGTCCTCTCTCGAGAGAAGAGGCAGACTGGAGCATCTTGCATCAGCAGTTGTAGGGGGCTTCCCAACGGGGACTACCAGTCATGTGTGTCGTGTCGGTTTTATGCAACGTGTGACAACGGGCTGCTGCGGGACCGCCGAGAGTGCCCCCCGCGTCAGATCTGGGATGACAACCTCAAACAGTGCGAGTTCAATAGTCCGACCTGTACACTACCTACCAGCATGACCACGACCAGTGCCACGACGACTAGCGCCACCACCACAATCCCAACAAGGTGAGTGTAACATGGGGAGGTAACACATGACCAAAAGCCGGATTTTTCACCAATGAATCAAACGCAAATACAATAAGAAATAATGACCGGAATTGCATACGATATCCTGATATGAACTAATTTTAGGTATTTACTATACAGCTACACCTTTGAAACATATGATCAGCCTTTATTGCCCATTTGCATGAACTAACTCTATGACCGGATTTTCATATGGACCTCGGTTTAAACGTCCATTTCCAAACATGAATAAATTTGGGGAATACTGTTATTTCGTCTTGTGTTTGGTTGCTTTTCTTAAGTGTTTATATCAAACCAAACGTTCTTCGTTGAATTTTTAACAGGCCATTGTGACCGGACGCGATGTTATTGTCATGTACCAAAGAATATTCGTGTTATTACATGAGTGTTTCCGACCCGTGAAGATTCCGGGGTAGAATTCCGGGGTCTTCAGCAACCCATGCTTGCCGTAAAAGGTGACTTTGCTTGTCGTAAAAGGCGACTAACGGGATCGGGTGGTCAGGCTCGCTGACTTGGTTGATGCATGTCATCGATCCCAATTGCGTGGATCGATGCTCATGATGTCAATCACTGGATTGTCTGGTCCAGGCTCGATTATTTACAGACCGCCGTCGAATATAGCTGGAATATTGCTGAGTGCGGCGTTCAACAATAAACCAAACCAAACCAAAAACATGAATGTTTCCAATGATAAGTGATCAGGCGAAAACGTATATTGCTCCATTTGTACACATGCGCCCCGGTGATCTGTGAGGCCGGTGTTTTGTTTCTTTTCGGTACCAGGATCCGCTTGCCCTGAGTTCGAACCAAGATTCGTCCTATTTCGTTTGACAGCAGTCCACCTTTTCCCGCTGGTTTCACCAAAGTGTTACACGATGTTCGTCAATATGGACTTCCTCCCTTACTGGTTGTGTGTTGTGTTGTGCCATAAACTTAAATTGCCCAGCTGCATGACATCGGCCTGTTAATAATCGTGCCTGGATATGTATGCCAGTGGTCGATAGAATGACCAACAATCGTCGACGTCGGGATGTGGCGACCTGTCGTCCATCGTACAATGAACTCTGCTTTATGCAGAAATTTCTATTGGATATGGAAAGGGTTTTGTCGCTTTATTTTTATGTACAGATTAATTTTTTTTTAAATGCATCAAAGAGGGTTTGGGTGATCCTGGCACAGTCAGCGTGGTAAGGCTCGTGATACGCTCAGGGACCTCGCCCCCTCTACACGCAGCCCAGACAGCGAATGGGACTTCTCCCAGGAAGCGCTGCCCAGTCAAACCCACCCAGAACTTTTCGAAAAATGTGAAGACTCCCCATCACTGCAGCCTTCCTCATTACCCAGATTGTCAGAAGGGCTGTAGTCCTGGTAGCAAACCCGGGTACTCTCCCAGTCAACAAATGGAGAGGTACCAAACCTAAGGCACAGAGAACAATGGGGAGGCAGACAACTTGGAACTTGGGATGCAAACCTGACATTTCGAAAGCGAGGTCTGCATATTTGCTATGTTTTTTCCTGAATCTTGTCAATCACACTGGTGTTAAAATGGACAGCAAATTCAATAATACAAATGATTTCATTGGATTTATCAAAAAGGACAAGATCAGGTTTGTTGGCCCGGATACGTCTGAGACTGTATACGGGCCTATTTCCCCAAAAATGTGTATTTATCATTTTCCATGACGCCCTCTACATATTCTGGATCGTACCATGGATTTATCTCTGTGTCAAATCCACAAGCATGGCGAAGGCGGTAATAAAATGACCGAGCCACTCCATGATGTTGCTTGGATATTTTTGAAAGTTGTCGATCAGTAGCGAAAAGAAACTCCTTTGACCGCTATGCCTCCCCTGAAAAGTCCATCGGGGAGAAAGCTTTCAACCAGCATAAATGTGAAAATGTAATTATTTTGTGAACTGCCTTTTTTGCTGTTATATATACTGACAATATTGTAATCTTAATATATTTACATTTATTCCGCGAAGAGGCCACTGGTCCATTTACATTGATAGGATAATAGTGTTCTTTATAAGCATATGATACCAAGGGATATTCCGGCGGGGTTTCTCTGTGCATCTGTTTGCTATATATAGCGATGGATTTACTATGCTAGTTGTTGTTTCCTTGGCATTACACATATAGCTCTGGTTGCCTTGAACGCATTCTCTACCGCCACTTTCTTCACCTGAAGTAATGGACCGCCTCCGTGGTCTAGCGGAAGATCCGGGGTTCGATCCCAGTAGTGCCATACCAAAAGACGTTAAGAGATTGTACTTGTTGTTACCCTGTCTGACGCTCGGCATTAAGGGGCTAAAACAAGGCCTGGTCGGCTCGGAGGCAGTATACTGTGTCTGAGTGGGGTATTCGTGTTAACACACATCAATACGCACATACACAAACACGCGCGCGCGCGCCGCTATGTCAGTACAATAATCTTGGACGTGACTAGTACAAGCAGCCACACACACACACGCACGCACGCACGCACGCACGCACGCGCGCGTGCACAGACACACACACACACGCACACACGCACACACGCACGCACGCGTCGCTATGTCAGTGCAGTAATCTGGGACGCGACTAGTACAAGCAGCCACACACACACACACACGCACGCGCGCACACACACGCGCGCGCACGCAAGCACACACACACGCGCGCGCACGCACGCACGCACACACACACACGCACACACGCGTCGCTATGTCAGTGCATTAATCTGGGACGCGACTAGTACAAGCAGCCACACACACACACACACGCACGCACGCACGCACGCACGCACGCACGCACGCACGCACGCACGCACGCACGCACGCACGCACGCACGCACGCACGCACGCACGCACGCGTCGCTATGTCAGTGCATTAATCTGGGACGCGACTAGTACAAGCAGCCACACACACACATACACACACACACACACGCTCGCGCGCCTCGCCATGACAGTGCAACAATAATCTTGGACTGTATGTTCACGCACATTCGATGGATCAGCGACTTGACATTAACAATATCATCCCAGAAAATTCTCTATTTATCAAGTAGGGCGTAAGGATAATGAGAGAGTGAATGAGTGGGGTATTTACGGCGCTTTTAAAAATTTCCAGCAGGGAACACCACAATTGGGCTTCACACATTGTACCCATGTCGGGAATCGAACCCGGATCTTCGGCGTGACGCGCGAACGCTTCAACCACTGGTCTAACCGACCGCCCCGTGTAAGGAGAAAAAAATGGTGTTTGGATATCAGCATGCTTCATTCATGACAAGTCACTCGGCAGAGTGATTATTATTCCGCTTTCAGTCATTAAGTTTGCTTGTCCAGGTTCGATGAGGCTGCATAAAGAAGTTAAATGTTTTTCTGGCAATGTTTCTCAAAAGTGACGGTCGTCTTTTTTGTTTTTTTTATTGAAAACAAAAGTGATGAGGGACGAACACTTTTCATTTTGTCCACTCCCATCCCACCCCACCTGCAACCTGTAAACAATTGGGTGTTGACCAGACAATCCATTGACGCGATTTACTGAATTTCTTGAGTTAACCCATGCATCACAAGTTGTTCCCTATTGTCTTCCAGCCCAATGACTTCGTTAACCCATGCATCACAAGTTGTTCCCTATTGTCTTCCAGCCCAACGCCTTTCGTTAACCCATGCATCACAAGTTGTTCCCTATTGTCTTCCAGCCCAACGCCTTTCGTTAACCCATGCATCACAAGTTGTTCCCTATTGTCTTCCAGACCAACGCCTTTCGTTAACCCATGCATCACAAGTTGTTCCCTATTGTCTTCCAGCCCAACGCCCTTCGTTAACCCATGCATCACAAGTTGTTCCCTCTTGTCTTCCAGCCCAACGCCTTCGTTAACCCATGCATCACAAGTTGTTCCCTATTGTCTTCCAGCCCAACGCCTTTCGTTAACCCATGCATCACAAGTTGTTCGGGTCGAAGCACTGGAAACTACCAGTGGTGCCAGACATGTAAGAAATACCTCACATGCACCAGCAACAACATGTACGTCCGTGACTGCCCTCCCTTCTTAATGTGGGACAACAACAAACAACGCTGCGAGGAAACATCAACAACATGCGTAGAACCAACAACGACAACCAGTGCTACGACAACATCGGCTACAACGACTTCGGCGACCACTACCTCGCCGACTACTACCAGCCCGACGCCTTACGTGAACCCGTGTATAACCTCCTGTAGCGGACGGGTGGATGGGGACTACCAGTCTTGCGTATCTTGCAACGTGTATGCGACGTGTTTCCAGGGCCATTTGCGTGACAACCGTCCATGCCCCGCCGCCACAAGTTGGGATGACAACTTGAAGCAATGCACAGGCTTGTCAACTACGTGCTTCTAAAAACAATCAGCTCCGGATATAAGAAACCCATAGAACCCTGTAATTGTAATGTCTGAAATACATTCCATACAAAATGACTATCGAAATTGCAATTGATCCCTCAACTCGAAAAGTTATCACAATTTCGAGACAAGGGGAGTGAGTGCCTTTATACAACAATGGCGATACAAAGTGAAAGGTAATGCTCCATCGTGTAAAATCATGTATCGGGATAGTGGAGTTTGAGGTACAAAGCTTCAGATTAACAGATGATTGTTTAAACAGTTCTCTGGGTCCAACTTGACTATTGCCGAATATTTAATTTTTGACATAATACATCTGCAATTTGAATTTGAAAGTGTTTGTTTTTCATTGATCACGCCGACTGGTTCGATTCCCCACATGGACAAAATGTGTGAAGCCTATTTCTAGTATCCCTCGCCGTGAAGTAGCTGGAATGAAGCTAAAAGCGGTGTAAAACCAAACTCACTCACTCACCCACACTATATTGAGTTTGTAACAAATGTTTTTTTTGGGATAACACTTTCTTAGTAAAGTACAGATTCTAGTACTTTTGGGGGGGTTGAGTCCCGTACGGGACTAAGATAGTGTTATCCCAAATATAACATTTGTTACATTTGACTACTTTCTAAATGGCATTGTCTATTCATAGCTCATAGCCATGGGAGCCGTGCCAATTTACACTTGTCAGGGGGGTACTCAAAGTACGTGATCTGGACTACCAGTTGTCGGACTTTCATTTTGTGGAAGCCTCGGTGGCTGAGTGGGTTAGATCACTGACTTTGTGTGCTGGCGAATAGGTGCCTCACCCTCGCAGGTGTGGGTTCGAATCCCGTACGGAACTCAACCCCCCCTCCAAAAGTACTAGAATCTGTACTTTACTAAGAAAGTGTTATCCCAAATATAACATTTGTTACATTTGACCACTTTCTAAATGGCATTGTGTATTCACTTTATTGATTATCATATTTGGAATTCAGTGAGTGAATGTTGTTTTTACTCCACATTCAGCTAGACTGCGGATAAATTACCGTAAATAGTCAAGTCAAGGAACGGCAAACCAGTGGTTGAAAGCATGAACAACGATCAACGCTGTTGGGTGTGATGACACAGTTCGCTACTCCCCGCGACCACTGACCTAGTTGTTAATATGTAGCGTGCGACGCCGGGCACGATCGCCCACGGGGATAACAAACGCCCTGATGCCATTTACGTTAATTGTTTGATGTGAATCAGTTCGTGAAGGACGTGTGATTGACGTCATCAACAACGTCCTAGCTGCGTCGTTAAGAGGAAACAGTTCTAGGCACCGCCAGTGGATCCATCGCCCCGTGAACATCCGGGTTACAATAGGTCTTCAGCAACCCATGCTTGTCGTAAAAGGCGACTGTGCTTGTCGTTATTATATAAGAGGCGACCAAGGGTCTTAAGGCTCGTTGACTTGGTTAATGGCTGAATGTAACTGACGTTATGTGAATTTGGCGATCGGCTGATACACAATTGCAATCGTGTTATATAACAGTTGTAACATATGCAATCGTTTTATCTAATAATAAACATCCTAAATTATATTTCAAGAGCGTATTTATAGTTTTTGTTGCGTATTTGATACGCTAGGATTTGATTTGTCTGCGTATTTCAGTATATTTAATGCGTATTTTACACAAATACACAGCTTATCTCGTGCTCTGGAATATACTTTTTTTGTTTAATCAGATTGGTTCGAGATTGCAGACAAACATAAAATAAATAGCGTGGGTTCCTGTCTACTTAAACTAAATCGCGCTAAGCTTGCGTGGCGTACCAAGAGTAGAACCAAAATAATAAAATCACCCAACTTCCCCCTTAAATTCCTACTGTACCAATTATATGATAGTTGATACGTAATAGAATTCAAATTGACAAAGCAATAATAATTAGCTGAGGTAAGTGTATTCGGCGTCACAAGCGTCATCACTTGTTTGTAAACAAAATTGTCAGTCGGTTGCGAGTTGAACTCCAAGCATGGTTGTGGCCACCTATCACAGCGGGGAGCTTCTAGGGCCTGTATCGCTCACCTGGATATTTACGCAATCATGACAAAATATACATTCGCATTGCACATGTATATAATACTGCACATATTTCGTGTGTCAGCATTTAACATTTAATGGCAAATCTGACAGCATGAACGTGTATTTCTCTAGATACTAATGTAGCATAAAGATCTGAACTGTTTCCCAGACATGATCAAGGGTCTAAGTTTCCAGAGGCAAGGCTGGACCCCAGGGCGAATCCTATTGGCAAACATGTATTATTCTCGTCATAACAATCAACTGTATACAATGTATCTGACAGATAAACAGAAGGCTAGCAAATGTGCCTTCCTCTACTTCTACTCAGCAACTGTGCATATGGTTGGTTATACCCTGGGGATCTTAACTGTGTCCAGGTTATAAACTCTATTAGGACCCGCCCCGCCCCTCAGCCCCTGTGTGGGTGGAGGCTGGGTTATGGGCCGGAAGAGCGAAACTCAGTCATAATCAACTCTAAAATCTCTTCGCTTTCGAGAAGCTACAGTAGGACTGGTCACGCTACAGTAAACACGGGATATTGCTATACCGGGACTCTGAAATTACAAGAAAAACACAGAAATGCGTATACCGTAATTACAGTAGTAATTTATTAGATGCTGAAGTATAGTATAGTTGCACAAAAGTACTTTACATTTAACAAATTTAATAACTCTAATACTTTAATATTTCATAGATGTACATTATAATTTCTACATCAACAACAATAACTTATATCTTAAAATGTAATGGTATTATGGGAATTACATAAATACATTCTATAATAAACTCCAAGTGGATCAGGTCACCAACGTGATCTGTGTACTCAACGTCGCCGATGACGTTGACGAGATTGTCTTTCAGAGCCTGAAGACGGTTGTCAATCAGCCGGTATCTTCTCTTTCTGGGTGGTGCTGACCAGTGGACTCCAATTCGTTGAATGGCGACTTCTATGTTGGATTATTCTCTTTGAAATAGCGTAACGTCTTCAAAAATGTTCGGATGGCTCTTCCTGGCATTGTGGGCAGCGATTTCAAAGTCTAACTGGAAAGTTCTTGGATTGAAGTAACAATTCTGCTGTTGAGCCATTAGACGTAAATGTTCAAATGTCCTGGTGTACGTATCTTCGGACTTGTTCCGGAGCAGACAGTACACACGCGGGAACATGTGGCCTTGGACTTCAGCATGTAGTGTGAAGATCTGCTCAAACAGTCGTGTAGATCTGCTCAAACAGTCGTGAAGATCTGCTCAAACAGTCGTGTAGATCTGCTCAAACAGTCGTGTAGATCTGCTCAAACAGTCGTGAAGATCTGCTCAAACAGTCGTGTAGATCTGCTCAAACAGTCGTGTAGATCTGCTCAAACAGTCGTGTAGATCTGCTCAAACAGTCGTGTAGATCTGCTCAAACAATCGTGTAGATCTGCTCAAACAGTCGTGTAGATCTGCTCAAACAGTCGTGTAGATCTGCTCAAACAGTCGTGTAGATCTGCTCAAACAGTCGTGTAGATCTGCTCAAACAGTGTGTAGATCTGCTCAAACAGTCGTGTAGATCTGCTCAAACAGTCGTGTAGATCTGCTCAAACAGTCGTGTAGATCTGCTCAAACAGTCGTGTAGATCTGCTCAAACAGTCGTGTAGATCTGCTCAAACAGTCGTGTAGATTGCTCAAACAGTCGTGTAGATCTGCTCAAACAGTCGTGTAGATCTGCTCAAACAGTCGTGTAGATCTGCTCAAACAGTCGCGTAGATCTGCTCAAACAGTCATGGAGCCGAGGAGAAGGTGCCGTCACCAAACACTTCATCTGCTGCACACAGGTGCTCAATATTCTTGCTTGTGGTGAAGATGAGAATGTCTTTGTCGATGCGATGAAGGAAATGTTCTCCTGCTTCGGTCAATGTCCACTGTCCTTTAAGATCAATCTCAGGTCGGTCAGAATGGTCTTCAGGGATGCAAAGGAAGGAATTACTTGAAGCAGGTCGTCTGTCGAACTACGTCGTGGTGGCGGCGAAGTCTGGAAGTCTTCTCTCCTCTGTTTGAACAGCACGGGCGATAATCTAAACTACGGTAATCCGGTGTTTTAATAGTCATTACTCATTTCCCGCTTTCGTGGGACAAATACCCAAACTTGGGTTTTCGCTTTATTGATACTAGGGAAAAATGGATTTTCGCTAACCCGGCACGTCACCGGAGGGTGGGGGTGTGTGTGTGTGTGTGTGTGTGTGTGTGTGTGGGGGGGGGGGGGGGGGGGGGGGGGGGGGGGGGGTGGTGGTGTTGGGGGGTGGGGTGTTGGGGGGGGTGAATCAGCCCCTCAATTTCTATTTGTACAATTTTGTAAATTCCTCGTCACCTCAGTATAATTCTAACCAAATATGGTTGATGTCCACCTCTTAGTTCCAGAGTAGAAGTCGTTTGAAGCAATGACTCCAAATTACCCTTATTTGGCCCCGCCCCTCAGCCCATCTATTTGCACAATTTTGTATCTTCACCACCGGAGAATGCTTCTTAGCAAATATGGTTGATCTCTATCTCTTAGTTCCAGAGTAAAAGTCGTTTAAAGCAATGACTCCAAATTACCCTTTATTTGGTCCCGCCCCTCAGCCCCTCACACCACAGTGGGATGCTTCCGGTCAAATTTCGTTAGTTTGCCATTTGTGGTTCAGAAGACGTTTGATGACCCATCACTGAGTTGTGGGTCAGTGATGGGGAGGAGTGGTGGGTCAGTCATGGGGAGTGGTGGGTCAGTGATGAGGAGTGGTGGGTCAGTGATCATGAGTGGTGGGTCAGTGGTGGGGAGTGGTGGCTCAGTGAAGAGGAGTGGTGGGTCAGTGATGAGGAGTGGTGGGTAAGTGATGGGGAGTAATGGGTATGTGATGAGGAGTGGTGGGTCAGTGATGGAGACTGGTGGGTCTGTGATGGGGAGTGGTTGGCCAGTGATGGGGAGTTGTGGGTCACTGGTGTAGAGAGGTGGGTCAGTGGTGGGGAGTGGTGGGACAGTGATTAGGAATGGTGGGTCAGTGATAGGGAGTTGTTGGTCAGTGATTGGGAGTGGTGGGTCAGTGGTGGGGAGTGGTGGGTCAGTGGTGTGGTGTAGTGGGTCAGTGGTGGGTCAGGGATGGGGAGCGGTGGGTCAGTGGTGGGGAGTTGTGGGTCAGTGATGAGGAGTGGTGGGTCAGGGATGGCGAGTGGTGGGTCAGTGATTGGGATTGATGGGACAGTGGTGGGGAGTGGTGGGACAGTGATGAGGAATGGTGGGTCAGTGATAGGGAGTTGTTGGTCAGTGGTGGGGAGTGGTGGGTCAGTGGTGTAGAGTGGTGGTCAGTGATGGAGAGTGGTGAGTCAGTGATGGGGAGAGGCGGGTCAGTGATGAGAAGTGGTGGGTCAGTGATGGAGAGTGGTGGGTCAGTGATGGGGAGTTTTGGGTCAGTGATGGGGAGTGATGGGGAGTGGTGGGTCAGTGACGGGGAGTAATAGGTCAGTGATGGGGAGTAATGAGTCAGTGATGGGGAGTTGTGGGTCAGTGATGACGAGTGGTGGGTCAGTGATGGGGAGATGTGGGTCAGTGGTGTAAAGTGGTGGGTCAGTGGTGGAGAGCGGTGGGTCAACGGTGGGGAGTGGTGGGTCAGTGATGGAGAGTGGTGGGTCAGTGACGGGGAGTAATGGGTCAGCGATGGGGAGTAATGGGTCAGGGATTGGGAGTTGTGGGTCAGTGGTTGGGAATGGTGGTAAGTAATCAGGAGTGGTGGGTCAGTCATGGGGAGTTCTTGGTCAGTGATGGGGAGTGATGGGTAAGTAATGGGGAGTGGTGCGCCAGTGATGGGGAGTGGTGGGTCAGTGGTGGAGAGTGGTGAGTCAGTGATTGGGAGTTGTTGGTTAGTGATGGGCAGTGGTGGGTCAGTGGTTGGGAGTGGGAGGGTCAGTAATGAGGAGAGGTGGGTCAGTGATGAGGAGTGGTGGGTCAGTGGTGGAGAGTTGTGGGTCAGTGGTGGGGAGTGATGGGTCAGTGATGGAGTGTGGTCGGTCAGTGAGAGGGAGTGGTTGGTCAGAGATTGGGAGTTGTTGGTCAGTGATGGGCAGTGGTGGGTCAGTGGTTGGGAGTGGAGGGTCAGTAATGAGGAGAGGTGGTTCAGTGATGAGGAGTGCAGGGTCAGTGATGGGCAGTGGTGGGTTAGTGGTGGAGAGTTGTGGGTCAATGATGGGGAGTTGTGGGTCAGTGATGGGGAGCTGTGGGTCAGTGGTGTAGAGTGATGGGTTAGTGGTGGGGAGTGGTGGGTCAGTGATGAGGAGTGGTTGGTCAGTGATGGAGAGTGGTGGTCAGGGATGGGGAGTGGTGGGTCAGTGGTGGAGAGAGGTGGGTCAGTGATGGGGAGTTGTGGGTCAGTGATTGGGAGTGTTGGGTAAGTGATGGGGAGTGGGGATTCAGTTGTGGAGAGTGATGGGGAGGGAGTGGTGGGTCAGTGGCGGGTCAGTGGTGGAGAGTGATTGGAAGTGGAGGACAGTGATGAGGAGTGGTTGGTCAGTGGTGAGGAGTAATCGGTCAGTTATGGGGAGTAATGGGTCAGTGATGGGGAGTAATGGGTCAGTGATGGTGAGTATTGGGTCAGTGATGGGTTGTAATGGGTAAGTGATGGGGAGTTGTAGGTCAGAGGTGGGGAGTGGTGGTAAGTAATCAGGAGCGGAGGGTCAGTGATGGGGAGTTCTTGGTCAGTGATAGGGAGTGATGGGTAAGTGGTCGGGAGTAATGGGTCAGTGATGGGAAGTAATCGGTAAGCGATGGGGAGTTGTGGGTCAGAGGTGGGGAGTGGTGGGTCAGTGATGGGGAGTTGTGGGTCAGTGATGGGGAGTGATGGGTAAGTGGTGTAGAGTGATGGGTTAGTGATAAGGAGTGGTGGTCAGTGATGGGGAGTTGTGGGTCAGTGATGGGGAGTGGTGGGTCAGTGATGAGGAGAGGCGGGTCAGTGATGGGGAGTTGTGGGTCAGTGATGGGGAGTGATGGGTAAGTGATGGCGAGTGGTGGGTCAGTGGTGGAGAGTGGTGAGTCAGTGATGGGGAGTTGTGGGTCAGTGATGGGGAGTGGTGGGTCAGTGATGGGGAGAGGCGGGTCAGTGATGAGGAGTGGTGGGACAGTGATGGAGAGTGGTGGTCAGGGATGGGCAGTGGTGGGTCAGTGGTGGAGAGAGGTGGGTCAGTGATGGGGAGTTGTGGGTCACTGATGGGGAGTTGTGGGTCAGTGATGGGGAGTTGTGGGTCAGTGGTGAAGAGTGATTGTAGAGTGGTGGAGAGTGGTGGGTTAGTGATGGGGATTGCTGTTTCAGTGGTTGAGAGTGATGGGGAGGGATTGATAAGTGATGGGGAGTGGTGGATCAGTGGTCGGTCAGTGATGGGGAGTGGTGGGTCAGTGATGGAGAGTGAATTGGGAGTGGTGGTCAGTGATGGGGAGTGGTGGGTCAGTGATGGAGAGTGGTGGGTCAGTGATTGAGAGTGATGGGTCAGTGATGGAGGCTGGTCGGTTAGTGATTGGGAGTGGTGGGTCACTGATGGGGAGTGGTGGGTCAGTGATGGGGAGTGGTGGGTCAGTGAGGTGATGGAGGCTGGTCGGTCATTGATGGGGAGTGGTGGGTCAGTGATGAGGAGTGGTGGGTCAGTGGTGGGGAATTGTGGGTCAGTGGTGTGGAGTGGTGGGTCAGTGATGGTGAGTAATGGGTAAGTGATGGAGAGTTGTGGGTCAGTGATGGGGAGTGGTGGGTAAGTAATCAGGAGTGGAGGGTCAGTGATGGGGAGTTGTTGGTCTGTGATCGTGAGTTATAGGTAAGTGATGGGGAGTGGTGGGCCAGTGATGGGGAGTGGTGGGTCAGTGATGAGGAGTGGTGGGTCAGTAGTGGAGAGTGGTGAGTCAGTGATGGGGAGTTGTTGGTCAGTGGTGGGGAGCGGTGGGTCAGTGATGGAGAGTTGTGGGTCAGTGGTGGGGAGTGGTGGGTCAGTGATGGGGAGTGGTGGGTCAGTGGTGGAGAGTTGTGAGTCAGTGATGGGGAGTTGTGGGTCAGTGATGGGTAAGTGGTTGGGAGAGGAGGGTCAGTAATGAGGGGAGGTGGGTCAGAGATGAGGAGTGGTGGGTCAGTGAAGGGGAGAGGCGGGTCAGTGATGAGGAGTTGTGGGTCAGTTATGGAGAGTGGTGGTCAGGGATGGGGAGTGGTGGGTCAGTGGTTGAGAGTTGTGGGTCAGTGATGGGGAGTGGAGGGTCAGTGTTGAGGAGTGGTGGGTCAGTGATGGGGAGTTTTTTGTCAGTGGTGTAGAGTGACGGGTTAGTTGGTGGAGAGTGGTGGGTTAGTGATGGGGAGTGGGGTTTCATTGGTGGAGAGTCATGGGGACTGAGTGGTGGGTCACTGGTGGGTCAGTGGTGGGGAGTGGTGGGTCCGTGATGGGGAGTTGTGAGTCAGTGGTGTAGAGAAGTGGGTCAGTGTTGGGGAGTAGTGGGTCAGTGATGAGGAGTAGTGGGTCAGTGATGAGGAGTGGTTGGTCAGTGTTGGGCAATGGTGGGTCAGTGGTGGTGAGTGGTGGGTCAGTGATGGGGAGTATTGGGTAAGTGATGGGGAGTTGTGGGTCAGAGGTGGGGAGTGGTGGGTAAGTTATCAGGAGTGGTGGTCAATGGTGGAGAGTGGTGGTCAGGGATGGGGAGTTGTGGGTCAGTAGTGTAGAGAGGTTGGTCAGGGATAGGGAGTGATGGGTAAGTAATCAGGAGTGGAGGGTCAGTGGTGGGGAGTGGTGGGTCAGTGATGGAGAGTGGTCTGTCAGTGATGGGGAGTGATGGGTCAGTGTTGGTGAGTAATGGGTCAGTGATGGGGAAGGGTGGGTCCGTGATGGGGACTTGTGAGTCAGTGGTGTAGAGAAGTGGGTCAGTGTTGGGGAGTAATGGGTCAGTGATGAGGAGCGGTGGGTCAGTGATGAGGAGCGGTGGGTCAGTGATGAGGAGTGGTGGGTCAGTGGTGTAGAGAGGTGGGTCAGTGGTGGGGAGTGGTGAGTCAGTGGTGGAGAGTGGTGGATGAGTGATGGATAAGTGATGGGGGAGATGCGTCAGTGGTGTAGAGTGGTAGCTCAGTGGGTGGTCAGTGATGAGGATTGGTGGGTCAGTGATGAGGAATGGTGGGTCATTGATGGGGAGTGTCGGGTAAGTGATGGGGAGTGGTTTGTCAGTGATGGAGGGTAGTCGGTCAGTGATAGGGAGTTGTGGGTCAGTGGTGTAGAGAGGTGGGTCAGTGGTGGGCCAGTGATGAGGAGTGGGGGGTCAGTGATGAGGAGTGGGGGGTCAGCGATGCGGAGTGGGGGTCAGTGATGGTGAGTGGTGGTCAGAGATTAGGAGTGGTGGGTCAGTAACGGGGAGACGATGTAGTACATGGAATAGCGCCTATATACATGTAATATATGGAGTAACGCCTACATCACCCGACTACCTGATGTGTTTCAACCGACTACCCAGTACCTGATGTGTATCAACCGACTACCCAGTACCTGATGTGTTTCAACCGACTACCCAGTACCTGATGTGTTTCAACCGACTACCCATCACTGACCCACCACTCTCCATCACTGAGAATTTGGTTGGAAGTATTCTCAGGTGATAGGAATTCACAATTGTACAAATGGACTGATTGCGTAAATATCCCGGTGAGCGATACAGACCCTATGGACCTCTTGTTTGTTACTGGAATGCAATTTCTCTTCGCTGTCGCTGGCACCAGTCAAAGCTCCCCACTGTGATGGGTGACCACAACCATGCTTGGAGTTCAACTCACAACCGACTGACCATTTTGTTTATAATCAAGTGATGACTTCCGTGACGCCGAAAATACACTTACCTCAGCTAATAATTATTGTTTTGTCAATTTGAATTCTATTTCATACCAACTATCATATAATTGGTACAGTAGGAATGTAAGGGGGAAGTTGGGTGATTTTATTAACTGGTTCCATTGTTGGTGTGCCACGCAAGTTTAGCGCGATTTAGTTTAGGTAGACAGGAACCCAGTCCTGTGATTTCATTTTAGTCTGCAATCTTGATCCAATCTGATTAAACAAAGAAAAAGGTAAATTCCAGAGCTCGAGATAAGCTGTGTATTTGGGTAAAAATACGCATTAAATAAACTGAACTAAGCAGACAAATCAAATCCTCACGTATCAAATACGCAACAAAAACTAAAATGTTTGCTCTTTAAATAAAATGTATGCTTATATTATGACTATTAGATAAAACGATTGCATATGTTACAACTGTTAGATATAGAGAATCTCACCCGAGTGTCTTTTTGATATCAAATATATCAACTCGAGTTGATAAAAGTGGAACAATTCTGAGGCTTGCCGAGGATTTTGGCCACTTTTATCAACGAGTGTTGATATATTTGATATCAAAAGACACTCGGGTGAGATTTTATTTATCATCCAACATCATTCTTCCAACTTTTTCAATTTGTAGACAGTAATTAGCAGTGACTTCAGTGTAAAAAGTACTGCTCACAGCTTCAGTAGCAGAGCCATTAGTGATGTCAGTTGATTGTGACGTCATGGTAACCAGTGACGTCACAATGGTCTGCAAAGCATTGTGATGTAATTTCATTGCAGCGATATCTAGGGCGCGTTGCAAGCCACGAACCGCTTAGAGATAGCAAATTAATCGCTCATCCCGGTGTCTGCAACAGTTCGAAGCGCTTGCGCACTCTTCCAAAATGGCGGCGCAACTAGCGCTTGGTTGCCTTGCCCTAATGAAGAATGTAATAGAAGAGGCTCGATGACGAGCTGATGGAATTTATGATTACTTTGAAGATGTAGAGCAGGCTGAGGATGATGGGGTGTTGGCTGCCTTTGCTCATTTCCTCGTTGATCCAGTCAAGAATTTCTTGTTCCGCTGTCAAAGTAAGCCGCCATTTTGGTTTGAGAACGAAGCGACCTCAGCCAGCGATTGTTTCGCTTGCAAGCGGCTGAAAGTTAGCGCACTGTTGTAAGGCGAATCGCTGTACATCGCTTGCAAGCGATTGGCGCTTTGCAACGCACCCCTATAGTGTATGATTGGATTTTCTTAAACACCTGTGGGTGAGAAACCCATTTGAGATAACTGGTATCAAACATATGTGTGAGATCGAATTCCAGGCCCGTGATTGGCTACTCCATGGTGATGACCTAGGGTCAGATGATGACGGACTACTTTCCTGAGTGTAAGTCACTCATACGTTGCTCGTGCTTCAGTCGAATGTTCACCTACGTCTGTATTGAAAAACAGGACCGTGTAATTAATAATAAAAATAAACAAACTCTTCCTCGTCTGCGAGTTTGTTTGTTATTATTATCAGTTACATTATCTGTTGTTATGTCAACATTATCGTGTTTTCAGAGTGTAAACCCCTGGCTGCCACAGCGACACATGTCCCTTCTCTTCAACCCTCACTTCGAAATCGAATAAAATTTAAAATACATCACGCAAACACTTCACAGTTTTGAATTCCCCCTTCTCTTTATCATTTACTGTCATTTTAGGCAATTCAAAATTACTGAAAGTTAGGTACATTGTAAATCTCGCCAAATCACAATTCACGGCGTTATATAAATATTTACTGTGTGTTTAGAAATCTAAATATCGGATATTTACTCGAATAATTAAAGTAGAAAAATACCATATTAGCGATCACGGGTATCAAATCACTAATGATAATTCTGAAACGTCGCTAATAAGCCTAGAATCGTCTAGAATGTTTTGGAAAATATGCACACACGAACGCCGAAGCGTTCCGCCATATTGGATTGTGTTTACAAAATGCCGGTTATGAGACGCCTATACTCGATCAGGTATATTTCAAACTCCGCTGCTATACATGCATCCCTGAATTCCTCATACATTTTCGAAACAATGGATAAATGGTCTTTGTCACCAATGCAAATTATCTAGATGAAATCATGCGAAATAAATTATGTATGGAAACGAAAACTGTGCTCGGAAAATTGTACTTGTTGAAAAATTCAGATTTTACACTGTGTAGCATTAAAGAGGTACTTTCGTCTAATTGTTGCATACACTGGCTCGATCACGCGTTTGAGAATATTCATGGGAAGAGTATCGTTGCACTAATTATGGAATTACACATATATACATTACAATGATGTGGTAAATTCAACAGAAGCCGTAAAAGTTCCGTCCTGTGTGACGACATGACTGACGCTAAATCACGCACAACGATGACGGTAGTTATCTGCATTTCAGACTAATTCTCTTTGTTACATTGGAAAACATGTTAAACAAATAACAGTACGCAGATTGTCAGAATGTTTCTGGGATTACTTACGTTACACATTTATGTGTATACGATCCCTCAATTAACGAAAATCTCCTCTGGAAATCCCGCGTACTGTTGTCAGTGAACACGCCATTTTGTAAAAGTCGGTCACCGGTAGTGATGTCATATGGAAGTAAACATTGTTGTACATATTTGGTCATTTCTTTGAGGTGTAAACTTTCAACTTGGCACCCAGCATGTTCTTGTTTTTTGTCTAGTATGCATTTTCATCATCGCCTTGATAATCCACAGATAGGACGGAAACCTTTTTGTGTAGGGTCACATTATTTATGAGTAGTAAGCAGCACATAGGATGACGTCACTTATGACAGTGGTGTTATGTATTAATGCGCTACTGCAATCATGAGAATAGACAAAAGTCATCGGTTCGATGCTAAAAAGGTGCGATTATAGGGTGTGTAAGAAACAGATTACTGCACTCGTGTCTGTCAGATACCATTGATCTTACAACTCGTTGTTACAAAGCGTATCTAACTCGCTTTCACTCGTTAGATACGTTTTGAAACAACTCGTTGTAAGATCAATGGTATCTGACAGACACTCGTGTAGTAATCTCTCTAGATTAAGCGATATCTCCTGTGGGAGCCAGTTTTGTGGGAGCCAGTTTTGGATGATAAAACATGATTGTGTATCAGCCGATTGCCAAATTCACTTAACGTCAGTTACATTTGGAAAAGCGTTTGCGACAAACAAACTGATAGATGCCAAATGAAAAGCATATGTGCCTCGTCAGTATTCATTATACATATTGTATCTTAAAACATGGGAAACGCAATCAAAATTAACCCGCTGGATGCTGAGTTTTTTTCTGAGGCACATTTTCCTTAGATCGGAAAAGTGAAGGCTGTGCGACAATTGCGCTCATGCGGGACTGGAGCTACATCCGTCGATAAGATTACGCAGAGTATTAAATTTCCTGCCTGATGGTTTAAATTTAACTGCAGATATTAATCCCGTTTGAACAAAAGATACTGCTAAGTGTTGTCCAAAAATATATTCAGGAAATTTCGCCGCTTTTTATCGTACAGTGGTAAAAGTACTGTGTAACGAGTTTTATTATTTAGCAGCTTTACGGAAACTGTGAGCGAACAAAATTCTGCCTAATATCTGAACGACATAAATATACACTTCAAAAAAAGAAACTTGACACTGACTTTCAAAATGTAATATAATGCGATTGTTTCAAAATAGGACACAGAAACCATAATTGAAACACTGTTTGAAGATCAATGTCCACAATGTTCAAAACATTAATCGTGTCACCTGGACAGACACACGTACACGATACTGTTAATGTCAGAGGGGTACAGAAGATGTCAGTATCGGTTGTGCCCACCACGTGCATCAATCACCTCTTGACACCGAGGACCCATAGATGCAATCAAGTTGTCAATAACACGCTGTTGGATGTGCTGCCATTCATGCTGAAGTGCATCAAGACGCGCCGGAAGTGTTTGGGGCGATGGATTCCTACTGCGAACGCGTCGATCTAACACGTTCCACAGATGCTCAATCGGGGACAAATCTGGTGACCGGGCTGGCCAAGGTAATGTCTGGATGTTGTTGTGGTGTAAGAAGTCCTGACAAACACGTGCAATATGCGGTAGAGCGTTGTCCTGCTGGAACTGTCAGCCATGAACGTTGACGTGAGGAAGAACGTAAGGCTGTAGGATCAAGTCTCTGTAACGCACACCTGTCAATGCACCTGCCACATGCACCCGAGAGGCGTCCTACCACCGTGATGAATTCCGGCCCATACCATGACACTCCCGCGGCCAAATGGGACAACCGGCTGCACACAGTTGGGGGCGTAACGTTCACCCCGACGTTTGTAGACACGTGCGCGCCCATCAGCACGTGTGAGTAGGAAACAGGACTCGTCGGTAAACAGTACATTTCTCCACCTTGCACGTGCCCATCTAACTCTCTGTTGGCACTAAAGCAGACGGTCCACCAGATGACTTGGGGTCAAGCCATGACGTCTAACAGGTCTTCGTGCAAAAAGTCCAGCCTCCCTCAGTCTGTTGCGTACCGTTTGATCTGATATTCTGCGTACCCCAGGGATCTGTGTGGTTGTAGACGTGGCTGTGGTAGTGCGGTCTCGGAGGTGTCACAGCCGGATGTATCGATCTTGTGCTTGGGTTATCACCCTTGGTCTTCCTGACCTTGGACTGTCATCAACTCTGTTGGTATTGTTGTATCGGGACCACAGTGCGGAGATTGTCTGTCTGGATACGCCAAAGTGCCTGGCCATTTCTTGCTGAGTTGCTCCAGCTTGTATTCTCCCAATGGCGTTGTTCCATTGAGCTGCATTCAGTCTTGGCATTCTGTCATCGCCTCTACTGCCGTTATAAGGACTGTATGAACAGCCGTTGATGTGGATTTTTATACCCATTCAGCAGGGGGGGGGCCTGCATGCCTTAATGCAGGATCCTGTGCTGCACGTTTTTTACAGGCGGTTGCGTCTGGATGTAGCTGTAAAATTGATCCCCAAACGGTACGTTTATGTGCTTTGCATGTGTTTTCGCCAATTATAGACACATCATCTTTCTGTTTGACTTATTTGGTTCTCATTTAATGTAACTATTTTAGATATTTGGCAAAAGGTGGGTTTACATCTATGTCAAGTTTCTTTTTTTGAATAGTATATATATCAAATGGAGTTATATGCGTATGTTTAACGACATACATTCATATAAGAGTGTTCGGGTAAAAACTATGAAGTTTGGTAGCTACAGTGGTGGTGTGACAATTTTTATTAGAGAATCGTGGGTCATTGATGGATATTTAACAAGGATATATGAACATTTTGAAAATACAGTAGTTTTCTTATTTAACACATCAAGATAAGGTATTGACAAGGATACAATCTTGATTCTGACATATCTATCACCTGAGAACTCACCTATCTATGAGGATAAAGATAGAGATGGTATGTCAGTATTGGAGGACTATTTGAAAGAGATTGTACATGATCACCCAGAAAAGGAACTCTTTCTTGTTGGTGATTTGAATGCCAGGACCAAAACCTTCCTTAATTACATACCTGAAGATAACATTCATTTTATCCAAAAGGAAATTGATAATTACCCAACTGACAGCTTTGAAGTACCAACAATTTTGGTAAGAGACTTGTTGAATTGTGCAAATTATTCAGTATACATATATTGAATGGAAGATGTCACAGAGACAAGCAAGGTGAATATACATGCATTACACACAATGGTGCCAGTACTGTGGACTATATGATAGCTTCCCCTAGCCTCATTCCATGTATATCTGACTTTGGAGTAGGTGAGCCAGATGAATCAATCACTTCCCAGTGTTTCGTAGGTTTAATTTTGCTCATAATGATTGCAGTAATGTACAAGTAAACAAGTACAATGATGATTCTCTGCTTAGTGAACTTGAAGTTAATCCCTGGTACAAATACCCATGGAAGGAAGATAATAAAGATGTCTTTAAATCCAAGTTTAAAGACTTGTATGACCTCCTCAAAGATGAAATTGAACAGATAATTTCAACAGATGTTAATACTGCACTCTGTGGACTTGTGAATGTCTACCAAGAAGCAGCATCTATACAAAAGAGACTTTACTGTTTTCCTTCAACCCATAATAAATCTAGACAGATCAGTCAACCACTTTGGTGGGACTGTGAACTTGAAAACTTAAAGAATGAAAAATACTGTGCCCTGAGAGGACATAGAGACTATTGTTTAGATATTGGTGTGTTCAGAGAGTTGCGATCTAAACTCAAGAAAACATTTGCACTTAAAAGACAATCTTATCAAAATCAACAGCAACAAAAACTAATTGAATCAAGAGCTAATCCTAAATTATTCTGGAAATTGTTAAAGCAAGGGAGACAATCACAATTGCTAGTTGGAATTAGAACTGATGAATGGACCTCTTACCTCCACCAATGGACACAGATAATTATGTAACTGATGATACCCCGGCACATGAAGAATTAAATCAACCTAAAACTAATCAAGAAGTTGAACAACATATCCAAAAGCTTGCAAATAATAAATCACCAGGGCCCCGTTCCGCAAAGCGATCGTAGCTCTAAGATGATCGTAACTCCCATACTTTGACATAGACTTACGACAGACTTAGCACTAAGATCGCTTTGTGGAACAGGGCGAAGGACCTGATGGTATTGTCTCTGAATATTTCAAGAATACAAAAAATATAATTTTACCTACATTGACTGCTCCCTTTAATGAAATACTTGACAATGGTGTGTTTCCTAATGTTTGGAATAGAAGTATCATTTGCCCTCTTTTTAAGTCTGGAGACAAGCATGATGTAAACAACTGCAGGGGATTATCCTTGATTGATAACTTGTGTAAAATATTTTACTCTATCATAAACTGGAAACTTAAGAATTTTTGTGAGAGAAATAACATAATTGATGAACTACAAGCAGGATTTAGGTCCAATTATTCAACTATTGACAACAAATATGCAGGGAGAAGAAAGGGGAGATTTTACTGCCTCTTTGTTGACTTTTCAAAGGCATTTGACACCAGAAGACATGATAATCTACTGAAAAGCCTACACGATGTTGGGATCAAGGGTAAACTGTTCAACATAATTTCATCAATGAATTCAAGTCTGTGTGCTTGTGTAAGGGCTTCAACTGGACTAACTGACTATTTTGAATGTAATATTGGCACCCGGCAGAGCTGTATTTTGAGTCCACAACTATTTATGATATTCATAAACAAGCTTTTAATTCAACTTGAAGACTGCGGAGGAGAAGGTGTTTTTATATCACAAGATTTTAAAAATGTTTCTGCCATAATGTTTGCAGATGATGTTTCATCTGTATTCAGAAGTTCAACTACAAAAATAAATTGATGCTCTACACTTATTCTGTTTACAAACTGGTATGAAAGTCAATCTGAAGCAGACAAAAGTAATGGTATTAAGAAATGGTGGTCCCCTAAGAAGTTGTGAAAAGTGGTCATATAATGGTGAAAGAATTGATATTGTTCCATTTTACAGATATTTAGGAATTATGTTCACCCCCAAACTTGTGTGGACCCAGGCTCAAACATGTTTAGCTGCTCAGAGTCCCAAAGCTGTGTTTGCAATAAATAGATATCAGAAGAAACTTGGTGATATTCCATGCAAAGATTTATTCAAAATTATTGATAGTATTGTAACTCCTATCCTGTGCTATGGCTCTGAAATCTGGGATGTTAATTACAGCAAAATCATTGAGGATATTCAAGTTAAGGTGTGTAAATTAGTTCTTAAAGTGTCAAGAAATACATGTAATGTGATGGTGCTTGGTGAGTGTGGTAGAGCTCCTTTACAGCTTACATATATGACAAGAGCTGTGAAGTACTGGTGCAGGCTGATACAACTGAGCCCGGAGAGACTACCATATATCAGTGTTACAAGATGCTAGCTGTTCTGGATGATTCAGGTCGCACCACCTGGACCACCTGGACCACCTGGGCCCGGAGAGACTACCACATATCAGTGTTACAAGATGCTAGCTGTTCTGGATGATTCAGGTCGCACCACCTGGTCGCACACACATTAAAAATATTTTATTCAGATTTGGATTTGGATATGCATTGGCAGCACAAGAAGTTGGGGATAAAATTGTTTTTATTTCCATGTTTAAACAGAGACTATTTGACAACTTGCAGCAAACCTGGAGTGTAAATGTGAACAGTTTATCTGACTCTTATTCCTATAAACATTTTAAATCGCTACTAAATGTTGAATATTACTTAAATTCACCACTTCCATCTCACTTAAGAAGGATTTTAAGTAACTTTCCAATAGCAGTAAATACTGGAAGATACCATGCCTAACCATATGAAGAAAGACTTATTATTAATTTGTGAATCCTACAGCTCCCTTCGTAATGCACTTTTAGAGAAATATATTACCTCTAACCTTCAGCATAACTTTATCTCTATTATTTCCTTAGATGCATATGATACCTTATATAAAATATCTATTTTTTTCCCAATCTCATCAACTTAGGGTAAATAATCCACTGCGAATTTATAAGTATAAAAAAAAAAAAAATAATGTAAATTTTCCCAGTTTGTAAATATGTCATTTTGCGCAGGCTTTATGTATTCCTGCATATGTATGTATTTTGGGCCAGTGGCCTTTTATTGAATAAATTGTCTGTGTGTCTGTCTGTCTGTCTGCCATACATTCAATGCAAAAAATAGCCTGCCGTAAATGACGAAAACTGATTTTTCTCTATGACGTCAAAAGGCGACATAGATGTTAAACACGAAAAAAGAAAAGGGGGCATAACTCCGTTATGCTTAGCTCCAGTTTATTTAAACTCAGGTCACTTGGTGAGAATTAGCTGTGGGTAAGGACAGTATATTTTCGTGGTATTTTGTTCACGAGTAACCAAACTATTCCAACACAAATATCGATATTGAAACTGTATACTCCCTTATATTACCGTAAGAAATGATGAAACTTACTTAATAAAAAAAGAAGTAATAGCGAAATGAATGGCCCTATCTAAGCTGTTAATTAGTCCTTAGATAACAACATTCTTCTGACTGTGCAAATGTAATTTGGCTTATGTTGCACCATTATTAATGGAGTACTAGTCTTGTGATCAAATGTAATGAAATACTAAAAACATGACACCGTTCTATTTGATGTCATGGCTGGTTTTATATCTTTGACAGCGTCGGAGAAAGACGACACTGGTATTTTGATTAATACATATATACCTCCCCTAATTACTTTTTACAATTCTTGGAGAAAGAAAGTAAACAGTTTAATACCCTGTGATCACAATGTTTAGAAAAAGATGAACATTTTGATTATATAATGCAAAACGAGAGGAATAATTCGTAAATCGTTTGTGACAACGCGCACCTGCGAATCCTTAGATATCACTGTTATGTTTATCAAACGACCTAAAAAAACTATTCCAAGACCAAGACAATTCTCCTGGAAATGTGTGCGTATATTTTAACGCAAAATATCCATTTTGTTGTGGTAATATATTCAGTTTTAGTTTTAAAATAAAATGAAACAGCTATTCATGGAAGTTGTTTATATGAACTTATAATATTGACTTTGACACTCCCAAGAAATTTCTGTTGAAAAATATCAAAGCATAGCAATGTATCTATCTTTAATTCCCTAATTCTTCCTATAATTCTCTTCCCATGCATATTCTAAAAGAATAGACGAATGGATAGCTAAAAAAGGGGAACATGCTACACTGTAAAATATGTATTTTGCTTTGTTTACATTTCAAACAAGTGCAGTTTTTCGAGCACAGCGTTGTTTTCACACCTAACTTATTTTGCTTGATTGATCTCGGCACTTTGTATTGGTGACAGAGACCATGTGTCATTTGATTCTAAAATGTATGAGGAATTCAAGGATGTATGTATCACAGCTGAGTTTGAAATACGCGTAATGTTACAGGCGTCTCATTACCGGTAGGCTACATGTGAAACGTGATTTTGTAATCACTATCTAATATGGCGGAAAGTTCACAGTATACAAAACTGTGGAGTGTATCTGCATGTCCTGTGAATTACCGATATCGCATTTAGCAGAGAAAACAGAAGGCAGCTTTAGTGTTTAGACCTTAGCTGGAATGCCGTGACGTCATCGACAGTGTGACGTCACTGTCATTGTACATTTGGCGCCACGTCAGCTGGGCGAACCTCGGCTCGGTCTGAGGTCACCGAGTGCAGCGAGATGTAAACAAACAGGTTTTTTTGTGTTTTTCACTATTAATCAAAAACTTATTGCGTACAATTAACACAGAAATATATATTGACATGCATGAACATATCACGAGGTGCGGTGCTTACATACACAAAATGTCTGACAAAGCTTTTACAAGTTTTATTCATCTCCAAAAACAACAAACAGTTTCACGTAAATAAAGACATATTTACACACGACGACGTGAACGGCACACCACGTCACTGTCAGATCTCCCCCCCTCCCCCTCCCCCCCCCCCAACCGTCCACACAAACACGACACTGACGTCACTGAGCGCCGCGGGACACGAGCAGATCCGCCACTCGCGAATATCCCCAGTATCTCGCCCAGTCGGCCGCAGTCTCCCCCGAGTTGTCCCTGGCGTCGATGTCCACGGCGTTCAGTGACAGCACAAACTTCACCGTATCCAAGTGACCTCCCCTACAGGCGAAATGAAGGGTGTTGTCACCGTCCCTGTCCACCAGTGACACATCGGCCCCTTCACTCACCAGGAGCTCCACCACGTCTCTGTGTCCCCTGTATGCTGCCCTCATCACCGGTGTCATGCTCCACTCTCCCCACCTACAATTGACGTCGACGCCCAGAGACAGGATCCGCTTCACCTCCTCCAGGCTCCCGGCTTCGCTGGCGTCATAGAGGTCCTCGCATTCTGTTGGTGATGGAGTCGCTGTAACACAAAGTAAACTCTGTACACTTCCAGACATCTTCGTCATACATCTACATGGTTCACACCTCAACGTGGTGACACGTGACACGGCACGTCATCAACCACTTCCAACATGGCTGACAATACAAGGATCAAGGGGAAGGACGACAGCTGGTTCATGTAATCAAGGATTATGTAGCCAATGTTTAAAATCTTTCTGTAAAATCCAGTTGTTGTAACATTATTCTGTGTGTGGCTGGAGAGTGTTAACGTTTGATGGACTGAGCTTTATGAGATGATACTGTCAGTACAGTTGCTGTTTGGAAATATTAGATATGTTTGTTTGTTGTTTTACGCCGCACTCAGCAGTAGTCCAGTAATAAGATGGCGGAGTCTGGTACAGACAGACAGCCCAGTGGTTGACAACGTGAGCACCGATCGAAACAACTGGAATACGATGACATGCAAGACGCAAGTCAGAACCCCCACGGGTCTATACCCCAGCTTGTTAATTGTTGGAGGGATTAAAGTGTGGGCTTTCTACCTGCTGGGTTCTCCCACCTACCCTGTGTAGCAGGCTTTTTTGTAGACGTCACTGGTGTCCTCGCTGTCCGACTCGGATCGCTCGAGGCTGAAATACAGAACATGCTGTTCAGAAAACAATACAAACTAAATAAGCTTTATACATACACGATATTCGACAAAGTTTGTACAATTTCAAAACCATTCATCTTAGTAGAGGTATAAATATAAGGTCGTCTAGCGACTAACAAATCACTCAAACGACTAGATTCTATCATAAATACAACACAAACATTGAGATTGCTGTTCATCTGAGCCGCGCGTCTGTACAGGCTTGTTGGATTGAGCCTTATGGTGGTACTGCCAATACAATTGACTTGTTACAAATTATTAGGATAATAAGAGATTACATTTATCAGCTTGTTATTGTAGAGACTGTTCATATGAAGGTTTTTGGAGTGAACTTTCAGGCATATATTTGTTACATGTTGATGTGACCTCATCTCGTACAAAGTTGGACAGTGACAGTATCTACCACCTGCTGGCTTCTCCCACCTACCATGGGTCGTCACTGTCGTCATCTGTGCAGCCCTTTCTCCCTGACTCGGGTCGTTCGAGGCTGAAACACAAAATATGCTGTTCAGTTGGGTTGGGTGAGTTGGGTTTTACAGGTTCTTAGCAATATTCCAACAATATCTGGGCGGGGAACACTAGACATGGGCTTCGCACATTGTACCCATGTGGGGGAATCGATCCCAGTTTTTTTCCGCGCGAAGAGCGAATGCTTTAACCACTAGGCTACCCACCACCCAAAACCCCCATATATGCTGTTCAGAAAACTATATGTTGCAGGTAAACATTATAACTACTGGCCTCAGAGAAGCTTTTGCCAAAAAAAAAACATTTCAACAAATGTGTGACTTTCAAATTTATTCACTGATGAACATAACTTATAATACATTTGTTGCAGTAGATGTATTATTAATATACCATAGCATGGTGACTGACACATTTTGGAAATCACATATATTTATTAGATTTAGATTGCTTTTATTTATTTAATCACTTCCTGAATAAACCTAAGCTGCACACTGCCTCTATGCTAACTGCTGAGATATATCTCTTCTCTTGGTTGAAGTTGCAGGAACTGAATAGATTATTTTGTTCTCATAAATAATATTATCATACAACATACAACATAAATGAACATTACTACATCAGCGATAGAAATTGGCACTCGTCCTATATTCCTTGCAAAAAATTCCAGTAGTTCAGATATCATAACGACTAGGCTTGTAGACATATGTCATTTTTAGGGTTTTATATGTTATCATTATGAGGACTAAGGACGAAACATGTTAGTTTATATTGCTGTACACAGAATACACAGAATATGTGCATTTATTATTTTGGATCAGCTACCTCCCCTTAATTCCCAATTATGGAATGATTAGTATTTAAGTCTGACTTCGTTAGTTGTGGGTGGAATCGTTATGACAATGAAATGGTCCCCGCAAGTTGGTGCGTTGTTGCATAATATCTGCATTTGAGTAACAATACTGTGAATAGCAAACCTACTCCGCTCATACAGGTCAAATACAGAACATTATTTTCTAATTTTCATTGCCTGCTATGTTATTACTGTATATTTAAATAATACTCAGGTATTTGTTGTGAGTGAGAATCAATGCACATCGTTATATATATTTTGACCAGGATATGACGCCCACCATTGTAATTCTGGAGGAAAATATATTTCTCGTGCATTTCAACGTCTGTGGACAATTGGCATTTTACACAATTGTTACTTCGTCAAATCGACAACTGTATTGATGGTTTCTCTGTGTACATATTGCCTTTGCCAATTGATGATAACAGGCTACTAAATGTAGAGTGCTGTGACCTATCGTAAATTATTTGTTGTTCCAAGTGACTTTGCTTGCTGTTTTAGTCCCCATCCTCCCCAATACAAACACTCTCTTAACTAGACTCTGAAACTGGTGCATTTTACGTCGTTTGGTGTCTCAGGCTACACAGTATTACAAACGTCGATATACGACATGCTACAGATTAATATTTCAGTGATGACATTTTCATGATGATATACAATGAATGTAAAAGAGCAACAGGTCTACTTGACTAAGCGCGTGTGCAACACAGTGGTAATTCAGTGTCCGGAAAACTCTTTGCAACACTGTCATAATTCAGCATTCCAAGCGATGGCGGCAGTACACCCATCACAGATCAGCTTATTATCTGAGGCAGAAACTGTCGCCGGCACTAGATCTACAAGATGTTTGATAGGGTGTTTGGTTGTGTAAAGAAGGGAATAAACATGTGGCTCTATAAAGTGATAAGACTGAAATGCCGATTGCCCGTGTGAAACGCGCCAAATTGTTTTCGCATTTAACGTCCGTTCCAACTTACTCATACAACAACGAGAATCATGCACATTTGCCCTTATATATTCTACATTTCCTTGCCAATGATTCTTTAAAAACAATGTAGTGTCCTGCAGATATACAACTGTTCCACGTAATATTTTCCGGATTAGAAGAACAAAGCTGCACGCCTTGAGTGTAAAAATAATATGGCTGAAACATTTGGCCATTCCATGATGCAGAACAACGTTTTAAAAATATGAGCGAAAAAACGCATCCGACACTTGACTGAACAGATTTCGAATAATCTCATATTGTCTTCAGTCTCAGTTGTAAATAATTCTTATTAGTTCAGAGATGAAACGTACAAGCATATATTTTGCAATATAGAACAACTGATTAAAATAGAACAAGCTTTTCAGTTGAAACGAGGTATGAATGTTTACATCCAGACGTTTGTTATCCCCGGTGACAGGCTAAACAAACGTCTGGGTGTAAACATTGTGTGAAGCACAAGACCATGAAACAATAACAATATAATAAAACTCGCAAAAAAATCATAGACGAGGCCAATTATATTTTTATTGTTACATGGTCCTGTGTGTGAAGCAAGCACCCGATTCCTTCAAAATGTATTCTGTTGTACATCAATCTTGATATATTTACAATGTTAGTGTCATTTAACTTCCTAACAAAATCCTGAAGTACAAACTGAAAACTTACCACCGTTTAAGTCCTAACACGAGTGACACATCTCACTGCCAGTCAAGAAACGTCTTGACTAGCGAAGGGGCGAGTTATGACGTCAGTGTGACGTGTCTGGTTATGAGCATGGCATAGTTTGGCGCTCGGCTGCTTGTGCCGATCACTCTAAGATAATACAGTGTGGAGTGATACTAGATCTACAAGTCTTACTACCGTCTTACCTGATTTCGTTTCAGATTGTATGTTGAGGTAACAAATTAAGCCTACTTCATTGGTTAAAGAAACCTACCTCATCGTCGTGCGTAAAATATGTCTTTATTTTTATTCTAAGACGCTTTGCTAAAAGATCAAAGGCACCGACTATACTTTATCCTGCGACAAAGCATTGTGTCCGCGTGAAGATCCGGGGTAGAATAGGTCTTGAGCAACCCATGCTTGCCGTAAATGGTGACTATGCCTGTCGTAAGAGGCGACTAACGGGATCGGGTGGTCAGGCTCGTTTACTTTGTTGATGCATGTCATTGATCCCAATTGCGTGGATCGATGTTCATGATATTAATCACTGGATTGTATGGTCCAGATTCGATTATTTACAGACCGCCGTCATTTAGCTGGAATATTGCTGAGTGCGGCGTAAAACAACAAACCAACCAAACTAACCGTGCGACAGCAGTCACAAAGTTGTTCCATGCAGGCGTCGGCCCCGGTGCCCTATGAATTAATTATATATATGTCTTCAGCATGGATCGATGCTCATGATATCAATCAATGGATTTCAAGGTGTTGACTCGATTATTTACAGACCACCGTCATATAGCCGCTGATATAAAAAAAAATAATTTCAAAATCCTTCGGATAAGTGAATGAGTGAGTGAGTGAGTATGGTTTTACGCCGCTTTTAGCAAAATATTCCATTAATATCAAAGCGGGGGACACCAGAAATGGGCTTCACACATTGTACCAATGTCGGGAATCGAACCCGGGTCTTCGGCGTGACGAGCGAACGCTTTAACCACTAGGCTACCCGACCGCCCCTGGACGGATAAGAAAATAGGACCTATTATAATAAACTAATCATTTTAGTCGTGTTCTATTATATTGTTAACGTAAATATGTCTCTGAGCGTAAGGGTATACAGGCAATCAAGTGGACCAGCCCGTCAGTTAGCCTGTTAGCTTGTTAGGATTTTCAATTTACCGCATGTTAATACAGATTTGATTTTAAACCCATCCCCAAGACAAAAAATTGATCATTTTTAAATTCTGCATCTTAGAAAATTAATAAAGTTTGCTCTAGCCGCACGTATATAAAGTATAGTTTTGCCCTGAACTATTATAACGTCAAAGCAACGCAAGCGTCCTCATGCTTTAACTATAATAGTTAAGGGCAACACTATACTTTTCATGGGGGTAGAGCAAACTTTATTTCTTAACTAAACCTCAACAGTGGGATTAAATGACGTTTTAAGATAAATTAACAGCAGGCAAGGTAACAACAACTACCTACTTTTAACGTCTTTGAGAATGCTTAGATGCAAGTTTCTTTACCTAATTCTTTTTTCCAGATAGACGAGTGAGATATTAAAAGGTCACATTCTCAATAGCTCCATTGGCTTTTACCATACTAGTACACACGCACATTCTATTCCGCCATCCCTGTCGCTCACGACCGACTCCGTGGTCTAGTGGTAGAGGTCGGAAGGTCCGGCGTTCGATCCCCGGCCGCGTCATACCAAAAAACGTTAAAGATGGTACTTGTTGTTACCCAGTCTGGCGCTCTCGGCATAAACGGGCTAAAACAAGGACTGGTCGGCTCGAAGTCAGTATATTGTGTCTGAGTGGGGTATTCATGTTAAACTGCAGCATGATATCTCAGTGAGCTAGCACTATAAATCGGCATCAGTCCGGAATAGTACAAGCAGCCACACACATACACTGAACCAAATTTAAAACTTCACAATCCTAAAATTTTAACATCTTGACCAGTTATCATTGTGGGCCCTTATTGTGTATTAAACAGTAATGGCCACGTATTGTCTGACAACACCCGTTTTGTGCAGGTGAATCGATCAAAATCGTTTTTTCAGCCATACTTGTTAACAGTTATTAACAACAACAAAAACCACAAGAAAACAAAAGTCTTTACGACCATTTGTCATGCCACGCCTTTCAAATGTGCAACGTGAACGTGCCATCGGCATGTTGCAGACAGGAACGTTCGTAGCTGAAGTCGCAAGGACGATGGGTTGTAGACTATTTATGATTTACAGACGGCTACATCAACCAGAAATGAACTGTTTAGGGGTAGACTCAGTGCGCAAACTGTTCGAAACCGTTTGAGAACTGCTCACCTTCAAGCACGACGGCCATACTGCGGGCCCATTCTGACTCAATTACACAGACGTCAACGTCAATTATGGGCACAGCGACACTTACGGTGGCCTCAGAGGAATTGGAATCAAGTCGTCTTCAGTGATGAATCCCGATTTAATCTTCGATTTGCTGATGGTAGGGCGAGGGTGTGGAGGCGCCGTCATGAACGTTACGCCCAGTATTGTGTACAGGAAGTTTACAGATTTCGAGGCGGAAGTGTCATGGTGTGGGGTGCTTTCTGTGGCAATGCACGTTCCAGGCTTCTTGTCATCCGTGGCAACCTCAACGCTGCTGCTTACCGCGACCAGGTACTGGCACCAGAACCTCTGCCTTTTATGGCAGCACATGGACCCGGTTTGATCTTCAAACACGACAATGCCAGACCCCACACAGCAGTTTTGACAAAGAATGTCCTTCAGAATGCGGGAGTCAACGTCATGGACTGGCCGTCAAGGTCTCCCGACCTCAATCCAATCGAACACGTCTGGGATGCTCTTGGCAGAAGTCTGCGCACTCTCCAGAACACAACCACAGAATTTGCAAGATCTTTGCACCAACAATGGCGTCGTCTTCCCAATCATGTGTTCACAAGCATCATAAGGTCCATGCGGGGGCGTTGTGTGGCAGTTGTCAACGCACATGGTGGCCATACACGCTACTAAACCATCAGATTCTCGTGCTTGGGACTTATGATTTAAACTGCTGATGTTATTACCGAATACCGTAGGTGCTTGGAACAAATTATGTTTACCACCGTTAATTAAAATCCTTCTTTGGACATAAATGATTAAAAATGACCTTCTCTGATACATTTGTCCGTTGTTTATCATATATGGGATTACTTTTGAAAATGTGAAGTTTTTAATTTGACTCAGTATACATGCATGCACGTCGCTATATATAAGTGTAATAATCTTAGACGCGACGTTAAACCCAATTTCACCTCACCTCACCTGTCGCTCACATACAACTGGTGGCCATATTGCTACGTATACGTCCACATATTTGGCAGTAACGCAGCTGGGGGCACGGGTGGCCCAGTCGTCTAAGGCGCCGCAATTCGCTGTGCAGAGTTGCGTCCCTTGGGCATGCCAGAAACCTATGATTGTGGGTTTGATTCCCGGTTCGCCCCGATTATGTTTCTAGGTTTGTCAGCACCTACCGTGCTCGTGGGTTTCACCAAAGTGGTAAACGTCTGAGACCTGCATCACTTCGGGCTTTCCTCCCACATTAAGCTGACACGCTGTGATATAACTGGAATACTGTTAAAAGCGGCGTTAAACACAACTCACTGACTGACTGACTGAGTTACGCAGCTTCAGTCGGCGTCGTTCATTATCAAACCTGTTTTCTTATCCTTGCCAAATCCAGTCGCGTGATGTGCGTCCTGGAGGGAATGGTCCGACGACCGTTCATCCTTCCGAGACATTCATGTGCTGGCGCACACTCATACAAGGTTTGATGCTCACATGAACTTTACTAAGCTTTAGTCCATCCATGAATACACCATTAACACCATTAACTGGACAGGACAGGCTCGTCATCGAATGGGCAACTGGAGTGACCGAGGTTAGACTCCATCTATTGACGGTAACGTAACGACTCCATCTATTGACTGTAACGTAACGACTCCATCTATTGACTGTAACGTAACGACTCCATCTATTGTCTGTAAGATTGTTTGTTTTCTTTGTTGTTTAACGCCGCTCTCTGGACCAGACATTCCGGTGATTGACATCATGAGCATCGATTGAGCATCGATCCACGCCATTCGGATACGATGACATGCATCAACCAAGTCAGCGAGCCTGACCACCCAATCCCGTTAGTCGTCTCTTACCACAAGCATAGTCGCCTGTTACATCAAGCATGGGTTGCTGAAGACCTATTCTACCCCGGATCTTCACGGGTATATTGATTGTAAGGACTCGATCTTTTGACTGCAAGCCTGCACTTCTTACCATGGGAGCATATTTTTAAACTGGCTGAGCCCGATGTGCCTGGCCCTTGCCCTGAGACATCATTTTGGTTCATTAAAAACCCTCAGACCATGAACTCATATTTGTGTTTTGATCGGAAAATTACCGATAACAACTGACCAGTTACTTAACCTTATCACAAGCAAACACAGCACCTAAGCTATCGCGACGATAGCCACCATTTTGAATGTTGAATGTCTAAAACATTTCGGCCATGAAGTGTTGCCTTGTCGCTGTTACATTTCGTATTGCTTATATTCAAAATCTTTACTGAACATGGAATTTGACTGTAAATGAATACGCTCAGGTATTTAACTCGGTCACAACAATAGCACATGTGCATACTTAAGTCCGTAAAGAAGGAGCTAAATCTGTGGGTTAAAGACTCGTTGGTTAACTGAAGTTTGATGTAGTAAGCATGTAAACATGATTGGGAAATATGATCTTTATAATTTATCGATAAAGGATCGTCAAAAAGGATATGCTGAATAACTATTTTTCGCGCCGCTTTTAACAGTATTTCGGTTATACCACGGTGTGTCAGCTTGATGTAGGAGGAACATCCGAAGTATGGTATGGTGCTGGGATTCGGCGATCTCTGCGCAGCGAACTGCGCCGCCTAAAACGACTGGGTCAACCGTGCCTACTCATTAATTTGAAAAGTCGTCGGAGACGGGAGTGAAATGAAAAAGATTTTTTTCTTGTCTGTCTGTTCCTTTGTAAGATAACTATATTTACGGGACTAAATGTTACTCAACTGGGCTCTCCTAAACGAGTCAATATTATTCTGCTTGGTCTCTTAGTGGGTAAGCCAGCTAGCTATACAGGTGTACGGAACGGTATCTATACCTGCTATATACCAGTTAACAGAATATTTATCTATGTCTACAGAGCGTTAGAAAACCGACATGCTCTGTAAGCCGTATGCTGACATGTCCTGTAAACCCTATCTCGACATGCTCTGTAAGGCCTATGTTGACATGCCCCCTAAGCCCCATGAAAACATATCTGTAAGCCACATGTTGACATGCCGAGCAGATCCTATGTCGACATGCCATGCAAACCCTATGTCGACATGTTGACACGCCCTATAAGCCCAATGATGCCATGCTCTGTAAGCCCCAATTTTGCCATGCCCTGTAAACCTCATGTTGACATGCCCTGTAAACCCTATGTCGATATGCTCTGTTAACCCAATTTTTTAAATGAGCTTAATTTACGGTCTCCACGTTTAAAAATAGAAAGTTCAGACACATTTTTAAAGGCAGAAGGCATATCCTTTGCATGCATTCGATATATTGTTTGAAATTCATGACATACATTTATCTTTTTTTTCTAAGGAAATAATATATTTCATACATCTATCACAGGGCATGTTAAGAGAGACGGTTGTAAATTCAGCGACACAACCGTTTCCATAATCATAAGAAATCTCTGCTAAAAGTCTCACCTCCTGCAGCACCAGGAAACATAGGGGGCGATGTGGTGGATGGCACTTGCGTCAACGAGGATGTAGACAGCGACGTTTCATTAACATCGTTCTCTTCAAACCCTTCTCTCATCACACAGCTTGTATTCAGTGCCATCATGTCCTCCGTAAGACCAGTGATTCTTTGCTTTGAGTCATGCAGATCATCAATGGTCTGATTTAATTGATTGTTTAAACTCTGAATGTCAGTGCGTAACTTTTGCTGCATTCCCCGCAAGCCCTCCCTGCATGATTGTTTATTATTGGTGAGTCGTTCAATCGATTGGCTCATCTTCACGCAGCTTGTATTCAGTGTCATCAGATCCTGTCTGAGAACAGTGTTCACCATCTTTGCATCACGAAGACCAGTTACCGTCTCATTCAGCTGCAGCTGTAAACTATGGATGTCTTGGGTCAGGCTGCTAATCATATCTTCATTGTAACCTTCTTTCAGGATGTCAGTTATCGCTTGTTTCACTAGACCCTTTATCAAGGCAGGAATGAACGTGTTAGTCAGGCTCTCTTTCAGTGATGACTCCAGCGTGCTAAATTTATAATTCGTTTTTGTCTCAAGATTAACAGCTGTTTGATTCAATGCGTTGATATCTCCCTCTAGTAGGTTCAGTCGGCCATTGAAAGCTGTCAAACTGGTGTCAGCATGTACGACACTGACACCACAAAACGACACAAGACCGATGACTATTACTGTTGATACCGTCTCCATGGCGCAGTTTGCTGTGTACGGCTGCACTGATGCGGGATATATATATCATAGCCCGACTCAAGTGTTTGGCCGAAAGCCAGCTCAGGGAAACAGATGCTCTATAAGTACTTCCTGTGTGTACATGTGGCATCGTAACAGCAAACATGACTAACAGCTTCATCAGAATATTGTGTTTAATGCCCGGAATACTTCTAACGTTTGTGAATTTATATTGTCAAAAAGGAGGACGTAAAACGCACTCAAACAATATAGTGTACTTTAAACAGATAGTACATATTTACATTATCTTACAATAATTTATGGTGGATCCAACAAACACGCCGATTTACTTAAACATCCTAAATAAGAATGTCAGCTTGAACCGTTTGACTTTGCAAGGATTATGGTTTAGTTCAGTTTACATGAATTGTAAGTGGAAATATCAGAGCATCAGTGATTGCATAAAGTCCCCGTTTAGGCAAGTTGAGTTCATGGCAAGCCTAGCCGATGTCAGTGTGACCTTACACGGGAACCACAGTTCAGGAAGGGGCTGTGGATCTAGAAACTCGGGACAGGATCTGTTTGAAAAAATAACACAGCTCATAATTTTATGAAAATATAAAAACTCGTCCTCTACGTGCTTGTAACATATGTTGCATTTGGAATAACACTTTCTTAGTAAAGTACAGATTCTAGTACTTTTTGAGTTGACTCCCGTCCAGGATTCGAACCCACACTTGCCAGAGTGAAGCACCTAATCGCCAGCACACAAAGTCAGCGATCCAACCCACTCAGCCACCGAGGCTTCCACAAAAATGAAAGTCCGACAACTGGTAGTCTAGATCACGTACTTTGAGTACCCCTATGACAAATGTAAATTGGCACGGCTCCCATGGCCGAAAGCTATGAATACACAATGCCATTTAGAAAGTGGTCAAATGTAACATATGTTATATTTGGGATAACACTTTCTTAGTTCTTAGATATATATTTGGGATAACACTCTCTACGTGCTTGTTAATAAATCTCATCTCCACGGACACAAATTCTTCTATCTGCTCGGAAAAGTTGGAATCAGCTTTCTCCTGTGGACATGATTCTTTTTCAGGTGAATAATTGACATGCCTTTGCATGCGTTTGTGACGGGTTCAACCGGTAGGACAGGGTGCGCTCATCGTTTCGCAAGCAACTGGTATCACCACTATTTGATAGTGATTCATAAACACATGCTCATGATATAGTCTGAATACTACAATCGACTCTGGTTTTTGAAGAGATTTCTTATGAATATGGGAAGGCTTTTGTGGCATTCATGTTCCAGGATTGTAAAAATATCATGTGCCTCAATTTGTAAAAGTGTTCTGTGCCTCTACGCCAATCTATTCTTTTCATAAGTCAGACAATTTTAATGTGGAGTCTTGCTTCCACCAGCTAAGAAATATAACTTATTTCATCAAGTATAGTCTATATTTGCTATTATAGAATTCTCTAAGTATTTATATTATATATTTATATTACACAAAATATATCACCATCTGTGGTAATATTTACAGCAACATTTATCGCTGTTTGTACCTAGTATATATGCGGAAGAACACTGTTACCACCTTTATGATATATATGTTTGTAATCAGTATGTATGCCATAGGACACTGTTTCCACTTTTCTCAAATATATGTGTGTAGCCTTTGTGACATATATGTGTGTAGCCTTTGTGAGATATGTGTGTGTAGTCTGTATGTATGCGGGACACTGTTCCCATCTTTGTGAGATATGTGTGTGTAGCCTTTGTGAGATATGTGTGTGTAGCCTGTATGTATGTGGGACACTGTTCCCACCTTTGTGAGATCTATGTGTGTAGCCTGTATGTATGCGGGACACTGTCCCCGTCTTTGTGAGATATATCTGTGTAGCCTGTATGCATGCGGGACACTGTTCCCACCTTTGTGAGATATATCTGTGTAGCCTGTATGTATGCAGGACACTGTTCCCACCTTTGTGAGATCTATATGTGTAGCCTGTATGTATGCGGGGCACTGTTCCCACCTTTGTGAGATATGTGTGTAGCCTGTATGTATGCGGGACACTGTTCCCACCTTTGTGAGATATATCTATGTAGCCTGTATGTATGCGGGACATTGTTCCCACCTTTGTGAGATATGTGTGTAGCCTTTGTGAGATATATCTGGGTAGCCTGTATGTATGCGGGGCACTGTTCCCACCTTTGTGAGATATATGTGTGTTGTCTTTGTGTCATATATGTGTGTTGCTTGCATGTATGCGGGAGATTCTTCCCACCTTTGTGAGATATACATGAAAGACTTAAAGACAACTTTGAAATTAGCCAAGCTCTTCACCACCAACTCTCCATCAATCACCCCCAGCCACCCTATGCCAGAGCCACCATCAAAATCCACAAGAACCCTCCTAAAGCCCGTCTACTTGTGTGCTCCCGAGACACTGTCTTCTACAAAACGGCCCAACACCTAACCACAATCCTTGCCCCCTTAGGAAAAACAGCCGACTCCTTCATCTCTGACTCCACGGACTTCTGCTCCAAACTCAAGAACATCACCAATCCAGATCAAATCATCAGTTACGATGTAGTAGACCTCTTCACCAACGTACCCATAGATGACACTCTGCAAATTCTCCGCCGTCGCATCACTGAAACCCCTCCTGAAACCAGCTTAACCACAGAATCCATCATCGCCCTCACCACCGCCATCATGTGATCAACAAACTCACTCACTCACTCTATTTCGAGTATTCAGCAGAGAACAAGTATTCCCGAGTATTCAGTAGAGAATATGTATTTACTAGCTGTGGGGTGAGATATCAGATTTTACAAGCAGCCGAACAAGGAGCTCCAACCGAAGGGCCACACTGGACTTGTTCTTGTGTGGTATGAGCTGTGTCCTGTGCTGTTCGTTGTTAATGTTTCATCTCTAACACAGCCAACAGCGGAACAAGCCCAAACGTAAATGATGGCTAAAATACATCTTGCCATGGAATGGTTGTCTACAATTTGTATGTACATGTAGACATTCAGTCAACGTGTTTCCGTGAATTATGTCAAATGTGCTCTTGAATGTGAAATATTGACAGACCCACCAAGGAAGATATCGATGGAAAATTATTATCACATAACAACGCTGATCCAGTTAAATTCCCCATAGAATAGAACTATATAATATTGAATATTAGTAAGTGTGTGATCATGTACATGTTCATAGAAGTAATGTAGATACCACCGTCAAATCACTGGAATATTGCTGACATCGAAACATTTGAAACTTGGCACTCTTCTATCTGGGAAGTGTGACATCCTATTTATAGGGTCGGCATGCAAAGACGTCATAATAGTGATTTCATGTGGAGTTAAAACGAGAAAGTTTCACTTCATTTTCACTTTGTGTCCACTTAATGTTCTACACAACACATTTCTGGGGTGACCGTGACATTGAACTGAAGAAACAGTAAAACTGTGACATCAAATAACGACCAGGGACCGGGACATCGAATAACGACCAGGGACCGGGACATCCAATGGTCAGAATCACTGAAGCTAGTGAAATGTTTTGACTGCAGACTCTTGCAATAGTGGACACGCATGACTGTAGGAAGTTACAATTCGTAGGTGGACAGCTTATACTAGTTTTCTGTTTTAGATAGCTCTTGGTAGTATAAATCTCTATCAAATCAATTTGTGAGTTAGCTGAGAAGACTTCTAATCGTCACCACCGACAGGGGTCTCCAACAGCTACCTAAATCTACTGTACTGTATGCGGATAATACATTCTACACATCTCTTAGATCAGATTTATGCCATCCACGGCGATCTACGGGGTCTTGTCTTTGCTTTCATCTACTGTCTACTACCGAACAGAAGTGATGAAGGGCGTGTATCCAGTTGCTAAAAAAATAAGATTTTACCTCAACTCTTCTGTGTTCAGTTGGTCTTCAATCATGTAGTCCTGCGCGATGACTGTGGCATTTATATATACAATTTATTTCTGTTACTCAAAGCCTGGGCAAGCCTATATCATACTGAACAAAGACTAGTTTCCTTTAATCCACAACCCACAGCTTCAATCCACAACCGAAACCCACAACTTCAATCCACAAACGAAACCCACAGCTTCAACCCACAACTGAAACCCACAGCTTCAACTCCCAACTGAAACCCACAGCTTCAACCAAGAACTACAACCCACAGCTTTAACTCCAACCTGAAACCAACAGCTTCAATCAAGAACTGAAACCCACAGCTGCAATTGCCAAATGAAACTCACAGCTTCAACCACCAACCGAAACACACAGTTTCAATCCACAACCGAAACACACAACTTCAATCCACAACCGAAACACACAGCTTCAATTCACAACCGAAACACACAGCTTCAATCCAGAACTGAAACACACAGCTTCAATCAAAAACCAAAACCCACAGCTTACACCCACAATTAAACCCACAGCTTAAACCCACATCTGAAACCCAGAGCTTCAACCCACAACTGAAACCAACAGCTTCAATCCACAACTAAAACCAACAGCTTCAACCAACAGATTCAACGCACAACCCACAGCTTACACCCACAACTGAAACCCAAAGCTTCACCCCACAACTGAAATCCACAGCTTTAACTCATTACTGAAACCCACACCATCAACCAGAAGCCCACAACTGAACCCCACAACCCACAACTGTAACCCACATCTTCAACCCACAGCTTCAACTCACAGCTTCAATGCACCACTGAAACCCACAACCCACGGCTTCAACACACAACTCAAACCCACAACTCAAACCTATATACCACAGCTGCAACCCACTACTGCAACCCTTAGCTTCAACCCACTGCTGCAACCCAAAACTGAACCCAACATTCCACAACTGCAACCCACAGCTTCAACCCACAAATGAAACCCACAACCCACAACTTAAACCCACAACCCACAGCTGCAACCCAAAACTGAACCCCACAATCCACAACTGCAACAAACAGCTTCGACCCACAGCTTCAACCCACAACTGAAACCAACAACCCACAGTCTAACCACAAATGATACCCACGATCCAAAACTACAACTCACAGCTTCAACCAACAACTGAAACCTACAACCCACAGCTTCAACCCACTACTGCAACTCTCAGCTTCAACCCAAAACTGAACCCAACAATCCACAACTGCAACACACAGCTTCAACCCACAATTGAAACCCACAATCCACAACTACAACCCACAGCTTCAACCCATAACTGAAACCCACAACCCACAACTGAAACCCACAACCCACAGCTGCAACCCAAAACTGAACCCCACAATCCACAACTGCAACAAACAGCTTCAACCCACAGCTTCAACCCACTACTGCAACCCTTAGTTTCAACCCACAGCTGCAACCCAAAACTGAACCCAACAATCCACAACTGCAACCCACAGCTTCAACACCCAACTGGAAACCAAAACCCAAAGCTTCAACCCACACCTGAAACCCACAACTGAAACGCACAACCCACAGCTTCAACCCACAACTGAAACCCACAATCCACAACTGAAACCCCCAGCTTCAACCCACAACTGAAACCCGCAGCTTTAACTCACAACCAACAGCTTCAACCCACAACTGAAACCCACAACCCACAGCTGCAAAATAAAACTGAACTCCACAATCCACAACTGCAACCAACAGCTTCAACCCACAGCTTCAACCCACAAATGAAACCCACGATCCACAACTACAACCCACAGCTTCAACCCACAAATGAAACCCAGAATCCACAACTACAACCCACAGCTTCAACCCACAACTGAAACCCGCAGCTTCAACCCACAACTGAATCCTACAACTAGAACCCACAATCCGTACATACGACCGAAATATCAGAGAAGGAAAAGTTCTATTTTACAGAAATGTTTTTTTATGGATGAACATCCAGCACGCGGCCCATTTTGCCGTGAGTAGAGTGTTGTCAGCACCAACACTCGAGGCCGCTATATCCGCTCCTTGGCCCAGAAGCGATATGCTGCCATCTACGAGGTGGTACAACAGAGTCCGCGACGGATGTGAAGCCTGCACATGTAGTTAAACGGACCCTGCACAGCTCCTCCCGGGGAATACAGATACGTCAACAACGAGGCCAGGGTCCGTGTTCAAGGCTGAATTATCTCACGTCGGCAATTCAGTATACAGACAACATATTCAATCAATCAATCTTTATTCATGGTACTTATGAGGCCAAAGGCCTATAGTACAATGTGTGGGGCGTGTTACAAATTCATACATTTTCTTAGTTTCATGGCATGATAAATGAACATTGATAGATTTCTAATAGTTTCTGTACAATCACAAGTCATTAATTTACAAAATTTGTTACCGTTTGGGTTGCGGTAGAAATAGTTATTTAGATATTTTGCTCTTAAATCTTCATACACTGGACATACACATAAAAAGTGATATTCATCTTCAGTACAATCAGTTTTACAAATCCTACAAAGTCTGTGTTCTCTTGCAATACCTTCATATCTGCCTGTTTCAATAAATAGATCATGTGAGCCACAACGGAATCGAGAAAGAGCTGTTCTAAACTTATGTAAATTTACACTTAATAGATAAGGTTCTAATATAATAGTAGTCTTAAATGTAGTGTAATAGTTTGCTTTTCTAGAACTAAACAAAGAACAATGCCATTTTTGAATGTACATATCTTTTAAAGTCTGTGTCAAACGGGAGAAGAAATGTTGTGGCATATCTACATGCTGCTGTAACCAAATATAACCATATCCACATTCGTATAACATGTTTTTAACTTTTGATGCCCAATTTTGTTTCCCATGGCTGTCGTAGAGAAGCATCATATTATAACATTTTTTCGGGTATCTTGAAGATGGCATATTTAATATCTTAACCCAGTATTTAATAACCTTTAAATAACTATTAATATACATGGGAAACCGTCCGCATTCACCATATACCCTTGCGTTTTCTGTGCTAGATTTTACCCCCAAGAACCGTTTACATGCATATAAATGTATTTTCTCAATAACATCCAAATGTTCTAGGCCCCAAATTTCGGATCCATACAATAGCATCGGGCTTATTTTTGTATCAAATATTTTAAAATAAACATCATATGTAACATTGTCCAGAACTCTAAGACTTTTTAATATGCCTACAAAAATTTTCTTGGCTTGCAATGAAATGTTATGTGCATTCCTTGACCAAGTTAATCTACTTGTAAAACACAAGCCTAAGTATTTATAAAATGGAACAACTTCTACAGGCTTCCTTCTGTAAAACCATTTTTCTTTTCTGGATATGTTACCACCATTTTTAAAAACTACAACTTTGGTTTTATCCATATTTACAGTAAGTTTTGACTCGTCACAATAACTCTCTAATACATGTATTTGCTTTTGCAGGCCAGGTATTGTGCTCGAGAACATGACTATATCGTCAGCGAAAAGAAGCAGAAATAATTTAATAGTTTCGGGGTGCAGTTGTATTCCATCAGTGCAATTTTTTTGGATTTGATATGCCAAATCATTTATGAAAAAGGAAAATAAGAAGGGACTTAATATACACCCTTGTCGGACACCCCTGCTACTTACAAAAGTATCCGATATAGCGCCATTGTTCCGTACACATACCTTCACATTTTTATATAGAGAGCATAATAACTTTCCAATTTTGCTACTTAGCCCATGTCTTTGAAAGTGTGACCACAAGTTATCCCTTTTCACAGAGTCAAAAGCTTTTGCAAAATCTACGAATACAGCATATAGCTTCCCTCGTTTCACTGATAGATATCTCTGAATTATAGAATATAGGATAAAAGCATTGTCAGTGGTGGAGTATCCTTTTCTAAAACCTGCTTGTGACTCACTTATCTTATCCAAAGAATCCGCCCAGAAAACAAGTCTCTTGTTAATAATTGAAGTAAATATTTTACTGAATGTACTTAGGAGAGTTATGCCTCTGTAATTTTTAACATCGCTGGTTGCGCCCTGTTTGTGAAGAGGGACAATAATGCCAACTGTCCAATTATCTGGAAAATATGATCTCTCTAAAAGGATATTAAAAATTAGTTCCAAATATGGTATTAAAATGTCTGAGGAATGTTTAAAAAACTCTGCTATCACATTATCATTTCCAGATGCCTTATTATCTTTAAGGTTGGATATGCTGTCAAAAATTTCCTCTCTAGATATTGGACATTCAAGAATATCATCTGTTACGCTGTCAACTTTATCTTCCATGAATTCCATGTCAAATAAATTGTTATTGTCATGGCTAAATGGAACTGAAAACAGTTCCTGGAAATGCTCAAACCAGGCTTGAATATCAATATCATTTTTGCAATATCTATTTGGTTTAATGGCTTTTAGCGATGACCAAAATGTTTTAGAATTATCTATGCTTGATTCCAACAGTTTCTGTTTTTGTTCGAAATATTCAGACAACATATTCATGTACATTCATTCATGCCTGCACTCAGAGTGCAGTGCACGGTGTCCGTACTGTAGAAGTTTAGTCTTGTTGTATGTACGATATCCCGGCATCTGGACATCGATTTATTGAAGTATTGGGCGATTTTTCTTCCCTACCGCGGTACAGATATACGATGTCTCGGCCCATGACCCCTGTTTACTGCCTCTCATATAATACATATCAATATCGGTAAAAGTTCGGTTAATTTACCCACCCACTCAACACATCAGACTGAGCCGATGTATTTAGAATTATTTTCTAAAAGATAAGTGAATGATTATGTCATGGTAAACTCAGGAAAACAAGAATGATACTGTATTTTCAAAAAGGAGCTGTGCTTCCCGCTGACTGGCATTGCTACATGTAACACTTCAACCTAACCTTGCATCCTTTGTTCCAAGTTCAGTTTAGTACTGGCAAATCCACAGGTAATATATACTGAACCGAATTAAAAACTTCACAATCCTAAAATTTTAACATTTTGACCAGTTATCATTGTGGGCCCTTATTGTGTATTTAAACAGTAATGGCCACGTATTGTCTTCAGATAACACCCGTTTTTGTGCTTGTGAATCGATCAAAATCGTTTTTTCAGCCATACTTGTTAACAGTCATTAACAAAAAAAGAAAAACACAAGAAAACAAAAGTCTTTAAGGCCATTTGTCATGCCACCCCTTTCCTATGTGCAATGTGAACGTGACATCGGCATGTTTCAGACGGGAACGTTCGTAGCTGAAGTCGCAAGGACGATGAGTTGTAGTCGACGGACTGTTTATGATTTACGCGTCTACAGCAAACGGGTACCACCGCTGATCGCAATCGGCCAGGTCGACCACGTGTGACGTCACATGCAGAGGATCGTCAGATTGTCTTACGTCACCTCCGTAACCGCTTTTCGACGGCTACATCAACCAGAAATGAACTGTTTAGGGGTAGACTCAGTGCGCAAACGGTTCAAAACCGTTTGAGAACTGCTCACCTTCAAGCACGACGGCCATACTGCGGGCCGATTGTGACTCAATTACACAGACGTCAACGTCAATTATGGGCACAGCGGCTCTTACGATGGACTCAGAGGAATTGGAATCAAGTCGTCTTCATTGATGAATCCCGATTTAATCTTCAATTTGCTGAAGGTAGGGCGAGGGTGTGGAGGCGCCGTCATGAACGTTACGCCCAGTATTGTGTACAGGAAGTCAACGTCATGGACTGGCCGTCAAGGTCTCCCGACCTCAATCCCATCGAACACGTCTGGGATGCTCTTGGCAGAAGTCTGCGCACTCTCCAGAACCAACCACAGAATTTGCAAGATCTTGGCAACATTTTGCAGCAACAATGGCGTCGTCTTCCCAATCATGTGTTCACAAGCATCACAAGGTCCATGCTGAGGCGTTGTGTGGCAGTTGTCAACGCACATGGTGGCCATACACGCTACTGAACTAGTGTGCCATCAGATTCTCGTGCTTTGGACTTATGATTTAAATTATTGATGTTATTACCGAATACCGTAGGTGCTTGGAACAAATTATGGTTACCACCGTTAATTAAAATCCTTCTTTGGACATAAATGATTAAAATTACCTTCTCTGATACATCTGTCCGTTGTATATCATATATGGGATTTCTTTTAAAAATGTGAATTTTTTAATTTGACTCAGTATATATGAAGGCAAATTATGTTTATATCCAAATTAGACTGCTGTGAAAGTCTACCGACTGTATCTTCCTAGATCAGGAACATTAGCTGAAACAGTAAATTTATGAAAGCTGTTCGAAGCCCGAGTGATATTTAAGCTGCTGAACATGACTTTCAGAACGCATTTTGTAAAAAGGGTTAGCAATATAAATTAATAATTTGATAATAAAAGGTTTCACATAATATGTAATCTACCGTTTGATGTCGGCCCAGAACATCGATCTGATTCACCCGATACACTGCAGGAATTTCTCTCTAATGTTTGCACTGACTACTTCAATAAGGGACCCCTCACTGATTAGGTTCTTGTTTACTTGAGACACTTAGTTGGCCATGTTAGATGATATAACCAAAAGTCAGCTGCTGTGACGGACGGGATCCCGGGCGGGGGCCAAACTGGACTTGTTATTGTGTGACATGTCACCCTAGAAAAAAAAGGAGTCCAACTCGAGTTTAGAATCATTGAGAAAGTCTTGATTTCCTCAGCTCTACACTGAAATTAAGAATTGTTTTAGGCTCCTGTTGGATATTATTTTTATTTTGTAGACAAAGATAGACCAACGAGGAAAGATATCGATGGATAATTAATATCTCATGTTACGGCTGATCCAGTTAAATTCATCACAAAATAAAATAATAGTATTGGTTGATGCTAAGTGTGTGATCAAATACATGCTCATTGGGGTAATGTACATACTAGTCAAATTGATTATAATAAATAGGTGATAGTATAGCGCGGCCTCAACGATGTATTGAAATCGGACAATGACGGTAATTCGATATTTTTATTTGAGCTATAAATTCAAAACAAAATCCGGTGTGATGGTCTGGGGCGGCATTTGTGGGGACGAGAAGACAGAACTTGTCATCAACAAAGGTAATCTGACAACACAACGCTACAATGACAATATCTAACGGCCAGTTGTTCTTCCTTTCATCCAGCGTCAACAACGGACGGTGTTCCAACAAGATAACGCCACACCCCATAAAGCCCGTATTACTAGAGACTTCCTCAACGCCAAAAACGTGACTGTCCTGCCGTGGCCAGCTCGATCAACAGATCTGTCACCCATAGAACATCACCAGCTGGGGCGTCGTCTTCGAAAACGTCAACATTCTCCCTTCACGAGACAAGCGTTGATGTTGCGCTCCGTGAGGAATGGAATCGAATACCTGCAGTCGATGTGAGGACGCTTGTCTACTCAGTTCGACTCCACATTCGAAGATGCACTGCCGCTCATGGAGGTCATATCCCGACGAAGCCTATGAACATATGAACTTTTCGCATACACTAATGGAAGTTAAGTTTGTGAAGATAGCAAATGTTTATTTGGTCGAAAGTCAGGCAGAACTTCTGTATGGAATTCTGAGTCTACAGTCTGGGTGCTACGTACAAGGCGTATTTTAGGCCTGGGGTGGACACTCGCATTAATGTGGTGACTCATCATTGCATTTATTTCAGGATTCACAGTATTCATGAAGAACATTTTTTGTGGGACCAGAGGCATGGTGGAATAGAGAAAATTATCAGGATAGACTTACTAAGTATTTTATGATAATCATACCAGCTCAAAAGAAACTTTGATTTATGTTTATGGTATCCACAAGATAAGCAGGATTGAGCTAACATCTTAAGATGTCATTAAACTGAATTATATTTGCTGTTAACTTATCAAAGTTTACGAAAATGTTACAAATTGTTTAGCCACAGCAAGGCTATTCATTCGTGACATGTTTCATCTGATCTGCTGATTTATTTTCAACACTGTCAAATCTCCTTCCTTGTTTCGAGAGAAGTACTGCGCAGTAAGAGTTCTGAATAATCACTCGACCTCAGGTCATTGCACATTGAAACTTGGAGGTCAGGGATCACACCTCCCCTTTTTCCCAGGGAGGGGTGGAGAATTATTCGGGATCTGTTAGTCATCAACCTGGTGTGTCAAGAGTTAAGTGCGGAAGATTCAATGTTTAACAACAGCGACGCAGATGGTACTGAATGCAACGTAAACAAATCATTGAAACATTGCCAGAAAACGACCAAAGGGAAGTCTCACCCTTGCTCCTCCAGTGTGCCGATGCGAGTTCTGTGTCATGTATGTTTGTTGGATATATTCATGTAGCGGGATGTTTGTTGTGTATTTATTGTGAAACATTAAATGTTTGACAACTGTGACACATACATTCCTGAATATTGACGGAACTCCCATTGACACGTAGCCAGGAAACAATTAAAGGGACATTTCACCCTTGCTTTTATGTGGTTGGCGTTTTTCTAAGCCCCCTACAGGACTTAGCCTCAAGCCTATAGACACATCCTTCAAAATGCAATAGACACAAAATGGCATGTCCAATCGGATTCCAAATCTCTTCTCCACAATGACTGTGCAGTATCAAAATTCACCCCCTCGCTAAATCATTCTTTTCGCTGGATATTTGAAGAAATGACATTTGGAACTGTTGCTTAGTACACCCGTACGTAACATAATATCTCAATTCGCGTCTTCAATGCACCGGGAATAACGAAAAATCATGTCATTGTCTTGTAGATTAATGCACTGTTAACGACGACTGATGGTTGGACACTATTGTATTTGAACATCAATATCACTTAGATTGGCCTGATCCAGTAGGGTGGTGGTGGTTGTTGCGAGACTTGTTTGTGTAGCTGGAGAGAGGGTGGGGGGAGAAGGGCGGAGGTAGGGTGGTCGTGGTTGTTGCGAGACTTGTTTGTGTAGCTGGAGGGAGGGTGGGGGGAGAGGTAGGGTGGTGGTGGTTGTTGCGAGACTTGTTTGTGTAGCTGGAGGGAGGGTTGGGGGAGAGGTAGGGTGGTGGTGGTTCTTGCGAGACTTGGTTGTGTAGCTGAAGGGAGGGTGGGAGGAGAAGGGGAGAGGTAGGGTGGTGGTGGTTGTTGAGAGACTTGTTTGTGTAGCTGAAGGGAGGGTGGGGGGAGAGGTAGGGTGGTGGTGGTTGTTGCGAGACTTGGTTGTGTAGCTGGAGGGAGGGTGGGTGGAGAGGTAGGTTCGTGGTGGTGGTTGCGAGACTTGTTTGTGTAGCTGAAGGGAGGGTGGGGGGAGAGGTAGGGTGGTGGTGGTTGTTGCGAGACTTGGTTGTGTAGCTTGAGGGAGGGTTGGGGGAGAGGTAGGGTGGTGGTGGTTGTTGCGAGACTTGGTTGTGTAGCCGGATTGAGGGTGGGGGGAGAAGGGCGGAGGTAGGTTCGTGGTGGTGGTTGCGAGACTTGTTTGTGTAGCTGAAGGGAGGGTGGGGGGAGAGGTAGGGTGGTGGTGGTGGTTGCGAGACTTGGTTGTGTAGCTGGAGGGAGGGTGGAGGGCGAGGTAGGGTGGTGGTGGTAGTTGCGAGACTTGGTTGTGTAGCTGGAGGGAGGGTTGGGGGAGAGGTAGGGTGGTGGTGGTTGTTGCGAGACTTGGTTGTGTAGCTGGAGGGAGGGTGGGGGGAGAAGGGCGGAGGTAGGGTGGTCGTGGTAGTTGCGAGACTTGGTTGTGTAGCTGGAGGGAGGGTTGGGGGAGAGGTAGGGTGGTGGTGGTAGTTGCGAGACTTGGTTTAGCATGAATACCCCACTCAGCAGCACTATGCTCCAATCCGACCAGTCCTTGTTTTAGACCCATAATGCCGAGTGCCAGACAGTGTAACAACAAGTATCATCTTTTAACATAGTAAGACGCGGCTGGGAATCCCCGAACCGTCCGCTCTCCAGGCGAACACTCTACCACTAGACCACGGAGGCGGTCCAAATATAAAAAGATATTTGTTGTGAATAGTATACTAAACACCAAAAGTTCCTGTGACACAAATATATCAGTGTATTTTTCAAACAAGTAAAGTTTGGTTTTCAATATTGTAGTACATGTATTGAATCAAGTCACAAAAATGCAACTGCTACAAAAAGTATGCATTCCATGCAAAGTTGACTTTCATGCAAGCCCCATGCATTTCACTACCCAAGAATAGGTATGAAAACATGTGCGGTAACGGGATTCCATATCTATTGTTTAGCATCGTGCCGACAACAAACACTTAGACAAACAACAAAATTATGCAATTATTCAACATTGCGAAATGCCACGCCTGTCCGAAAATGGGCGTCTTCGAGCCATTGGAATTCTTGAAATAGGATTGAGTCAACGCGATGTTGCAAGACAACTTAAGGTCCACAGAAACACACATTGGTTTTTATGGCAACGTTGGCAACAGACGAATGCAGTCAGAGACCATCCTCAGAGTGGCAGGCCACACATACCCAATAATCGACAAGCCAAAAGGATTCAAACAACAGACCTACGAAATCGATTCAAGCCAGCAACAGTGACTGCAAGAAGCATCCCTGGCCTTTGACGAATATCTTCAAAAACCGTACGTCGTCGCCTCAGATGTGCAGGGATTGTCGCAAGAAGACCAGCCAGACGACCCATTTTGACAGGAAACCACCGTCTACAGTGGTGCAGACAACGTCTATGCTGGACGGCCATGCAGTGGGGACAAGTTCTATTCACTGACGAGCCTCGTTTCATATTGCTCGACTTGTTCAGGATTCTTTTCAACGAAACAACGTGAATGTCATCCCCTGGCCGGCTTGCTCCCTTGATCTCTCGCCAATCGAGCACATGTGAGATGAGATGGATCAGTGCCTTCCGCCATGTGTTCCACATACACTCCAGGAAACATGCTCCAGCAGATATGGACAGATATCCCACAGGACTTTGTGCGACGCCTGGTCCATTCCATGAGACGAAGATGTGTTGCTTGCATCGCAACCACAGGTGGACACACACGCTATTGATTTGTAAATTGACATTTTGGCATGTTCATGTTTTTTTTATGAAATCACTTATTCTCTGAAGTCAGTATGGCAAATTAAACCATTTGAACAGAACAGGATTCTTTTATCTGTTGCAAACCGAAATTGTTTCAGATTTGGTAAAAAACATAACTTTGCATTAAATCTTATTCAATGTCACAGGAACTGTTGTTGTTCAGTAAATACATAAAAAACGTTGTCATCGACAGAGTGTTGTCGACTTTGTCAAGCAAGTGCTGGGGTTCAAACACGACAAGTAATCTTCATCATACTTCGACGGATGCCCGAGAGAGTGTGGGTGTGGGTGTGGGTGTGTTGTGACTTACATACAAGGACAAACGTATGACGCTGATGGCCCTGGTTGTCGTGTGTAAAGAATAGTCAATGTCCTTCAGCATTAATGACATGACGCAATCACAGTGAATAAGTCACAATAGTAGTCTACAGCATACCTTTATAATCATCGTGTACAAGAAAGGCTAATGTCGTATTGATACATGTTGATCACAGTTCCTCGTTCGTGTGGTATCATATCCTGTCCTGAGTAAATGTCAGGCGGTTGTTCTCATGTTAATGGATTTCTTCAACAAAATATCCTGTACAATCCAACCTTCACACAACATGTAAACGGGTATGTCTTGTGATTTCAAGTGACATCGTTTCAATGCAGAATTTTGAATTTTGATTCGTGCTTGCCATCGATATGTCAGACTACTCAGTTCCTCCATGTATTACAAATGTGGACTATTACAGACGCGAGATGCCTGACCAATGCCAGGTGTGCAATTGTGCAAGCCCAGGTTGCAGCATACTGGTCAATATTTGACATCCTGACATTCCTCACACATCCGAGTGCACACGCATTTCCTGACCACGACCAGATTCCTCACGTGTGTGTAATTTATTCCTTTGCCATGTATGCGAGTTTCATATCCATTTCCACTTTTCTACATTTATATGAGCATGCATTTGCCGTCGCTTATGTACAAAGGCTATAGATAAAGGATTCACAGCAGTTTGCTGCTAATATGAATTATCATTTAAACATTACTATCTCAATAGCACGTTTGGTTGGTTGGTTGGTTTGTTGTTTAACGCCTCACTCATCAATATTCCAGCTATATGACGACGGTCGGTAGATAACCGAGTCTGGACAAGACAATCCAGTTATGGGCATCAATCCACGCAATTGGGATACGATGACATATGCATCAATCAAGTCAGGGAGCCTGACCGCCCGATCCCGTTAGACGCGTCTTATGACAAGCAAAGTCGCTTTTTACGGCAAGCATAGGTTGTTGAAAACCTATTCTACCCCAGATCTTCACGTGTCTCAATAGCACGGATATTCTCTGTTATTTTTGTTGATATTTCAAACGTAGAACATGGGATAGCATACGTTATTAACATCGCCTTGATCTCACTTTAAGTGGTGAACCACCCACAACACATTTCAATCACACTCATAAACAAGGTACATACAGGTGAAGACTAAGTTATTGTGTGCGCTACAAGCTACTGATGATTTGTCGAGGGACAATGGTCTTGTATGTTGATCATAGTCCCATTGGAATACACAATTAAAACAATTTACCCTCTGCGTTCAACATTGGTAAATTCATTCGTTGCTGATATGAATTTATTAATTATTCAGTGGTCAAGTACAAAATGAAGAGAAATGAATTTCCCTCATATGTACATTTAACTGTTCGTGTACATCAATCATTTTTGGGTCATGTTAAGCTTTCAGGGATGATATTTTCACCGATAGCTGTACTATTCAACCATAACAAACACTGTGCAAATCACAATAAATCTCTTATGGTCGTTGTTTACGCTTTGAAATGGTCAACTATTGCCAACTATTGAATTTCACTCTTCTCTGTATAAAGAACTCAGTGCATACATGTCCTATGTATGACAGCTAGAACCAGGAGACCGTGAGTGGGGGACATCCGTCAGAATAGAAATTGTGAGCCGGAAAGTGTTCGACTTGTAAATGACCCTTATACCTTGTGAGAAACTGCCGGGGATCTTCCTGGCCTAAACCCTGACTCTGTACTTTTCACTTGATGTGATATTCTATCATGAATTTGGAGATTACTCAAGTTTGATTGATCCATAAGAGGTTATCAAATCACAATAAGCCCCCTCTGTAAGAAACAGGCCTTTTGGCGGCCTGTCATTGTCGATTAACATATTTTTAAAATTATATGTGCAATTATACATTACAAAAGGCAAAGTTGCGGTTACTACACTATTCACAAGATGCATGACTGACATGGTGTACAGCAACTGCGATTCAAATCTACAAAGAGATTGTATTTCAGGTTTTGGTGGCAACAGATGCTTGAAATTTGGCGCTCTTCTATGTACGACTTTGACGTCAAACATCCGACACTGACGTCATATTGTTGCGTCACAGTTTGCGTCACATAATAGTGACTTGTGGTGTACAAAGAGAGAAACCTTGCAGTGTTTGCTAAGTTTTCTCTAGGGGTGTCAACTTCATGTCAGCTTACCAAGTTGCGTGCTACATGCTTACAGTGTCTGTCATAAGTTCGTGTGAAGTATCAGTGTGAGCGAACTGCTTGAGCAAACTATTTTCGTCTGTGGTGCCGGAATTCGCTGTACAAAGTAGCGTCCCATAGTCGTGCCACAATACTATGATCATAGACCCATGCACGTGGGTTTCATCAAAGCGATAAATGTTTAATAGTTACATCACTTTGGGCTTATTTACAAACCAATCTATCAGCAGTGATATAACTTAAATACTGTTGAAGCCAAACTCACTGGCTAACCATTTACCTTGTGTAAATTTCCATGAATAGATGAACTTCAGTTGAAATCGGAAACCACCTGTGAAGTGGAAAAAGTTATGCATAGATATTGGCCCCCATATTTGGCGTAGTTGATGTTGCAGCATTCGTAGTTATTGGGAAATACATAAATTGCAAGTGATTTCTTCGCTTTTGATTGGCTAACCAATCAACTTTGGCGCGTGCCCATGCTCCCGTCAAGGGCTCAGTCACACATTCAGGTTGTTAACTGCCGTCCTTGACAAGACCATTCCCAATTAAACTTTGTCAAACGGTCTGATCAAGATCCTGTGATCCTTGGTCCAGATTCAGCCGTTTCCAGCCGAGTTCGTCTCGATTCTCAATCCGAATCTGATCCGATTTGTATCTTCCGCATGGTGAAAAACGACCGAATCTGTCCCGACAGAGTCCGGATTCTCCCGAATGCGATCCGACAGAGATCCGAAAGTGACCGGACAGTGAACATACAAAGACGGTTCGCATTCGGTAAGATCTAGACGCAATCTTGACTCAGTCGACAAGAAACGGCAATGAGCAATTCATGCCCGTTCATCACGACAGCTTCCCGATCCACAGGACACCGCCACACAACACAGGACATTGTTACGATTTTGATCCGATATAACAGAATCTGTCACGACATAATCACGATTGTAATCCGACTAGATAAAATCGGCTGAGTTTCCCGAATGTCAAGGAACGCACCATCCTGTCGGGAGTGCTCGGCCAACCTCTCTGGACCTTTCTCGATCAGTAGGACTCTGTAACGAACGTATACGACTGCGTTCAGACAATGATAGGACCTTCTAGATCATTGGGAGCAGTAATCTGACTTTTTCACTTTTCGTGTCGTAGCGCTGTCTGATCTCAAACGGGAGCCATAATCGGCACTGTGTGAAACTGGCCTAACCAAAAGAGAAAATAGGCCACGTCTTTTGCGGTCTATTTAAATGTTTTGCAAGTATGATTTAGGTGCAAACGTAAGCGGGTGGAGGTGCTTCGTGAAAATCCGCTATGTAAAACCCACGAGAACACACTGTGATCTTCCAGTAACATTGGTGTACACAATTTGTTCAAATCCATAATATAAAACAGACCTGCACATGTTCCTTAAACCGGGTAGATCAAACCGATGTGACACTTTGACGTGACAGTCTTCAGAAAACGTGACATACTTTGTGCTGGTTTATACCTATAAACACAAATTATGTTAAAGTCAATACTTGACACTAGTGTGTGGAGTGTTTTTGTTGACTAACCGTACTATGTGCCAATGTGCCAATGATATTACACAGGTCACACACTGTCATGTATACGGTATACATCAGTTATATGGTGCCTTAGTCCGCTTTATCAAAAGTATGTGTTTGTACAGAGTGATGATATTACACAAGTCACACACTGTCATGTATACGGTATACATCAGTTATTATGATATCTTAGTCCGCTGTATCAAAAGTATGTGTTTGTACAGAGTGATGATATTACACAGGTCACATACTGTCATGTATACGGTATACATAAGTTATATGGTATCTTAGTCCGCTTTATCAAAAGTATGTGTTTGTACAGAGTGATGATATTACACAAGTCACATACTGTCATGTATACGGTATACATCAGTTGTATGCTACCTTAGTCCACTTCATGAAAAGTATGTGTTTGTACAGAGTGATGGTATTACACAGGTCACACACTGTCATTTATACGGTATACATCAGTTGTATGGTATCTTAGTCCGCGTTATCAAAAGTATGTGTTTGTACAGTGTGATGATATTACACAGGTCACACACTGTCATGTGTACTGTATACATCAGTTATTATGCTATCTAAGTCTGCTTTATCAAAAGAATGTGTTTGTACAGAGTGATGATATTACACAGGTCACACACTGTCATGTATACGGTATTCACGCTTGACCTCTGTGGTCTGCAGTGTCAGGTGTTCTGCGTCCCACTTGGTACACCAGTGATTGTCAAACACATCAACAAAGTGTCTAAATGCTGAACGGCAGAAGGGAGACGACTCTGTCAGTTTCAGGCACGCAAGACAAGCCGGGTGTAGCCGCTTGCGAGCTTCACAGTCACACAGTTAGTCAATCAACATCATCGCAGCAGTGAGACAGAGTGGGCTCGCAATCAAGACAAGCACTGTACAAGGGAGACAACTCCTGCAGTCACACGTTACACGTCCAAACTGACAACGCATCTGTCTTGCGACCTAAAACTTTTCCCTGCAGTGTTTTAGTGTACAATAAACAACTCCCACTGGTCGTTTATTTCTTAAATAAAGAAATCCAGTCCCGTCTGGTCCAGGCCGATTTAAACAGCTTCTTTTCAATGGTAAATTAGTTGTAGGAACCGTAACTTTAGTCGAGAGTGTAAAAAGTCCGAATAAGAGAGTTGTGGGTAAATTACAGTAATGATAATTTGTAAGGAAGTGAGGGGACCGGATAAATTTATTAATTTATCTATGTCCCATATCATACAAACAAGTATATTGTGATATTTGCCAGCAAAGTTTTACGATAATTACTGACAGTTATTGTATAACTATACTTTATTAACCAACACAACTGTACTTAGTTTTAAGAGTCACTTTGTAATGACAAAGTGCGTTATAATTTGTACATTGCCATTGTCTAGCAGATGGTTCAACAGCAGGGTCACATTATCAAGTCCCATTATACATAGTAATAAAACAATCGTCTCAGTCTGCACCAGTAATATTCCTATTTGAATTGTTACATATGTAAATAAAGCTACAAAGAATAGCATAAGCAAATGTCTATGAATCACTTTCAAACAGTGATGATACCTGGTGTTGGTGTTAATAACAAGTGTTTCAAGGGAGAACGCTGAGATCTCATGAACTGAAACACCAGTTACGGCAGATGTACGTTAGTCGCTGGGTTGGTGCAAAGGTGTCACTTGAGAGAGAAGAGTTTGTAATAGATGTTATAGTTCAGGAAAATAAAGTATGTTACACATGAGTGTTATACATAAACAATCATGGTAAACAGGACAGTTTCCAACATTGGATCAGTCCACAGACCTTCCATAGTGTAATGGAAATCACTGTCCGTGAATATCAGCACATTTGGAAGCAAAGAGGTGAGCGGATATCCAATGTTCTGGTGCAAGACTTGACGTAATCTGGTATATTCCTGCAGGCGCTGTGCTCTAAATAACCGCGGATGACTTTAGTCTCTGACGTAGTTAGATGAGTCAACATCTATATCGGCCATTGTTGAAAGCAACCTGCCCTCAACTGCTACAGATGAACCATATTTCGCAGAAAAATGTCAAAAAAGCAATTTTCTTTAAAAAAAATTTTATCCTCGGGTAGCAGTTCCCTATTGGGATCGCTATTTTATATGTAATCTTGCATAGTGTTGGTTTGAATTGAGTGTCCTTCCATCACATTTTTTTGGTACAGCGTTCAATGAAACTGTCTCTTAAGCTCATTGGTAGCTTGCTTATTAGTCTGTCCACATGATAACCACATTGTAACTCTGCACAATTGTCGCCATCGAGAGATTTCAACTTCCCAACCAGGTAATGTACAGCAAGGGCAAAGTTCTCAAGTGCATCATTATCCCCAAATTGTACAAAAGGGCATCGTCAATATTCTCCTTGAACTAAATGACGAGGCTGGGTAAAGTTTGTATATCTGTTGTTGACAATATGTTCACTTTCACATGTATTCACATGTTACTTTCATTGAAGTAAGTGAAAAGTTTATTATCTGAAGTCTAAAGTGGTTTCAGAAAGGGCTTCTCTGCATCTGTGAGAGTGCTGACGCCAGACTACAGGATTTCGTATACTACACCAAATGAGAACCAGTCGTTTGGCCACCGCCGTCATATAGCTCGAATATTGCTGAGTGTCGGGTTAAACAACAAACAAACAGTCGTTCGACCAGCAGCTTTGGCAGAGAAAGATTGTTTGTAGATTGAGAGACCTGTGATTGGATGATCTTTGGTGAGATTTGTTGATGTTTTCAAATGTACATCTATCTATTCAGTAAATTAAAAGTGACCCTGTCTTTTTCAAATTTTAAGTGTTGTCATTATTAACAGGATGACTAACCCTGTTTGTTACCATGCACGGGGATGCCTTTGCATACTGTGAACATTTAATATTAGAGTAACCGTCTTATATTCCTCAAAGAGGATCTGGAAGAAAAGGGTAAAGCTCTTAAACTATAGGAGGGGGAGGGGGTGTTGAAATGAACACACGACTTACAACATTGCTTTGTTTTCTTTATTTTTGCTAAGATTCGTCAGAAAACATGTGCAATGCATGTAACATTGACCGTCTCCATGGTGCAGTGGATAGAGCGTCTGCCCCGAGAGCAGCAGGTCGGTGGTTCAATCCCTAGTCGCGTCAAACCAACATCATTAACATATGGTACTTGTTGTTTTCCTGCCTGGTGCTCGGCATTAAGAGACTAAAACAAGGAGTGGTCCGCTCAGAGTTACTATACTGTGTCTGAGTGAGGTATTCATGTTACAACTTCGGCATGGTATCTCAGTGAGTTAGCACTATAACATTTGCATCAGTCCGGACTAGTACAAGCAGACACAGACACTTCCACACCTGCCAGTAATACAAGTGAAATAATCTGGAGTCAAACCCCACACCACCTCACAACCACAATCGGATATAATGAGTGAGTGAGTGAGTTGGGTCAAGAACCCCCGCAGTTATACTAAGCTGTGAGAGAAATCACACAGGCCATATACAAACGTTTTTCAACCTGATGAAACCCGAGGACCGTCATTGTGTGGAAAGGTCAAGTGAGTGAGTGAGTGAGTGAGTGAGTGAGTGAGTGAGTGAGCGAGTGAGTGAGTGAGTGAGTGAGTGAGTGGGTGGGTGGGTGGGTGGGTGGGTGAGTGAGTGAGTGAGTGAGTGAGTGAGTGAGTGAGTGGGGTTTAACACCGCTTTTAACAGTACTCAAGTAATATCACGGCATGTCAGCTTGAGGGATGCAATTAATTGTTAGATTAATTCATTATACAATATACTATATGTTACTTTATATCGCTTTGGCCAATGAGTTATGCCCGTGTCCTTCAAAGAGGGATCACGGGTGGCCCAGTCGTCTAAGGCATCCCCGAGCCACTGTCTCACAGGACAAGCACTTATAGGTTTCTGATAACCAGTTCTCACCCGCAATCCACATGGAGGTCTAGATCTCGTCATCAATATCATCACCAATAAACAATGTGGACAAACCTTGCCACGACAGTTGGTTGTTCTGTTAGCCCCGGCCTAGTGTAAGGTACCTAACTGTACAAGTGGGAAGTGCACTCTCAGACAGCTTCCCTTCGTACTGCTACACAATTGTTCGCTGTGACTATCTCACAGATTAAACGCGAACGCCACCAAGACATGCTGACAACGACGGAAGGGTTTAAGAAAAATATTCATATATCTACACATATATTCTTTAAATTCATAGAAAACTGTAATTTGGAGTATCAATATGTTTTCAAATGTATAGGGGGAGCAGTCATCTTAGGCGGCCCTTGGGCACGCCAGAAACCTATGATTGTGGGTTCGAATTCCGGTTCGCCCAGATTATGTTTCTAGGTTTGTCAGCACCATACCCGTGCTCGTGGGTTTCACCGAAGTTGTAAACGTCTGAGACCTGCATCACTTCGGGCTTTCCTCCCACATTAAGCTGACACGCCCTGGTATAACTGGAATACTGCGGCGCTTACCCAAATCACTCACTCACTCAAATGTATGCAGTGTTAAACAGGTTTATAGGATACTGAATACTTTCAGCCACTTTGAAGCACCGTGGTCCACACCCGATGTACATACATGCCGCGTCAAGGCATGGCAGGTGGCAGGCAGCCATCAATCTGGGGAATAGTGTATCCAAGTTTGTAAACATGTCACAAACAATGTTTTTACTCTTATAAACTATATAGATTAAGAGTTCAGGAGTGTATAATAGATATTGCTGACTTCCTCTTGAAATATCACTCTCACTGACTCACTGTATGAACATGCAATTCTTCAATAATACACTGGATGTGTCGAGGAAATGGCTGTCCGCACAGATACAGTCAGTCCTCACACAATGTTATATAAAATGGGAAAAGTGCTTTACACGGGTTCAAAATAATTTTGTCGTTAATAGAGCCCCAGATAACCAAAATACATCAAACAAATCACCGTAACCATATTAACAAAACACAACTGAGCGTAATTACCCATGGCAGCCTATATTGAGCTTGTATTCATACCTGTAATCTTTAAATATCTTTATTTACTGATAGAATGCAAGCACCAGGTACACGTGACCCCTATACTGCAGCTAATAGAGCCATGTCTTACTCATTGTATCTCATACAGACATATATCACTGCTGTGAGCTTATACCACTAGTGGCACACTTTAGGCAGCTCACGATGCACATTAGAAGTCACATAACCTATTGTTTGGAAGGTCTACCCATTGGCTAAAACATACAAAATAGATTGAACCCAAGCGAGTAGTGTTACGAATCTTCAGTGAATGGTAACGTGTGAGTAAAGTCTTCATGGATCACATATCTGATTGTTAATATCTAAGCCATACCATCATTTGAAAAAAAATGTCAGTTATTGCCTTAAATATGCTGTATAAAATTATGATAAAATTAACTTCAAATATTGTTTAATATAAAGCGAGTGATGTCTGACATGTATCATGACATTTTGCTGCAGGGTTTGTTGCAATGGTTTGCTTGATACAGCCAAGGTCACATCACTGGCCCATCACTGACCCACCACTCCTCATCACTGACTCACCACTCCCCATCACTGACCCACCACTCCCCATCACTGACTCACCACTCCCCATCACTGACCCATCACTCCCCATCACTGGCCAACCACTCCCAATCACTGACCTACCACTCCCCATCACTGACCCACCACTCCCCATCACTGACCCTCCACTCCCCATCACTGACCCACCACTCCCCATCACTGACCCACCACTCCCCATCACTGACCCACCACTCCCCATCACTGGCCCACCATTCCCCATCATTGACCCACCACTCCCCATCACTGACCCACCACTCCCCATCACTGACCCACCACTCCCCATCACTGACCCACCACTCCCCATCACTGACCCACCACTCCCCATCACTGACCCACCACTCCCCATCACTGACCCACCACTCCCTATCACTGACCCACCGCTCCCCATCACTGACCCACCACTCTCCATCACTGACCCACCACTCCCCATCACTGGCCCACCATTCCCCATCATTGACCCACCACTCCCCATCACTGACCCACCACTCCCCATCCACTGACCCACCACTCCTGATCACTGACCCACCACTCCTGATCACTGACCCACCACTCCTGATCACTGACCCACCACTCCCCATCACTGACCCTCCACTCCCCATCACTGACCCACCTCTCCCCATCACTGACCCACCACTCCCCATCACTGACCCACCACTCCCCATCACTGACCCACCACTCCCCATCACTGTCCCACCACTCCCCATCACTGACCCACCACTCCCCATCACTGTCCCACCACTCCCTATCACTGACCCACCGCTCCCCATCACTGACCCACCACTCCCCATCACTGACCCACCACTCCCCATCACTGGCCCACCATTCCCCATCATTGACCCACCACTCCCCATCACTGACCCACCACTCCCCATCACTGACCCACCACTCCCCATCACTGTCCCACCACTCCCCATCACTGGCCCACCGCTCCCCATCACTAGCCCACCACTCCCCATCACTGGCCCACCACTCCCCATCACTGACCCACCACTCCCCATCACTGATCCACGGCCCCTGACTTTCCAAATTCGCAACATGTATTATAAAGCTATATCATCACTGTAATGGTCATACACTTAAAAGATGTCCCCAAGGCTGACCAACCACTCCCCATCACTGGCCCAACACTCCCCATCACTGATCCACCGCTCCCCATCACTAGCCCACCACTCCCCATCACTGTCCCACCACTCCCCATCACTGTCCCACCACTCCCCATCACTGTCCAACCACTCCCCATCACTGTCCCACCACTCCCCATCACTGTCCCACCACTCCCCATCACTAGCCCACCACTCCCCATCACTGTCCCACCACTCCCCATCACTGTCCCACCACTCCCCATCACTGTCCCACCACTCCCCATCACTAGCCCACCACTCCCCATCACTGTCCAACCACTCCCCATCACTGTCCCACCACTCCCCATCACTGGCCCACCACTCCCCATCACTGGCCCACCACTCCCTATCACTGACCCACCACTCCCCATCACTGACCCACCACTCCCCATCACTGTCCCACCACTCCCCATCACTGTCCCACCACTCCCCATCACTGTCCCACCACTCCCCATCACTGGCCCACCACTCCCCATCACTGATCCACGGCCCCTGACTTTCCAAATTCGCAACATGTATTATAAAGCTATATCATCACTGTAATGGTCATACACTTAAAAGATGTCCCCAAGGCTGACCAACCACTCCCCATCACTGGCCCACCACTCCCCATCACTGACCCACGGCCCCTGACTTTCCAAATTCGCAACATGTATTATAAAGCTATATCATCACTGTAATGGTCATACACTTAAAAGATGTCCCCAAGGCTGACCCACCACTCCCCATCACTGACCCACCACTCCCCATCACTGGCCCACCATTCCCCATCATTGACCCACCACTCCCCATCACTGACCCACCACTCCCCATCACTGACCCACCACTCCCCATCACTGTCCCACCACTCCCCATCACTGGCCCACCGCTCCCCATCACTAGCCCACCACTCCCCATCACTGGCCCACCACTCCCCATCACTGACCCACCACTCCCCATCACTGATCCACGGCCCCTGACTTTCCAAATTCGCAACATGTATTATAAAGCTATATCACTACTGTAATGGTCATACACTTAAAATATGTCTTCATTTTATGATGCTTCAGTTGGGTATCAAGGTAGACTATTTTCATTTTCTTAAGCCCAATAGGGTGCGCTGTGCACTAGTCTATTTGTAGATGCATGTAATCAAGGCATGAAAGGCGTGCACAGAGCCGCACGGCAGCTTGATAAAACTGGTCAACAACTAGGTAAATTCAACAGCATTTTTACTAATATCTTTAGTTTGGGATGTATTATTGTGATATTATGTATTTGAATTAATTACATTGCTTCTGGTAAATAACATTTTGTAATTACCATTAATTTCCTAATGTGTCCTAAAATCAATGTTCTTTTGCAAAGAAATGTTTTTGAGTATAGTTTATTTGTATTTACAATCTAAAGTAATGGTATTTATGCTTTATTTGCAGTCAATCATGAAATGAAGTGAAGTGAAATGAAATGACGTGAAATGACATGAAATGACATGACATGACATGACATGGGATGAAATGACATGCATTGACATGAAATAGGGCAGAAATTCAAAGATTGTATTGTTTTCATTTGAAAAGTATAAGTGTGATTTTTGAAGTGAACACATATAAATATAGAATACATACAAAAACATCTTGGCCGAGCATGCATTCATATTTATTCAGATTTACTATGGCAGCAATATATGTGCAATTCAAAAAGAGGGAGAGTTACTTGATAGGTTTAAACAATGACATGATGATTTTACATAATTTTTACAGTTTTCTCAATGTTCCTAGTCGTGAATTATTGCAAAGAAAATTCATTTTAGGCATATTGGATTCAATGTAGTAGAATCTGTGTAAAAAAATGTTTTCTTTCATTTTCTAAAGATGGACAAATGCGAGATGCGTGCGGTGGAGCGTTGTCCTGTTGAAACAGCTCTCTCCGGCGTCAACTGATTGCAAGAAGGTGAGGTTGAAGAATTTGATTCATGTATCGATTTGCTATCAAAATTCCCTGAACCACAACCAATTCAAATTTTGTTGTGTCGGATAACACACACACCCCACACCCCCCGCCCCCACCACCCCCTAACCCCACCCCCCACCACCCCCCACCACCCACACACACCCCACCACCCACACACCCACACACCACCCACACACCCACACACCATGACACTACCGACACTGAATTTGTCGAATTCACGTACACAATGCTGGGCAAAACGCTCATTTCGACAACGATAAACACATTGTCTTCCATCTCGCCGGTGAAGCAGAAATCGTGATTCATCGCTAAACCACACACGTCTCCAGTTTCTCTTATTCCAAGGCTGTGAGGTATGGCACCAACGCAAGCATCGCTGTCGATGGATCTGTTGCAAAACAGGGATGATAACTTGTCTGCTGTGTCGGATTCCAGCCTCGCGAAGATGGCTCCTGACAGTCTGGTCCGATATCCCCCTAAAACCAGGGATGCGTCCTGCAGTCTCCGCAGCTGTAGCATTGCGATGACGTAGGTGGAACAGTCGAATGTAGCGATCCTGTGCAGGGTTGGCTACTCTTGGTCGGACGGTCTGCAAAGGAATTGAACTGTGTGTATCGGTCACAAAGGCGACAACTGGTGCTGTGGTGGAGGTTGAAGAGGAGGGCACAGACGACTGCGATCCCCCCTCTTTGGATACGTCCTATGGCAATGTCCCGATTGGCGGCGCTGAGTCTCTGCATCCTCGAACTTGAAAAATGTTGACAATTGAATTACAAATTATTCGCTTATGCTTGCCTTTTTTATAGCCTCTACCACGAGTTACGAATGCCCTAACATGCACGTGCATTTGCTTTACTGTTTTCCTCCATGACATTGTTGAAAAAGTGTGAAAACAATGCCGTTTAAGACATTGCAAATCGACAATGGCTTCGTTTTGACACACCGTTTGTCGAATATCAGGCCACCAATATTTTCCAATTAGCATATATCAAATTAATATGCCGGATTTTTAGTGTAGTCAGATTCAATGAACTCAATACTACCTATGTGTTTCTTTTTTGAAGTGTGTGTATCTAAAACCAAGGTTTTAATTTTTTTAGGTGAACAAGCTTAATCATCAAAAGTCATATTTTTTTATAAGTAAAGGGCCCCTAGAAAAAAGAAGATACCCATACCAACCAAGGAGTAATATTACATTGAAAAATAAAATGTTCTGGGAATAAAAGCTTTGATTGAAAACGCAGCGAAAGTGATGACCTGTTTATTAAAAAATGCCAGAAATATAAACTTACCATGCGATTGTCTTCTAATTGCTTTTGATATAATGGCTGCTCCAAAACTTTAATATTGTTCAGATGAATGGGGTTTTGAAAATTAGAAGCAATTAAAAGAATACCCTTAAAATTCTTGAAACTTGCAGCACGATTAAGAAATTAAACGCGAAATTGTATGGTATGTGGAGAACTTGACCAATTTATATTAAACTGTTTAAAAGTATGATAACCTACTGACACAAACTGAGTTGCCGAAACTGCATGCATACAATATCACATTATTTGTATCGCTACATTACATACTAAACTATGTTGGACTCACTGAAGTGTTACATAAACCGCACATACGCACTACCAATTTGATAGTTTCAACGGTCGAAAAGACACTTAAGGATCCGTTTATACAAAAGTCGAGGGAAAGTATGGAGTCGAGTCCAAAGGGTATATACTATAAACACTAAAAGTAAGTAAATTATCTGTTACTCCCTAATACTTCAAATCATAACTTGCCCGTTGAGACTGGCCGATGGCAGAATATAACAAGAGAAGAACGACTTTGTCAACTCAACATAAGAACTCCGTATATTCCAAACAATACTACACGTGGTCAAACAAAATTAAACTTTTCAGAACTATATCACCCAATAGGTTAAAAGATATAAGAAATGTGTCCAAAAATATCTTATGTCTATGTAGATTAATAAGAAAGAACTGATGACCTTGTTACTCTTCATGTTCATATGTTTGGTATTCCAAGATTATTAGTTCTCCCTTTCCACATGATTCGTGAATGTACAGACTTTGAGGTGCGCCGACTGTTGATAGTCAGCATAGCAAGCTCCATTAGTGATATCTGTAGAGACTTTGAGGTGCGCCGACTGTTGATAGTTACATAGCGAGCTCCATAAGCGATATCTGTACAGACTTTGAGGTGCGCCGACTGTTGATAGTTAGCAGAGCAAGCTCCATAAGCGATATCTGTACAGAATGTGAGGTGCGCCGACTGTTGATAGTTACATAGCGAGCTCCATAAGCGATATCTGTACAGACTTTGAGGTGCGCCGACTGTTGATGTTAGCATAGCGAGCTCCATAAGCGATATCTGTACAGACTTTGAGGTGCGCCGACTGTTGATAGTTACATAGCGAGCTCCATAAGCGATATCTGTACAGACTTTGAGGTGCGCCGACTGTTGATAGTTACATAGCGAGCTCCATAAGTGATATCTGTACAGACTTTGAGGTGCGCCGACCGTTGATAGTTACGCAGAGAGCTCCAAAAGCGATATCTGTACAGACTTTGAGGTGCGCCGACTTTTGATAGTTAGGACAGCAAGCTCCATAAGTGATATCTGTACAGAATCTCAGGTCCCCCCTGTTTGTTGATAGTTAGCACAGCAAGCTCCATAAGTGATATTTGTACAGACTTTGAGGTGCGCCGACTGTTGATAGTTAGCACAGAAAGCTCCATAAGTGATATCTGTACAGACTTTGAGGTGCGCCGACTGTTGATAGTTAGCATAGCGAGCTCCATAAGTGATATCTGTACAGACTTTGAGGTGCGCCGACTGTTGATAGTTAGCATAGCAAGCTCCATAAGTGATATCTGTACAGACTTTGAGGTGCGCCGACTGTTGATAGTTAGCATAGCAAGCTCCATAAGTGATATCTGTGCAGACTTTGAGGTGCGCCGACTGTTGATAGTTAGCATAGCAAGCTCCATAAGTGATATCTGTACAGACTTTGAGGTGCGCCGATTGTTGATAGTTAGCATAGCGAGCTCCATAAGCGATATCAGTACAGACTTTAAGGTGCGCCGACTGTTGATAGTTACATAGCGAGCTCCATAAGTGATATCTGTACAGACTTTGAGGTGCGACGACTGTTGATAGTTAGCATAGAGAGCTCGATAAGCGATATCTGTACAGACTTTGAGGTGCGCCGACTGTTGATAGTTAGCATAGAGAGCTCGATAAGCGATATCTGTACAGACTTTGAGGTGCGCCGACTGTTGATAGTTAGCATAGAGAGCTCCATAAGCGATATCTGTACAGACTTTGAGGTGCGCCGACTGTTGATAGTTACATAGAGAGCTCCATAAGTGATATCTGTACAGACTTTGAGGTGCGCCGACTGTTGATAGTTAGCATAGAGAGCTCGATAAGTGATATCTGTGCAGACTTTGAGGTGCGCCGACTGTTGATAGTTAGCATAGAAAGCTCCATAAGTGATATCTGTACAGACTTTGAGGTGCGCCGACTGTTGATAGTTAGCATAGAAAGCTCCATAAGTGATATCTGTACAGACTTTGAGGTGCGCCGACTGTTGATAGTTAGCATAGAGAGCTCCATAAGCGATATCTGTACAGACTTTGAGGTGCGCCGACTGTTGATAGTTAGCATAGAAAGCTCCATAAGTGATATCTGTACAGACTGAGGTGCGCCGACCGTTGATAGTTACATAGAGAGCTCCATAAGTGATATCTGTACAGACTTTGAGGTGCGCCGGCTGTTGATAGTTAGCACAGCAAGCTCCATAAGTGATATCTGTACAGACTTTGAGGTGCGCCGACTGTTGATAGTTACATAGCGAGCTCCAAAAGCGATATCTGTACAGACTTTGAGGTGCGCCGACTGTTGATAGTTAGCATAGAAAGCTCCATAAGTGATATCTGTACAGACTTTGAGGTGCGCCGACTGTTGATAGTTAGCATAGAAAGCTCCATAAGTGATATCTGTACAGACTTTGAGGTGCGCCGACTGTTGATAGTTAGCATAGAAAGCTCCATAAGTGATATCTGTACAGACTTTGAGGTGCGCCGACTGTTGATAGTTAGCATAGAGAGCTCCATAAGCGATATCTGTACAGACTTTGAGGTGCGCCGACTGTTGATAGTTACATAGCGAGCTCCAAAAGCGATATCTGTACAGACTTTGAGGTGCGCCGACTGTTGATAGTTAGCATAGAAAGCTCCATAAGTGATATCTGTACAGACTTTGAGGTGCGCCGACTGTTGATAGTTAGCATAGAAAGCTCCATAAGTGATATCTGTACAGACTTTGAGGTGCGCCGACTGTTGATAGTTACATAGCGAGCTCCAAAAGCGATATCTGTACAGACTTTGAGGTGCGCCGACTGTTGATAGTTAGCATAGAGAGCTCGATAAGTGATATCTGTGCAGAATCTCAGGTCCCCCCTGTTTGTTGATAGTTAGCACAGCAAGCTCCATAAGTGATATCTGTACAGACTTTGAGGTGCGCCGACTGTTGATAGTTACATAGCGAGCTCCATAAGTGATATCTGTACAGACTTTGAGGTGCGCCGACTGTTGATAGTTAGCATAGAGAGCTCCATAAGTGATATCTGTACAGACTTTGAGGTGCGCCGACTGTTGATAGTTACATAGCGAGCTCCAAAAGCGATATCTGTACAGACTTTGAGGTGCGCCGACTGTTGATAGTTACATAGCGAGCTCCATAAGCGATATCTGTACAGACTTTGAGGTGCGCCGACTGTTGATAGTTAGCATAGAGAGCTCGATAAGTGATATCTGTGCAGAATCTCAGGTCCCCCCTGTTTGTTGATAGTTAGCACAGCAAGCTCCATAAGTGATATCTGTACAGACTTTGAGGTGCGCCGACTGTTGATAGTTACATAGCGAGCTCCATAAGTGATATCTGTACAGACTTTGAGGTGCGCCGACTGTTGATAGTTACATAGCGAGCTCCATAAGCGATATCTGTACAGACTTTGAGGTGCGCCGACTTTTGATAGTTAGGACAGCAAGCTCCATAAGTGATATCTGTACAGAATCTCAGGTCCCCCCTGTTTGTTGATAGTTAGCACAGCAAGCTCCATAAGTGATATCTGTACAGACTTTGAGGTGCGTCGACTGTTGATAGTTAGCATAGCAAGCTCCATAAGTGATATTTGTACAGACTTTGAGGTGCGCCGACTGTTGATAGTTAGCACAGCAAGCTCCATAAGTGATATCTGTACAGACTTTGAGGTGCGCCGACTGTTGATAGTTAGCATAGCGAGCTCCATAAGTGATATCTGTACAGACTTTGAGGTGCGCCGACTGTTGATAGTTAGCATAGCAAGCTCCATAAGTGATATCTGTACAGACTTTGAGGTGCGCCGATTGTTGATAGTTAGCATAGCAAGCTCCATAAGTGATATCTGTGCAGACTTTGAGGTGCGCCGACTGTTGATAGTTAGCATAGCAAGCTCCATAAGTGATATCTGTGCAGACTTTGAGGTGCGCCGATTGTTGATAGTTAGGACAGCAAGCTCCATAAGTGATATCTGTACAGACTTTGAGGTGCGCCGACTGTTGATAGTTAGCATAGCAAGCTCCATAAGTGATATCTGTACAGACTTTGAGGTGCGCCGATTGTTGATAGTTAGCATAGCAAGCTCCATAAGTGATATCTGTGCAGACTTTGAGGTGCGCCGACTGTTGATAGTTAGCATAGCAAGCTCCATAAGTGATATCTGTGCAGACTTTGAGGTGCGCCGATTGTTGATAGTTAGCATAGCGAGCTCCATAAGCGATATCAGTACAGACTTTAAGGTGCGCCGACTGTTGATAGTTACATAGCGAGCTCCATAAGTGATATCTGTACAGACTTTGAGGTGCGCCGACTGTTGATAGTTAGCATAGAAAGCTCCATAAGTGATATCTGTACAGACTTTGAGGTGCGCCGACTGTTGATAGTTAGCATAGAGAGCTCCATAAGCGATATCTGTACAGACTTTGAGGTGCGCCGACTGTTGATAGTTAGCATAGAAAGCTCCATAAGTGATATCTGTACAGACTGAGGTGCGCCGACCGTTGATAGTTACATAGAGAGCTCCATAAGTGATATCTGTACAGACTTTGAGGTGCGCCGGCTGTTGATAGTTAGCACAGCAAGCTCCATAAGTGATATCTGTACAGACTTTGAGGTGCGCCGACTGTTGATAGTTACATAGCGAGCTCCAAAAGCGATATCTGTACAGACTTTGAGGTGCGCCGACTGTTGATAGTTAGCATAGAAAGCTCCATAAGTGATATCTGTACAGACTTTGAGGTGCGCCGACTGTTGATAGTTAGCATAGAAAGCTCCATAAGTGATATCTGTACAGACTTTGAGGTGCGCCGACTGTTGATAGTTAGCACAGCAAGCTCCATAAGCGATATCTGTACAGACTTTGAGGTGCGCCGACTGTTGATAGTTACATAGCGAGCTCCAAAAGCGATATCTGTACAGACTTTGAGGTGCGCCGACTGTTGATAGTTAGCATAGAAAGCTCCATAAGTGATATCTGTACAGACTTTGAGGTGCGCCGACTGTTGATAGTTAGCATAGAAAGCTCCATAAGTGATATCTGTACAGACTTTGAGGTGCGCCGACTGTTGATAGTTACATAGCGAGCTCCAAAAGCGATATCTGTACAGACTTTGAGGTGCGCCGACTGTTGATAGTTAGCATAGAGAGCTCGATAAGTGATATCTGTGCAGAATCTCAGGTCCCCCCTGTTTGTTGATAGTTAGCACAGCAAGCTCCATAAGTGATATCTGTACAGACTTTGAGGTGCGCCGACTGTTGATAGTTACATAGCGAGCTCCATAAGTGATATCTGTACAGACTTTGAGGTGCGCCGACTGTTGATAGTTAGCATAGAGAGCTCCATAAGTGATATCTGTACAGACTTTGAGGTGCGCCGACTGTTGATAGTTACATAGCGAGCTCCAAAAGCGATATCTGTACAGACTTTGAGGTGCGCCGACTGTTGATAGTTAGCATAGAAAGCTCCATAAGTGATATCTGTACAGACTTTGAGGTGCGCCGACTGTTGATAGTTAGCATAGAGAGCTCCATAAGCGATATCTGTACAGACTTTGAGGTGCGCCGACTGTTGATAGTTAGCACAGCAAGCTCCATAAGTGATATCTGTACAGACTTTGAGGTGCGCCGACCGTTGATAGTTACATAGAGAGCTCCATAAGTGATATCTGTACAGACTTTGAGGTGCGCCGACTGTTGATAGTTACATAGCGAGCTCCATAAGCGATATCTGTACAGACTTTGAGGTGCGCCGACTGTTGATAGTTAGCATAGAAAGCTCCATAAGTGATATCTGTACAGACTGAGGTGCGCCGACCGTTGATAGTTACATAGAGAGCTCCATAAGCGATATCTGTACAGACTTTGAGGTGCGCCGACTGTTGATAGTTAGCATAGAGAGCTCGATAAGTGATATCTGTGCAGAATCTCAGGTCCCCCCTGTTTGTTGATAGTTAGCACAGCAAGCTCCATAAGTGATATCTGTACAGACTTTGAGGTGCGCCGACTGTTGATAGTTACATAGCGAGCTCCATAAGTGATATCTGTACAGACTTTGAGGTGCGCCGACTGTTGATAGTTACATAGCGAGCTCCATAAGCGATATCTGTACAGACTTTGAGGTGCGCCGACTTTTGATAGTTAGGACAGCAAGCTCCATAAGTGATATCTGTACAGAATCTCAGGTCCCCCCTGTTTGTTGATAGTTAGCACAGCAAGCTCCATAAGTGATATCTGTACAGACTTTGAGGTGCGTCGACTGTTGATAGTTAGCATAGCAAGCTCCATAAGTGATATTTGTACAGACTTTGAGGTGCGCCGACTGTTGATAGTTAGCACAGCAAGCTCCATAAGTGATATCTGTACAGACTTTGAGGTGCGCCGACTGTTGATAGTTAGCATAGCGAGCTCCATAAGTGATATCTGTACAGACTTTGAGGTGCGCCGACTGTTGATAGTTAGCATAGCAAGCTCCATAAGTGATATCTGTACAGACTTTGAGGTGCGCCGATTGTTGATAGTTAGCATAGCAAGCTCCATAAGTGATATCTGTGCAGACTTTGAGGTGCGCCGACTGTTGATAGTTAGCATAGCAAGCTCCATAAGTGATATCTGTGCAGACTTTGAGGTGCGCCGACTGTTGATAGTTAGCATAGCAAGCTCCATAAGTGATATCTGTGCAGACTTTGAGGTGCGCCGATTGTTGATAGTTAGCATAGCGAGCTCCATAAGCGATATCAGTACAGACTTTAAGGTGCGCCGACTGTTGATAGTTACATAGCGAGCTCCATAAGTGATATCTGTACAGACTTTGAGGTGCGACGACTGTTGATAGTTAGCATAGAGAGCTCGATAAGCGATATCTGTACAGACTTTGAGGTGCGCCGACTGTTGATAGTTAGCATAGAGAGCTCCATAAGCGATATCTGTACAGACTTTGAGGTGCGCCGACTGTTGATAGTTACATAGCGAGCTCCATAAGTGATATCTGTACAGACTTTGAGGTGCGCCGACCGTTGATAGTTACATAGAGAGCTCCATAAGTGATATCTGTACAGACTTTGAGGTGCGCCGACTGTTGATAGTTACATAGCGAGCTCCATAAGCGATATCTGTACAGACTTTGAGGTGCGCCGACTGTTGATAGTTAGCATAGAAAGCTCCATAAGTGATATCTGTACAGACTGAGGTGCGCCGACCGTTGATAGTTACATAGAGAGCTCCATAAGCGATATCTGTACAGACTTTGAGGTGCGCCGACTGTTGATAGTTAGCATAGAGAGCTCGATAAGTGATATCTGTGCAGAATCTCAGGTCCCCCCTGTTTGTTGATAGTTAGCACAGCAAGCTCCATAAGTGATATCTGTACAGACTTTGAGGTGCGCCGACTGTTGATAGTTACATAGCGAGCTCCATAAGTGATATCTGTACAGACTTTGAGGTGCGCCGACTGTTGATAGTTACATAGCGAGCTCCATAAGCGATATCTGTACAGACTTTGAGGTGCGCCGACTTTTGATAGTTAGGACAGCAAGCTCCATAAGTGATATCTGTACAGAATCTCAGGTCCCCCCTGTTTGTTGATAGTTAGCACAGCAAGCTCCATAAGTGATATCTGTACAGACTTTGAGGTGCGTCGACTGTTGATAGTTAGCATAGCAAGCTCCATAAGTGATATTTGTACAGACTTTGAGGTGCGCCGACTGTTGATAGTTAGCACAGCAAGCTCCATAAGTGATATCTGTACAGACTTTGAGGTGCGCCGACTGTTGATAGTTAGCATAGCGAGCTCCATAAGTGATATCTGTACAGACTTTGAGGTGCGCCGACTGTTGATAGTTAGCATAGCAAGCTCCATAAGTGATATCTGTACAGACTTTGAGGTGCGCCGATTGTTGATAGTTAGCATAGCAAGCTCCATAAGTGATATCTGTGCAGACTTTGAGGTGCGCCGACTGTTGATAGTTAGCATAGCAAGCTCCATAAGTGATATCTGTGCAGACTTTGAGGTGCGCCGATTGTTGATAGTTAGGACAGCAAGCTCCATAAGTGATATCTGTACAGACTTTGAGGTGCGCCGACTGTTGATAGTTAGCATAGCAAGCTCCATAAGTGATATCTGTACAGACTTTGAGGTGCGCCGATTGTTGATAGTTAGCATAGCAAGCTCCATAAGTGATATCTGTGCAGACTTTGAGGTGCGCCGACTGTTGATAGTTAGCATAGCAAGCTCCATAAGTGATATCTGTGCAGACTTTGAGGTGCGCCGATTGTTGATAGTTAGCATAGCGAGCTCCATAAGCGATATCAGTACAGACTTTAAGGTGCGCCGACTGTTGATAGTTACATAGCGAGCTCCATAAGTGATATCTGTACAGACTTTGAGGTGCGACGACTGTTGATAGTTAGCATAGAGAGCTCGATAAGCGATATCTGTACAGACTTTGAGGTGCGCCGACTGTTGATAGTTAGCATAGAGAGCTCCATAAGCGATATCTGTACAGACTTTGAGGTGCGCCGACTGTTGATAGTTACATAGCGAGCTCCATAAGTGATATCTGTACAGACTTTGAGGTGCGCCGACCGTTGATAGTTACATAGAAAGCTCCAAAAGCGATATCTGTACAGACTTTGAGGTTCGCCGACTGTTGATAGTTAGCACAGCAACCTCCATAAGTGATATCTGTACAGACTTTGAGGTGCGCCGACTGTTGATAGTTAGCATAGCGAGCTCCATAAGTGATATCTGTACAGACTTTGAGGTGCGCCGACTGTTGATAGTTAGCATAGCAAGCTCCATAAGTGATATCTGTACAGACTTTGAGGTGCGACGACTGTTGATAGTTACATAGCGAGCTCGATAAGCGATATCTGTACAGACTTTGAGGTGCGCCGACTGTTGATAGTTACATAGCGAGCTCCATAAGTGATATCTGTACAGACTTTGAGGTGCGCCGACCGTTGATAGTTACATAGAAAGCTCCAAAAGCGATATCTGTACAGACTTTGAGGTTCGCCGACTGTTGATAGTTAGCACAGCAACCTCCATAAGTGATATCTGTACAGACTTTGAGGTGCGCCGACTGTTGATAGTTAGCATAGCGAGCTCCATAAGTGATATCTGTACAGACTTTGAGGTGCGCCGACTGTTGATAGTTAGCATAGCAAGCTCCATAAGTGATATCTGTACAGACTTTGAGGTGCGCCGATTCTTGATAGTTAGCATAGCGAGCTCCATAAGCGATATCAGTACAGACTTTGAGGTGCGCCGACTGTTGATAGTTACATAGCGAGCTCCATAAGTGATATCTGTACAGACTTTGAGGTGCGCCGACTGTTGATAGTTACATAGAGAGCTCGATAAGCGATATCTGTACAGACTTTGAGGTGCGCCGACTGTTGATAGTTACATAGCGAGCTCCATAAGTGATATCTGTACAGACTTTGAGGTGCGCCGACTGTTGATAGTTACATAGCGAGCTCCATAAGTGATATCTGTACAGACTTTGAGGTGCGCCGACTGTTGATAGTTACATAGCGAGCTCCATAAGTGATATCTGTACAGACTTTGAGGTGCGCCGACTGTTGATAGTTACATAGAGAGCTCGATAAGCGATATCTGTACAGACTTTGAGGTGCGCCGACTGTTGATAGTTACATAGCGAGCTCCATAAGTGATATCTGTACAGACTTTGAGGTGCGCCGACTGTTGATAGTTACATAGCGAGCTCCATAAGTGATATCTGTACAGACTTTGAGGTGCGCCGACTGTTGATAGTTACATAGCGAGCTCCATAAGTGATATCTGTACAGACTTTGAGGTGCGCCGACCGTTGATAGTTACATAGAGAGCTCCATAAGCGATATCTGTACAGACTTTGAGGTGCGCCGACTGTTGATAGTTAGCACAGCAAGCTCCATAAGTGATATCTGTACAGAATCTCAGGTCCCCCCTGTTTGTTGATAGTTAGCACAGCAAGCTCCATAAGCGATATCTGTACAGACTTTGAGGTGCGCCGACTGTTGATAGTTAGCACAGCGAGCTCCATAAGTGATATCTGTACAGACTTTGAGGTGCGCCGACTGTTGATAGTTAGCATAGCAAGCTCCATAAATGATATCTGTACAGACTTTGAGGTGCGCCGACTGTTGATAATTAGAATAGCGAGCTCCATAAGTGATATCTGTACAGACTTTGAGGTGCGCCGACTGTTGATAGTTACATAGCGAGCTCCATAAGCGATATCTGTACAGACTTTGAGGTGCGCCGACTGTCGATAGTTAGCATAGAAAGCTCAATACGTGATATCTGTACAGACTTTGAGGTTCGCCGATTGTTGATAGTTAGCAAAGAAAGCTCCATAAGCGATATCTGTACAGACTTTGAGGTGCGCCGACTGTTGATAGTTAGCACAGCGAGCTCCATAAGTGATATCTGTACAGACTTTGAGGTGCGCCGATTGTTGATAGTTAGCATAGCAAGCTCCATAAGTGATATCTGTACAGACTTTGAGGTGCGCCGACTGTTGATAGTTAGCATAGCAAGCTCCATAAGTGATATCTGTACAGACTTTGAGGTGCGCCGACTGTTGATAGTTACCACAGCGAACTCCATAAGTGATATCTGTACAGACTTTGAGGTGCGCCGACTGTTGATAGTTACATAGAGAGCTCGATAAGCGATATCTGTACAGACTTTGAGGTGCGCCGACTGTTGATAGTTACATAGAGAGCTCGATAAGCGATATCTGTACAGACTTTGAGGTGCGCCGACTGTTGATAGTTACATAGCGAGCTCCATAAGTGATATCTGTACAGACTTTGAGGTGCGCCGACTGTTGATAGTTACATGGAGAGCTCCATAAGTGATATCTGTACAGACTTTGAGGTGCGCCGACTGTTGATAGTTACATAGCGAGCTCCATAAGTGATATCTGTACAGACTTTGAGGTGCGCCGACTGTTGATAGTTACATAGCGAGCTCCATAAGCGATATCTGTACAGACTTTGAGGTGCGCCGACTTTTGATAGTTAGCACAGCAAGCTCCATAAGTGATATCTGTACAGAATCTCAGGTCCCCCCTGTTTGTTGATAGTTAGCACAGCAAGCTCCATAAGCGATATCTGTACAGACTTTGAGGTGCGCCGACTGTTGATAGTTAGCACAGCGAGCTCCATAAGTGATATCTGTACAGACTTTGAGGTGCGCCGACTGTTGATAGTTAGCATAGCAAGCTCCATAAATGATATCTGTACAGACTTTGAGGTGCGCCGACTGTTGATAATTAGAATAGCGAGCTCCATAAGTGATATCTGTACAGACTTTGAGGTGCGCCGACTGTTGATAGTTAGCATAGCGAGCTCCATAAGCGATATCTGTACAGACTTTGAGGTGCGCCGACTGTCGATAGTTAGCATAGAAAGCTCAATACGTGATATCTGTACAGACTTTGAGGTTCGCCGATTGTTGATAGTTAGCAAAGAAAGCTCCATAAGCGATATCTGTACAGACTTTGAGGTGCGCCGACTGTTGATAGTTAGCACAGCGAGCTCCATAAGTGATATCTGTACAGACTTTGAGGTGCGCCGATTGTTGATAGTTAGCATAGCAAGCTCCATAAGTGATATCTGTACAGACTTTGAGGTGCGCCGACTGTTGATAGTTAGCATAGCAAGCTCCATAAGTGATATCTGTACAGACTTTGAGGTGCGCCGACTGTTGATAGTTACCACAGCGAACTCCATAAGTGATATCTGTACAGACTTTGAGGTGCGCCGATTGTTGATAGTTAGCATAGCAAGCTCCATAAGCGATATCTGTACAGACTTTGAGGTGCGCCGATTGTTGATAGTTAGCATAGCAAGTTCCATAAGCGATATCTGTACAGACTTTGAGGTGCGCCGACTGTTGATAGTTAGCATAGCAAGCTCCATAAGCGATATCTGTACAGACTTTGAGGTGCGCTGACTGTTGATAGTTAGCACAGCAAGCTCCATAAGGGATATCTGTACAGACTTTGAGGTGCGCTGACTGTTGATAGTTACATAGAGAGCTCCATAAGGGATATCTGTACAGACTTTGAGGTGCGCCGACTGTTGATAGTTAGCACAGCAAGCTCCATAAGTGATATCTGTACAGACTTTGAGGTGCGCCGACTGTTGATGGTTAGCACAGCAAGCTCCATAAGCGATATCTGTAGAGACATTTAGGTGCGCCGACTGTTGATAGTTAGCATAGAAAGCTCCATAAGTGATATCTGTACAGACTTTGAGGTGCGCCGACTGTTGATAGTTACCACAGCAAGCTCCATAAGTGATATCTGTACAGACTTTGAGGTGCGCCGACTGTTGATGGTTAGCACAGCAAGCTCCATAAGTGATATCTGTACAGACTTTGAGGTGCGCCGACTGTTGATGGTTAGCACAGCAAGCTCCATAAGCGATATCTGTAGAGACATTTAGGTGCGCCGACTGTTGATAGTTAGCATAGAAAGCTCCATAAGTGATATCTGTACAGACTTTGAGGTGCGCCGACTGTTGATAGTTACCACAGCAAGCTCCATAAGTGATATCTGTACAGACTTTGAGGTGCGCCGACTGTTGATAGTTAGCACAGCAAGCTCCTTAAGCGATATCTGTACAGACTCTGAGGTGCGCCGACTTTTGATGGTTAGCATAGCAAGTCCCATAGTGATATCTGTACAGACTTTGAGATGCGCCGACTGTTGATGGTTAGCATAGCAAGTCCCATAAGTGATATCTGTACAGACTTTGAGATGCGCCGACTGTTGATTGTTAGCGTAGCAAGTCCCATAAGTGATATCTGTACAGACTTTGGGGTGCGCCGACTGTTGATAATTAGAATAGCGAGCTCCATAAGTGATATCTGTACAGACTTTAAGGTGCGCCGACTGTTGATAGTTATCACAGCAAGCTCCATAAGCAATATCTGTACAGACATTTAGGCGCGCCGACTGTTGATAGTTAGCATAGAAAGCTCCATAAGTGATATCTGTACAGACTTTGAGGTGCGCCGACTGTTGATAGTTAGCACAGCAAGCTCCATAAGTGATATCTGTACAGACTTTGAGGTGCGCCGACTGTTGATAGTTAGCATAGAAAGCTCCATAAGGGATATCTGTACAGACATTTAGGCGCGCCGACTGTTGATAGTTAGCATAGCAAGTCCCATAAGCGATATCTGTACAGACTTTGAGGTGCGCTGACTGTTGATAGTTACCACAGCAAGCTCCATAAGTGATATCTGTACAGACTTTGAGGTGCGCCGACTGTTGATGGTTAGCACAGCAAGTTCCATAAGTGATATCTGTACAGACTTTGAGGTGCGCCGACTGTTGATAGTTAGCACAGCAAGCTCCATAAGCGATATCTGTACAGACTCTGAGGTGCGCCGACTGTTGATGGTTAGCATAGCAAATCCCATAAGTGATATATGTACAGACTTTGAGATGCGCCGACTGTTGATGGTTAGCATAGCAAGTCCCATAAGTGATATCTGTACAGACTTTGAGATGCGCCGACTGTTGATTGTTAGCATAGCAAGTCCCATAAGTGATATCTGTACAGACTTTGGGGTGCGCCGACTGTTGATGGTTAGCATAGAAAGCTCAATACGTGATATCTGTACAGACTTTGAGGTGCGCCGACTGTTGATAGTTAGCATAGAAAGCTCCATAAGTGATATCTGTACAGACTTTGAGGTGCGCCGACTGTTGATAGTTAGCATAGAAAGCTCCATAAGCGATATCTGTACAGACATTTAGGTGCGCCGACTGTTGATAGTTAGCATAGAAAGCTCCATAAGCGATATCTGTACAGACATTTAGCAGCGCCGACTGTTGATAGTTAGCATAGAAAGCTCCATAAGTGATATCTGTACAGACTTTGAGGTGCGCCGGCTGTTGATAATTAGAATAGCGAGCTCCATAAGTGATATCTGTACAGACTTTGAGGTGCGCCGACTGTTGATAGTTTGCACAGCAAGCTCCATAAGTGATATCTGTACAGACTTTGAGGTGCGCCGACTGTTGATAGTTAGCATAGCGAGCTCCATAAGTGATATCTGTACAGACTTTGAGGTGCGCCGACTGTTGATAGTTAGCATAGCAAGCTCCATAAGTGATATCTGTACAGACTTTGAGGTGCGCCGATTGTTGATAGTTAGCATAGCAAGCTCCATAAGTGATATCTGTGCAGACTTTGAGGTGCGCCGACTGTTGATAGTTAGCATAGCAAGCTCCATAAGTGATATCTGTACAGACTTTGAGGTGCGCCGATTGTTGATAGTTAGCATAGCCAGCTTCATAAGCGATATCAGTACAGACTTTAAGGTGCGCCGACTGTTGATAGTTACATAGCGAGCTCCATAAGTGATATCTGTACAGACTTTGAGGTGCGACGACTGTTGATAGTTACATAGAGAGCTCGATAAGCGATATCTGTACAGACTTTGAGGTGCGCCGACTGTTGATAGTTAGCATAGAGAGCTCCATAAGCGATATCTGTACAGACTTTGAGGTGCGCCGACTGTTGATAGTTACATAGCGAGCTCCATAAGTGATATCTGTACAGACTTTGAGGTGCGCCGACCGTTGATAGTTACATAGAAAGCTCCAAAAGCGATATCTGTACAGACTTTGAGGTTCGCCGACTGTTGATAGTTAGCACAGCAAGCTCCATAAGTGATATCTGTACAGACTTTGAGGTGCGCCGACTGTTGATAGTTAGCATAGCGAGCTCCATAAGTGATATCTGTACAGACTTTGAGGTCCGCCGACTGTTGATAGTTAGCATAGCAAGCTCCATAAGTGATATCTGTACAGACTTTGAGGTGCGCCGATTCTTGATAGTTAGCATAGCGAGCTCCATAAGCGATATCAGTACAGACTTTGAGGTGCGCCGACTGTTGATAGTTACATAGCGAGCTCCATAAGTGATATCTGTACAGACTTTGAGGTGCGCCGACTGTTGATAGTTACATAGAGAGCTCGATAAGCGATATCTGTACAGACTTTGAGGTGCGCCGACTGTTGATAGTTACATAGCGAGCTCCATAAGTGATATCTGTACAGACTTTGAGGTGCGCCGACTGTTGATAGTTACATAGAGAGCTCGATAAGCGATATCTGTACAGACTTTGAGGTGCGCCGACTGTTGATAGTTACATAGAGAGCTCCATAAGTGATATCTGTACAGACTTTGAGGTGCGCCGACTGTTGATAGTTACATAGCGAGCTCCATAAGTGATATCTGTACAGACTTTGAGGTGCGCCGACTGTTGATAGTTACATAGCGAGCTCCATAAGTGATATCTGTACAGACTTTGAGGTGCGCCGACTGTTGATAGTTAGCACAGCAAGCTCCATAAGTGATATCTGTACAGAATCTCAGGTCCCCCCTGTTTGTTGATAGTGAGCACAGCAAGCTCCATAAGCGATATCTGTACAGACTTTGAGGTGCGCCGACTGTTGATAGTTAGCACAGCGAGCTCCATAAGTGATATCTGTACAGACTTTGAGGTGCGCCGACTGTTGATAGTTAGCATAGCAAGCTCCATAAATGATATCTGTACAGACTTTGAGGTGCGCCGACTGTTGATAATTAGAATAGCGAGCTCCATAAGTGATATCTGTACAGACTTTGAGGTGCGCCGACTGTTGATAGTTAGCATAGCGAGCTCCATAAGCGATATCTGTACAGACTTTGAGGTGCGCCGACTGTCGATAGTTAGCATAGAAAGCTCAATACGTGATATCTGTACAGACTTTGAGGTGCGCCGATTGTTGATAGTTAGCAAAGAAAGCTCCATAAGCGATATCTGTACAGACTTTGAGGTGCGCCGACTGTTGATAGTTAGCACAGCGAGCTCCATAAGTGATATCTGTACAGACTTTGAGGTGCGCCGATTGTTGATAGTTAGCATAGCAAGCTCCATAAGTGATATCTGTACAGACTTTGAGGTGCGCCGACTGTTGATAGTTAGCATAGCAAGCTCCATAAGTGATATCTGTACAGACTTTGAGGTGCGCCGACTGTTGATAGTTAGCACAGCGAACTCCATAAGTGATATCTGTACAGACTTTGAGGTGCGCCGATTGTTGATAGTTAGCATAGCAAGCTCCATAAGCGATATCTGTACAGACTTTGAGGTGCGCCGATTGTTGATAGTTAGCATAGCAAGCTCCATAAGCGATATCTGTACAGACTTTGAGGTGCGCCGATTGTTGATAGTTAGCATAGCAAGCTCCATAAGCGATATCTGTACAGACTTTGAGGTGCGCCGACTGTTGATAGTTAGCATAGCAAGCTCCATAAGCCCAACTGTACAGACTTTGAGGTGCGCTGACTGTTGATAGTTAGCACAGCAAGCTCCATAAGTGATATCTGTACAGACTTTGAGGTGCGCTGACTGTTGATAGTTACATAGAGAGCTCCATAAGCGATATCTGTACAGACTTTGAGGTGCGCCGACTGTTGATAGTTAGCACAGCAAGCTCCATAAGCGATATCAGTACAGACTTTGAGGTGCGCCGACTGTTGATAGTTACATAGAGAGCTCCATAAGTGATATCTGTACAGACTTTGAGGTGCGCCGACTGTTGATAGTTAGCACAGCAAGCTCCATAAGTGATATCTGTACAGACTTTGAGGTGCGCCGACTGTTGATGGTTAGTACAGCAAGCTCCATAAGCGATATCTGTAGAGACATTTAGGTGCGCCGACTGTTGATAGTTAGCATAGAAAGCTCCATAAGTGATATCTGTACAGACTTTGAGGTGCGCCGACTGTTGATAGTTACCACAGCAAGCTCCATAAGTGATATCTGTACAGACTTTGAGGTGCGCCGACTGTTGATGGTTAGCACAGCAAGCTCCATAAGTGATATCTGTACAGACTTTGAGGTGCGCCGACTGTTGATAGTTAGCACAGCAAGCTCCTTAAGCGATATCTGTACAGACTCTGAGGTGCGCCGACTGTTGATGGTTAGCATAGCAAATCCCATAAGTGATATCTGTACATACTTTGAGGTGCGCCGACTGTTGATTGTTAGCATAGCAAGTCCCATAGTGATATCTGTACAGACTTTGAGATGCGCCGACTGTTGATGGTTAGCATAGCAAGTCCCATAAGTGATATCTGTACAGACTTTGAGATGCGCCGACTGTTGATTGTTAGCGTAGCAAGCCCCATAAGTGATATCTGTACAGACTTTGGGGTGCGCCGACTGTTGATAATTAGAATAGCGAGCTCCATAAGTGATATCTGTACAGACTTTGAGGTGCGCCGACTGTTGATAGTTATCACAGCAAGCTCCATAAGCAATATCTGTACAGACATTTAGGCGCGCCGACTGTTGATAGTTAGCATAGAAAGCTCCATAATTGATATCTGTACAGACTTTGAGGTGCGCCGACTGTTGATAGTTAGCACAGCAAGCTCCATAAGTGATATCTGTACAGACTTTGAGGTGCGCCGACTGTTGATAGTTAGCATAGAAAGCTCCATAAGGGATATCTGTACAGACATTTAGGCGCGCCGACTGTTGATAGTTAGCATAGCAAGTCCCATAAGCGATATCTGTACAGACTTTGAGGTGCGCTGACTGTTGATAGTTACCACAGCAAGCTCCATAAGTGATATCTGTACAGACTTTGAGGTGCGCCGACTATTGATGGTTAGCACAGCAAGTTCCATAAGTGATATCTGTACAGACTTTGAGGTGCGCCGACTGTTGATAGTTAGCACAGCAAGCTCCATAAGTGATATCTGTACAGACTTTGAGGTGCGCCGACTGTTGATAGTTAGCATAGAAAGCTCCATAAGTGATATCTGTACAGACTTTGAGATGCGCCGACTGTTGATGGTTAGCATAGAAAGCTCAATACGTGATATCTGTACAGACTTTGAGGTGCCCCGACTGTTGATAGTTAGCATAGAAAGCTCCATAAGTGATATCTGTACAGACTTTGAGGTGCGCCGACTGTTGATAGTTAGCATAGAAAGCTCCATAAGCGATATCTGTACAGACATTTAGGTGCGCCGACTGTTGATAGTTAGCATAGAAAGCTCCATAAGCGATATCTGTACAGACATTTAGGTGCGCCGACTGTTGATAGTTAGCATAGAAAGCTCCATAAGTGATATCTGTACAGACTTTGAGGTGCGCCGATTGTTGATAGTTAGCATAGCAAGCTCCATAAGTGATATCTGTACAGACTTTGAGGTGCGCCGGCTGTTGATAATTAGAATAGCGAGCTCCATAAGTGATATCTGTACAGACTTTGAGGTGCGCCGACTGTTGATAGTTAGCACAGCAAGCTCCATAAGCGATATCTGTACAGACTTTGAGGTGCGCCGACTGTTCATAGTTAGCATAGAAAGCTCCATAAGCGATATCTGTACAGACTTTGAGGTGCGCTGACTGTTGATAGTTAGCACAGCAAGCTCCATAAGGGATATCTGTACAGACTTTGAGGTGCGCCGACTGTTGATGGTTAGCACAGCAAGCTCCATAAGTGATATCTGTACAGACTTTGAGGTGCGCCGACTGTTGATAGTTAGCACAGCAAGCTCCATAAGCGATATCTGTACAGACTCTGAGGTGCGCTGACTGATGATGGTTAGCATAGCAAATCCCATAAGTGATATCTGTACATACTTTGAGATGCGCCGATTGTTGATGGTTAGCATAGCAATCCCATAAGTGATATCTGTACAGACTTTGAGATGCGCCGACTGTTGATGGTTAGCATAGCAAGTCCCATAAGTGATATCTGTACAGACTTTGAGATGCGCCGACTGTTGATTGTTAGCATAGAAAGCTCCTTAAGTGATATCTGTACAGACCTTGAGGTGGGCTGACTGTTGATAGTTACCACAGCAAGCTCCATAAGTGATATCTGTACAGACTTTGAGGTGCGCCGACTGTTGATGGTTAGCACAGCAAGTTCCATAAGTGATATCTGTACAGACTTTGAGGTGCGCCGACTGTTGATAGTTAGCACAGCAAGCTCCATAAGCGATATCTGTACAGACTCTGAGGTGCGCCGACTGTTGATGGTTAGCATAGCAAATCCCATAAGTGATATCTGTACAGACTTTGAGATGCGCCGACTGTTGATGGTTAGCATAGCAAGTCCCATAAGTGATATCTGTACAGACTTTGAGATGCGCCGACTGTTGATGGTTAGCATAGCAAGTCCCATAAGTGATATCTGTACAGACTTTGGGGTGCGCCGACTGTTGATGGTTAGCATAGCAAGTCCCATAAGTGATATCTGTACAGACTTTGAGGTGCGCCGACTGTCGATAGTTAGCATAGAAAGCTCAATACGTGATATCTGTACAGACTTTGAGGTGCGCCGACTGTCGATAGTTAGCATAGAAAGCTCAATACGTGATATCTGTACAGACTTTGAGGTGCGCCGACTGTTGATAGTTAGCATAGAAAGCTCCATAAGCGATATCTGTACAGACTTTGAGGTGCGCCGACTGTTGATAGTTAGCATAGAAAGCTCCATAACCGATATCTGTACAGACATTTAGGTGCGCCGACTGTTGATAGTTAGCATAGAAAGCTCCATAAGCGATATCTGTACAGACATTTAGGTGCGCCGACTGTTGATAGTTAGCATAGAAAGCTCCATAAGCGATATCTGTACAGACATTTAGGTGCGCCGACTGTTGATAGTTAGCATAGAAAGCTCCATAAGTGATATCTGTACAGACTTTGAGGTGCGCCGATTGTTGATAGTTAGCACAGCAAGCTCCATAAGTGATATCTGTACAGACTTTGAGGTGCGTCGACTGTTGATAGTTAGCATAGCAAGCTCCATAAGTGATATCTGTACAGACTTTGAGGTGCGCCGACTGTTGATAATTAGAATAGCGAGCTCCATAAGTGATATCTGTACAGACTTTGAGATGCGCCGACTGTTGATGGTTAGCATAGCAAGTCCCATAAGTGATATCTGTACAGACTTTGAGATGCGCCGACTGTTGATTGTTAGCATAGCAAGTCCCATAAGTGATATCTGTACAGACTTTGGGGTGCGCCGACTGTTGATGGTTAGCATAGCAAGTCCCATAAGTGATATCTGTACAGACTTTGAGGTGCGCCGACTGTCGATAGTTAGCATAGAAAGCTCAATACGTGATATCTGTACAGACTTTGAGGTGCGCCGACTGTCGATAGTTAGCATAGAAAGCTCAATACGTGATATCTGTACAGACTTTGAGGTGCGCCGACTGTTGATAGTTAGCATAGAAAGCTCCATAAGCGATATCTGTACAGACTTTGAGGTGCGCCGACTGTTGATAGTTAGCATAGAAAGCTCCATAAGCGATATCTGTACAGACATTTAGGTGCGCCGACTGTTGATAGTTAGCATAGAAAGCTCCATAAGCGATATCTGTACAGACATTTAGGTGCGCCGACTGTTGATAGTTAGCATAGAAAGCTCCATAAGTGATATCTGTACAGACTTTGAGGTGCGCCGATTGTTGATAGTTAGCACAGCAAGCTCCATAAGTGATATCTGTACAGACTTTGAGGTGCGTCGACTGTTGATAGTTAGCATAGCAAGCTCCATAAGTGATATCTGTACAGACTTTGAGGTGCGCCGACTGTTGATAATTAGAATAGCGAGCTCCATAAGTGATATCTGTACAGACTTTGAGGTGCGCCGACTGTTGATAGTTAGCACAGCAAGCTCCATAAGCGATATCTGTACAGACTCTGAGGTGCGCCGACTGTTGATGGTTAGCATAGCAAATCCCATAAGTGATATCTGTACAGACTTTGAGATGCGCCGACTGTTGATGGTTAGCATAGCAATCCCATAAGTGATATCTGTACAGACTTTGAGATGCGCCGACTGTTGATTGTTAGCATAGAAAGCTCCTTAAGTGATATCTGTACAGACTTTGAGGTGGGCTGACTGTTGATAGTTACCACAGCAAGCTCCATAAGTGATATCTGTACAGACTTTGAGGTGCGCCGACTGTTGATGGTTAGCACAGCAAGTTCCATAAGTGATATCTGTACAGACTTTGAGGTGCGCCGACTGTTGATAGTTAGCACAGCAAGCTCCATAAGCGATATCTGTACAGACTCTGAGGTGCGCCGACTGTTGATGGTTAGCATAGCAAATCCCATAAGTGATATCTGTACAGACTTTGAGATGCGCCGACTGTTGATGGTTAGCATAGCAAGTCCCATAAGTGATATCTGTACAGACTTTGAGATGCGCCGACTGTTGATTGTTAGCATAGCAAGTCCCATAAGTGATATCTGTACAGACTTTGGGGTGCGCCGACTGTTGATGGTTAGCATAGCAAGTCCCATAAGTGATATCTGTACAGACTTTGAGGTGCGCCGACTGTCGATAGTTAGCATAGAAAGCTCAATACGTGATATCTGTACAGACTTTGAGGTGCGCCGACTGTCGATAGTTAGCATAGAAAGCTCAATACGTGATATCTGTACAGACTTTGAGGTGCGCCGACTGTTGATAGTTAGCATAGAAAGCTCCATAAGCGATATCTGTACAGACTTTGAGGTGCGCCGACTGTTGATAGTTAGCATAGAAAGCTCCATAAGCGATATCTGTACAGACTTTGAGGTGCGCCGACTGTTGATAGTTAGCATAGAAAGCTCCATAAGCGATATCTGTACAGACATTTAGGTGCGCCGACTGTTGATAGTTAGCATAGAAAGCTCCATAAGCGATATCTGTACAGACATTTAGGTGCGCCGACTGTTGATAGTTAGCATAGAAAGCTCCATAAGTGATATCTGTACAGACTTTGAGGTGCGCCGATTGTTGATAGTTAGCACAGCAAGCTCCATAAGTGATATCTGTACAGACTTTGAGGTGCGTCGACTGTTGATAGTTAGCATAGCAAGCTCCATAAGTGATATCTGTACAGACTTTGAGGTGCGCCGACTGTTGATAATTAGAATAGCGAGCTCCATAAGTGATATCTGTACAGACTTTGAGGTGCGCCGACTGTTGATAGTTAGCACAGCAAGCTCCATAAGCGATATCTGTACAGACTCTGAGGTGCGCCGACTGTTGATGGTTAGCATAGCAAATCCCATAAGTGATATCTGTACAGACTTTGAGATGCGCCGACTGTTGATGGTTAGCATAGCAATCCCATAAGTGATATCTGTACAGACTTTGAGATGCGCCGACTGTTGATTGTTAGCATAGAAAGCTCCTTAAGTGATATCTGTACAGACTTTGAGGTGGGCTGACTGTTGATAGTTACCACAGCAAGCTCCATAAGTGATATCTGTACAGACTTTGAGGTGCGCCGACTGTTGATGGTTAGCACAGCAAGTTCCATAAGTGATATCTGTACAGACTTTGAGGTGCGCCGACTGTTGATAGTTAGCACAGCAAGCTCCATAAGCGATATCTGTACAGACTCTGAGGTGCGCCGACTGTTGATGGTTAGCATAGCAAATCCCATAAGTGATATCTGTACAGACTTTGAGATGCGCCGACTGTTGATGGTTAGCATAGCAAGTCCCATAAGTGATATCTGTACAGACTTTGAGATGCGCCGACTGTTGATTGTTAGCATAGCAAGTCCCATAAGTGATATCTGTACAGACTTTGGGGTGCGCCGACTGTTGATGGTTAGCATAGCAAGTCCCATAAGTGATATCTGTACAGACTTTGAGGTGCGCCGACTGTCGATAGTTAGCATAGAAAGCTCAATACGTGATATCTGTACAGACTTTGAGGTGCGCCGACTGTCGATAGTTAGCATAGAAAGCTCAATACGTGATATCTGTACAGACTTTGAGGTGCGCCGACTGTTGATAGTTAGCATAGAAAGCTCCATAAGCGATATCTGTACAGACTTTGAGGTGCGCCGACTGTTGATAGTTAGCATAGAAAGCTCCATAAGCGATATCTGTACAGACTTTGAGGTGCGCCGACTGTTGATAGTTAGCATAGAAAGCTCCATAAGCGATATCTGTACAGACATTTAGGTGCGCCGACTGTTGATAGTTAGCATAGAAAGCTCCATAAGCGATATCTGTACAGACATTTAGGTGCGCCGACTGTTGATAGTTAGCATAGAAAGCTCCATAAGTGATATCTGTACAGACTTTGAGGTGCGCCGATTGTTGATAGTTAGCACAGCAAGCTCCATAAGTGATATCTGTACAGACTTTGAGGTGCGTCGACTGTTGATAGTTAGCATAGCAAGCTCCATAAGTGATATCTGTACAGACTTTGAGGTGCGCCGACTGTTGATAATTAGAATAGCGAGCTCCATAAGTGATATCTGTACAGACTTTGAGGTGCGCCGACTGTTGATAGTTAGCACAGCAAGCTCCATAAGCGATATCTGTACAGACTCTGAGGTGCGCCGACTGTTGATGGTTAGCATAGCAAATCCCATAAGTGATATCTGTACAGACTTTGAGATGCGCCGACTGTTGATGGTTAGCATAGCAATCCCATAAGTGATATCTGTACAGACTTTGAGATGCGCCGACTGTTGATTGTTAGCATAGAAAGCTCCTTAAGTGATATCTGTACAGACTTTGAGGTGGGCTGACTGTTGATAGTTACCACAGCAAGCTCCATAAGTGATATCTGTACAGACTTTGAGGTGCGCCGACTGTTGATGGTTAGCACAGCAAGTTCCATAAGTGATATCTGTACAGACTTTGAGGTGCGCCGACTGTTGATAGTTAGCACAGCAAGCTTCATAAGCGATATCTGTACAGACTCTGAGGTGCGCCGACTGTTGATGGTTAGCATAGCAAATCCCATAAGTGATATCTGTACAGACTTTGAGATGCGCCGACTGTTGATGGTTAGCATAGCAAGTCCCATAAGTGATATCTGTACAGACTTTGAGATGCGCCGACTGTTGATTGTTAGCATAGCAAGTCCCATAAGTGATATCTGTACAGACTTTGGGGTGCGCCGACTGTTGATGGTTAGCATAGCAAGTCCCATAAGTGATATCTGTACAGACTTTGAGGTGCGCCGACTGTCGATCGTTAGCATAGAAAGCTCAATACGTGATATCTGTACAGACTTTGAGGTGCGGCGACTGTCGATAGTTAGCATAGAAAGCTCAATACGTGATATCTGTACAGACTTTGAGGTGCGCCGACTGTTGATAGTTAGCATAGAAAGCTCCATAAGCGATATCTGTACAGACTTTGAGGTGCGCCGACTGTTGATAGTTAGCATAGAAAGCTCCATAAGCGATATCTGTACAGACATTTAGGTGCGCCGACTGTTGATAGTTAGCATAGAAAGCTCCATAAGCGTTATCTGTACAGACATTTAGGTGCGCCGACTGTTGATAGTTAGCATAGAAAGCTCCATAAGCGATATCTGTACAGACATTTAGGTGCGCCGACTGTTGATAGTTAGCATAGAAAGCTCCATAAGTGATATCTGTACAGACTTTGAGGTGCGCCGATTGTTGATAGTTAGCACAGCAAGCTCCATAAGTGATATCTGTACAGACTTTGAGGTGCGTCGACTGTTGATAGTTAGCACAGCAAGCTCCATAAGTGATATCTGTACAGACTTTGAGGTGCGCCGACTGTTGATAATTAGAATAGCGAGCTCCATAAGTGATATCTGTACAGACTTTGAGATGCGCCGACTGTTGATGGTTAGCATAGCAAGTCCCATAAGTGATATCTGTACAGACTTTGAGATGCGCCGACTGTTGATTGTTAGCATAGCAAGTCCCATAAGTGATATCTGTACAGACTTTGGGGTGCGCCGACTGTTGATGGTTAGCATAGCAAGTCCCATAAGTGATATCTGTACAGACTTTGAGGTGCGCCGACTGTCGATAGTTAGCATAGAAAGCTCAATACGTGATATCTGTACAGACTTTGAGGTGCGCCGACTGTCGATAGTTAGCATAGAAAGCTCAATACGTGATATCTGTACAGACTTTGAGGTGCGCCGACTGTTGATAGTTAGCATAGAAAGCTCCATAAGCGATATCTGTACAGACTTTGAGGTGCGCCGACTGTTGATAGTTAGCATAGAAAGCTCCATAAGCGATATCTGTACAGACATTTAGGTGCGCCGACTGTTGATAGTTAGCATAGAAAGCTCCATAAGCGATATCTGTACAGACATTTAGGTGCGCCGACTGTTGATAGTTAGCATAGAAAGCTCCATAAGTGATATCTGTACAGACTTTGAGGTGCGCCGATTGTTGATAGTTAGCACAGCAAGCTCCATAAGTGATATCTGTACAGACTTTGAGGTGCGTCGACTGTTGATAGTTAGCATAGCAAGCTCCATAAGTGATATCTGTACAGACTTTGAGGTGCGCCGACTGTTGATAATTAGAATAGCGAGCTCCATAAGTGATATCTGTACAGACTTTGAGGTGCGCCGACTGTTGATAGTTAGCACAGCAAGCTCCATAAGCGATATCTGTACAGACTCTGAGGTGCGCCGACTGTTGATGGTTAGCATAGCAAATCCCATAAGTGATATCTGTACAGACTTTGAGATGCGCCGACTGTTGATGGTTAGCATAGCAATCCCATAAGTGATATCTGTACAGACTTTGAGATGCGCCGACTGTTGATTGTTAGCATAGCAAGTCCCATAAGTGATATCTGTACAGACTTTGGGGTGCGCCGACTGTTGATGGTTAGCATAGCAAGTCCCATAAGTGATATCTGTACAGACTTTGAGATGCGCCGACTGTTGATAGTTAGCATAGCAAGCCCCATAAGCGATATCTGTACAGACTTTGAGATGCGCCGACTGTTGATAGTTAGCATAGCAAGCCCCATAAGCGATATCTGTACAGACTTTGAGATGCGCCGACTGTTGATAGTTAGCATAGCAAGCCCCATAAGCGATATCTGTACAGACTTTGAGGTGCGCCGACTGTTGATGGTTAGCATAGCAAGCCCCATAAGCGATAAGCGATAAGCGATAGTTGCTTCACTGATTTGCCAATCACTCAATCACCTGATTTTTAAACTACAAAAAAACATAGTTACAATTTGTTTAATCTTTGAAAATATTTAGATGCATAACATTTGTCGAACGGCCATGACTTTTATGTATAATGATTGTGGGGTTTATATGGTTTTCTGAACAGCATATTTTTGTGTTTCAGCCTCGTGTGCTGCGAAACGACGCGAGAGGGTTCAACGTCTCCCAGTGACTACACAGAAGGTAGGTGGGGAAACCCAGCAGGCAGAGAGCCAACTCCTAAATCCTTCATACAATTAACAAGCTGGTGTAAAGACCCGTCGTGGCTGCCTCTTGCATGCTATCGTATCTCAGTTGTGTAGATGGGTGCTCATGTTGTCAACAATAGGGCTGCCTCTTGCATGCTATCATATCTCAGTTGTTTAGATGGGTGCTCATGTTGTCAACAACAGGGCTGCCTCTTGCATGCTATCGTATCTCAGTTGTGTAGATGGGTGCTCATGTTGTCAACAACAGGGCTGCCTCTTGCATGCTATCATCTCTCAGTTGTGTAGATGGGTGTTCATGTTGTCAACAATAGGGCTGCCTCTTGCATGCTATCATATCTCAGTTGTGTAGATGGGTGTTCATGTTGTCAACAACAGGGCTGCCTCTTGCATGCTATCGTATCTCAGTTGTGTAGATGGGTGCTCATGTTGTCAACAATAGGGCTGCCTCTTGCATTCTATCATATCTCAGTTGTTTAGATGGGTGCTCATGTTGTCAACAACAGGGCTGCCTCTTGCATGCTATCATATCTCAGTTGTGTAGATGGGTGCTCATGTTGTCAACAACAGGGCTGCCTCTTGCATGCTATCGTATCTCAGTTGTGTAGATGGGTGCTCATGTTGTCAACAAGAGGGCTGCCTCTTGCATGCTATCGTATCTCAGTTGTGTAGATGGGTGCTCATGTTGTCAACAACAGGGCTGCCTCTTGCATGCTATCGTATCTCAGTTGTGTAGATGGGTGTTCATGTTGTCAACAACAGGGCTGTTTTTTGCATGCTATCGTATCTCAGTTGTGTAGATGGGTGCTCATGTTGTCAACAACAGGGCTGCCTCTTGCATGCTATCGTATCTCAGTTGTGTAGATGGGTGCTCATGTTGTCAACAACAGGGCTGCCTCTTGCATGCTATCATATCTCAGTTGTTTAGATGGGTGCTCATGTTGTCAACAGCAGGACTGCTTCTTGCATGCTATCGTATCTCAGTTGTGTAGATGGGTGTTCATGTTGTCAACAGCAGGACTGCTTCTTGCATGCTATCGTATCTCAGTTGTGTAGATGGGTGCTCATGTTGTCAACAACAGGGCTGCCTCTTGCATGCTATCATATCTCAGTTGTTTAGATGGGTGCTCATGTTGTCAACAGCAGGACTGCTTCTTGCATGCTATCGTATCTCAGTTGTGTAGATGGGTGTTCATGTTGTCAACAGCAGGACTGCTTCTTGCATGCTATCGTATCTCAGTTGTGTAGATGGGTGTTCATGTTGTCAACAGCAGGACTGCTTCTTGCATGCTATCGTATCTCAGTTGTGTAGATGGGTGTTCATGTTGTCAACAACAGGGCTGCCTGTAAAGATAATCGGTTAAACTGGGATTCGAACCCACAATCATCGGTTTCTGGCGTGCCCAAGGGACGCAAATCTGCACAGCGAATCGCGGCGGCCCCTCCCCCCGCCGTGGCCCCGAGATTCTATAGATGCGGCGCTACGTGAAGTAAAGCGTTGTTTGCGTAGTGGGTGAAGGAGGATATTGTCACTGTGACGTGTTGTGCCGTTCACGCTGTCGTGTGTAAACATTTCAATATTAAGGCGAAAATGTGTGTTGTTTTAGAAGATAAATGAAACATTTTAAAATATTTTCAGACATTTTGTCCTTTGTTAATTATGTTTGGAACTTCAGGTGAGAGGATGTGTTAACAGAGAGTAAATAGAGATTACGTGTGATTGGTATGTAAACATCGCACCTCGTAATGTATTTATGCATGCCGTTATATACTCTGTCTTAGCTGCACGACGTGAAACATAAAACATTTGTTTACATCTCGCTGCACTCTGTGACCTAAGGCTGAACTGAGGTTCGATCAGCTGATGTGCAACAAAAGTACACATACAACGATGTCACAATGCTAATGACCTTACGACATTGTCTAAAGTAGACGGTTTTCTCTGCCAAATACGATCTCGGTAATTCACAATCTCGTCGTCATGGCATTTGCATACACAAGTCGGCATAGTTTAACAAAGGCAAAATATACATGTTTTCCCCCTAGAGTTGTGTTGCAAATTGTTGGTATTGAATTTATAAAATAAAATAAATAAAATAAATATGACCAGTGAGGCATGTGTTTCTCACACTTTTAACCATTTCAATGAAATTACCGGCTTCAAATCTGGCTCACAGCAATTGTTCATCAGCAATACTTTGAACGACACAAACGTAAATGTCAAGCGGACCGAAAGAAAAGCGATAACACCCTTTCCACAGCCAATATAATTTTCTTCATAAAGCATAGTCGATTGTACGATTCCGACTATATCATGATCATGTGTTTATGAATCACTATCAAATAGTAATGTAACCAGGTGTTCGCGAAAAGGTGGGCGTATCCTGCCCCACTGGTGGCACCCGTCACAAACGCATGGCAAGTGAGTTGTTCACCTGTAGCAACACGGGAACACATGGTACAAGTCAAAATAGGGAATTGCATCCGACATCATTTTTGTCACTGATGCGTCATATTTGGAAAGGTGTACTATAAAACTTTTTGAAAGCTTTACTGAGGCCTTGAATGTAGTTACATTGGTAAAACAACGACTGGTCAAGAAAAGTACCGAAACTGCGCGTTTTCTTAGCCCTGGGCGTATTACGGAATTACCAGATTTAAGCTGAGAAGAACAATATCTAAATTTAAGGGCAGGGCTTAGGAACCACAGATGATCAAAGCATGAAAGGAAGAATGACTGTGACATGTGAAATGAAACAATACTCACAAGTGAAATGAGAGAGCAACACTTTAGGAAAAGAAATTGTTTTCTTTTTCAACGAGTGAGTTAGTCACCTGACAACAAAGTAACAAGAACCCAATAGCGCAAGTATGAGTGTTTGGCACATGCGTTAAAAATGGTCTACTGACGTTTACTCCGCAAGAGAAGTTGTTTTCAAGTATAGCATATTTTATCGAATGTGTCTCTTGGCGATTTTTTCGGGCGCTAGAATCAAAAACTGTGCAGATTATTGAGCAGACAATTGTCGTATACATGCACGCCCGTTTTGACAAAAAACTGTTGAAGTTGTTTTATGTGAAATTACCAAAAGTTTCGTGTTAATGATCCAAATTCGTGACCATGTAAATGAGTTTCCAAAACCATTTCACATTTTATCGCAAAAGGAGATTTTAAAAGTGTCCACAACATCTAAATGTGAGTCGACGCCATAATGTAAACAATTTGTGTCAACGTCGGTTTCACATGTGGTAATTCGGCCCAAGTTTTAGTCAATGAAACACGCGGTAGAGAAATAATACAACCACTAAAAACATCCACTGAACTTGATGACAACTATAGTTGACGAGTTTACAAGTTATAGACTGAGTGCACTGTAAAGTTTGATTTGCTTTTCTTTTCTTTGAAACAGGGATAATGGCGTTATAATTGCTTCGCAGAAATAGTAAACATAGTTTGTCTTATGTACATGTACATGTAACATGTTTGATTGTGCAAGATAATCATTGATTACTATTTTTGAATGTATATACAATGTAATATAAAATCTCCTCCGAAAATGGAATATGTTATCATAACACGATATGGTTCGTATTTCCAACATTGTGCATTTGATATGAAATCTAATGAAGATTACGCTCACAAATTATTGATGTTTAGTGAACTCTTGATTACCATATGACATTCTATCGCATCATTAACTTGTGGATGCTGTAGCTGCTGTGCTAAAAAAGAGTAAACACGTTGTTGCTGTTGTTGTTATTTTACAATGGCGTTGTAATCTGCAATTTTATTTGTATAAGCTAAGGACTTAGTCACACATTCAGGTTGGTGGGTGGGTGGGTGAGTGAGTTTCCAGTAAAATCACATCGGAGACTCGAGAAAAATGCTGCACACATTGTTCCCATGTAGGAAATCGGTCTAGGCGACCCAATCCTTTTCCGATTCCAGATCACAATGCTAACTTCAACTCCAATGTTGACCTAAATGCCTGGAATCATCATGAACGTTAAATGGATGCACAGATTAAACAGATTGACCACAAGGGCAGTGGATTTCTACTTGTGTCTTTTTTCATGCTACACTGTAGGACTTATACAAGACACGTGCACCCTCGCGCGCTCCACGCTATCACAAATTACAGTGTCACGTGGCTCCTACAAGTCTTTTTCATCAAAAGCTGGTGAGCATACCGTCGTTTAACCAATTTGTCTATATGCCCACCCCCCCATCCCCACCCCCCCACACCCCCCACACACACACTGTAATTGGTTGTCAAATGATATACATGCATGAACGGGACATGCGCGTGGCGTGCATGGCTACTTGCGGGATATAAATAAACAGTTTGACAGAAGACAACACACAACACAGCACAGAACACACAACACAGCGCGCAGCACAGAACACACAACACGGAACACAGAACACAGCACAGAATACACAACACAGAACACAGCGCAGATTACGGAACACAGAACACAACACAGAACACAGCGCGCAGCACAGAACACAGCACACAACACGGAACACAGTGAGCAGCACAGAACACACAACACAACACAGTATACAGCGAGCAGCACAGAACACAACACGGAACACAGAACACAGCGCAGATTACGGAACACAGAACACAGCGCAGATTACGGAACACAGAACACAACACAGAACACAGCGCGCAGCACAGAACACAGCACACAACACGGAACACAGCGCACAGCACAGAACACAGCACATGACACTGAACACAGAAAAGCAGAATACTCAGAACACATCGCGCAGCACAGAACACAGAACACAGCACAGAACACTGAACACAGAACACAGAACACAGAACAGAACACTGAACAAAGAACAGAACACAGAACATCACACAGCTCAGAACACAGCACATAACACAGTACAGATAACTGAACACAGCACACAACACACAACACACGACACAGCGCGCAGCACAGAACACATAACACCACACGGAACACACAACACAGCACAGAACACACAACACGGAACACAGAACACAGCACAGAATACACAACACAGAACACAGCGCAGATTACGGAACACAGAACACAGCGCAAATTACGGAACACAGAACACAACACAGAACACAGCGCGCAGCACAGAACACAGCACATAACACGGAACACAGCGCACAGCACAGAACACAGCACATGACACTGAACACAGAAAAGCAGAATACTCAGAACACATCGCGCAGCACAGAACACAGAACACAGCACAGAACACTGAACACAGAACACAGAACACAGAACAGAACACTGAACAAAGAACAGAACATCACACAGCTCAGAACACAGCACATAACACAGTACAGATAACTGAACACAGCACACAACACACAACACACGACACAGCGCGCAGCACAGAACACATAACACCACACGGAACACACAACACAGCACAGAACACACAACACAGCGCGCAGCACAGAACACACAACACGGAACACAGCACAGAATACACAACACAGAACACAGCGCAGATTACGGAACACAGAACACAACACAGAACACAGCGCGCAGCACAGAACACAGCACACAACACGGAACACAGCGCACAGCACAGAACACAGCACATGACACTGAACACAGAAAAGCAGAATACTCAGAACACATCGCGCAGCACAGAACACAGAACACAGCACAGAACACTGAACACAGAACACAGAACACAGAACAGAACACTGAACAAAGAACAGAACACAGAACATCACACAGCTCAGAACACAGCACATAACACACAACACACGACACAGCGCGCAGCACAGAACACATAACACCACACGGAACACACAACACAGCACAGAACACACAACACGGAACACAGAACACAGCACAGAATACACAACACAGAACACAGCGCAGATTACGGAACACAGAACACAGCGCAAATTACGGAACACAGAACACAACACAGAACACAGCGCGCAGCACAGAACACAGCACATAACACGGAACACAGCGCACAGCACAGAACACAGCACATGACACTGAACACAGAAAAGCAGAATACTCAGAACACATCGCGCAGCACAGAACACAGAACACAGCACAGAACACTGAACACAGAACACAGAACACAGAACACAGAACAGAACACTGAACAAAGAACAGAACATCACACAGCTCAGAACACAGCACATAACACAGTACAGATAACTGAACACAGCACACAACACACAACACACGACACAGCGCGCAGCACAGAACACATAACACCACACGGAACACACAACACAGCACAGAACACACAACACAGCGCGCAGCACAGAACACACAACACGGAACACAGCACAGAATACACAACACAGAACACAGCGCAGATTACGGAACACAGAACACAACACAGAACACAGCGCGCAGCACAGAACACAGCACACAACACGGAACACAGCGAGCAGCACAGAACACACAACACAACACGAAACACAGAACACAGCACAGAACACACAACACACAACACAACTCGGAAAACAGAACACAGAACACAGAACACAGAACACAACCTGGAACACATAACACAACACAGAACACAGCGCGCAGCACAGAACACACATCACGTAACACGGAACACAGAACACAGCACAGAACACATAACACAGAACACAGCGCGCATCACAGAACACAGAACACATAACACAACACACAACACACAACACACAACACACAACACATAACACAACACGGAACATTGCGCGCAGCACAGAACACACAACACAACACGGAACACACAACACAGCGCGCAGCACAGAACACATAACACAACACAGAACACTGAACACAGAAAACAGAACAGAACACAGCGCGCAGCACAGAACACAACACAGAACAAAGAACACAGCACGGAGCACAGAACACATAACAGAACACAGAACACATAACACAACACGGAACACGGAACAATGCGCGCAGCACAGAACACACAACACGGAACACGGAACACGGAACACTGAACACTGAACACGGCACACGGAACACGGAACACGGCACACGGCACACGGGACACGGCACACGGCACAAACACTGAACACTGAACACTGAACACTGAACACGGCACACGGCACACGGCACACGGCACACAACACACAACACAGCGTGCAGCACAGAACACATAACACAACACAGAACACAGAACACAGCACAGAACACAGCGCGCAGCCTAGAACACAACACGGAACACGGAACACGGAACACAGAACACAGCGCGGAGCACAGAACACATAACAGAACACAAAACTCAACACGGAACACATAACACAACACGGAACAATGCGCGCAGCACAGCACACAGCACACAACACAGAACACAGCGCGCAGCACAGAACACAGCACAGCACAGCACAGAACACAGAACACAGAACACAGCGCGCAACACAGAACACAGAACACAGCGCAGCACAGAACACAGAACATTGCACAGAACACAGCGCAGCACAGAACACAGAACACACCACAGAACACAGAACACAGAACACAGCGCAGCACAGAACACACAACACAGAACACAGAACACAGCGCAGCACAGAACACAGAACACAGCGCAGCACAGAACACAGAACACAGAACACAGAACACAGCGCAGGACAGAACACAGAACATTGCACAGAACACAGCGCAGCACAGAACACAGAACACACCACAGAACACAGCACAGAACACAGAACACAGAACACAGCGCAGCACAGAACACACAACACTGAACACTGAACACTGAACACGGAACACGGAACACGGAACACGGCACACGGCACACGGAACACGGAACACGGAACACGGCACACGGAACACGGCACACGGCACAAACACTGAACACTGAACACTGAACACTGAACACGGCACACGGCACACAACACACAACACAGCGTGCAGCACAGAACACATAACACAACACAGAACACAGCACAGAACACAGTGCGCAGCACAGAACACAACACGGAACACGGAACACAGAACACAGCGCGGAGCACAGAACACATAACAGAACACATAACTCAACACGGAACACATAACACAACACGGAACAATGCGCGCAGCACAGCACACAGCACACAACACAGAAAACAGCATGCAGCACAGAACACAGCACAGCACAGCACAGAACACAGCGCGCAACACAGAACACAGAACACAGCACAGCACAGAACACAGAACATTGCACAGAACACAGCGCAGCACAGAACACAGAACACACCACAGAACACAGCACAGAACACAGAACACAGAACACAGCGCAGCACAGAACACAGCACAGCACAGAACACAGAACACAGCGCAGCACAGAACACAGAACACAGCGCAGCACAGAACACAGAACACAGCGCAGCACAGAACACAGAACACAGAACACAGAACACAGAACACAACACAGAACACAGGACAGAACACAGCGCAGCACAGAACACAGAACACATCACAGAACACAGCGCAGAACAGAACACAGAACACAGAACACAGCGCGCAACACACAACACAGAACACAGAACACAGCGCAACACAGAACACAGCACAGAACAGATCACAGCGCAGCACAGAACACAGAACTAAGCGCACAACACACAACACAGAACACAGCGCAGAACAGAACTCAGAACACAGCACAAAACACAGCGCAGCAAAGAACACAGAACACAGCGCGCAACACACAACACAGAACACAGAACACAACACAGAACACAGCACAGAACACAGCGCGGAGCACAGAACACATAACAGAACACAAAACTCAACACGGAACACATAACACAACACGGAACAATGCGCGCAGCACAGCACACAGCACACAACACAGAACACAGCGCGCAGCACAGAACACAGCACAGCACAGCACAGAACACAGAACACAGAACACAGCGCGCAACACAGAACACAGAACACAGCGCAGCACAGAACACAGAACATTGCACAGAACACAGCGCAGCACAGAACACACCACAGAACACAGAACACAGCGCAGCACAGAACACACAACACAGAACACAGAACACAGCGCAGCACAGAACACAGCACACAGTGCAGCACAGAACACAGAACACAGAACACAGAACACAGCGCAGCACAGAACACAGAACATTGCACAGAACACAGCGCAGCACAGAACACAGAACACACCACAGAACACAGAACACAGAACACAGCGCAGCACAGAACACACAACACAGAACACAGAACACAGCGCAGCACAGAACACAGAACACAGCGCAGCACAGAACACAGAACACAGAACACAGCGCAGGACAGAACACAGAACATTGCACAGAACACAGCGCAGCACAGAACACAGAACACATCACAGAACACAGCACAGAACACAGAACACAGAACACAGCGCAGCAGACAACCCACAACACAGAACACAGAACACATCACAGAACACAGCGCAGCACAGAACACAGAACACAGCGCGCAACACACAACACAGAACACAGAACACAGAACACAATGCAACACAGAACACAGAACACAGCACAGAACAGAACACAGCACAGCACAGAACACAGAACACAGCGCGCAACACACAACACAGAACACAGCGCAACACAGAACACAGCACAAAACACAGCGAAGCAAAGAACACAGAACACAGAACACAGCTCAGCACAGAACACAGAACATAGCACAGAACACAGCGCAGCACAGAACACAGAACCCAGCATAGAACACAGCGCAGCACAGAACACACAACACAGCACAAAACACAGCGCAGCACAGAACACAGAACGCAGCACAGAACACAGCGCAGCACAGAACACACAACACACAACACACAACACAGCGCAGCACAGAACACACAACACAGAACACACAACACAGCGCGGCACAGAACACACAACACAGCACAGAACACAGCGCGGCACAGAACACACAACACAGAACACACAACACAGAACACACAACACAGCGCGGCACAGAACACACAACACAGCACAGAACACAGCGCAGCACAGAACACACAACACAGAACACACAACACAGCGCAGCACAGAACACAGGACACACAACACAACACGGAACACATAACACAACCTGGAACACATAACACAACATGGAAAACAGCGCGCAGCACAGTACACACATCACGGAACACGGAACACACAACACAGCACAGAACACACAACACAGAACACAGCACAGAACACATAACAGAACACAGAACACATAACACAACACGGAACACATAACACAACATGGAACAATGCGCACAGCACAGAACACACAACACAACACGGAACACGGAACACGGAACACGGAACACAACACACAACACAGCGCGCAGCACAGAACACAGAACACAACACAGAACACAGAACACAGCACAGAACACACAACACAGAACACAGCGCATTACAGAACACAGCGCAACACAGAACACAGAACACAGCGCGCAACACAGAACACAGAACACAGCACAGAACACAGCGCAGCACAGAACACACAACACAGAACACAGCGCATCACACAACACACAACACAGAACACAGCGCAGCACAGAACACAGAACACATAACACAACACGGAACACAGCGCGCAGCACAGAACACAGCACAGAACACAACACGGAACACGGAACACAGAACACAGCACAGAACACAACACAGAACACAGCGCAGCACAGAACACAGAACACAGCACAGAACACAGCGCGCAGCATAGAACACAACACGGAACACAGAACACAGCGCGCAGCACAGAACACATAACACAACACGGAACACATAATACAGAACACAAAACACAAAACACAAAACACAGAACACAGCGCAGCACAGAACACAGAACACAGCGCAACACAGAACACACAATACATAACACACAACACAGAACACAGCACAGAACACTAGCGCAGCACAGAACACTGAACACAGAACATCACACATCACACATCACAGAACACATAACACAGCACACATCACAGAACAGATAACACAGCACACTTCACACATACCACGGCACAGACCACTTCACACAGCAGGGAACACATCACACAACACATCTCACAGCTAAGAACACAACACACATCACAGAACACAGCACACAGCACACAACACAGCACACAACACATCAGACAGCACATCAGACAGCACAGAACACAGAACACAACACACAACACACAATACAGCACACAGCACAGCACACAACACATGACACAGCACACAACACAGCACACAACACATCAGACAGCACAAAACACAGAACACAACACACAATACAGCACACAGCACAGCACACAGCACATGACACAACACAAAACACAAAACACAGAACACAACACACAGAACACAACACACAACACACAATACAGCACACATAGCACAGCACACAGCACACAGCACACAGCACACAGCACACAACACAGCACACAGCACACAGCACACAGCACACCCATCACAGATGACAAACTCCTAGATGTCTGCGCCAGGTACATGTGGTCACACACACGCTGATGACACAACACGTGACACAACGGAATACACACAACACCAAAACACAGACTTCCAAAACATCAAGAAGAAAACGCAAATTCACAACATAACTTTGCATTGAATCTTATCAGTATATAATTATAAGGCGAAGAATAGTGATACATGTGTTGAAAATCAGAGAATTATGTTCGACTGTGTTGTTTTTTGTTTCTCTTACATTCTGGTGTCGAATATGAAACTTACATGAAGATAACAGTTTAGGAATCGCCATTTCCTATTCATAAATACAAATTTACTTTTCGGGGCATTTTTAGCAGCTGATAACTGCATATCGTATACAATGCTCCCCGAAGACGATGTCTAAAGGCGCGGAGAAAAGATATTTTGTAGATACATACCTACTGATGCAAAGATATTTTGTAGATACATACATACTGATGCAATGTAAGTACCTATACTGTCAGAAAGCGCACATACGTATCCCAGAAGGTAAACCGAATCGTAAATTCAGAATCAGGATGTGTGAACATGGCATGAGTTTAAATATTTAGGTAATAATAAGTAAAACAGAAAAAAACAAAAAGAAATTCAAAGCAAAACTAGTGATACGTTTTCACATCAATGACTACCTGAAACATTTCAGGGTACAGCGTTCGTCCGGAGAGCTGAAGGTCCGAGATTCGATCCACGACCGCGTCATACCAAAAGACGTTAAAATATGGTACTTGTTGCTACCCTGTCTGGCGCTCGGCATTAAGAGGCTTAAACAAGGACTGGTCGGCTCGGAGTCAGTATACTGTGTCTGAGTGGGGTATTCATGTTAAACTGCAGCATGGTATCTAAGTGAGCTAGCACTATAAAACGGCATCATTCCGGACTAGTACAAGCTGCCACATAGCCACACAGACACACGTGCATACACGTCGCTATTTAAGTGCACTAATCTTGGACGAGACGTCAAACCCAATTTCACCTCAGTGGACACAGTAGGTATTAGGTTAACATAACCATAGTGGTATACATGATATATGTTTAAAGTGTGTTCAGAATGGAAAGGTATAAAAACTGTTTTCTTGGCACATGATAATGTTTACAACATATCTGCGCGTATTTTTGTGAGTGTGCATGTTTTATGTAACCTTGAATCATTCTTCTCTATAAGAGTTACCTCCCTGACGTTTTAACACACTGTCAGTGTACACCTGTAGTCTGACACGTAAGTTGATCAGGCTGTCGAAAAAGTTGTTTTCCTTCCAACACGAAACTGGGTCCACGTTTCCCGCATAGCGATCTGTAAGTAAGGGAAGGCTGCGATGTGTTGTGTGCGGGGAGCCACTGAGAAGTGCCGGTAAGCCTGATGCAAGTGTGATCGCGAGATTTTGGTTACATAGACTTGCGGCTAGTCCCCTTCACCAGATTCCAAGGCTGTGGTCAGAATTAACGCAACCCGCCCTTATCTCACTAGGTGTGATGCCCACTTCTTGGAAGAAAAAAAACAAGTTTGAAAAGTTTTTCAACGATTAATATCATGAACAAAAATCTACACTTTGTCAGATGTGTTAGCTGTACCCAATTGTCATGTAATGATATCTATACAAAGTCTAGCCTATGGCTTGTGTACGAAGATGAACCTCTATTGCCAGTGTCGTAACTTTAAGTATAATTCTAATTAATCAAACTGCACAGTTTCAATGAGTGAGTGAGTGAGTTGGGTTTAACGCCGCTTTTAACAGTATTCCAGATATATCACGGCGTGACAGCTTAATGTGGGAGGAAAGCCTGAAATGATGCAGGTCTCAGCCGTTTACCACTTCGGTGAAACCCACGATCAAGGGTATGGTGCTGACAAACCTAGAAACATAATTGGGGCAAACCGGGATTCTGTCGTGTCCAAGGGACGCAACTCTGCACAGCGAATCGCGGCGCCTTAGACGAGAGCCCCCCCCCCCCCCCCCCCCCACACACACACACACACACACATCCCCCCCCCCACCTCCTCCCGCAAACCCCCCGCAAACCCCCCCCCCCCCCCCCCCCCCCCTCCCGCACAGTTTCAAGGCAAATAAACCCTGCTATCTTTTATTTTTTTCGTTGTTAAACATATACAGACACTCCCAACAATAATGGCCACAGGAGCGAGAGGCCTATATAAACACTGAATGTAAATATTACTTATTGCATTATTGCAGACTTGTCATGGTGTGGCCATTGCCTCTTGTTATGTTGCACTAATGTTCTGCAACCTACCTGTAATATATATCTTTCATTATTGTGTGTATGACTGCACCGCCTCCAATACTGTCTGTTCGTCTGCGTTTCCTTTCAGAATACCACAGCTATAGCTTCATCACTGCCGTTTGTTTCCCTAGTATCAATATTGTACGGTTAATGATGAACACTATTAATGTGTTTGAACTTTGCAAGTTCTACCCTGTACTATATGCTAATTGCATGTGCTACCTTCAGAATCAGGAAAGGAGAACATGACATGAGTTTAGTTATTAGGGTAATAGAAAAATAGAAAACAAACATGAATTGAATCAAAGCTAGTAATATGCTTTCACAGCAATGACTTCCTGAAACATTTGTTATTGTTTTCCAGGAACAAGAGTTATTAGGTGGACACAATCATAGTTGTATACGTGGTTCATGTTAAAGTGCTTTCAGAATGGAATGGCATAAAACCTGTTTTGTTGTGAGGTGATGAGCAACATGTTCAAGCAGTGCAGCACTGCGGCAGCCTGGGCTATAAATAGAAACACTGGTTTCTTATTCCAATGGATGACATGACCAGTGTTGACACAAAAGTTCATAAGAACTAACCATCAATCCATGAAACAAATTATTCACTAAGGAAACAAGAGGTCGTGTATGAATTTATGTCAAACACGTTAATCTAAACCATGGTAGTATTAAACCTATATCAGAATTGACAGTCAATAGTATGCCCACTTACGTCTGGTGACCTCACCAGCGTGGAGTCCAGAGAGCTGCTCCTCCATTGTTCAGTGTATATGACGACAGCTACTCCAATTATTTGCAATATTTCTGTGCATATGACGATAGCTACTCCAGTGTTTTGTTATGTTCTGTGTATATGACGACAGCTACTCCAATGATTTGCCAATGTTCTGTGTATATGACGACAGCTACTCCAATGATTTGCTAATGTTCAGTGTATATTACGACAGCTACTCCAATGATTTGCCAATGTTCAGTGTATATTTCGACAGCTACTCCAATGATTTGCCAATGTTCTGTGTATATGACGACAGCTACTCCAATGATTTGCCAATGTTCAGTGTATATTACGACAGCTACTCCAATGATTTGCCAATGTTCTGTGTATATGACGACAGCTACTCCAATGATTTGCCATTGTTCAGTGTATATGACGACAGCTACTCCAATGATTTGCCAATGTTCTGTGTATATGACGACAGCTACTCCAATGATTTGCCATTGTTCAGTGTATATGACGACAGCTACTCCAATGATTTGCCATTGTTCAGTGTATATGACGACAGCTACTCCAATGATTTGCCATTGTTCAGTGTATATGACGACAGCTACTCCAATGATTTGCCATTGTTCAGTGTATATGACGGCAGCTACTCCAATGATTTGCAATTGTTCTGTGCATATGACGACAGCTACTCCAGTGTTTTGCCATTGTTCTATGTGTATGACGACAGCTACTCCAATGTCTTGTTTTGTTCTCGCTCTCGTTTTCTTTGACAACTCAGGAGCACAATATCCCCATCACTAGTTTTTTCCTGTGCTAATGTATCATACTACAGAAGTCATCGGCTTCACCAGTAATGACGTCAAGGGGATTTTGAAAGGAATATTGCTGTTGTTGCTGATTAACTCATGTGTCTCGAACAACAGTAGTTGGAGTGAGTGAGTGTTGTTTTGCGATGCTTTAGCAGTATTCCAGCAATATCACGGCAGGAGACACCAGTACTGGGCTTCACACATTGTACCCATGTCGGGAATCGGCCCCGGGTCTTCGGTGTGACGAGCTTACATGTTAACCACTAGGCTACCTGACCGCCCCTAGTTGGAGGTCTAATCAGGAATGTGTGAGTGTTGTTGTTGTTGATGTCATATGTGTTTTATACAAGAGTAGTTAGGGGTTTAGCCAGGAGTGAGTGAGTGTTGTTGTTGATGTCATATGTGTCTCATACTAGATTAGTTAGGGGTGTAGCCAGGAGTAAGTGAGTGAGTGTTGTTGTTGATGTCAAATGTGTCTCGAACTGCAGTAGTTAGGGGGTTTAGCTGGGAGTAAATGAGTGTTGTTGTTGATGTCAAATGTGTCTCGAACTGCAGTAGTTAGGGGTTTAGCCAGGAGTAAGTGAGTTTGAGCTGTGTTGATGTCAAATGTGTCTGGAACTGCAGTAGTTAGGGGGTTTAGCTGGGAGTAAATGAGTGTTGTTGTTGATGTCAAATGTGTCTCGAACTGCAGTAGTTAGGGGGTTTAGCTGGGAGTAAGTGAGTGTTGTTGTTGATGTCAAATGTGTCTCGAACTGCAGTAGTTGGGGGTTGAGCCAGGAGTAAGTGAGTGAGTGTTGTTGTTGATGTGCAGTTATGGGGTTTAGCCAGGAGTAAGTGAGTATGTTGTTCTTAATGTCAAATGTGTCTCGAACTGCAGTAGTTAGGGGTAGAGCCAAGAGTAAGTGAGTGTTGTTGTTGATGTGAAATGTGTCTCGAACTGCAGTATTTAGGGGTTGAGCCAGTAGTAAGTGAGTGAGTGTTGTTGTTGATGTGAAATGTGTTTGGAACTGCAGTAATTAGGGGTTTAGCCAGGAGTAAGTGAGTGAGAGTTGTTGCTGATGTCACATGTGTTTTATACGAGAGTAGTTACGTGGCTTAGCCACGAATAAGTGCGTTTGAGTCGTTATTGATGTCAAATGTGTCTCGATCTGCAGTAGTTAGGGGTTTAGCCAGGAGTAAGTGAGTGAGTGTTGTTGTTGATGTCATATGTGCCTCATGCTACAGTAGTCAGGGGTTTAGCCAGGAGTAAGTGAGTGAGTGTTGTTGTTGATGTCACATGTGTTTTATACAAAAGTAGTTACGTGGCTTAGCCGCGAATAAGTGCGTTTGAGTCGTTGTTGATGTCAAATGTGTCTCGATCTGCAGTAGTTAGGGGTTTAGCCAGGAGTAAGTGAGTGAGTGTTGTTCTTTATGTCATATGTGCCTCATGCTACAGTAGTTAGGGGTTTAGCCAGGAGTAAGTGAGTTAGTGTTGTTGTTGATGTCAAATGTGTCTGGAACTGCAGTTATGGGGGTTTAGCCAGGAGTAAGTGAGTGTTGTTGTTGATGTCAAATGTGTCTGGAACTGCAGTAGTTAGGGGTTTAGCCAGGAGTAAGTGAGTGTTGTTGTTGATGTCAAATGTGTCTGGAACTGCAGTAGTTAGGGGTTTAGCCAGGAGTAAGTGAGTGTTGTTGTTGATGTCAAATGTGTCTCGAACTGCAGTAGTTGGGGGTTGAGCCAGGAGTAAGTGAGTGAGTGTTGTTGTTGATGTCAAATGTGTCTCGAACTGCAGTAGTTAGGGGTTTAGCCAGGAGTAAGCGAGTGTTGTTGTTGATGTCAAATGTGTCTCGAACTGCAGTAGTTAGGGGATTAGCCAGGAGAAAGTGAGTGTTGTTGTTGATGTCAAATGTGTCTCGAACTGCAGTAGGTGGGGTTTGAGCTAGGAGTAAGTGAGTGAGTGTTGTTGTTGATGTCACATGTGTTTTATACAAGAGTAGTTATAGGGCTTAGCCAGGAATAAGTGAATTTGAGTCGTTGTTGATGTCAAATGTGTCTCGATCTGCAGTAGTTAGGGGTTTAGCCAGGAGTAAGTGAGTGAATGTTGTTGTTGATGTCACATGTGACTCTTGCTACAGTAGCTAGGGGTTTAGCCAGGAGTAAGTGAGTGTTGCAGTTGATGTCAAATGTGTCTAGAAACTGCAGTTATGGGGGTTTAGCCAGGAGTAAGTGAGTGTTGTTGTTGATGTCAAATGTGTCTGGAACTGCAGTAGTTAGGGGTTTAGCCAGGAGTAAGTGAGTGTTGTTGTTGATGTCAAATGTGTCTCGAACTGCAGTAGTTGGGGGTTGAGCCAGGAGTAAGTGAGTGTTGTAGTTGATGTCAAATGTGTCTGGAACTGCAGTAGTTAAGGGTTGAGCCAGGAGTAAGTGAGTGTTGTTGTTGATGTCAAATGTGTCTGGAACTGCAGTAGTTAGGGGTTTAGCCAGGAGTAAGTGAGTGTTGTTGTTGATGTCAAATGTGTCTGGAACTGCAGTAGTTGGGGGATGAGCCAGGAGTAAGTGAGTGAGTGTTATTGTTGATGTCAAATGTGTCTCGAACTGCAGTAGTTAGGGGTTTAGCCAGGAGTAAAAGAGTGTTGTTGTTGATGTCAAATGTGTCTGGAACTGCAGTAGTTAGGGGTTTAGCCAGGAGTAAGTGAGTGTTGTTGTTGATGTCAAATGTGTCTGGAACTGCAGTAGTTAGGGGTTTAGCCAGGAGTAAGTGAGTGTTGTTGTTGATGTCAAATGTGTCTGGAACTGCAGTAGTCGGGGGTTGAGCCAGGAGTGAGTGAGTGTTGTTGTTGATGTCAAATGTGTCTCGAACTGCAGCAGTTAGGGGTTTAGCCAGGAGTAAGTGAGTGTTGTTGTTGTTAATGTCAAATGTGTCTCGAACTGCAGTAGGTGGGGGTTTAGCAAGGAGAAAGAGTGTGTTGTTGTTGATGTTAAATGTGTCTCGAACTGCAGTAGGTGGGGGTTTTGCCAGGTGTAAGTGAGTGAGTGTTGTTGTTGATGTGAAATGTGTCTCGAACTGCAGTAGGTGGGGGTTGAGCCAGGAGTAAGTGAGTGAGTGTTGTTGTTGATGTCAAATGTGTCTCGAACTGCAGTAGTTATGGGTTTAGCTGGGAGTAAATGAGTGTTGTTGTTTATGTGAAATGTGTCTCGAACTGCAGCAGTTAAGGGTTTAGCCAGGAGTAAGTGAGTGTTGTTGTTGTTAATGTCAAATGTGTCTCGAACTGCAGTAGTTAGGGGTTTAGCCAGGTGTAAGTGAGTGTTGTTGTTGATGTCAAATGTGTCTCGAACTGCAGTAGTTGGGGGTTTTGCCAGGTGTAAGTGAGTGAGTGTTGTTGTTGATGTGAAATGTGTCTCGAACTGCAGTAGGTGGGGGTTTAGCCAGGAGTAAGTGAGTGAGTGTTGTTGTTGATGTCAAATGTGTCTCGAACTGCAGTAATTAGGGGTTTAGCCAGGTGTAAGTGAGTGTTGTTGTTGATGTGAAATGTGTCTCGAACTGCAGTAATTCGGGGTTTAGCCAGGTGTAAGTGAGTGTTGTTCTTGATGTCAAATGTGTCTCGAACTGCAGTAGTTGGGGGCTTAGTCAGGAGTAAGTGAGTGTTGTTGTTGATGTCAGTTGTGTCTCGAACTGCAGTAGTTGGGGGTTGAGCCAGCAGTAAGTGAGTGAGTGTTGTTGCTGATGTCAAATGTGTCTCGAACTGCAGTAGTTAGGGGTTTAGCCAGGAGTAAGTGAGCTTGAGTTGTTGTTGATGTTAAATGTGTCTCGAACTGCAGTAGTTAGTGGTTTAGCCAGGAGTAAGTGAGTGTGTTGTTGTTGATGTCAAATGTGTCTCTACCTGCAGTAGTTAGGGGTTTAGCCAGGAGTAAGTGAATTTGAGTTGTTGTTGATGTTAAATGTGTCTCGAACTGCAGTAGGTGGGGGGTTGAGCCAGGAGTAAGTGAGAGAGTGTTGTTGTTGATGTCAAATGTGTTTTGAACTGCAGTAGTTGGGGGTTGAGCCAGGTGTAAGTGAGTTTGAGTTGTTGTTGATGTCAAATGTGTCTGGAACTGCAGTTACGGGGGTTCAGCCAGGAGTAAGTGAGTGAGTGTTGTTGTTGATGTCATATGTGCCTCATGCTACAGTAGTCAGGGGCTTAGCTAGGAGTAAGTGAGTTAGTGTTGTTGTTGATGTTTAATGTGTCTCGAACTGCAGTAGGTGGGGGGTTGAGCCAGGAGTAAGTGAGAGAGTGTTGTTGTTGATGTCAAATGTGTTTTGAACTGCAGTAGGTGGGGGGTTGAGCCAGGAGTAAGTGAGTTTGAGTTGTTGTTGATGTCAAATGTGTCTGGAACTGCAGTTATGGGGGTTTAGCCAGGAGTGAGTGAGTGTTGTTGTTGATGTCAGTTGTGTCTCGAACTGCAGTAGTTGGGGGTTGAGCCAGGAGTAAGTGAGTGTGTTGTTGATGTCAAATGTGTCTGGAACTGCAGTAGCTAGGGGTTTAGCCAGGAGTAAGTGAGTGTTGTTGTTGATGTCAGTTGTGTCTCGAACTGCAGTAGTTGGGGGTTTAGCCAGGAGTAAGTGAGTGTGTTGTTGATGTCAAATGTGTCTGGAACTGCAGTAGCTAGGGGTTTAGCCAGGAGTAAGTGAGTGTTGTTGTTGTTGATGTCAAATGTGTCTCGAACTGCAGTAGTTAGGGGTTTAGCTAGGAGTAAGTGAGTTAGTGTTGTTGTTGATGTCAAATGTGCCTCATGCTACAGTAGTCAGGGGCTTAGCCAGGAGTAAGTGAGTTAGTGTTGTTGTTGATGTCAAATGTGTCTGGAACTGCAGTAGTTAGGGGTTTAGCCAGGAGTAAGTGAGTGTTGGTGTTGATGTCAAATGTGTCTCGAACTGCAGTAGTTACGTGTTTAGCCAGGAGTAAGTGAGTTTGAGTTGTTGTTGATGTCAAATGTGTCTCGAACTGCAGTAGGTGGGGGGTTTAGCCAGGAGTAAGTGAGTGAGTGTTGTTGTTGATGTCAAATGTGTCTCGAACTGCAGTAGTTAGGGGTTGAGCAAGGAGTACGTGAGTTTGCGTTGTTGTTGATGTCAAATGTGTCTCGAACTGCCGTATTTAGGGGTTTAGCCAGGAGTAAGTGAGTGAGTGTTGGAGTTTATGTTAAATGTGCCTCATGCTACAGTAGTTAGGGGCTTAGGCAGGAGTAAGTGAGCGAGTGTTGTTGTTGTTGATGTCAAATGTGTCTGGAACTGCAGTAGTTAGGGGTTGCGCAAGTCAAAGGAAAATTGCCAACATCCTCTACCGAGTTTCGTACAGGTCAATCTGACATTGGCTAAATTTAATGTGAAGTCATTTGGCCGAAATCCATACTTTCCTGAAACCTCTGATGCCCATTAATGTTTCCACAAATAACTAATATGCAATTACCTAAATCTTAGTTTCCCAAAATTCGAGCGAGTCAAGCTGACATGCAGATTACTTACGTCGATTATGCATGTATGTCTCGTCTAACAGATGTGTTAGTGTGGCGCTACAATGCCATGCTCCTTACAGCACAGATATAGTTTCTTATTCTCTATACCTCCAACATGGGGCGACTAAATGTGACAGCAGCAGAGTATTGATGAGTAGAGTAAGAGATTACCTTTTTATTACAGCATTCTGTATATAGAGGATTCAAAACACAACCAGCATCCACATACAGGCTTTGTCTCAGAGAAGATCTAAAGGCTCAAAGGCAAAACCTCAGTCTCTGTTGATGAATAGAATCTAGTTTTTTTAAACTCACTCATTTGCTGGTTCGACATGAATTGTCTCAGTATCAGCCTGAAAGGAAGACTATGTCGATTCGGATTGATTGTCAGCGTGACAGACGAAGCTACGACAGGTTGATCAGACTTGACCCATGTCAACTCAGTCCGACACAGAACAGATAAAGAGGTTGTGGCAGATTTGGCTACAGCAGCAGAAGAATTTACAGTAAAAGTAAGCTGCCTGGCGACGGCAAAGCTGATGTTTCGTTCTTGTTTAGTTTAAGAATTATTATTTCTGTTTGATAAACAGGGCAGAACTTGGAAGTGGCCATGTGTTGCCCATCGCAGTTTGAACATTTCAAATCTTGAGGACAATCTGCACTCCATTGTTGTCACCATAACGATGACAAACCAGGGGATGTGTGCAGGTTTTCGAACCATGTCCACTTTTTTTTACATTTAAATCATCGGAGTGTATTGGGGACATACATCTTCACTCCGATGTTGACATAACCAGCTTTAATTGAATTGGGAGCAGGTCAACGGGCAAGTGAATAAATATGTGTTCGTTTGAACAGTAGTTGATTTATTATCCTTTCTGGTAAAACGTTTGACAGACTAAACTTGATTTTTGTCCCGGCACATTTCACCTGAAGAGCTCCACTGCGCAAACGTGTCACATTTTAACCTCCCCACAATGGCCATGAACAGATCTGGATATACCAATTTGATTGGTTCATGATCTGTAACTTCGATCACAAGGAATCAACATATGTATTAGCCTTATCAAACGAACTCGTATCCAAATGTCTTCGTTTAGAAACAGAATGATTGTTAGCCATGGTGAAAGAGGGAGGGGGATTTTTGGGGGTGGGGGATTGGAGGAGTAAGGTATATGTGAGACTGCATGTGGCATAGAGACCTGGGTGTCTGCTACGGGTGATCAAAGGTATATGTTGTACATTGGACATATAGACCGTGGTGTCGGGGATGGGTAATAAGTAAGACCCGCAGCGTGAGACAAAGAGAAGTAATTTACGCACATTATCAATGTTAAGGGGTTGGATCGAGATTAGTTAAAGTACACAAGAAATCTAATATTTTTCAAGTTACTTCAATAGTAATAATACTCTCAACACGAGGCTATTGTGGCAACATACTTGGTATGTAACACAATACCTTGATGAAGGTACCTGCCTTATTTGTGTCTGTGGTGCCACATGTACGCAAAGGAATTTTCTGTCAGAGCATTCCTGAGTTGGCTTTTTGTCAAACACTTCGGACTAAGCTCCATGTTGATCCAGCACCAAGTCAGTCTTCTCGTAACTGCGACGAGCTGCAAATATCTCTGCATGATGGAACTACCAAGAGTTGTATTCATCAGTATTGTGTTCTTGTGTGGTGTCAGAGACGCACATGCTGATACCAATTTGACCGACTTGACTGGACAAGTGAGAGTCCTGAGCGCAACTATCCAAGCATGGAAAGGAAGAGTTGTTAATATTAAGACTGATATGAAACAGCACTTTAAGAGGTGGGAGTCATCACTGAAAAATCAACTGACTGACACGTTCGTTCCTGCCCTGATAAAGCCTCTAGTGGAGCAAGCGAACAGACTGAGAGTCAGTGTTCATTACACAAAAACACAACTTCGGACAGTAACACAACAGTTCAGACGTGTAGAAAGGGAAAGAGACAGTTACAAAGAAAGTATTTTTAAGCTTCGTAGCGAGGTGAACACAGACATCCACAGTTTACAGCTGCAGCTGAATGAGACGAAAGCTGGTCTTCGTGATGCAAACATGGTGAACAGTGTTCTTCAGGAAGATTTAATTACACTAAATACAAGCTGTGTGAAGAGAGAAGAGATAGAAGCGCGCTCCAATGATGAACAGTCATACAGGAAGGGATTGCAGGAAATGCAGCAAAAGTTAAAAACTGACATTCAGAGTTTAAACATTCAACAAAATCAGACCATTGATGACCTACATGATTCAAATCAAGTAATCACTGGTCTTACAGAGGACATGGTGACACTGAATACAAGCTGTGTGAAGAGAGAAGAGATAGAAGCGCACACCCATGATGAACAGTCATACAGGAAGGGATTGCAGGAAATGCAGCAAAAGTTAAAAACTGACATTCAGAGTTTAAACATTCAACAAAATCAGACCATTGATGACCTACATGATTCAAATCAAGTAATCACTGGTCTTACAGAGGACATGGTGACACTGAATACAAGCTGTGTGAAGAGAGAAGAGATAGAAGCGCACACCCATGATGAACAGTCATACAGGAAGGGATTGCAGGAAATGCAGCAAAAGTTAAAAACTGACATTCAGAGTTTAAACATTCAACAGAATCAGACCATTGATGACCTACATGATTCAAATCAAGTAATCACTGGTCTTACAGAGGACATGGTGACACTGAATACAAGCTGTGTGAAGAGAGAAGAGATAGAAGCGCACACCCATGATGAACAGTCATACAGGAAGGGATTGCAGGAAATGCAGCAAAAGTTAAAAACTGACATTCAGAGTTTAAACATTCAACAGAATCAGACCATTGATGACCTACATGATTCAAATCAAGTAATCACTGGTCTTACAGAGGACATGGTGACACTGAATACAAGCTGTGTGAAGAGAGAAGAGATAGAAGCGCACACCCATGATGAACAGTCATACAGGAAGGGATTGCAGGAAATGCAGCAAAAGTTAAAAACTGACATTCAGAGTTTAAACATTCAACAAAATCAGACCATTGATGACCTACATGATTCAAATCAAGTAATCACTGGTCTTACAGAGGACATGGTGACACTGAATACAAGCTGTGTGAAGAGAGAAGAGATAGAAGCGCACACCCATGATGAACAGTCATACAGGAAGGGATTGCAGGAAATGCAGCAAAAGTTAAAAACTGACATTCAGAGTTTAAACATTCAACAAAATCAGACCATTGATGACCTACATGATTCAAATCAAGTAATCACTGGTCTTACAGAGGACATGGTGACACTGAATACAAGCTGTGTGAAGAGAGAAGAGATAGAAGCGCACACCCATGATGAACAGTCATACAGGAAGGGAGGTGAGACTTTTAGCAGAGATTTCTCTCTAAACATTCCACGCGAAAAATGCATGAAATATCTTATTTCCTTTGAAAAAAGCATTAGTGTATGTCTTCAATTTCAAACAATATATATATATATATATATATATATATATATATATATATACATACATACATACATCACATAAAGTTATGACAGATATCACATGATTCATAATACTCATCTCTGCGCTACATATTACTGAAACTGCACCAATGCACTCATATGTACAAGATGTATAGTATACATATAAACATGCAGTTCACAAATACAGGCATGTAGCTTATACTGGGACTAGAATGTTTAATATGCCTACCGAATGTGTGGCACTCAGGTGATAGAAGGCATAATCTACTGTTACTGCTTGTCACTGCAGATCCTGCTGTAAGTGATCAAATACACGCCACTTACATAGTTTAGTATACATATCATACAATTATGTACACAGTAATACTGCCATATCATTTTATTCTAAACATAATCTCAAATGGAATAGCATAGATAAACCTACATAAATATGCCCTTATCTGAGCCATACTAGCATTACCTGTGCTGTGATATACTTTTAATTACAAACAAACATGATCATGGAGGTATAATCATTACTGTGCTTACACTAATGACTTTAACTACAATCATACACTCAAATCACACAATTATAACCTACACTGAACTAATGTTTACACTTTACATGCTGTACTAAAACAAATATTATATCTTACATATTGTTTATAACTTCGTATTAACACACACACACACACACACACGCACGCCCGCGCGCCCGCGCACATATATGTTGTCATACTGTTTCATGCGAAAGAAAGTCATTATTCATTCGTTGGAAAGATGTCATCGCGTCAATGTTGCAAACAAAGGTAGCACGTTCAGATAGCATCATCTTCCCGAGGCATGATCGTCCACAAGTCAATTTATTAAAGTCTAGTTTCCAGCCCGATGAACTTTTGATCTTGACCTAGGGCGGCCTGTGCGGGATCGATCCTTAACTTTTCTGCAGAACATATTGAACATATTGTCTACCCACCACTGACTTCCGCCAGTTTCCGGAATGACAATAACTCTTAGGCGTTCATTACATTGTAGACCGCCTCCGTGGTCTAGTGGTAGAACGTCCGCCCGGAGAGCGGAAGGTCCGGGGCTCGATCCCCGGCCGCGTCATACTAAAAGACGTTAAAAGATGGTACTTGTTGTTTTCCTGTCTGGTGCTCGGCATTAAGGAGTTAAAACAAGGACTGGTCGGCTCAGTCAGTATACTGTGTCTGAGTGGGGTATTCATGGTATCTCAGTGAGCTAGCACTATAAATCGGCATCAGTCCGGACTATTACAAGCAGACACACGCACGCACACACGCACGCACGCACGCACGCACGCACACACACACACGTCGCTATGTAAGTGCAATAATCTTGGACGCGGCGTTAAACCCAATTTCACCTCACCTCATAACATTGCAGACGACGCATTCCTACTCTAATCATAAATATTGCAGTGCAGCAAGCGTAGAGAGCTTACCAGCTCACGTGCACGGAGGAAGGTTTGTGTGCAAGGTTTCGTGTGTGTTGATGCGTTAGGGTTTGGTCTCTGGCAGTCTTGTTTGCAAAGCTGATCGTCCTTCTGATCATAATATCAAAAGACGGGACACCCAATACCCAGGTACATAGGTTAACGTCGGTAGGAATACTCCCACCAATATTCATTACAATATAGAAAAGAGCGCATGACTCAGATAAAAACTAGAAAAGGTGCGCGTCTCTTAAATAAGTTTTTAGTAATACGACATTTACACGGGGTGAAAATATACAGGAGCGTTCTACTAGGCTAACTATACTACTCAAAAGCAGTTAGGGAACACTACTGTACAGTGTTGGAAGTGTCAATGACGCTACCCGCCGCCATTAGAAACACACGGCTGGTGTATCATGTCCACTGTACAGTGTAAGAAGTGTCAATGACGCTACCCGCCGCCATTAGAAACACAGGGATGGTGTATCATGTCTACTGTACAGTATTAGAAGTGTCAATGACGCTACCCGCCGACATTAGAAACACACGGCTGGTGTATCATGTCTACTGTACAGTGTTAGAAGTTTTAATGACACTTTCCGCCGCCATTAGAAACACAGGACTGGTGTATCATGTCTACTGTACAGTAGACATGATACACCAGCCCCGTGTTTCTAATGGCGACAGAAAACGTCATTTACACTTCTAACACTGTACAGCAGACATGATACACCAGCCCCGTGTTTCTAATGGCGACAGAAAACGTCATTTACAATTCTAACACTGTACAGTAGACATGATACACCAGTCCTGTGTTTCTGATGGCGGCGGAAAGTGTAATTAACACTTCTAACACTGTACAGTAGACATTATACACCAGTCCTGTGTTTATAATGGCGACAGAAAACGTCATTACCACTTCTAACACTGTACAGTAGACATGATACACCAGCCCCGTGTTTCTAATGGCGACAGAAAACGTCATTTACACTTCTAACACTGTACAGTAGACATGATACACCAGTCCTGTGTTTCTGATGGCGGCGGAAAGTGTAATTAACACTTCTAACACTGTACAGTAGACATTATACACCAGTCCTGTGTTTATAATGGCGACAGAAAACGTCATTAACACTTCTAACACTGTACAGTAGACATCATACACCAGCCCTGTGTTTCTAATGGCGACAGAAAACGTCATTAACACTTCTAACACTGTACAGTAGATATTGATACACCAGCCCTGTGTTTCTAATGGCGGCGGGTAGCGTCATTAACACTTCTAACACTGTACAGTAGACATCATACACCAGCCCTGTGTTTCTAATGGCGGCGGGTAGCGTCATTAACACTTCTAACACTGTACAGTAGACATCATACACCAGCCCTGTGTTTCTAATGGCGGCGGGTAGCGTCATTAACACTTCTAACACTGCACAGTAGACATGATACACCAGCCCTGTATTTCTAATGGCGGCGGGAAGTGTCATTAACACTTCTAACACTGCACAGTAGACATGATACACCAGCCCTGTGTTTCTAATGGCGGCGGGAAGTGTCATTAACACTTCTAACACTGAACAGTAGACATGATACACCAGCCCTGTATTTCTAATGGCGGCGGCAAGTGTCATTAACACTTCTAACACTGAACAGTAGACATGATACACCAGCCCTGTATTTCTAATGTCGGCGGGTAGCGTCATTTACACTTCTAACACTGCACAGTAGACATGACACACCGGCCCTGTGTTTCTAATGTCGGCGGCAAGTGTCATTAACACTTCTAACACTGAACAGTAGACATGATACACCAGCCCTGTATTTCTAATGTCGGCGGGTAGCGTCATTTACACTTCTAACACTGCACAGTAGACATGACACACCGGCCCTGTGTTTCTAATGTCGGCGGCAAGTGTCATTAACACTTCTAACACAGTACAGTAGACATGATACACCGGCCCTGTGTTTCTAATGTCGGCGGCAAGTGTCATTAACACTTCTAACACTGTACAGTAGACATGATACACCGGCCCTGTGTTTCTAATTGCGGCGGGAAGTGTCATTAACACTTCTAACACTGTACAGTAGACATGATACACCAGCCCTGTGTTTCTAATGGTGGCGGCAAGTGTCATTAACACTTCTAACACTGCACAGTAGACATGATACACCAGCCCTGTGTTTCTAATGGTGGCGGCAAGTGTCATTAACACTTCTAACACTGCACAGTAGACATGATACACCAGCCCTGTGTTTCTAATGGTGGCGGCAAGTGTCATTAACACTTCTAACACTGTACAGTAGACATGATACACCAGCCCTGTGTTTCTAATGGTGGCGGGAAGTGTCATTAACACTTCTAACACTGTACAGTAGACATGATACACCAGCCCTGTGTTTCTAATGGCGGCGGAAAGTGTCATTAACACTTCTAACACAGTACAGTAGACATGATACACCAGCCCTGTATTTCTAATGTCGGCGGGTAGCGTCATTAACACTTCTAACACAGTACAGTAGACATGATACACCAGCCCTGTATTTCTAATGTCGGCGGGTAGCGTCATTAACACTTCTAACACTGTACAGTAGACATGATACACCAGTCCTGTGTTTCTGATGGCGGCGGAAAGTGTAATTAACACTTCTAACACTGTACAGTAGACATTATACACCAGTCCTGTGTTTATAATGGCGACAGAAAACGTCATTACCACTTCTAACACTGTACAGTAGACATGATACACCAGCCCCGTGTTTCTAATGGCGACAGAAAACGTCATTTACACTTCTAACACTGTACAGTAGACATGATACACCAGTCCTGTGTTTCTGATGGCGGCGGAAAGTGTAATTAACACTTCTAACACTGTACAGTAGACATTATACACCAGTCCTGTGTTTATAATGGCGACAGAAAACGTCATTAACACTTCTAACACTGTACAGTAGACATCATACACCAGCCCTGTGTTTCTAATGGCGACAGAAAACGTCATTAACACTTCTAACACTGTACAGTAGATATTGATACACCAGCCCTGTGTTTCTAATGGCGGCGGGTAGCGTCATTAACACTTCTAACACTGTACAGTAGACATCATACACCAGCCCTGTGTTTCTAATGGCGGCGGGTAGCGTCATTAACACTTCTAACACTGTACAGTAGACATGATACACCAGCCCTGTGTTTCTAATGGCGGCGGGTAGCGTCATTAACACTTCTAACACTGCACAGTAGACATGATACACCAGCCCTGTATTTCTAATGGCGGCGGGAAGTGTCATTAACACTTCTAACACTGCACAGTAGACATGATACACCAGCCCTGTGTTTCTAATGGCGGCGGGAAGTGTCATTAACACTTCTAACACTGAACAGTAGACATGATACACCAGCCCTGTATTTCTAATGGCGGCGGCAAGTGTCATTAACACTTCTAACACTGAACAGTAGACATGATACACCAGCCCTGTATTTCTAATGTCGGCGGGTAGCGTCATTTACACTTCTAACACTGCACAGTAGACATGACACACCGGCCCTGTGTTTCTAATGTCGGCGGCAAGTGTCATTAACACTTCTAACACTGAACAGTAGACATGATACACCAGCCCTGTATTTCTAATGTCGGCGGGTAGCGTCATTTACACTTCTAACACTGCACAGTAGACATGACACACCGGCCCTGTGTTTCTAATGTCGGCGGCAAGTGTCATTAACACTTCTAACACAGTACAGTAGACATGATACACCGGCCCTGTGTTTCTAATGTCGGCGGCAAGTGTCATTAACACTTCTAACACTGTACAGTAGACATGATACACCGGCCCTGTGTTTCTAATTGCGGCGGGAAGTGTCATTAACACTTCTAACACTGTACAGTAGACATGATACACCAGCCCTGTGTTTCTAATGGTGGCGGCAAGTGTCATTAACACTTCTAACACTGCACAGTAGACATGATACACCAGCCCTGTGTTTCTAATGGTGGCGGCAAGTGTCATTAACACTTCTTACACTGCACAGTAGACATGATACACCAGCCCTGTGTTTCTAATGGTGGCGGCAAGTGTCATTAACACTTCTAACACTGCACAGTAGACATGATACACCAGCCCTGTGTTTCTAATGGTGGCGGCAAGTGTCATTAACACTTCTAACACTGTACAGTAGACATGATACACCAGCCCTGTGTTTCTAATGGTGGCGGGAAGTGTCATTAACACTTCTAACACTGTACAGTAGACATGATACACCAGCCCTGTGTTTCTAATGGCGGCGGAAAGTGTCATTAACACTTCTAACACAGTACAGTAGACATGATACACCAGCCCTGTATTTCTAATGTCGGCGGGTAGCGTCATTAACACTTCTAACACAGTACAGTAGACATGATACACCAGCCCTGTATTTCTAATGTCGGCGGGTAGCGTCATTAACACTTCTAACACTGAACAGTAGACATGATACACCAGCCCTGTGTTTCTAATGGCGGCGGCAAGTGTCATTAACACTTCTAACACAGTACAGTAGACATGATACACCAGCCCTGTATTTCTAATGTCGGCGGGTAGCGTCATTAACACTTCTAACACAGTACAGTAGACATGATACACCAGCCCTGTATTTCTAATGTCGGCGGGTAGCGTCATTAACACTTCTAACACTGAACAGTAGACAAGATACACCAGTCCTGTGTTTCTAATGGCGGCGACAAGTGTCATTAACACTTCTGACACTGTTCAGTAGACATGATACACCAGTCCTGTGTTTCTAATGGCGGCGGGTAGCGTCATTAACACTTCTAACACTGTACAGTAGACATGATACACCAGTCCTGTGTTTCTAATGTCGGCGGGTAGCGTCATTAACACTTCTGACACTGTTCATTAGACATGATACACCAGTCCTGTGTTTCTAATGGCGGCGGGAAGCGTCATTAACACTTCTAACACTGTACAGTAGACATCATACACCAGTCCTGTGTTTCTAATGGAGACAGAAAACGTCATTAACACTTCTGACACTGTACAGTAAACATGATAAACCAGCCCTGTATTTCAAATTGCGACAGAAAGCGCAATTTACACTTCTAACACTGTACAGTAGACAAGATACACCAGTCCTGTACAGTAGACAAGATACACCAGTCCTGTGTTTCTAATGGCGACAGAAAACGTCATTAACACTTTTAACACTGTACAGTAGACATCATACACCAGCACTGTGCTTCATTAACACCTCGTGGTTGAAGCCATGTATGAACAACCTTTAAGTCGAGAACTTTTCTATCAGTCCCTTGTCATATGCTTCACAAGTACCTCGCTAAGAAATATCAGAGATTAAGTTGGACACGTACCGGCACGTATTATTCGCGAAATAAAATACGTCTCTCCATCTTTTGTTTAGTTCTAAAAGTGATGTTAAGTTACTTAAATTACTCAAATCTCCTCACTGAATCTTATCGCTGACAACTATACTTACATCTAGTATCAATCATCTCGAGCATCTCGCTCTTCACCCACTCGATTTGCGTGCGCATCATGTCATGACACGTTCAACGCCAAGTGATAGAGCAAAAAGAATATTGTGGGTTGCCTCATAATTTACAGGAATGTGATTGACTTCGTGCATGTGAGGCGGAAAGACTGGCAGTTAAGGCTAGTGGCACTCAGAGGTTGACAAACTCCTCTCCTCGTTACATGGCTTATATGCGGCCTTAGATTGAATTCTCTCAATCAGTGACTCACTATTAACTCAAATGTGTTACATCTGTCGCATAACTGACCTGCCATGCACGTGCTTTACATATCGTTAATAAACTATACCGTATGTCCGCCTGTAACAATGGCACACGACGTACCAAACCGAATCGTTTTGCTTCATTTTTCATTCATTCACAATATGTCCTTTTCGTGAAGGCACGCCCTATTAAAGCATTTACTATTAACTCAAGCTATTTCCAAGGGAAAATTTATACCTGCTTGTCAAAATGTTTCTACAGGACGATGATCTCGCGCTCATTATTGCGGTAAACTTTCTTACAAATGTCTTGCATTCGGGATTGAACAGCTTACAAAAGTTGAAAACTTACAAAATCTACAAGACCAAATATGACATGTTATTGGCAATTGTTTAAAGAAATAGAAATGCATGTACTTTCTACTCAATTACCCATAAGGCATTATTTCAATTACCCACACATCCCATAGAATTTTCAGAAAACTGTTACATATAGTTGAAAAACAAACTGTTCAAGGGAGAAAATGTTATTGCAGTGAGAGCATATGCAACCATACAGTGCGGGCGCTACCCGTAGGTCAGGACATGCTCATCCTTTTCGCGAACACCTGGTGTCATCACTGATCTTTACCGCTATTTGCCCTCTATCCAAAATGGAATCTGTTTCGGCGGATAATCTAGATTTGTTATTATCTTGCATTGAGGGGGCGGTCGGGTAGCCTAGTGGTTAAAGCGTTCGCTCGTCAGGCCGAAGACCCGGGTTCGATTCCCGACATGGGTACAATGTGTGAAGCTCATTTCTGGTGTCCCCCGCCGTGATATTGCTGGAATATTGCTAAAAGCGGCGTAAAACCATACTCACTCACTCTTGCATTGACAATTTATATATTTGCAGTCACGAGTCTAGTTTCATCACTTGGCCCAGTTGGCCTTACCTCGATCGGCTCGATCGTTCGTTCGTGTAAATGTGCAAAAAACACAATTAAAACACATCTGTGACGTCATTCCATTGTTTGAACGCTCCATTATTTTTTCAGGAATGGAGAGTTCCTTGTCAACTGTACATTATCTTGAAGCAACATTTGAATTAATTTCCACTTGGAACAGACGGAACTATTTTTTTGCATTTAATTACAAGAATATGTTAATTTTTTGCGAAAACATGTGTCGCCAGCGGGGTTCGAACCCGCTTCATTAGATCTGAAAACGTGTAATTGTCAACCTGAGCTACTGCGGCACATGAAGTCTTGATGTAAAATTAACTATTAAATATTTTCACAATTTTGCAGAATGCTTAAAAGCTCAAAATAATATGTATATAGTTTGTGTTAGAGCACGTTACCAACAACAATGTTTATATTTATAGATAGTAAGATAAACCTTTGACGAGAAAAAACAAATAAGGTAACAGAAATATCGCTTGTTCGGGGCTCTATATTTCCAATTATACCCATCAGCATGTATGAACAATGTGCAAGCGATTGATAAATACTAGTTAAGGACCCAACATAATTATGAAGAGCCGTGTACCATGCATTGTAAATGTCAACTCGCCACGGAGCTTGGCGCACGTGCAACAGCGGCAGAGAACGCATTTCTCGTGCATCACGCAAGGTCGACTCACGCACAATACGGACAACAAAGAGTTCTGGTTTATTTTTCAAATAATTTCAACTACAGAATATTTTGTCAAAGTTTAAAAGTAGGGATGAGTTTTAAGTAGGGGAATATCCTCGTAACTCTCCATTCCTTACAAATAATAGGCCTCGGCCCCTGCGGGGCCTCTGCTCCATTAGTTTTAAGGAATGGAGAGTTACTCGGACATTCCCCTCTACGTAAAGTAGTATACATTGAGAGGTGGATCCTTGAAATGGCAGTTAACCCGTGTAGACTTATGATATAGACACAATACTTTTGTTTTCGTGCTAAATACATTAGGCCCAGTTGCATGGAATGTTGTCTGCCATTTTCATATGGCGTTGATTTGGTTTACCATTAATATAGACATTTTGCTAACCAGTGACATTTATCACCAAATACATTCAGCTTTAAATCGCCCGAGTACGAATAATTAATTTAACTCTAGATGTCAGTAGTTTTTATATTTGTAGGGAAGTTGTCGAACGAAACACGTTCTACGCATGCGCAGTTCTTTCTTTCGGTCAAAGCCGAACGCTGTCTGCAGATCCGTATTTTCTTGCACAGACAGCACAGAGGGGTCAGTGGCGGTGGAACCCCCCTTGTTGAAACATTAAAGTAGAAAATTAGTTTGAAGCATGAATGAAAATCCGACGTCAGTGTGATAACGGTGCCTGACATATCTGTGAAAGGTATCTTTGTATGACACGCGGAGTGAGTGAGTGAGTGAGTATGCTTTTAGCATTATTCCAGCAATATCACAGCGGGACACGCGAAGTAACAAGAATCTGTAACAAGTCATAGACGGAAATTGATCAGCAAAAATCCTTCCGCCGCACATGTTGGTTTAAACGCCGCTTTAAACAATATTCCAGTTATATCACGACGTGTCAGCTTAATGGGGAGCTAAGCCCGAAGTCATGCAGGTCTCAGACGTCTACCACTTCGGTGAAACCCACGAGCACGGGTATGGTGCTGACAAACCTAGAAACATAATCGGGACGAACCGGGATTCGAACCCACAATCGCGCCCTATAGACGACCGGGCCACCGGTGTACTGAAACATTGTCACCTTTCTGAGTTCCATTTTGAAATAAATCGTCTTCCTGATTGAATTGTCAGAACCGCATTGTCAAGGGTTTCTAACGCTCTGTAGATACAGATACGCATTCTGATAATTGGTATATAGCAGGTATAGCGACAGTTTCGTCACGCATATTAACACCTGTATAGCTGGCTTACCTACGAAGAGACAAAGCAGAATAATACGTTTAGGAGAGTCCAGTTGAGTAACATTTAGTCCCGTAAATATGGTTATCTTATTTATACAAAGGGACATACAATCAGACAGACAGACACGGTTCACCCAGTCGCTTTAGGCGGCACAATTCGCCGTGCAGAGTTGCGTCGCCTCGGCGTGCCAGAAATCTATAATCGTAGGTTCGAATCCCAGCACAATACCATAATTCGGATTTTCCTCCCACATCAAGCTGACACACCGTGGTATAACCGAAATACTGTTAAAAGCGGCACGAAATAATAGTCATTCAGGATATCCTTATTGACGATCCTTTATCAATAAATTATATCAGATAACCAACGACTCTTTAACCCACAGATTTAGCTCCTTCTTTACGGACTTAAGTATGCACATGTGTTATTGTTGTGACTGAGTTAAATACCTGAGCGCATTCATCCACAATCATATTTCATTTTTAGTAAAGATTTTGAAAAAAAGCAATACGAAATGTTACAGCGACAAGACAACACGTCATCACTATGTCAGCGGCTGACATGTTTTACAGATACAACATTCAAAATGGTGGCTATCGTCGCGATAGCTTAGGTGCTGTGTTTGCTTGTGATAAGGTTAAGTAACTTGTCAGTTGTTATCGGTAATTTTCCGATCAAAATTCAAACATGAGTTCATGTTCTGATGGTTCTTAACGAACCAAAATGATTTCTCAGGGCAAGGGCCAGGCAAGTCGGGCTCGACCAGTTTAAAAATATGTTCCCATGGCAAAGTTAGAAGTGCAGGCTTGCAGTCAATAGATCGAGTAGTTACAATCAATAGATCGAGTCGTTACAGTTAATACATAGATCGAGTCGTTACAGTCAATAGATCGAGTCGTTACAGTCAATAGATCGAGTCGTTACAGTCAATAGATCGAGTCGTTACAGTCAATAGATCGAGTCGTTACAGTCAATAGATCGAGTCGAACCTCGGTCACTCGAGTTGCCCATTCGATGACGATGCTGTCCTGCCTGGTTAATGGTGTATTCATGGATGGACTAAAGCTCAGTAAAGTTGATGTGAGTATCAAACCTTGTGTTAATGCTTGTATGAGTGAGCGCCGGCACATGAATGTCTAGGAAGGAACTTAGCATGAACAGTCATCGGAACCTTCCTTCCAGGACTTATACTGACCATAGGGAAACGTAGACGTGATGATTGTGCAGGTGGTCATTGGTCATTTTCGCCATTCTGATTCTGTTTTAGAATTACATTTTGTACAAATTCATTGAGGTCATCAAATTTCTCCATCGTGCCGCAAAATGATTTCCGAACGGTAGCTGGACAAACCCCACAAAACGAGTCACGAGACGGCCCGGAGACCTTCACGCACATCACGCGAATGGATTTGGCAAGGATACGTAGGTTTGATAATGAACGACGACGCAACCTTTCACACACGTCACTGAAGCTACGTAAATGCCAAATGTGTGGACGTATACGTAGCAATATGGCCATCCGTTGTATGTGAGCGACGGGGATGGCAGAATACAATGTGGGTGTGTACTAGTATGGTAAAAGCCAATGGCGCTGTTGAGAATGTTTCCTTTTAATATCGCACACGTCTGTCTGGAAAAAGAATTAGGTGATTAAACTTGCATCTGAGCATACCCCAAGACGTTAAAAGATGGTACTTGTTGTTACCTTGCCTGCTGTTAATGTATCTTAAAACCTCATTTAATCACACTGTTGAGTTTTAGTTAAGAAATAAAGTTTGCTCTACCTCGATGTGTAGTGTAATAAAACGTTGCTTTGACGTTACAATAGTTCAGGGCGAAACTATACTTTATTACACTACACATGCGGCTAGAGCAAACTTGATTACTTTTCTAAGATTCTGAATTTAAAAATGATCCATCTTTTTTATTGAAGATTGGTTAAAATCAAATCTGTATTAACATGCGGTAAAATGAAAATCGCCCAACAGGCTAACTGACAGGCTGGTCCACTTGATTGCCGGTATACCCCTTAAGTCTAAAGACATATTTACGTTTCAAATATAATACAACACCACTAAAATGGGGTGTTTATTATAATAGGTCCTATTTCCTTATCCGTTCAGGGTGTGGATTTTGAGATTATTTTTTTATAATTAATTTGCTTCAAATTTAATCACATGACTTTGAACAAGTGCATTGTGGGGCCGAGTTAGCATGTAAACATAGGCCGAAATATGGCGTCGACGTGAGACGAACGTGGCGGAGGAAGAGCAACAGCGGTCGGTTTGTTTGACTGCTGTATATTGTATATTGTTTAATGCCGTACGCTGACCAACAGCTAGGTGCACATGATGTGGTTATGAAACTTTCCTTTGTCCTGATTATGATTGTGTGTTGTTTACGCCGCACTCAGCAATATTCCAGCTATATGGCGGTTGTCCGTAAATAATCGAGTCTGGACCAGACAATCCAGTGATTAATATCATGAACATCGATCCACGCAATTTGGATAGAAAACGCGTGCATCAACCAAGTAAACGAGCCTGACCACCCGATCCCGTTGGTCGCTTCTTACGACAAGCGTAGTCACCTTTTACGGCAAGCATGGGCTGCTCAAGACCTTATTCTACCCAGGATCTTCACGCGGACACAATGCTTTATCGCAGGATACAAAATAGTCGGTGCCTTTGATACTTTAGCGAAGCATCTTAGAATTAAAATAAAGACATATTTTACGCACGGTGATGAGGAAGATTTCTTTAACCAATGAAGTAGGCTTAAATTTTTACCTAAACATGCAATCTGAGACGAAATAAGGTGAGACTGTAGAAAGACTTCTAGTATCACTCCGCACTGTATTATCTTAGAGTGATCGGCACAAGCAGTTGAGCGCCAAACTATGCCATGCTCCTAACCAGACACGTCACACTGACGTCATAACTCGCCCCTTCGCCAGTCAAGGCGTTTCTTGCGTTTCTTGACTGGCAGTGGGACGTGTCACTCGTGTTAGGACGTAAACGGTGGGTAAGTTTTCCGCATGTACTTCAGAATTTTGTTAGGGAAATTAAATGAAACAAACATTGTAAATACTTTAAGATTGATGTACAACAGAATACATTTTGAAGGAATCAGGTGCTTGCTTCACACAATATCTACACCCAGACGTTTGTTTAGCCTGTCACCGGGGATAACAAACGTCTGGATGTAAACATTCATACTTCGTTTCAACTGAAAAGCTTGTTCTATTTTAATCAGTATATTGCATAATATATGCTTGTAAGTTTCATCTCTGAACTAATAACAATTATTTACAACTGGGACTGAAGACTTTATGAGATTTTTCTAAATCTGTTCTGTCAAGTGTCGGATGCGTTTTTTCGCTCATATTTTTAAAACGTTGTTCTGCATCATAGAATGGCCAAATGTGTCAGCCATATTATTTTTACACTCAAGGCTTGCAGCTTTGTTCTTCGAATCCGGAAAATATTATCAGGAACAAATGTATTTTTGCATTGCTTTTGAAGAATTGCAAGGAAATGTAGAATATATAAGAGAAAATGTGATCCTCGTTATTGTATGAGTAAGTTAGAACGGACGTTAAATGTGAAAACAATTTGGCGCATGTCACACGGGCAATCGGCATTTCAGTCTTATCACTTTATAGAGCCACGTGTTTATTACCTTCTTTACACAACCAAACACCCTATCAAACATCTTGTATTGCCGGCGACAGTTTCTGCCTCAGATAGTAAGCTGATCTGTGATGGGTGTACTGCCGCCATCGCTTGGAATGCTGAATTATGACAGTGTTGCAAAGAATTTTCCTGACACTGAATTACCACTGTGTTGCACACGCGCGTAGTGAAGTAGACCTGTTGCTCTTTTACATTAATTGTATATCATCATGAAAATGTCGTCACTGAAATATTAATCTGTAGCATGTCGTATAGCGACGTTTGTAATACTGTGTAGCCCGAGACACCAAACGACGTAGAATGCACCAGTTTCAGAGTCTAGTTAAGAGAGTGTTTGTATTGGGGAGGGTGGGGACTAAAACATCAGGCAAAGTCACTTGGAACAACAAATAATTTACGATAGGTCGCAGCACTCTACATTTAGTAGCCTGTTATCATCAATTGGCAAAGGCAGTATGTACACAGAGAAACCATCAAGACAGTTGTCGATTTGACGATGTAACAATTGTGTTAAATGCCCATTGTCCACAGACGTTGAAATGCACGAGAAATATATTTTCCTCCAGAATTACACTGGTGGGCGTCCTATCCTGGTCAAAATATATATAACGATGTGCATTGATTCTCACTCGCAACAAATACCTGAGTATAATTTAAATATACAGTAGTAATAACATAGCAGGCAATGAAAATTAGAAAACAACGTTCAGTATTTGACCTGTATGAGCGAAGTAGGTTTGCTATTCACAGTGTTGATACTCAATTGCAGATATTATGCAACAACGCACCAACTTGCGGGGACCATTTCATTGTCATAACGATTCCACCCACAACTAACGAAGTCAGACTAAAATACTAATCATTCCATAATTGGGAATTAAGGGTAGGTAGCTGATGTAATACCATGTTGTAAAGTTCCAAAATAATAAATGCACATATTCTGTGTATTCTGTGTACAGCAATATAAACTAACATGTTTAGTCCTTAGTCCTCATAATGGTAACATATAAAACCCTAAAACTGACATGGCTACTAGCCTAGTCTTTATGACATCTGAACTATTGGGATGTTTGGCAAGGACTATAGGACGAGTGCCAATTTCTATCGCTGATGTAGTAGTGTTCATTTATGTTGTTACTGTTGTATGATTATATTATTATGACAACAAAATAACAATCTATTCAGTTCCTGCAACTTCAACCAGAGAAGAGATATATCTCAGCAGTTAGCACATAGGCAGTGTGCAGCTTAGACTAATTCAGGAAGTGATTCAATAAATAAAAAAATATAATAAATAATAAATATATGTGATTTCCAAAATTTGTCAGTCACCATGCTATGGTTTATTAATAACATATAAGTCACACATTTGTTGAAAGGCAAAAGCTTCTCTGAGGCCAGTAGTTATAATGTTTACCTGCAATATATAGTTTTCTGAACAGCATATATGGGGGTTTTGGGTGGTGGGTAGCCTAGTGGTTAAAGCATTCGACCTTCGCGCGGAAAAAACAGGATCGATTCCCCCACATGGGTACAATGTCCGAAGCCCATGTCTAGTGTTCCCCGCCCAGATATTGTTGGAATATTGCTAAGAACCTGTAAAACCCAACTCACCCAACCCAACTGAACAGTATATTTTGTGTTTCAGCCTCGAGCGACTCGAGTCAGGGAGAAAGGGCTGCACAGATGACGACAGTGACGACCCATGGTAGGTGGGAGAAGCCAGCAGGTGGTAGATACTGTCACTGTCCAACTTTGTACGAGATGAGGTCACATTAACATGTAACAAATATAAGCCTGAAAGTTCACTCCAAAAACCTTCATATGAACAGTCTCTACAATAACAAGCTGATAAATGTAATCTCTTATTATCCTAATAATTCGTAACAAGTCAATTGTATTGCCAGTGCCACCTTAGACTCAATCCAACAAGCCTGTACAGACGCGCGGCTCAGATGAACAGCAATCTCAATGTTTGTGTTTTATTTGTGATAGAATCTAGTCGTTTGAGTGATTTGTTAGTCGCTAGACGACCTTATATTTATACCTCTACTAATATGAATGGTTTTGAAATTGTATTGATCAGTCAAAATTTTAAATACACAAACTTTGTCGAATATCTTGTATGTATAATGCTTATTTAGTTTGCATTGTTTTCTGAACAGCATGTTCTGTGTTTCAGCCTCGAGCGACCCGAGTCGGACCACGAGGACACCAGTGACGACCACAAAAAAGCCTGCTACACAGGGTAGGTAGGAGAACCCAGCAGGTAGAAAGCCCACACTTTAATCCCCCCAACAATTAACAAGTTGGGGTATAGACCCGTGGGGGTTCTGACTTGCGTCTTGCATGTCATCGTATCCCAGTTGTGTCGATCGGTGCTCATGTTGTCAACCACTGGACTGTCTGTCTGTACCAGACTCCGCCATCTTATTGCTGGACTACTGCTGAGTGCGGCGTAAAACAACAAACAAACAAACAGACTGACATACTCCAATGTCATGTCTTATAAGATCTATCTAATATTTCCAAACAACAACTGTACTGACAGTATCATCTCATAAAGCTCAGTCCATCAAACGTTGACACTCGCCAGCCACACACAGAATAATGTTACAACAACTGGATGTGACAGAAAGATTTTAAACATTGGCTACATAATCCTTGATTACATGAACCAGCTGTCGTCCTTCCCCTTGATCCTTGTGTTGTCAGCCATGTTGGAAGTGGTTGATGACGTACCGTGTCACGTGTCACCACGTTGAGGTGTGAACCATGTAGATGTATGACGAAGATGTCTGGAAGTGTACAGAGTTTACTTTGTGTTACAGCGACTCCATCACCAGCAGACTGCGAGGACCTCTATGACGCCAGCGAAGCCGGGAACCTGGAGGAGGTGAAGCGGATCCTGTCTCAGGGCGTGGACGTCAATTGTAGGTGGGGAGGGTGGAGCGAGACACCGGTGATGGAGGCAGCATACAGGGGACACAGAGACGTGGTGGAGCTCCTGGTGAGTGAAGGGGCCGATGTGTCACTGGTGGACAGGGACGGTTACAACACCCTTCACTACGCCAGTTATGGAGGACACTTGGAGACGGTGAAGTTTGTGCTGTCTCTGCACGTGGTGGACATCGACGCCAGGGACAACTACGGGCAGACGGCGGCCGACCTGGCGAGATCCGGGGGACATACGCGAGTGTTGGATCTCCTCGTGTCCCGCGGCGCTCAGTGACGTCAGTGTCGTGTTTGTGTGGACGGTGGGGGGAGACCTGACAGTGACGTGGTGTGCCGTTCACGTCGTCGTGTGTACATATGTCTTTATTTACGTGAAACTGTTTGTTGTTTTTGGAGATGAATAAAACTTGTAAAAACTTTGTCAGACATTTTGTCATTTGTTGTGTTTGGAACTTCGCATCATCAGGTAAGAAAATTGTTAACTGAGTGTAAATAGAGATGATGTGTGATTTGTATGTAAGCACCGCACCTCGTGATATGTTCATGCATGTCGTCATATGTTTCTGTGCTAGTTTTACGCCATAAGTTTGTAATTAATCGTGAAAAACACAAAAAACCTGTTTGTTTACATCTCGCTGCACTCGGTGACGTCAGACCGAGACGAGGTTCGCCCAGCTGACGTGGCGCCAAATGTACAATGACAGTGACGTCACACTGTCGATGACGTCACGGCATTCCGGCTTAGGTCTAAACACTAAAGCTGCCTGCTGTTTTTTCGGCTAAATACGATATCAGTAATTCACAGGGCAGCACAATGCTGGCTTCGCGATATATGCAAGTACAGCACAGGCCTCATGTGGACGATATAGATTAACAAATGGAGATGTGTTGCATATTATTGCTGCTGAAATTTAAAAAGAAATATTTCTGTTTGGCGAGATATTTATTTTCTCTCTCCCATTTCACCATTTCATTCAAGCTACTTCCCAGCGGGTGACACCTTCTTTACACTCTCGTCTTACCACTGACCAGATTCCCAGATGAATTCAGAGCTATAGATAGGGTTTGGGTTATTTGTTGTTTTTCACCCAGGGGCAAGATGCCAGAGGGATATATATGTCCCTCCTCTTCAAACCTCACTTTGAAGTCGAATAAAATTCAAAATACATCAGACACGCAGATACACTTCACAGTTTTGTATACTGTGAACTTTGCGCCATATTAGATAGTGTTTACAAAATCACGTTTCACATGTACCGGTAATGAGACGCCTGTAACATTACGCGTATTTCAAATTTAGCTGTGATACATACATCCTTGAATTCCTCATACATTTTAGAATCAAATGACACATGGTCTCTGTCACCAATACAAAGTGCCGAGATCAAATCAAGCAAAATAAGTTAGGTGTGAAAACAACTCTGTGCTCGAAAAACTGCACTTGTTTGAAATGTAAACAAAGCTAAATACATATTTAACATTGTAGCATTTTCCCCTTTTTTAGCTATCCATTCGTCTATTCGTTCAGAATATGCATGGGAAGAGAATTGTAGGAAGAATTAGGGAATTAAAAATAGATACATTGCTATGGTGTGATATTTTTCAACAGAAATTTCTTGGGAGTGTCAAAGTTAATATTATAAGTTCATATAAACAACTTCCATGAATAGCGGTTTCATTTTATTTTAAAACTTTAACTGAATTTATTACTTTAACCAAATGGATATTTTGCGTTAAAATATACGCACACATTTCCAGGAGAATTGTCTTGATCTTGGAATAGTTTTTTTAGGTCGTTTGATAAACACAACAGTGATATCTAACGATTCGCAGGTGCGCGTTGTCACAAACGATTTACAAATTATTCCTCTCGTTTTGTATTATACAACCAAAATGTTCATCTTTTTCTAAATATTGTGATCACAGAATATTAAACTAATTACTTTATTTCTCCAAGAATTGTAAAAAGTGATTAGGGGAGGTAAATATATATTAATCAAACTACCAGTGTCGTCTTATTCAGATGCTGTCAAAGATATAAAACCAGCCATGACATCAAATAGAACGGTGTCATGTTTTTAGTATTTCATTACATTTGATGACAAGGCTAGTACTCAATTAATAATGGTGCAACATAAGCCAAATTACACTTGACCAGTCAGAAAAATGTTGTGATCTAAGGACTAATTTACAGCTTAGATAGGGCCATTCATTTTGCTATTACTTCTTTTTTTATTAAATAAGTTTCATCATTACTTACGGTAATATAAGGGAGTATACAGTTTCAATATCGATATTTGTGTTGGAATAGTTTGGTTACTCGTGAACAAAATACCACGAAAATATACTGTCCTTACCCACAGCTAATTCTCACCAGGTGACCTGAGTTTAAATAAACTGGAGCTAAGCATAGCTGAGTTATGCCCCTTTTCTTTTTACGTGCGTAACCTCTCTGCCGCCTTTTGACATCATAGAGAAAAATCAGTTTTCGTCATTTACGGCAGGCTACTTTTTGCATTGAATGTATGGCAGACAGACAGACACACAGACAATTTATTCAATAAAATCCACTGGCCCAAAATACATACATATGCACGAATACATAAAGCCTGCGCAAAATGACATTTACATTATTTACATTTTTTTTTCCTATAAATTCGCAGTGGATTATTTACTATTGACCCTAAGTTGATGAGCTTTGGATAAGAAAAATATATATTTTATATAAGGTATCATATGCATCTGAGGAAATAATAGAGATAAAGTTATGCTGAAGGTTAGAGGTAATGTATTTATCTAAAAGTGCATTACCGGAGCTGTAGGATTTACAAATTAATAATAAGTCTTTCATCATATAGTTAGGCATGGTATCTTCCAGTATTTACTGCTATTGGAAAGTTACTTAAAATCCTTTTTAAGTAAGATGGAAGTGGTGAATTTAAGTAATATTAAACATTTAGTAGCGATTTAAAATGTTTATAGGAATAAGTCAGATAAACTGTTCAAATTTAAAATCCAGGTTTGCCGCAAGTTGTCAAATAGTCTCTGTTTAAACATGGAAATAAAAACAATGTTATCCCCAAATTCTTGTGCTATCCCTGCATATCCAAATCCAAATCGGAATAAAATATTTTTAATGTGTGTGGCCCAGGTGGTGCGACCTGAATCATCCAGAACAGCTAGCATCTTGTAACACTGATATATGGTAGTCTCTCTGGGCCCAGGTGGTCCAGGTGGTCCAGGTGGTCCAGGTGGTGCGACCTGAATCATCCAGAACAGCTAGCATCTTGTAACACTGACATGGTAGTCTCTCCGGGCCCAGGTGGGTCAGTGATGGGAAGAAGTGGGTCAGTGATTGGGAATGATGGGTCAGTAATTGGGCGTGATGTGGAGCGGTGGGTCAGTGATGGGGAATGGTGGGTCAATGATTGGAAGTGGTGGGTCAGTGATGGGGAGCGGTGGGTCATTGATTGGAAGTGGTTGGTCAGTGATGAGGAGTGGTGGGTCATTGATTGGAAGTGGTGGGTCAGTGATAGGGAGTTGTGGGTCAGTGATAGGGAGTGGTGGGTTAGTGATGGGGAGTGGTGAGTCAGTCATGGGGAGTGGTGGGTCAGTGATTGGAAGTGGTGGGTCAGTGATTGGGAGTGATGGGTCAGTGATTGGGCGTGGTGGGTCAGTGATGGGGAGTGGTGGGTCAGTGATAGGGAGTGGTGGGTCAGTGATTGGGAGTGCTGGGTCAGTGATGGGGAGTGGTGGGTCAGTGATTGGAAGTGATGGGTCAGTGATAGGGAGTGGTGCATCAGTGATGGGGAGTGGTGGGTCAGTGATGGGAAGAAGTGGGTCAGTGATTGTGAGTGATGGGTCAGTGATTGGGCGTGGTGGGTCATTGATTGGAAGTGGTGGGTCAGTGATGGACTGAGAATACTTCCAACCAAACGTCAGTGATGGGCAGTGGTGGGTCAGTGATGGGGAATCGTGGGTCAATGATGGGAAGTGGTGGGTCAGTGATCTGGAGTGGTGGGTCAGTGATGGGGGGTGGTTGGTCAGTGATGGGAAGAAGTGGGTCATGGGTCAGTGATTGGTAGTGATGGGTCAGTGAATGGGCATGGTGGGTCAGTGATGGGGAAGTGATGGGTCAGTGATGGGGAATAGTGGGTCAATGATTGGAAGAGGTGGGTCAGTGATGGGGAGAGATGGGTCAGTGATGGGGAGCGGTGGGTCAGTGATGAGGAGTGGTTGGTCAGTGATGGAGAGCGGTGGGTCAGTGATAGGGAGCGGTGGGTCAGTGATAGGGAGCGGTGGGTCAGTGATGGAGAGCGGTGGGTCAGTGATAGGGGGTGGTGGGTCAGTGATGAGGAGTGGTGGGTCAGTGATTGGGCGTGGTGGGTCAGTGATGGGGAGTGATGCGGAGCGGTGGGTCAATGATGAAGAGTGGTGGGTCATTGATTGGAAGTGGTGGGTCAGTGATGGACTGAGAATACTTCCAACCAAACGTCAGTGATGGGCAGTGGTGGGTCAGTGATGGGGAATCGTGGGTCAATGATGGGAAGTGGTGGGTCAGTGATCTGGAGTGGTGGGTCAGTGATGGGGGGTGGTTGGTCAGTGATGGGAAGAAGTGGGTCATGGGTCAGTGATTGGGAGTGATGGGCATGGTGGGTCAGTGATGGGGAAGTGATGGGTCAGTGATGGGGAGTGGTGGGTCAGTGATGGGGAGCGGTGGGTCAGTGATGGGGAGTGGTGGGTCAGTGATGGGGAGTGGTGGGTCAGTGATGGGGAATGGTTGGTCAATGATTGGAAGAGGTGGGTCAGTGATGGGGAGAGATGGGTCAGTGATGGGGAGAGGTGGGTCAGTGATGAGGAGTGGTTGGTCAGTGATGGAGAGCGGTGGGTCAGTGATAGGGAGCGGTGGGTCAGTGATTGGGAGTGGTGGGTCATTGATTGGAAGTGGTGGGTCAGTGATGGACTGAGAATACTTCCAACCAAACGTCAGTGATGGGCAGTGGTGGATCAGTGATGGGGAATCGTGGGTCAATGATGGGAAGTGGTGGGTCAGTGATCTGGAGTGGTGGGTCAGTGATGGGGGGTGGTTGGTCAGTGATGGGAAGAAGTGGGTCATGGGTCAGTGATTGGGAGTGATGGGTCAGTGAATGGGCATGGTGGGTCAGTGATGGGGAAGTGATGGGGAGTGGTGGGTCAGTGATGGGGAATGGTGGGTCAATGATTGGAAGTGGTGGGTCAGTGATGGGGAGCGGTGGGCCAGTGATGGTGAGTGATGGGTCAGTGATTGGGAGTGGTGGGCCAGTGATAGGGAGGGGTGGGTCAGTGATGGAGAGTGGTGGGTCAGTGATTGGGAGTGGTGGGTCAGTGATAGGGAGCGGTGGGTCAGTGATGGAGAGTGGTGGGCCAGTGATGAGGAGTGGTGGGTCAGTGATGGGGAGAGGTGGGCCAGTGATGGGGAGTGGTGGGCCAGTGATGGGGAGTGGTGGGCCAGTGATGAGGAGTGGTGGGTCAGTGATGGGGAGAGGTGGGCCAGGGATGGGGAGCGGTGGGCCAGTGATGAGGAGTGGTGAGCCAGTCATGGGGAGAGGTGGGCCAGTGATGGGGAGTGGTGGGTCAGTGATGAGGAGTGGTGGGTCAGTGATGGAGAGTGGTGGGCCAGTGATAGGGAGTGGTGGGTCAGTGATGGGGGTTGGTGGGTCAATGATGGGAAGTGGTGGGTCAGTGATTGGGAGTGGTGGGTCAGTGACGGGGGGTGGTGGGTCAGTGATGGGAAGAAGTGTGTCAGTGATTGGGATTGGTGCGTCTGTGATTGGGAGTGGTGGGTCAGTAATGGGGAGTGGTGGGTCAGTGATAGGGAGTTGTGGGTCAGTAATAGGGAGTGGTGGGTTAGTGATGGGGAGTGGTGAGTCAGTCATGGGGAGTGGTGGGTCAGTGATTGGAAGTGGTGGGTCAGTGATTGGGCGTGGTGGGTCATTGATTGGAAGTGGTGGGTCAGTGATGGACTGAGAATACTTCCAACCAAACGTCAGTGATGGGCAGTGGTGGGTCAGTGATGGGGAATCGTGGGTCAATGATGGGAAGTGGTGGGTCAGTGATCTGGAGTGGTGGGTCAGTGATGGGGGGTGGTTGGTCAGTGATGGGAAGAAGTGGGTCATGGGTCAGTGATTGGTAGTGATGGGTCAGTGAATGGGCATGGTGGGTCAGTGATGGGGAAGTGATGGGCCAGTGATGGGGAATGGTGGGTCAATGATTGGAAGAGGTGGGTCAGTGATGGGGAGAGATGGGTCAGTGATGAGGAGTGGTGGGTCAGTGATAGGGAGCGGTGGGTCAGTGATGGAGAGCGGTGGGTCAGTGATAGGGAGTGGTGGGTCAGTGATGAGGAGTGGTGGGTCAGTGATTGGGCATGGTGGGTCAGTGATGGGGAGTGATGCGGAGCGGTGGGTCAATGATGAGGAGTGGTGGGTCATTGATTGGAAGTGGTGGGTCAGTGATGGACTGAGAATACTTCCAACCAAACGTCAGTGATGGGCAGTGGTGGGTCAGTGATGGGGAATCGTGGGTCAATGATGGGAAGTGGTGGGTCAGTGATCTGGAGTGGTGGGTCAGTGATAGGGGGTGGTTGGTCAGTGATGGGAAGAAGTGGGTCATGGGTCAGTGATTGGGAGTGATGGGTCAGTGAATGGGCATGGTGGGTCAGTGATGGGGAAGTGATCGGTCAGTGATGGGGAATAGTGGGTCAATGATTGGAAGAGGTGGGTCAGTGATGGGGAGAGATGCGGAGCGGTGGGTCAATGATGAGGAGTGGTGGGTCATTGATTGGAAGTGGTGGGTCAGTGATGGACTGAGAATACTTCCAACCAAACGTCAGTGATGGGCATGGTGGGTCAGTGATGGGGAAGTGATGGGTCAGTGATGGGGAGTGGTGGGTCAGTGATGGGGAGCGGTGGGTCAGTGATGGGGTGTGGTGGGTCAGTGATGGGGAGTGGTGGGTCAGTGATGGGGAGTGGTGGGTCAGTGATGGGGAATGGTGGGTCAATGATTGGAAGAGGTGGGTCAGTGATGGGGAGAGATGGGTCAGTGATGGGGAGCGGTGGGTCAGTGATGAGCAGTGGTTGGTCAGTGATGGAGAGCGGTGGGTCAGTGATAGGGAGCGGTGGGTCAGTGATGGGGAGTGGTGGGTCAGTGATAGGGATTGGTGGGTCAGTAATGGGGAGTGGTGGGTCAGTGATAGGGAGCGGTGGGTCAGTGATAGGGAGCGGTGGGTCATTGATGGAGAGTGGTGAGCCTGTCATGAGGAGTGGTGGGCCAGTGATAGGGAGTGGTGGGCCAGTGATAGGGAGTGGTGGGTCAGTGATGGAGAGTGGTGGGTCAGTGATGGGGAGTGGTGGGCCAGTGATAGGGAGTGGTGGGTAAGTGATTGGGAGTGGTGGGTCAGTGATGGGGAGTGGTGGGCCAGTGATAGGGAGTGGTGGGTCAGTGATGGGGAGTGGTGGGTCAGTGATGGAGAGTGATGGGTCAGTGATGGGGAGTGGTGGGCCAGTGATAGGGAGTGGTGGGTCAGTGATTGGGAGTGGTGGGTCAGTGATGGGGGGTGGTGGGTCAGTGATGGGAAGAAGTGGGTCAGTGATTGGGATTGGTGGGTCAGTGATTGGGAGTGGTCGGTCAGCGATGGGCAGTGGTGGGTCAGTAATGGGGAGTGGTGGGTCAGTGATAGGGAGTGGTGGGTCAGTGATGGAGAGTGGTGGGTCAGTGATGGGGAGTGGTGGGCCAGTGATAGGGAGTGGTGGGTCAGTGATTGGGAGTGGTGGGTCAGTGATGGGGAGTGGTGGGCCAGTGATAGGGAGTGGTGGGTCAGTGATGGGGAGTGGTGGGTCAGTGATGGAGAGGGATGGGTCAGTGATGGGGAGTGGTGGGCCAGTGATAGGGAGTGGTGGGTCAGTGATTGGGAGTGGTGGGTCAGTGATGGGGGGTAGTGGGTCAGTGATGGGAAGAAGTGGGTCAGTGATTGGGATTGGTGGGTCAGTGATTGGGAGTGGTCGGTCAGCGATGGGCAGTGGTGGGTCAGTAATGTGGAGTGGTGGGTCAGTGATAGGGAGTGGTGGGTCAGTGATAGGGAGTGGTGGGTCAGTGATGGGGAGTGGTGAGTCAGTCATGGGGAGCGGTGGGTCAGTCATGGGGAGTGGTGGGTCAGTGATGAGGAGTGGTTGGTCAGTCATGGAGAGTGTAGGGCCAGTCATCGGGAGTGGTGGGTCAGTAATGGGGAGTGGCGAGTCAGTCATGGGGAGTGGTGGGTCAGTTATGAGGAGTGGTGGATGAGTGATGAGGAGTGGTGGGTCAGTGATGGAGAGTAGTGGGCCAGTCATGGGGAGTGGTGGGTCAGTGATGAGGAGTGGTGGGTCAGTGGAGGGTCAGGGATGGGGAGTGGTGGGCCAGTCATGGGGAGTGGTGGGTCAGTGATGAGGAGTGGTGGGTCAGTGATGGAGAGTGGTGGGCCAGTGATAGGGAGTGGTGGGCCAGTGATAGGGAGTGGTGGGTCAGTGATGGGGAGTGGTGAGTCAGTCATGGGGAGTGGTGGGTCAGTGTTTGGAAGTGGTTGGTCAGTGATTGGGAGTGGTGGGTCAGTGATGGACTGAGAACACTTGCAACCAAATGTCAGTGATGGGGAGTGATGGGTCAGTGATGGAGAGTAGTGGGCCAGTCATGGGGAGTGGTGGGTCAGTGAATAGGAGTGGTGGGCCAGTGATAGGGAGTGGTGGGCCAGTGATAGGGACTGGTGGGTCAGTGATGGGGAGTGGTGAGTCAGTCATGGGGAGTGGTGGGTCAGTGGAGGGTCAGGGATGGGGAGTGGTGGGTCAGTAATGGGGAGTGGTGGTCAGTGATGGGGAGTTGTGGGTCAGTGATTGGGAGTAGTGGGTCAGTGATGGGGAGTGATGGGTCAGTGATGGGGAATGGTGGGTCAATGATTGGAAGAGGTGGGTCAGTGATGGGGAGAGATGGGTCAGTGATGAGGAGTGGTGGGTCAGTGATAGGGAGCGGTGGGTCAGTGATGGAGAGCGGCGGGTCAGTGATAGGGAGTGGTGGGTCAGTGATGAGGAGTGGTGGGTCAGTGATTGGGCATGGTGGGTCAGTGATGGGGAGTGATGCGGAGCGGTGGGTCAATGATGAGGAGTGGTAGGTCATTGATTGGAAGTGGTGGGTCAATGATGGACTGAGAATACTTCCAACCAAACGTCAGTGATGGGCAGTGGTGGGTCAGTGATGGGGAATCGTGGGTCAATGATGGGAAGTGGTGGGTCAGTGATCTGGAGTGGTGGGTCAGTGATAGGGGGTGGTTGGTCAGTGATGGGAAGAAGTGGGTCATGGGTCAGTGATGGGGGGTGGTGGGCCAGTGATAGGGAGTGGTGGGTCAGTGATGGGGAGTGGTGGGTCAGTGATGGAGAGTGGTGGGTCAGTGATGGGGAGTGGTGGGCCAGTGATAGGGAGTGGTGGGTCAGTGATTGGGAGTGGTGGGTCAGTGATGGGGAGTGGTGGGCCAGTGATAGGGAGTGGTGGGTCAGTGATGGGGAGTGGTGGGTCAGTGATGGAGAGTGGTGGGTCAGTGATGGGGAGTGGTGGGCCAGTGATAGGGAGTGGTGGGTCAGTGATTGGGAGCGGTGGGTCAGTGATGGGGGGTGGTGGGTCAGTGATGGGAAGAAGTGGGTCAGTGATTGGGATTGGTGGGTCAGTGATTGGGAGTGGTCGGTCAGTGATGGGCAGTGGTGGGTCAGTAATGGGGAGTGGTGGGTCAGTGATAGGGAGTGGTGGGTCAGTGATAGGGAGTGGTGGGTCAGTGATGGGGAGTGGTGAGTCAGTCATGGGGAGCAGTGGGTCAGTCATGGGGAGTGGTGGGTCAGTGATGAGGAGTGGTTGGTCAGTCATGGAGAGTGTAGGGCCAGTCATGGGGAGAGGTGGGTCAGTAATGGGGAGTGGCGAGTCAGTCATGGGGAGTGGCGGGTCAGTTATGAGGAGTGGTGGATCAGTGATGAGGAGTGGTGGGTCAGTGATGGAGAGTGGTGGGCCAGTGATAGGGAGTGGTGGGCCAGTGATAGGGAGTGGTGGGTCAGTGATGGGGAGTGGTGAGTCAGTCATGGGGAGTGGTGGGTCAGTGTTTGGAAGTGGTTGGTCAGTGATTGGGAGTGGTGGGTCAGTGATTGGGAGTGGTTGGTCAGTGATTGGGAGTGGTGGGTCAGTGATGGACTGAGAACACTTGCAACCAAATGTCAGTGATGGGGAGTGATGGGTCAGTGATGGAGAGTAGTGGGCCAGTCATGGGGAGTGGTGGGTCAGTGAATAGGAGTGGTGGGCCAGTGATAGGGAGTGGTGGGCCAGTGATAGGGAGTGGTGGGTCAGTGATGGGGAGTGGTGAGTCAGTCATGGGGAGTGGTGGGTCAGTGGAGGGTCAGGGATGGGGAGTGGTGGGCCAGTGATAGGGAGTGGTGGGCCAGTGATAGGGAGTGGTGGGTCAGTGATGGGGAGTGGTGAGTCAGTCATGGGGAGTGGTGGGTCAGTGTTTGGAAGTGGTTGGTCAGTGATTGGGAGTGGTGGGTCAGTGATGGACTGAGAACACTTGCAACCAAATGTCAGTGATGGGGAGTGATGGGTCAGTGATGGAGAGTAGTGGGCCAGTCATGGGGAGTGGTGGGTCAGTGAATAGGAGTGGTGGGCCAGTGATAGGGAGTGGTGGGCCAGTGATAGGGACTGGTGGGTCAGTGATGGGGAGTGGTGAGTCAGTCATGGGGAGTGGTGGGTCAGTGGAGGGTCAGGGATGGGGAGTGGTGGGTCAGTAATGGGGAGTGGTGGTCAGTGATGGGGAGTTGTGGGTCAGTGATTGGGAGTAGTGGGTCAGTGATGGGGAGTGATGGGTCAGTGATGGGGAATGGTGGGTCAATGATTGGAAGAGGTGGGTCAGTGATGGGGAGAGATGGGTCAGTGATGAGGAGTGGTGGGTCAGTGATAGGGAGCGGTGGGTCAGTGATGGAGAGCGGCGGGTCAGTGATAGGGAGTGGTGGGTCAGTGATGAGGAGTGGTGGGTCAGTGATTGGGCATGGTGGGTCAGTGATGGGGAGTGATGCGGAGCGGTGGGTCAATGATGAGGAGTGGTAGGTCATTGATTGGAAGTGGTGGGTCAATGATGGACTGAGAATACTTCCAACCAAACGTCAGTGATGGGCAGTGGTGGGTCAGTGATGGGGAATCGTGGGTCAATGATGGGAAGTGGTGGGTCAGTGATCTGGAGTGGTGGGTCAGTGATAGGGGGTGGTTGGTCAGTGATGGGAAGAAGTGGGTCATGGGTCAGTGATGGGGGGTGGTGGGCCAGTGATAGGGAGTGGTGGGTCAGTGATGGGGAGTGGTGGGTCAGTGATGGAGAGTGGTGGGTCAGTGATGGGGAGTGGTGGGCCAGTGATAGGGAGTGGTGGGTCAGTGATTGGGAGTGGTGGGTCAGTGATGGGGAGTGGTGGGCCAGTGATAGGGAGTGGTGGGTCAGTGATGGGGAGTGGTGGGTCAGTGATGGAGAGTGGTGGGTCAGTGATGGGGAGTGGTGGGCCAGTGATAGGGAGTGGTGGGTCAGTGATTGGGAGCGGTGGGTCAGTGATGGGGGGTGGTGGGTCAGTGATGGGAAGAAGTGGGTCAGTGATTGGGATTGGTGGGTCAGTGATTGGGAGTGGTCGGTCAGTGATGGGCAGTGGTGGGTCAGTAATGGGGAGTGGTGGGTCAGTGATAGGGAGTGGTGGGTCAGTGATAGGGAGTGGTGGGTCAGTGATGGGGAGTGGTGAGTCAGTCATGGGGAGCAGTGGGTCAGTCATGGGGAGTGGTGGGTCAGTGATGAGGAGTGGTTGGTCAGTCATGGAGAGTGTAGGGCCAGTCATGGGGAGAGGTGGGTCAGTAATGGGGAGTGGCGAGTCAGTCATGGGGAGTGGCGGGTCAGTTATGAGGAGTGGTGGATCAGTGATGAGGAGTGGTGGGTCAGTGATGGAGAGTGGTGGGCCAGTGATAGGGAGTGGTGGGCCAGTGATAGGGAGTGGTGGGTCAGTGATGGGGAGTGGTGAGTCAGTCATGGGGAGTGGTGGGTCAGTGTTTGGAAGTGGTTGGTCAGTGATTGGGAGTGGTGGGTCAGTGATTGGGAGTGGTTGGTCAGTGATTGGGAGTGGTGGGTCAGTGATGGACTGAGAACACTTGCAACCAAATGTCAGTGATGGGGAGTGATGGGTCAGTGATGGAGAGTAGTGGGCCAGTCATGGGGAGTGGTGGGTCAGTGAATAGGAGTGGTGGGCCAGTGATAGGGAGTGGTGGGCCAGTGATAGGGAGTGGTGGGTCAGTGATGGGGAGTGGTGAGTCAGTCATGGGGAGTGGTGGGTCAGTGGAGGGTCAGGGATGGGGAGTGGTGGGTCAGTAATGGGGAGTGGTGGTCAGTGATGGGGAGTTGTGGGTCAGTGATTGGGAGTAGTGGGTCAGTGATGGGGAGTGGTGGGCCATTTATGGGGAGTGGTGGGTCAGTGATGGGGAGTGGTGGGTCTGTGATGGGGAGTGGTGGGTCAGTGATGGAGAGTGGTGGGTCAGTGGTGTAGAGGGATGGGTCAGTGATGAGGAGTGGTGGTCAGTGATGGTGAGTAGTGGGTCAGTGATGGGGAGTAGTGGGTCATTGATGGGGAGTGGTTGGTCAGTCATGGGGAGTCGTGGGTCATTGATGGGGAGTGGTGGGCCAATGATGGGGAGTGGTGAGTCAGTCATAGGGAGTCGTGGGTCAATGATGGGGAGTGGTGGGCCAGTGTTGGGGAGATGGATCAGTGATGGGGAGTGGTTATCAGAGGTTCATTCAGACCACATAGATCATTCAGGCCACAGAGGATCTTTCAGACCACAAAGGATCATGCACACCACAGTGGATCATTCAGACCAAAGAGGATCATTCACACTACAGAGGATCATTCATACTACAGAGGATCATTCACACAACAGAGAATCATTCACACCACAGAGGATGATTCACACCATATAGGATCATTCAGACCACAGAGGATCATTCACACAACATTTGAATAATTCACACTACAGAGGACACTTCACACTATAAAGGGATAATTCACACCAGAAGATCTTCCACACCGCATATGATAATTCACACCACAGAGGATCATTCTAACCACAGACGATCATTTACCCTACAGAGGAAAAATCACACCACATGAGATCATTCAGACCACAAAGGATCATTCACACTATAGAGGATCATTCACACTACCGAGGATCATTCACACCACAGAAGACCATTCACACCACAGAGGATCATTCACACAAGAGCGGATAATTCACACTACAGAGGATCATTCACACTACAGAGTATCATTCACACTGCAGAGGTTCATTCACACCACAGAGGATCATTTGCACCTCAGAGAATCATTCGCACCACAAATGATCATTCACACGACAGAGGATCATTTACACGACAGAGGATCATTCACACTACAGAGGATCATTCAGACCACAGTGGGTCATTCAGACCACAGAGGATCATTCACACTACAGAGAATCATTCAGACCACAGAAGATCATTCATACTACAGAGGATCATTCACTCTACAGAGAATCATTCAGACCACAGAGGATCATTAACACTACAGAGGATCATACACGACAGAGGATCGTTCAGACCACAGAGGATCATTCACACTACAGAGGATCATTCAGACCACAGAGGATCATTCACACAAGAGAGGATCATTCACACGACAGAGGATCATTCGCACGACAGAGGATCATTCACAGTACAGAGGATCATTCACACTGCAGAGGATCATTCACACTACAGAGGATTGTTCAGACCACAGAGGATCATTCACACTACAGAGGATCATTCAGACCACAGAGGATTATTCACAGTACAGAGGATCATTCACACGAAAGAGGATCATTCGCACGACAGAGGATCATTCACACTACAGAGGATTGTTCAGACCACAGAGGATCATTCACACTACAGAGGATCATTCAGACCACAGAGGATTATTCACAGTACAGAGGATCATTCACACGAAAGAGGATCATTCACACGACAGAGGATCATTCACCCGACATAGGATTATTCACACTACAGAGGATCATTCACACGACAGAGGATCATTCACACCACAAAGGATCATTCACGCTACAGAGATTCATTCACACCACAGAGATCCATTCAGACCACAGAGGATCATTCACACTACAGAGGATCATTCACACTACAGAGGATCATTCACACTACAGAGGATGATTCAGACCACAGAGGATCATTCACACTACAGAGGATCATTCAGACCACAGAGGATCATTCACACTACAGAGGATCATTCACACTACAGAGGATCATTCGCACATCAGAGGATCATTCACACCACAGAGGATCATTCACGCTACAGAGATTCATTCACACCACAGAGATCCATTGAGACCACAGAGGATCATTCATACCACACAGGATCATTCACACTACAGAGGATCATTCACACGACAGAGGATCATTCACCCGACAGAGGATTATTCACACTACAGAGGATCATTCACACGACAGAGGATCATTCACACCACAGAGGATCATTCACGCTACAGAGATTCATTCACACCACAGAGATCCACTCAGACCACAGAGGATCATTCACACTACAGAGGATCATTCACACTACAGAGGATCATTCACACTACAGAGGATCATTCAGACCACAGAGGATCATTCACACTACAGAGGATCATTCACACTACAGAGGATCATTCGCACGACAGAGGATCATTCACACGACAGAGGATCATTCGCACTACAGGGGATCGTTCACACAACAGAGGATCATTCACGCTACAGAGATTCATTCACATGACAGAGGATCATTCACCCGACATAGGATTATTCACACTACAGAGGATCATTCACACGACAGATGATCATTCACACCACAAAGGATCATTCACGCTACAGAGATTCATTCACACCACAGAGATCCATTCAGACCACAGAGGATCATTCACACTACAGAGGATCATTCACACTACAGAGGATCATTCAGACCACAGAGGATCATTCACACTACAGAGGATCATTCACACGACAGAGAATCATTCAGACCACAGAGGATCATTCACACTACAGAGGATCATTCAGACCACAGAGGATCATTCACACTACAGAGGATCATTCACACTACAGAGGATCATTCGCACGACAGAGGATCATTCACACTACAGAGGATCATTCACACGACAGAGGATCATTCACACCACAGAGGATCATTCACGCTACAGAGATTCATTCACACCACAGAGATCCATTCAGACCACAGAGGATCATTCACACTACAGAGGATCATTCACACTACAGAGGATCATTCAGACCACAGAGGATCATTCACACTACAGAGGATCATTCACACTACAGAGGATCATTCAGACCACAGAGGATCATTCACACTACAGAGGATCATTCACACGACAGAGGATCATTCGCACTACAGAGGATCATTCACACGACAGAGGATCATTCACACCACAGAGGATCATTCACACCACAGAGGATCATTCACACTACAGAGGATCATTCACACTACAGAGGATCATTCAGACCACAGAGGATCATTCACACTACAGAGGATCATTCACACGACAGAGAATCATTCAGACCACAGAGGATCATTCACACTACAGAGGATCATTCAGACCACAGAGGATCATTCACACTACAGAGGATCATTCACACCACAGAGGATCATTCGCACATCAGAGGATCATTCACACCACAGAGGATCATTCACGCTACAGAGATTCATTCACACCACAGAGATCCATTCAGACCACAAAGGATCATTCATACCACACAGGATCATTCACACTACAGAGGATCATTCACACGACAGAGGATCATTCACCCGACAGAGGATTATTCACACTACAGAGGATCATTCACACGACAGAGGATCATTCACACCACAGAGGATCATTCACGCTACAGAGATTCATTCACACCACAGAGATCCACTCAGACCACAGAGGATCATTCACACTACAGAGGATCATTCACACTACAGAGGATCATTCACACTACAGAGGATCATTCAGACCACAGAGGATCATTCACACTACAGAGGATCATTCACACTACAGAGGATCATTCGCACGACAGAGGATCATTCACACCACAGAGGATCATTCGCACTACAGGGGATCGTTCACACCACAGAGGATCATTCACGCTACAGAGATTCATTCACACGACAGAGGATCATTCACCCGACATAGGATTATTCACACTACAGAGGATCATTCGCACTACAGGGGATCGTTCACACCACAGAGGATCATTCACGCTACAGAGATTCATTCACACCACAGACATCTATTCAGACCACAGAGGATCATTCATACTACAGAGGATCATTCACACTACAGAGGATCATTCAGACCACAGAGGATCATTCACACTACAGAGGATCATTCACACGACAGAGGATCATTCGCACTACAGAGGATCATTCACACGACAGAGGATCATTCACACCACAGAGGATCATTCACACCACAGAGGATCATTCACACTACAGAGGATCATTCACACTACAGAGGATCATTAGCAAGACAGAGGATCATTCACACTACAGAGGATCATTCAATCACTTGTAACAGAATACATAATCACGAGGTACTTTACCTTCAATGTCAAATTACAGAACTATCCATATACCCGAAGAGAATACTTGATACTATCAATACATGCCAACATGATAGAAACACACGTTGTGACAAGGGAAATCCTACAAAACAAATATGTTGCCAGCGAAATCAATGACTACGTTGACAGACAGCTAGCCTACGTTATTAAATCTGTCAATACACTTCGCTGACAATGAATAGTTTTACCACTCAATAACATGCTTGTTTGTTACAATATCCAAATATGAATCAAGAACAATCTTTTTATTTTTTCTATTTTTAACTTTAAGAATAGAGACAGGTTGAATGGTTTAAACCACTTAAATAACTTGCATCAGAGCCTTTCAGAATAATTATTTTTTCAATCTGAGTTGTTTCATTTTATGGTACGTAATTCTTTCGCCAGAATCCCAGATATCAGAAATTGAATACACTTACAGCTCATCTTAACAACTCGTTTGGAATATCTTCACAAACATTTTCGTGTAGAGGTATGTGGCGAAAACAAGTCTTTACAAAAACTTTGCTGTTGGATTATTTCTTTAGGTTCACACTAAACTTTTCAAACAATCATCCAGGCCTACAATAAGCATAACATCTGTCTTCATCGATGACCATATTCATCATCACTGTCCAATGGTCAACTGTGACATAAGCCATGTTTACCTGGCGATGCCTCCCCTTGTCGGACAAGAAATGTTCATTCGGCATAGCCTGGCGACAGCACCCATTCCTTTTAGGCCTTTCTGAAGACCATCTGAAAATAACAAAACCATCACATGACTAGAGGACCTAGACCAGTCTCTGAAATTAACTTATCTTACAGAAAAATTGTTGGTAAATCATCTTAATTAAGAAATGATGAAAAGGAGCCCAGAGACTCTTCATTTCCTGATATTGCAGTAATCTAGACTTGCCCACTATTATGGACAGACATGAATAGAGGACCATGAAAGTCACACAGGTTTGAAACAGTGACTGTTCCAACTTGGAAATCTCTGCCTGCTGCCAAACATTTGTAGTGTAGATGGTCCCAGGCCATGACCATCTTAACCTGAACAATACGACAATGGGGAGCACATGACCACACTGAAATTGCATAGTCAGCAAAACGCAAATTAATCTTGAGAAACACTACATAGGATTAACAAGATTACCATGGCTGAAACTCAGTTCATAAGCAGACTATGCCAAGTCTAACCTTGACCTGCCTTAGACATGTGCCAGTCATGTTTTACTCAACAAAGAGCATGCCAAAACTGGTAGTGTTATTGCAATTCATCGGTACACAGGCGCATCGTCAGCAAACTTTGCACGATACGATACCCGATACATTTAATTTGGCATCGATTCCCATTTAACCCCATGTCGATTGTCCATGATGATCTCTCATCTATATGAATAAGCAAGTACAAACTATTTTTTAAATTCCTCATAACTTTTTGGCCGTCCTACGGATACGAAACCGGCCCGATAACAAAACTGACCAGCTTTTCCTTGCTGCCTGGCATAATACAATACATAAACTGTTTGTTTCTTATCCTATTCTCATACAGAATGGTTGGCTTGATTCATTGTCATGTTTGATGGGAATTAGTCAGTTGTCCTTCTATGAAACTCTATTCTCAGTCTAATGACTGGGATTTCCTCATAAAATGTCATAGATACAGTATTGAGATACAAATCACATGGTGGCTTCTGTATCAAGATATGTATCACATCGTGTAACGCCTGTACTGCGACATCCCTACAAACTGGTCATATCTTGGATTTAAACCCCCAATATTCTTCTAATTAAAGTTGGATATGGTGTTGCATGGTGCCGCAATCAATATTTACTGTGGTCAACAGCATGAGAGAAATAAGCAAAGTTTGAACCTGAGAGTCTTGTAAATGTGAGTGAGTGAGTGAGTATGGTTTTACCCCGCTTTTAGCAATATTCCAGCAATATCACGGAGGGGGACACCAGAAATGGGCTTCACACATTGAACCCATGTCGGGAATCGAACCTGGGTCTTCGGCGTGACGGGCGAAAGCTTTAACCACTAGGCTACCCGGTGCTTGCTGTAAAAGGCGACTATGCTTGTCGTAAGAGGCGACTAACCAATGTCCTTGATGGTACAGAGTCTGACAACAGGTAGGAACACATGTCCTTGATGGTACAGAGTCTGACAACAGGCAGTAACCAATGTCCTTGATGGTACAGAGTCTGACAACAGGCAGTAGCAAATGTCCTTGATGGTACAGAGTCTGACAACAGGCAGGAACAGATGTCCTTGATGGTACAGAGTCTGACAATAGGCAGGAACAGATGTCTATGATGGTACAGAGTCTGACAACAGGCAGGAACAGATGTCTATGATGGTACAGAGTCTGACAACAGGCAGGAACAGATGTCTATGATGGTACAGAGTCTGACAACAGGCAGGAACAGATGTCTATGATGGTACAGAGTCTGACAACAGGCAGGAACACATATCCTTGATGGTACAGAGTCTGACAACAGGCAGGAACAGATGTCTATGATGGTACAGAGTCTGACAACAGGCAGGAACAAATATCCTTGATGGTACAGAGTCTGACAACAGGCAGGAACAGATGTCTATGATGGTACAGAGTCTGACAACAGACAGGAACAAATGCCCTTGATGGTACAGGTTACACACAAGCAAATATTTTCCCATAGACTTCTGTAGTAACGTTATATTTTTGTTAAAAATAACTAAGCATCCAACAGCTTTAGCCTGTATGTGTGTGCACAGCTTGGCCTAAGAGTAGCAATAAAAACATAAAAAATGACCAGCTTAGCCAGTTCCTTTTCCGAGTACAGGAAGCTAAACACACCACCCCCAGTTTCGCACCAAATGTCACCTACCTACTCATCATGTTGGAAAAGACAGTACTAAATATAGAAAAACATGGTCAGTTTTAATAACTGGATGGATGTAGATTTGAAAGACATAAAAATCTTACAGAAAATTCTCCAATCACAGCCTGCAGATATCTCTCGATCTGCACTGAAGGCTCCCTACGAAAACCCAGTGTCCCAACTGGTTCTGATTTGGTGTAGTAGAACCTGTAGACAAATCAGAATACATTTGCACTTGTCAAATCTGTGATTTATGTATTGTATATATATGTAGCTTCTCAGAAAAAAAACGGAAATTAGATTAAACTTTACCACTTGTTCCTATCCAGCATGTCTATATGGCACCAGAATACATAGTTTTGATGCACAGAAACAGTTGTGAGAGTTTAAGGATGTACACTTCATCAATGTTTTACAAAAGGTATTTCTGTATTAATAAAGAAGTTTCTACCTCCATGCACTGACCATGGGAGTTCATTTATATTTCATAAAAGGGGTCAAGGGTCAATTCTATAAATGAATCAGGCTGCATAGATCATATCACCCTAACATATTTTTTGGACTAAAAAAATTGAACAAATCTTTAAACCTCAAAACCAGTAACAATACATATTTAAAATTGAGTAGTGGTCTGTTGTTTGCCTTCCTTTGCTGACATCATCAGAACATAGCAGAGTCTGCTACATTCATGGAATACGGTTTTGACACTGGTTTTTGATGCGATTGATATTGTTTGAGATTGCTCGAACTTACACCAACTATTGTTTATATAATTAAACACTCAAATGGCTGTCAGCATTTGGTAAATCATCTATGGAGGGGCTATCACAAATGTTTGTGCTTTCATTTACTCCAAAAATCAAAAGTACAATCACCTACGATAAAGGCTGGTGACATAAGTACACATGGAAAGGAATCAGAAAAAAAATCTCAAAATTGGACAGAGAGCATGGAATTCAGGCCAACAATAAGCAAGGGACACATTAAGCAGCTTTAAAGTCATCATATATGTAAGGCTGGATAATGAACTTTACCAGAAAATAGGAAGTAAAGGGGTGCATTGTTGCCAGCAATCTCAAACGCTGACCAGTGAACCACACGGCCTATTAAAGCAAAGCAACGGAAATGGACGCTCAAGTAGAAGAAAGCTCTTTGAAAGTTGAAACCACAACATGGAAGGAAATTACACTTAACTCTATTGATTTATTTAGTTAAGACTTTAAAATACTCACAGGACATCAAACATACTTACTGTTTAATGTTTCAAGGTGGCTAAACTTGCTAATTTCAGTTATTTGCCAGTTTCAATGAAACAAAGTTAAAAGTCCATATGATTTTGAAAATGTACAGCTTATCCTGACATAAATGTAATTCTTTTTATTCACAATTAACAGTGTCATGCAATACCAGCTTAAAATAGTGTTTCTCTCCAATAATTTATGGGTTTATAGGGGAATGAAAGATAAAATGCATTTTACTAAACAGGGGAGATAATTTAGTATTGTCGAACACTATCACATTCTTTACAGATGATTTCAGAACCATAATGTTACATTCCAAAAGAGCCAGTGGATATTATTTTTATCTAAGCAGGTTCTGGGACTGGTGTATAGCCCTTACTCTATGCACAGTGAGGCATTAAGGGAGCACTGTCAGAAATGTCTAGTGCATGAGTGTGATCTTATTACAGACTTGATAGTGAGCAACAGAGGGGACTCAAGTGGACTGGGCTTCTTTAATGTACTTAATGTACCTACATGTCCAAGTTCCACAATTTCTACAAGGTAATAGAGCGCAGCGAGGCAAAACAAGGGTTGTCAATCACACACTGCCAACACCGGACTTCAGATCAGCTTCTCTAAATGCCAAATTGGATGTGAAAACTTCTACTTCTTCTGCATGAGTGCACATATACCTCCCCAGTCAACATCAGGCATGCTAACAGCTGAAAAAAAGTGTTCAGACAATATCAAATGGCAAACCAGTTAGGATATAACAGCCAGGAGTCAGTTCTTGAGGGAACAAAATAAATATTTGAAAGTCATACGAGTGAAAAAGAAGTCTGTTTTAGGAAACTTAATAGAAAAATCTTTCATTCACACAAAAGCACCTAACAGAAAGATATATTGGTATGCTACATTTTTTACTATAAATAAGGGGATTTGTGACATATTCTGCTGTCAGCAGTGTACATGCTTCATACTCAAGATAACGGCATTGCGTAACTTGACCGGCAAGCGATGGACACAAGGCAGAAATTGTTGTGGCAGTGGTGAATTTATCCTAATTTGTTGTCAAATTCATCAGTTTCAACAAATTCAGAAGGCAGGAGGAGGGCTTGATGGACAGAGGTACCCTGGGGGGTTCGTCCTGAGTTCGACCACAATACGAAGCAACATTCATTTCCAGGCCATCCAAATGCTCCATTCAACCCAAAATGTCCCCAACTTCACTGTCTTTATTTTTAAATTTGCCTCCATGGTGTATCCATGGTGAAATATAAACAGGAAAGCATGTAAAGTAGGAATTACTGAAATGTGCACTCACCCTACAGGTTACACACAACCAAATGTTTTCCATTGACTTCTATAGTAAAGTTATATTTCTTTTAAAAATAACTAAGAATTCAACAGCTATAACCTGTACGTGTGTGCACAGTTTGGCCTTAGAGTAGCAATAAAAACATAAAAAATGACCAGCTTAGCCAGCTCCGTTGCTGAGTAGAGGAAGCTAAACACACCACCCCCAGTTTCGCACCAAATGTCACCTACTTGAAAATAGCTATGCTCACATAAAGGACAAGTCAACTTGTTGAAAAGGTCAGCACCAAATTAAATATTGAAAAATATGGTCGGTTTTAATTACTGGATGGATGTACATTTAAAAAACATAAAAATCTTACACAATACCATCCAATCACAGCCTGCAGATGACTCTCGATCTGCACTGAAGGCTGAAAAACCACACTGATTTAGTGTAGTAGAACCTGTAATGACGACCAAGTCATTCATTTATAGTTGTAAGGAAATATCATATTTTGGTGTAGCAGACGCCCCTGAGCTCCTTACAGTGGTGGACCATGGACTTGTGTGTGCAGAGCCTTCCATTATTCTAAAACAATGCTATAGCATTATTCAAACTAATTCTTTTTGTGTAATGAGGTGAAAACATATTTAATGAAAATATTAATTACATTATTTCGGTACTAAAATCTGATTTTGTATTTTTTTAAGGTGAGTGAATAAGCCAACTGTAACAGACAGATACAAGAGTTACCTCCCTTTCATTCAAGTAACACAAGCTCCTTCCCAGCGCGTGTGACACGTTCGTTACACTCTCGGTAACATAGCTCCGGGAACGTACTATCGCTGTGAGGAGCTTGCAAGTAACAGTTAATTCTCAACACCTATCAAAGTCATTTATCCCGTAATGAGTGAATATTTTAATCTTTTTTTACATCAATGTTTCTCTTGAAGAAGTTTTTTTGCTCACAAAGTTCACACTCAAAATGATCATGAAGCCACTGTGCAACCTTATCATTTTCTGACAAACATTGAGAAATTGACAATTGTTGATATATATATATAACAGAATAGGTTGATGTTACAGATTCACAATCTCTCAGTAATAAACCATTACTAAAATGAAAATTGGCACAATCAAATAAATTGACAATTTTTTATATATATATAACAGACTGTGCACTAAATATAACACACTTATATACATTAAATAGAGCATGGGGTGGGGGTGTGGGTGGGGTGGGGTTTGGTGGGTCGGGAAGATTATTACAATCACCCTATCTGCCCCACCCCACCCCCCATGAATCATTGCTGTACAATATTTCATACAAGCACACTGTACTTTACATTAATTAAAACATAAATTGAGTTATTTGTTGTAACACATCACAACATAATTGATCCTCCTAACTACGTTGAAACTATGTTCTTTAGTGATAATAAACATGTTTTAGTCACAAACACGTGATTGACAATGTGAACAAATTGAAATGGTTCAGCCGGACAAAGTTTGTTGTTAAACTTTAAACACATATCACAGTTTGTCATCGCGAAATTTACAGTGCACAAAATACCCCAATGTCATAAATATATTCTCCTTTACAACATACTTACATATACTGCTTCAAATTGCGAGGATTGTAGCTGGATTGTTAAAAAAACACTGTAGTAAATTCGATCGTGTTGGTCCGAAGGGAAGTAACTGCGTAGTTATGTAAAAACTGCATACCGTTAATAGAAATAGGGTGGGGTCCGATTTAATTTCTTTTTTTTATATATTGTCCCTTATAAATTAAATCTAAAACACACTGGAAATTATAAAAAATGATTGCAGAAGAGAATACACCTATTTAAAACCGCGTATTCGGCTGAATTGATAGTTTCAAGAATAACTGTTGACTTAATCAATGAAACTCAACTTCGAAGAAAATTCTAACAAGCGTATGGTCGACGAAGTCATCTATATCCCCCGCCTATTTTAACACGTTAAACCAGGTAACTGACCCAACATTTCTCTTAGCCCATGTCAAAATAGCTGCAATGGAAATTCTAAAATATACATTTCTAAAACTCCTTAATATCAAATGTCACCAGTTCAGTATGTGCTTTATATATAGACATGCAATGTTTGGCAAGGAAATATTTAACAGTTTATTTGTCATACTCCATAAGTGAACCCACCCTATAATAGAACCTAAGTGAAACTTGTTGTCATGGAAACATAAACAATAAAACTTTCTAAAAGTGCTAAATATCAAAAGGCACCAGTTCAGTATGTGTCTGGTAAACATGCAAGGTTTTGTAAGAAATTATTTAACGGTTTTTGAGTTATGCTCCGGAAACGATTTCGGGACGCACACACACACGCACACACGCACGCACGCACGCACACACACATGTACACACACACACGCACACATGTACACACACACACACACGGACGGAACCCATTTGTATATCCCCCGCCAACTTCGTTGGGGCGGGGGATAACAATACCAGCTTATGAAATACGCACGCAACCTTTACCCTAGTTTGTGATGTACGCTGATTTTTCCGCTTTCTGCGTAAATCAAGGAGTTAAGAGATTGGATTCGGAACCGACCCTCCGAGGTGTGGTAAACTAGCTTTGAGAATAAGTGCAGGAAGAGTTACCTCCTCTTGCCATGATAATTGCTGAGAGACCATATATGGTCTCTGGCGTGAGCAAGAAAAAAGAATGTCGAGTGAAAGATATGAATGGACTAACCTGCAGATGCATGTGCCTAACAGTCCTGACCTGCGATGGAGATGCGACAAGACCGAGCGAGCACGCGTGTGTGTGGTGATGCCTGCCACAAGATTCAATGACCATGTGATGGAGGCAAACACCTTTTCCATTCGTGAACTCGCTTGTGATTGGTGCTTGCTGCTTGCTTCCGGGTTACGGAAATGGGCGAGCGGTGCCGAATGGCCGAACAGTGTGTTTCGGTGGTGGGCTAGCCTTGCTCCAAGGCTGTAATGAATAATGTCTGCTGATAAGTTCAAGGATTTTATAAAAACAATTCTATCGTAACGATCGGCGAGTCTACAAGGAGTTGTAGTCAAAACGGCATCGAAAGGTAAAGTCCAAACGGTCACAACTAAAAAGTAATAACGGTCAAACAGAAAATATAGAAGACAAACTCAAGTTTGCATTAATTTGTTTTACAGAAAAAGAGAACACATGTGAAGATAGATTTAAAGAAATAAAGAGTCCCAAAAGAGTAGAAGAAGTGTTATAATATTTGTGACTTGTTTCAAAAGAGTGTTGATGCTGCATTTAACGGCAAAAACGTCTCAACGCCAAAAAAACAAATATACAACACACATGCAGAAAATATAAATGACAATGAGAAACAAAATTGTAACAAAATAAATAAAAAATGAAAAAACAAGAAAGAAAGAATAGACTGGAATGAAAGAGAGCTGAATTTAAGATATTTGTAAGTAATTTGTGTTTGAAAAGGAAGCTTTGCTTATGGCTGAAAGTGGAAAGGGTCAACAGCGGACGATAGTTTGTTTTTTTTATAGATATTTTTCAAAGAATACGTGACTTGGAAAGCTTCTTGTAAAGCAACAAAGAACGCGCTGCGTGTGAAGACGGACGCAAGGTTTTAACTACTTGGGGATACAGACGAATACGATTGGTCGCTTTGTGGTGTTTAGGAAGCTGTCGCTAGGCGGAGTTTGTGTTTGACGCGGGGGGGGGGGGGGGGGGGGGGAGAGTGCCCTTTGAAAATACATACCAGAGACAGACTTGGTGCCTCTAGGGTTTGGTGTTGACGTCCTGAGTGATGGATTGCAATGATGTGCCACGTGGAAGTACGTGGGCCATGGTTTTGTGCCATGTCGTCTTTGTATAGCCATGTGGGTCCAAGAAAGCGGAGTCGACAAATGGAATGGGTGGCGTTATGACAACTTCCGGGTCAATATTACTTGGGTCATCGGCCAAGAGAGAACATAAAAAAGTTTTACAGTTGAGAGTGAATGAGAGTTCATCTTTGAATGTCTAGGATTCTGCTTAGTTTCCAACAATGTTGTATTCCTTTGCCTCAGGATTTGGAAAGCTGGCATTACCACATAGGTACCATTGGACAGCGGACCCTATTAATTTTCCTAGTTTTACCTCAACGTGTGACCCGTGAAGATTCAGGGGTAGAATAGAACTTCAGCAACCCATGCTTGTCGTAAAAGGCGACTAATGGGATCGTGTGGTCAGGCTCGCTGACTTGGTTGATGCATGTCATCGATCCCAATTGCGTGGATCGATGCTCATGATATTAATCACTGGATTGTCTAGTCCAGACTCGGTTATTTACAGACCGCCGTCATATAGCTGGAATATTGCTGAGTGCGGCGTAAAACAACAAACCAAGCAACCAACCTTAACATGTTGGAAGGTTTGGACCAGACAATCCAGTGATTGATATCATGAGCCTCGATCCACGCAGTTTGGATCGATGGCATGCATCAACCAAGTCAGCGAGCCTGACAACGCGATCCCGTTGGTCGCCTCTCACGACAAGCATTGTCGCCTTTTAGGGCAAGCATGGGTTGACCTATTCTCTACCGGATTTTCACAGGTCTGTATCCTAAATATCCTAAGTAAAACACAGTGATATGTTCGCGAAAGGAATAGGACATAGTAAATTTAATTGTTGCTAGGCTATGGGCGCAAATATACAAACTGTGGCTTGTCCATTCGTGACCACTGGTGTTTGGAAAAGACTTGCTGCAGAGTTTACTCTCTGGAATGATACAGCGAGTTGCGGATGTCTTCAAATCTCCTTGTGATTTTGCGACAGATAAAAGGGACACAATTAGCCAGTGCATGCATGATCTACATGTTGTTGTCGGCGCTCACCTTGTTTGAGCATTCGTTCAATAAAAAAGCACATGCACGATACTATTTGTGTAGGTATATGTCTATAGAAAGTAGTAAAACGTAGCCCAATGGACTTTGACGTCACAGACGTCTTGAAACTTATGACGTCAGAACTGGCGATGATGACGTCATACCACCTGGACTTGAACTCTGTGGCCTTGGTTCTGGGACAGCTGACAGTGACGCATTGTGTGGTCAAATTGTTGTTGGATTCGGCCAGAAATCTGATGAAATTCAGAGGAGGTTTTCTGCCCAATGCAACAACGTGTGTGACTAGATATGGAGTTGAAGAAATGTCATAATTGAACTCCTAATTGACATGTAATATACCGCCACGGAATGCCTTTTTAAAAGAGTCACAGGAAGAAAAAGAGTTGTATTATTTACGTTGATAATTTAAACTATCTACAAAGTCACGTGACCGCAGCCATACTGCTACGAAGCACAGGAACTCGACATTCGTGACCAACTCCTGTTATGCCGAGACAAGCCGAATAGCAGGTTACTGAAAGGGGCGAGTGGTGACAAATGAGGAACTCGATATTGTGTTGGTCAGTAAATATAGATATATATACCCCCCATTCAGGCCTGTTTGGCTCCATTCGTCACCACTCGCCCTTTTCCGGCTTGTCCCGGGATAACACGAGTTGGTCACGAATGGTTTGGCTCGGAAAACGAAGGCCTATGAGGCATAACAAGGGCATTTTCAAACTTATTGTTGGTTTCCTACTTTCACTGTGCAAAAAAGAAAGAAGGTTTTTTTCTGCGTTTACACTTCCCTTTTAAGTGAACTTGCCCTAGGATGTGACCAAATAGATTTGGTTGACGTGATGGATGTGTGTCATCATACCCGGCTTCATGGCTGACGATTGCTCACAATATCAATCAATGGTTTGTCTGGACCAGACTTATTTATTTTCTTGCTGCCATCACATTGTTTGAATATTGGAGTGCAGTGTTAAACAACAAGCATTATACGTGTATCTAAGTCATAGTTCAGTAAGCATATTCTGGTATGAGAACTTATGGGGTAGACTGCAGTATTTGGGTCCCCAAACTGGAACGAACGTTTTTATGTTTGCCTTCCTTGGTGTACTGATGAATCCGAGGACCGAAAACCTGGGAAAAGAATTTTTCCAAAGGTTTTATCTCCAACAGTAATTAGCACTCAACCTACATTTTATAACCAATCAGACGGTCGGATTTTCCTGACAAAATAGACACTAAATGATTAAGAACTCAAGGCTAAATGCCTCTACATGACACGCCCACACAGGCTTTCATTGGTCAAAGGAAAACGACAACAATGTTTTCATATGTTTATTGACATCCAACTCCACATGACTCGACTCCCGAACACGAATATGAGAAAAACAACAACTTAGGCCTGTTGATAATAAATGAACACAAAAAGTCATGTTTACTTTCTTTAAATGTCAATGGTTACCTTTTTCTCACCCTTGCAAATAACCACACTTTTAACACATTCGGGAATTGAGAGAACAATGCTAGAGGTATTTTCAACGGAGTTTTTAGCACTGCATGGAGATTCGACCATCGATTTTGTTTTGTCGAAACTCCGGGACGTGTCAGTTTCGTTGTTTTTGTTGTTTGGCTGCAAGTTTTCAGTAGGACACGGGGGACCGAGCTTGTTGCTGATATCTTGTAGGATACCAAACTGTTCACGTTGGTAAATTCTCACGGCGTTACTGCGATGTTTACTCCGGCTTGTAACGGCCTTGTCGGTAAATCCACTGTTTTACAATGTTGTACAACATCCCAGATAGCATTCACACGTTGGCCCAACGTCGGCAATGGTTGGCAGTGTCGCGGTCGGATTTTATACGTTGGCCCAACGTTGTTACAACGTTAGGTCGCATTTCGGGAATTATTTCCAAGGGGCGCTACTCGTAATTGACAACTTCACAGAGAGGGCGCTGCGTTTTTTGCGCCTCTCAACGAGCAGACGACGAGACACAAGCACACGTTCGATCATCGGAATACCGTTTTCCTCGAATATATAGAGGTAAGTGTTTAATCATTATCTAATATGATGTACAAACAGTACCCGAGAATAAAACAACCATTGTTCATTCAGAAATATCAACACGAGTAATTATTTTCCAGAAATTGAAAACACCACAAACTTCATGACCCGAAGCCAAATAGGAATATATGTCACTCTGATTGCTTGCAAATATATAGCTTACTATTACTAGCATATCCCAAAAAAAGTCGCGCTTGTCCGTATCATAAAGTTTGTCGTTATCGTGAGGACAAGTTAGTGCAAAGAAATGTGCACCGTGTCGCGTAAGTGCAGTTGCAGTGTCGATATCAGCTGTTTCTAATAGTTGGTGGTCACCGGACAGCGAGCGACCACATGACTACCTAAACAAACACTGACTGTGGTATTTGTAAATGAATACTGGTTGTTTCTATTCTCGTGGAAGTTTAAAAATAACAAGCAAACTCAACTGAAAAGGTCAATTTCGTTCTCGCTTGTGCAATTTTACGGTCAAAAAGATCAACTAAACTGAACAATTCAGAACGAGGCTTCCAAAACTCAAAGCATTCCGTGTACATGATAAAATAATACCATGCAGACTCCTACTGATCAGTGTACGGAGCTTTTCCCTGTTGTCGGCAACATCGCGAGTTCAGTTTTCGATCACAAATCAGTGGCCGTGGGATTGCGTTTGTTGTTATTTGAAAGGGATTGATAATGGCATAATCGCTTTTTTATTTGTGCATACCGCTGGGGAGTAATGGTTAGAACGAAGGGAACGTATTGGATTAGATTGGGTACGAAATAGTCATGAAATCATTTCCGATTGAGAATAATATATTTCAATAAATATTTACAGAGCTGTTTCAGCTTCATCTGCCCATTCTGGTGTTGTCTCCGATATCGCATTTTGTTAATTTTTCCAACGTTACTATCTTTGTAAATGTTAGAACTTAGATATCATGGCATATTTATATGGAAAATATTCATATTTATATTTTTAAAATAAAATAGAATCTAAAATCACGATTTTAATTTAATACCAGTGTTAACACTTCTATTACTTATTGGAAGGTCAATTCATAATCTTATTCAACATTCATGCTTCCAACATTGGAACTCTTTATTTGGCAATATATATTTTTCATTTATTTGTTTATTTTTCACATCAGATTTTAGAAACTTTGCCAACATATGCATGCTATTTTGCATTATTTTTTACTTGATCACAAGTTTGTGAGGTACAGCAGAAACGTAAAGTTATTGCTTTTGAATAATTACAGTTGATTTCTATTGGCTGATAAAACTATTTGCCAAATATAACCACTCACATCATACTGTTAGTAAATCAGATTTATCGCTACTGATTTATTTGAGGATGTTATACTTTGAGGTTTCTATTTTTCTTTCAGGTGGAGTTTACAGTATTGTGGAAGCATATTTGTTTACATCACATCACAGCCAGAAAGGTATACATGATGCAATAAATAATATATTCAAACATCTTCAATAATGGAAATTTAGATGATTCTTATTTAATTACACCCTCAATCTAAAAGGGCGGGTGATCAAGTTTATCTGTCCGTCCTTCCTTCCAAAGACATTTTCTTGTGTGAGTGCAGTTCAAAGTTTGATTTTGATATGTATATTTTCTGAAAAAATAAGATTCTTTAAATGTTTTTAACTTCAAATATTTCTTTTTATGTCAACCTTTGTGCGACCTATCACTTGAACACTACTTCATGGATTCTTTTCCAATTATGGGTACAGTTTCTACACCCACAGGAGAGGTGCAGTGCGAAGTTTGGTTTTGATTAGTGTATTTTCTAAGAAAAAATAGCTTTTGTTATGATTTGAACTTAAAATATTTTTTATTTCAACAATTGTGCTACCTATAACTTGAGATCTACTAGAGAACATCGATTCTGTCCAAATTTAACGAACACTTTTATATTAAAAAATGGGATGCACAGCAAAGGTTGATTTTGATATGTGTATTTTATTAAACAATATAATTTTTGTACATGTTTTGAACTTAAAATGTTTGTTTTTTAATTCAACATTGTGCGACCTTTAACTGCATGGATTCTTTCCAAATTTAAGAAACACTTTCTATGCTAATAAAAGAGGTACAGTGAAAATGTTGATTTTGATATGTGTATTTTCAGAAAAAAATATGATTTGTTTCATGTTTTTAACTTAAAATTATTTTCTTCAACATTTGTGAGACCTATAACTTGATGTGCAGTGCAAAGTTTGATTTTGATAATTATGCTTTTTCTATGTTTTAAACTTTGAAAAATGAATGAGTCGTTACTCTTGTTCATTTAGTGTTGATAGGTTTTCTGCCTATCTATGATTCAAGAGCATCATGGTATTACTGTCTATGCTACCTTCCCAGTTTTAGCAGTTTTTTAACAGTTTTATGACTTGGATGGGTGGAGGTAGCACTGCTGAAACTTTTTTTCATACATCAAATTATTATTTAGGGGAAGGCAACCATTTTGTATGTAAAAAATGTCCCTTGCCTTATCATTATTATAATTGTGTCATTGTTTTATTCAGTTACCAAGGCACACAGAGAGACCGTGGATACAGTTGAAGATCATCCCTGTGATAAGTTCTTCTGACATCTGAGGATTGAAAAGGCTCCTCAACCACTCAGCCCAAGTTCTGATTTGTCATGTAACAAATAAATAAAGGTCACCGAAACCAGAATTCTATTGTCATTTTGTTGCTGTTATCATATTTTTTAATAGATCAAGTATATTGATCATAGGACATCCGATGCATGGACTATTTTGCTTGTCTCAGTGTTGCCCTAATGCTGAATGTATGGGGTAAGGCCAAGAAAAATTAAACGTTTCAATTTGTGGCAGGCTTATTGTCTGATGGTTTTTAATTTGCAAACTTGTGTGAAAATCATTTATCTTTTAATAGTGTTGAAACATTTGTGAACAAATTGCACATAGTCTTGAAAATGGTTTTGGAAAGTAAATATTATAGCACCAAATTGCACGTGTAATTTAAAACATTTTGAATTTTTTCTTGGCCCTATTTCAAACTATGTATGCCGAGGTACCCTTCCAGAAGAGAGCGCATTTAATTGGCATGTTCTTTCATGGAATGAGTTCAGAGTGAATCTAACTTGCAGAATGTATTGCTTGTTACCTGATGTCTTAACTACCTTGGTACAAACATTTCAGGCTGCCTGGGAGGTATAGTGAGGAATAAAACAGACGTAATTCAACGTTGGCCATCAACATTGGGCCAATGTTGGCTATCAACGTTGGCCCAACGTCATTTTGACCGGCGGCCCAACGTTGGGTCAACGTTGGACCAACGATGTTCGGCCAACGTTGGCCCAACGTTGGGCCGCCGGTCAAAATGACGTTGGGCCAACGTTGATAGCCAACGTTGGCCCAACGTAAGTGATAACGTTGGCCCAACGTTGGCCCAACGTCTGACTGCTATCTGGGATGTAACGCGACCGGAGTGGTTCGAGGTATTTCTTCCATCTGTATTTATCCCTGCTTCGTCATAGAATGTCTTGTACAACCCGGACAGTTTATTATTTGGAATACAACTAACACTGAATCTCGGGAGGCCATGTTTTGGGTCAAGCGGTTTCCGGTACAGGGGTCCTTTTCTCGGAATCAGTGACAAGTACTTGTCATACAGTTTCACAAGACAGTTCGGGTTTTCTAGTTGTTCACAATGAATGATAGGTTCGATGTCAATATGGCGATGTTTAATTAAGTCCTCCCTGCACATTTTTTTAAACACGAGGTAAATACTTCACGTACTTATTTCCGTCGGGATCTTGTTTCAGTTCAAACTGATCAGATTCACAGTTTTTATGTTCCTGATATCCTCGGAAAGCGAAAGCTTTTCGGTTGTAGAAAAATACGGCTACTGAGCCCTTCCGCTGTATCCAATGAAAAAACACCAGATTCCCACATTTTACGCTCATCGTCTTCAGTGACGGGATCACAGCGTTTCTTATCCACACCGACGCCTTTTGCCGTTAACGTTTTCATCTGAGCGTCCAACGTCTTACGGAAGTCGGAAAACGTAGGGTCGTCATCTTTGAAAAAGTTTATATCAGGTCTGCTACAATCCTGTCGAAGATATCTCTGTATTGCTGACACAATCTAGGTCAGTGTGTTGGGGGGATACGGCGACTTGTCTTTCCCCCGAATTTCAAGAATGAAACGCTGCATGCAGAAATCCAAATCTCGATTGTTTAACGCCGAAATATCTTCTGGAATCACATCGAACTCTGTAAGAGTTGTACTTTGCTGATTTTTATAATGTACCCAGTCTTTCCAAACATTAATGGCCCACTGGTTATTCTGTCTAGTTTTCTTTGGAATAGCGCCTTTCTGCTCCTGTTTGATGTCGTCAGAGGAAAAGGGCGCCATAAAACGGCCATCGTTTTGTTCAATTTTCACAAGCTCTTGGGTTGGAATAGATGTCAACTGGGTTAGACTGGGAGCTTCAAAATCTGCATTCGCAAAAAAACAAACAAATCAAACGTTCCCTTTTCATCGAACACGTCCATACTCGTTGATGTCATTGCGCTAAATGACGTAGACCAACCTTGATAATGACGTCACGGGAACTGTCAATCAAAATGTAGGCGAAGTTCTAAGTCAGTTAGAATCTAAGAAGAGAAATTTTAGCCACTAAGATTTCTCTTCATAGATTCTAACTATTACATTGTTCAGTGGATGCCCTATATAAAATTTGTCGTGTATGGTGTTTAGTATTCTTTTCGAAGTCTTAAATTGTATGTTTTGAAGCATTCAGAGAAAGACATCCCGTCTCAAACTCAAAGAGAATTCCAATCTGATTCAGTCACCAAACAAACCCTGTTATTCTTCCGGGCGGGGAAGTATACGGGAAACGTTAATGTTGTAGCATGTATGTCGACATGTTGGTTTATTTAAAATTTCAAGCCACGCATTTACGGAAACAAAACATTAAATCATGTGCGTGGAATGTTGATGCTATTCTTTTCCAGGAATAAGAGATACTTCAAAATCGTCTTTATGTAGTTGATTGATGCATCTGACCGTTTCTGGTCATTAGCTGACATTATTAAACCATTCATGTGTAATCCGATGTCCTTTTTTCCTCAAGGAATAATTTTCTGATTTTCATGGTGTATACAAAAGAAGAACTGTGCTCCAGGGATCGTAAATAACAGCATAATAAAAATTATGTTCTGAATATTCTTATTCATGAACAACGACGACATCTCAATTTAAATGTAATATGGCTGAATTCCACATTCTACATACCACACTTTTGATTGTTTGGATGCTCATGTTCCCTGGAAATATTTGGAATAGTTATATTCCGTATTTTGAATTAACCCAGTCCCCCGTGTGTTTTTTAAATCAGTGCACCGCATATAGCCACATGTGAAACGTTTGGTAGCAAAGTCAAAGCAAAATCGGAGTAGTGTGTCGGCGAATTTGCATCAAGGCTGTAGTATTTTTCAACCGTTTAATGGAATTCGATGTACAGCCGTAGCTCTGGTCACTCATATATTGTGTGTCTCATGGCTCAAATCTATTTGCGTCTGTACCGTGTTCCACTGCCCTCGATAATCTGTTGGATGAAGGCACAGCTCTCTACAGTCACATAGTTAACACCGAAGGCGATGAGGGGTATTTAGGTCATAATCAGCTCCCAGCAGCCACTGCCTCAAGCGATATTGTCTACATAACAGATCAGTTTTATGGCTCCGTCGCAGGTGCTCCAAACATTGAAGCAGGGAAAACAAATTTCATAGAACCATTTCGCCAAGCAATATTGATATCCCCGTCACTTTTGGTAACTTTTAATGATGTCTCCATTGCAATTTTTACGGATTTTGATTCGTATGCATTATTTGTCTCTCATCAGTGGAATGGTTTGGGTCAGATTGATCCGAACGGACAAGCGGTTTTACTTCTGTTTAGTAGTATGGATGAATTGTTATGTTACATCTTAACAGTATATCAGGCGACTATGCTTGTCGTAAGAGGCGACAAACGGGATCGGATGGTCAGGCTTTGGTTGATGCATGGCATCGATCCCAATTGCGTGGATCGATGCTCACGATATTAGGCACTGGATTGTCTGGTCCAGACTCGATTATTTACAGACCGCCGTCATATAGCTGGGATATTGCTTAGTGCGGCGTTAAACGACAAACCAATCAGTCATCATCATATGAACTCAAACCAGTCATTGCTACAAGTAAACCACATTCCACAACAGTTACTGACACTGGATAAAAAAACAGTACATTGAAAGAAAAAAAAGTAACTCAACTCATCATGATCACAACTGCTATTCTTTGAAAGAAAGAAATACAAAAAAGAAACTGACCAAAAAACGTAAAACAAGAGACGAGGAATCTCCGTTATTGATTAGCCCCGGTATTGAAATGTTCTCCAACTACGGGATAATATTTTGAGTATGTGCATCTGTTGTTGTGACAAAAAGACGTTATCTAGTATAACGTTTTTGCCATATGGAGCCCTTAGTATTTTCATTTACATTATTATAACCAAATGCCAAGTGTAAAAAGAATGTGATCTATTATTTGAGTATCTGCAAATGTTGTTGGCAGTTTTGATACTATTTCCACATGTTTACATTTGTGCCAGAAATTGCTTCCATTTCCTTCGATCTACTTTTTAAATAAAGACCCAGGTTAGAATAGGTCTTTAGCAACCTATGCTTGCCGTAATTTAAGAGGCGACGAACAGGATTGGGTAGTCAGGCTCGCCGATTTGGTCGATGCATAACATCATATTCCAATTGCGTAGTTCGATGCTCTTGGTGTTAATCACTGGATGATCTGGTACAGACTCGATTATTTACAGACCGCCGTCATATGGCTGGAATACTGCTGAGTGCGGCGTTAAAAAAGAAACTATTTTTAAATAGACCTACCCTATGCAAATGTATCAACAGTATTGCCAAATACTCAAAATAAATAATACTTTTTTCCACAACAGCGTTGTGTTATTTGTGGTTAATATAATTATGCTCCATCATGCCTTTCAGTAACATCACACTTATGCGTTTGTGAGGCATCACATATGGCGGGGAACTTTGATGCTCTGCATCAATGTTTTCTTGTCTATACACCCTTACGTGAACAATAATCACCGTGCACACATGTTGCGTGTGTGTGAACCTTTTGGAAAAACCTCTTGTCAAGACTTTCACTCCGGCAGCAAACATATACTTGTCGTCAACAGTACACATATATATACATCCATATCTTTCCACCAAAACACCCAAACATTGTTGCATGTAGCTTTGCTAACCCATAACCACCATACATCTGAAGTTGTTTCTTCCCCTTTGACCCAAACACTCTCAACGCTCCGTTGGTTTCCGGGTTAGAGTATATCCCCAGTTACCCATGGTGGTCGTACAGTCGACAAAGTGGATCGGGTGGTCAGACTCGGATACTTGGTTAATTGCGTGTCAGCGTAATTCGACGGCGAGATCTCATCATCGATCACTGGATTGTCTGGTCCAGATTCGATTATGTACAGGCCGCCGTCATACAACTGGAATATTGCTGAGTGTGGCGACAACCAACCAACCAACCAACCATCCAACCATCCAACCAACTAACGGAAGGCCCAAATCACCTAATAATCTATCTGCATCCGGGGTAGAATAGGTCTTCAGCAACCTATGCTTGCCGTAAATGGCGACTAGGCTTGTCGTAAGAGGTGACTCACGTGATCGGGTGGTCAAGCTCGCTGACTTGGTTGATGCGTGTCATCGTTTCTCAATTGCGTGGATCGATGCTCATGAAGTCAATCACTGGATTGTGTGGTCCAGTCTATTTACAGGGGGGAGGGGAGGCATTGTCAAATGTCGTCAATGAATTTAAAGCATATTATTAATTGTGAGCATACAACATGTACATAGAAACTACTTTTTCTAAATTTTGTTTCGCATCAAATACTCTGCATGTATGCAGGTGTCGTCAATGTGTGGAGGTCCTTGTGAAAAATTGTTGAAAAGAATAATTCGGGGTGTGTGTGTGTGTATGTGTGTGTCTGTCTGTGTAGTACTACACCCAAGGGCCTGTGTACACCTTCAGAAAAAAATTGTTAATTTACAAGAGAGTTACTGCCACTATTAGTTCAACTGACATCGTAGTTCCATATTTGTCATGCTACCACTAATGATCCAAAATGCGAAATAAACAGTTTCCGAAACTAGGATTTAAATATATTGACCTTACTTCAAAGAAACTGATAAATGATATACGAAGCATAATTGTGTTGAAGAAGCTGTTATGACGGCAACAAAACTGTTTTCTGTAGTTTACATCTCTGGTGTTGTATGGAGAAACCATGTTGTTAAAACGTTCGCTCCCGTACCCCAAATTGGTAAATGTGTGAAACGATCCGTGAAGAGCCGGGGTAGAATATATCAGGGGTTGAAAAATTAAGAAAAATGTTACTTGACCAAGGGCAAGTATGACCAACAGTCTTACTTGCCCTATTTTAAAATGTACTTGACCAAGGGCAAGTATGACCAACAGTCTTACTTGCCCTAGTTTAAAATGTACTTGCCCCAAATCAAACCATTAAATTCAGTAAAATGTTACATCTACAGAACTGAGAATCAGAGACAGTGTTCCCCTACTATTGTGCCCCTCAGTATAGCGTTAGGTCGGTTGTAGCTCCGTAACGCATGGCTCTTTTACTTACGCAAACTTTACTTACATATTTAATAAACTCAAGTTTTACACTGACACGAATCGAAAAAATATCCTGCATACCACCTGTACCAAAGTGCTACGCTTATGGTTCTTATAATTTTAAGCATATTTAGTGGAAGCTGCAACTAAAATAACACGATATTGGAATATATTATTCCTGATAAAATAATAATTTCAGATACAATTTCTTCCGACCATTGCATCAATATTCTTTGAAGTTGTATCATTGGGTACTTTTTAACTGAATCACCGGTAGATTGGGAGGAAACGTGTGCACAGCTGATTGCTATTTCCGGCTTAGTTTACGAGAAAATACACACGGTAATCTTAATCTCTGCATATAAACAATGCCTCGGAGAGCAGCAAATACATTCTAAATGGTACTTCATCATGTCTTGTGATGTTTTTTATCCAATTTCATACTTTTGTTGACCAAGTTTGTTATACCTGTTGAGTGTAAGGGATACGATGTGGTTTTTTGAAAGCGCATATTAATACTCGATAGATCTTTTTTTACACTATGAAGCATAAACAACTTCTGTTCGAATCTTGTTTTATACACTGAAACATGCAACGTAGATCGTGTTAGGTAGGCAGAGAATGTATACTGTTTTGTATACTCCCTACGACTCGACCTCGGTTAAACCGCTGATCATCTATAACGCTCATCAATTATTTGGACCCCGAAGGTAGCGTTGTAGCGAGGGATCACTGTATCTTAAATGCCATACTTTTGAATCTTTAAAAGTCATATTTGTGATAGTCTGACTTATGTGTCAACAATGTTTTCGCGATCGAGAGCGCGTGAGCCTCGAGCGTGACTTGTGTGTTCAAATAAAATATTTCATCAAAGCTAGTCCAAGTGAAGCTTCTAAAGTCCGCATTAGACCTACCTCGCATTACAAATTCCAAGAAATGTAGTCAACTGTCCATCATTCAATTTCCAAGAAGCATGTGCCATATATGGACGTTTTACTACGATCTATCAATGAAACAAGCCAAGTTCTCATGCCTGACATCGAAGTGTATTAATCCCATTGGTTGACTGGTGTAACTGTATGCAAATTAGACTACCATTCTGTGACACTAGCTAAATAGTAGCCAATGAAATATCACAACATGATCACATGATTACGTTCTGGTGAAATTTGACCCAGTTCATATTGTATGCTCTACTTGTCCACGGGCATGCTAGAAAACGTATATTAAATCTAAACCTTACTTGGCCATGGCGTCGGGCAACGGTATTTTTCAACACCTGATATATCTTCAGCAACCCATTCTTGCCGTAAAAGTCCACAATAAAAAAGGCGGTCATGTTCGCTGACTTGTTTGAAACATGTCATCGATCCCAATTGCGTGGATCGATGCTCATGATATCAATCACTGGCTTGTCTAGTCCAGACTCGATTATTTACAGACCGCCGTCATAAATCTGGAATATTGCTGAGTGCCGCGTAAAACAACAAACCAACCAACCATATCATTTCAATGATATAATTTGCACAAATCGTTTTAGCATATGTAATGTTCGCACTGTTGAAGATGAGAAGCACTTTTTTCTATTTCATGTCCTTTTTGTTCTGACTTCAGAGATGAACTTGTATCACATGCAAGTAATATGGTACCGAAGTTTAACAATTTTTACGAGTGTGAAAATTAATACATTGTACAGGATGATAGTTTAGTATTAATATTATCACGAACAATGGTATTCAGGTATAAGAAAAACCTTTCTTTTGTCATAAGTCTGTATGGACATTATAACATCTTAACTCACAGCTATTTATCTTTTTTTCCTTTATACAGTGTTTGTACGGTTGTATTTATATAATACCGTGGCGTTATTTTATACATCACCATGAATTTATAGCATGGATTTGTGCATATTATATATATCGTGACACCTAAATAATAAATATATCTCTCTCTCTCGGCCTCATTCTCTCAAAAGCAAAACAAAGTAAACAAAGACTAATACTACCTGTAAAAACAATGTGTAACATTAATACTATGAATTATAGAATAAGGAGAGTATAAAAAAATGTATCAGTTGAGCTGCCATTAATATAATAGACCTATAAACAAAGAAAAAGGAGATAAATCATTGTTGCTGCTGCGAAAAAAACGTTGGGCTGGTGACAGTGTTGTGGTTGTGTGGTGACCTTGATACATTGGTTATACAATCGAGTTTGATAGATTCATAGAGTGGTGAGGTGAACTGTGGTTTAAACGTCGCGTTCAATATTATTTCACTTATATAGCGACGTGCATGCACGTTTGTGTGTGTCTGTGTGTATGGCTATACCTGCGTGTGTGTACTTGTACCAGTCCGAACTATAATGCCGATTTTATAGTGCTAGCCCACTGAGATACCATGTCGCTGTTTAACTAAGTTACCCTCACTCAGCCAAAGCATTCTGACCCCGAGCCTTGTTTAAGGCCCTTAATGCCGAGCACCAGGCAGGATAAATTTTAAGTTCCATCATTTAACGTATTTTGGTATGACGCGGCCTGTGATCGAACCCCCAACTTTCCGCTCTCCTGGCAAACGCTCTATCACTAGACCACGGGGGCCTGTCGACTTAAAGATAGAAGATATTCTTTATTTCTTCCATATGAATGAATATTACAATATGTAGAGATAATTTCGGTCCCGATGCGAAATGGAGAAATGTTGTTTTGGCAATTGGTCTGTTTGGAGTTTTGTTTTGTCAAATATTGATCTAAAATGTTTGCTGTATATTTTGATGAAATTTGAAATTGCCGTGAATATTGCCGATGCATTAAATGTTCTGAAGAGTAAAGCTAGATTGTGTATTATTATTATGTAGAGCCCGAACAGAAGTTTGTTTGTGATCATGATATAAAGATCAGTTGTCAAGGTCCTCGGTTGTTTTGCAGTTTGTACATTGATCATTATAGTGTTTAGTTGCAGAGTTTAGCTTCAGTTGTGACATATGATTCCACTTCCGGGTTAGTTTTTTTAATGTATTAGTTCCATTAGACGCGCCACCCCCTGTTAAAATGAGTTGTACTTTTAATGTTTTAGCTCAAGTTGGGATCCATCGAGATCTCTCAGACGATGCAGATACACACATTATGGTTTTAAATTTTATGGTTATTGAAATGAGTTTGCAGGGCTCGTAAATACCACTCGTCCGCTCGTATTGACCAGTGGTAGCATGTGCAGGGCGAGAAAGAAGTGAACAAACGCTCGTCCTACCGGGCGAGTAAATATTTCAGTCATATCAATTCATCGCTAATCAAATTCAATAAAAGATTTTATTTTCTTTAGTGTAGTGCGCAAGTAATGTTTAAGAAATTTTTCGAGTCCTGAGTTGGCCTTTTAATGTGTGGGTACCCCTTGAGGAGGCCCATTTCTTATTATAATGAGTCTATCCTTTTTAGCTCCTGCTAAGACGCTTTACTTTCTGTAAAAATGAGTTGGTCTCTAATTTTTCATTACCAGTTATGACACGCCACTAAATATGCTGACTTGGTCTCAAACGTTCCAGCTCCTATTGTGATGCGCTACTTTACATAATCAGTTGGTCTCTAATGTTTAAGCTCCATTTGTGACATCTGTTATTATGTGGTGTTCTCTCATGTTTTAGCTCTAGTTTAGATATCTCCAGTCGCAATGCGTTGTTCTCTAATATTTTAGCTCCAGTTGAGATGCGCCACCTCCTTGTTTAATGTGATGCTCTCTAATGTTTCAGATCAAGTTGAGATGCGCCAAATCCTATAATTATTATTTGTTGGTCGTTTAATGTTTGAGCTCCATTTGAGACGCGCGACTTCCTTCTATAATGAGTTTTTTTATGATTCATATCCAGATGGAGACGCGTCACTTAGATGAAGCAGCTTATGTTTCCTCACAGAATCATTTTTTTCAATATTATGGTTTAAACTCGGCGCTACTTTAACTCAATATAAACTAGTGTCCAAAAGAAACGATACCACCTGTTTGCAACGACATAAAAGAAAAACTAAACAATGCAGAAGTTTAGGATTGGTGTTATGCTTTTGAGAAATCCTTTCACAACATCTGTACAAAAATTTCATTTCAATAAAATCTGTACAACCAATATGACAAGCCTTTAAAGATGGGTGCGGTCGAAAAATGAACATTTCGTTAGAGCACTGATCACAGAAACAACGGGAAATGTCACACCACACGTCTCAAAGTCAAGTCAGTAGCGGGTATGTCCACCGTGAGCATCAATACATGCCAGAACACGCCTACGGACTGATGACGTCAAACGTCTGATGACGTTGGGAGTGATGCGTTGCCATTCCTCGAGGAGACATCGTTCCAAGTCCTGGACGTTGACTGGAGGCACACGGCGACGTCGGATTTGCCGATCGAGGTGGTCCCATAAGTGCTCGATGGGATTCATGTCCGGTGAACATGCGGGCCATGGCAAAACCTGTACGTTGGCGTTGGCAAGGAAGTTCTGTGTGAATCTTGCTGTGTGTGGCCTTGCATTGTCATGTTGGAAAAGGAGTCCACGAGGCTGTTGCTGAATAAAGGGCACCGCAACAGGCCGTAGGATGTCATCAAGATAACGCTGTGCATTCAGGTTTCCACGAATTACGACAAGCATCGTTTTGACGTCACCACATATGCCACCCCAAACCATTAACCTTCCACCTCCAAACGGCCGGACCTGTTGGATACAGTTAGGCGCCAAACGTTCACCAAATCGTCGATATACAAGCTGCCGTCCATCGTTTCCAAAGATGAGGAATCTGCTCTCATCAGAGAACATAACACGTGCCCAGTCCCGCCGTTGCCAACGTCGAACTCGCCTGGCCCAGATCAGTCTGTTGTTCCGGTGTCGAGGCGTCAGGAGCGGTCCGCGGTAGGGATGACGTGGCCGGATACCATTCTGCCGTAGTCTCCTGTAGACGTTCTGTCGACTGATCCTGTGTCCCAGTGCTGTAGCCGCCGTGGACGTCGCTGTTACGGTGCGGTTCCTCAGGTGTAATACCCGGATGTAACGATCTTCACGGGGCGTGGTTACTCGTGGTCTTCCACTCCTGGGCCTGTCTGACGTCTGACCTGTCTGACGTAACCGCTGCATCAACCTGGTGATAGTGATGCGTGCGCAGCCCAACCTTCTGGCGACGTCGACGTGTGACGCTCCTTGTTGGACCATTCCAACGGCTCTCTCTCTCTCTCGATGGCTGTCAAACGTGGCATATCTTGTGTTCTTTTTGTTGCTGTGATATCAACGTGTCTGATCAGCCGTTTTTCTGCACGTGCAGAACATGCTAGAGAGGGAAAAGTCACTTTCACGAAATTTACGTTTTTTTCCCGGAAGTGATCACGTGTTCCCGGTATTTTTTATCGACTATGCTGTGTTGGGGATGTGCAATACGAATTGGCATGTTTTCATTCTTGACAATTCACTTAGTAAAAAACAATTTTGAAAATAAGTTGGTATCGTTTCTTTTGGACGCTAGTTTAGTTTCTGTAGTCACACTGACCTCGACTGAATGTAAACATGTCCTTCTACAATTGTAGGTTATACCTAGACGACCAAGGTGCCTGGACATGGGTTTCACATTGCAACTGTCCGTGGGAACGTGGGCTCCATTCTGAGAAAGCCATGCTATGCTGGACTTTCCCTGTGAAGAATGTGGTCAGTAGATATAGGGGTGTATTTTGCTGGTCCGAATGTTCCGAGTAGTGGGGAAAGTATAACCTTCCGCTTCATGGTGAAGTGTAAGAATGAGTTGTGGGTGCTGTCCACACCCAATGATACCCCATTTACCGTAGAAAGGCAGTTGTAGTGTCAGCTGAGGTCGTCTGGAAGTCTGATCCCTTTTGCACTTATATTGAGAGTTATTACAAAGCTCTCAGCTTCTGGTTGAGATGCGCCACTTCTGTAAGAAGTTGGTCTTTAATGTTTCAGATCCATTTGAGACACGCCACTTCTATAAGGAGTTGGTCTTTAAATGTTTCAGATACCCATTGAAACGCGCCACTTCTATAAGAAGTTAGTCTTTAATTGTTTCAGATCCCTTTGAGACGCACCACTTCTATAAGGAGTTGGACCTTAAATGTTTCAGATCCCGTTGAGACGTGCCACTTCTATAAGGAGTTTGTCTTTAAATGCTTCAGATCCCGATGAGACGTGCCACTTATATAAGAAGTTAGTCTTTAAATATTTCAGATACCCGTTGAGACGTGCCACTTATATAAGAAGTTAGTCTTTAAATATTTCAGATACCCATTAGACGTGCCACTTATATAAGAAGTTAGTCTTTAAATATTTCAGATACCCGTTGAGACGTGCCACTTATATAAGAAGTTAGTCTTTAAATATTTCAGATACCCGTTGAGACGTGCCACTTATATAAGAAGTTAGTCTTTAAATATTTCAGATACCCGTTGAGACGTGCCACTTATATAAGATGTTAGTCTTTAAATATTTCAGATACACGTTGAGACGTGCCACTTATATAAGAAGTTAGTCTTTAAATATTTCAGATACACGTTGAGACGTGCCACTTATATAAGAAGTTAGTCTTTAAATATTTCAGATACCCGTTGAGACGTGCCACTTATATAAGAAGTTAGTCTTTAAATATTTCAGATACCCGTTGAGACGTGCCACTTATATAAGAAGTTAGTCTTTAAATATTTCAGATACCCTTTGAGACGCGCCGCTTATATAAGAAGTTCCATAAAACGTGTCATGTATTCATGTTCTTCCAACTTCTAAATGCCTTTCTTCAAAGACCTTAAAACCCTTTTAATTTATTTTTAACGTTTTGTTTTAGTAATGTTCTGCACATTATTTAGATTTGGCATGTTCACTGGCGAGGCTGTGTTAATTAATACATGATGCATATAAACTATGTATTCACAAACGTATGTCATGGAAGACACTATTTTGAAAGTGATCTCACATTCTTAGTGTAATAATATAATCATTCCTTTTCAGTTTAGAATTTATTATATACTTCAGTGTGAAAGACTGAGGTTTCTGAAGTTGAGTAAAGAGATATTTTCATCGCAGGGAACATAAGACTTGTTATCACACGGCTTTCCTTTTACAGTAAAAACCAAAACTACGTCTGCGTTGTCTGTAAACAAACATGGCTGATCATTGGACATCTGTTTAACTCATTGGATACCTCGCTAAAGCTCGGAACTTAAAACATTAATTTCACTCGTGACATATTTTCCGTAATAACTCGTACCTCGTGGGTTCTTCTATAAATATCACACTGCAGTCAACATAACACTTTATATTCCACTATATGTTACTTTTGTTAACAAACAATTCAGCATCAACAGTGTTTCACTGCTTCAAATATATATTAACTGAAGCCAAAACATCGAAGCTACTTTCTCCTATTGAACTGGATATCCCGTTCGAACTTAGCGACGTACAGCTAGGCATCCTCCCACTAACAATGAACATGACCAATATCAATACTAGTATATGTTCACGTTCCTGGGGACCCGTGAAGATCCGGGGTAGATTTGGTCTTCAGCAACCCATGCTTGCCGTAAAAGGCGACTATGCTTCTTGTTAGAGGCGACTAACGGGATCGGGTGGTCAGCCTCGCTGACTTGGTTGAAACATGTCATCGTATCCCAATTGCGTGTATCGATGTTCATGATATCAGTCAGTGGATTGTCTGGCCCAGTTTCTATTATTTACAGATCGCCGTCATATGGCTGTAATATTGCTGAGTGCGGCGTTAAACTAAAAACAAAAAAACGTTCCTGGGTCACCCATCAATCTACTACCCCGGCAATCATATCCGTCGCTTTTTGCAGAAGACGTAGCGTTTTCACCATTGCAATAGCTATCCTTTGTATGCATTTTTTGCGGAGAAGTTACAGTGGATATTTTACAACCATCAGGGTCTGAAGAGTTGTCGCCCTTGGTATGTGTAGTATTTTAAGTGCATACACCACATTCTATATTACTTATTGCACAGAGAGTTATATGATGTCAGGAATATTATGCCATTTTGTGTACATCTTGAAAATGAGAATCAACTATTATTATCTGCGTTCCATGTGATGCTAGAGTAGGCAGCTTTGCAACAGAAATAGGTCGTTCATTGCCATTTTGCAATATGAAAAGGCAATAATAGAATTTCAATTCCGTTTTTGCTTCTCCCCAACTTTTTTGGTCGTAATATAACTGTATTATCTGCTCAATAATAATAAGAACAAGTGAAACACGTGCGCATGCGTACACGAGACGCAACCGAAGACAACCTTTCAAAAGAGAGCCATCATCTCGGGTGATACACATCAGGTACTGGATAATTGCTTGATACACATCAGGTACTGGGTAATTGCTTGATACACATCAGGTACTGGGTAGTCGGATGATACACATCAGGTACTGGGTAATTGCTTGATACACATGTACTGGGTAATTGCTTGATACACATCAGGCACTGGGTAATTGCTTGATACACATCAGGTACTGGGTAATTGCTTGATACACATCAGGTACTGAGTAGTCGGGTGATACACATCAGGTACTGGGTAAGTGCTTGATACATATCATGTACTGGGTAGTCGGGTGATACACATCAGGTACTTGGTAGTCTGATGATACACATCATGTACTGGGTAGTCGGTTGATACACATCAGGTACTGGGTAATTGCTTGATACACATCAGGTACTGGGTAGTCGGGTGATACACATCAGGTACTGGGTAGTCAGGTGATACACATCAGGTACTGGATAGTCTGGTGATACACATCAGGTACTGGGTAGTCGGGTGATACACACCAGGTACTGGGTAATTGCTTGATACACATCAGGTACTGGGTAGTCGGGTGATACACATCAGGTACTGGGTAGTCAGGTGATACACATCAGGTACTGGATAGTCTGGTGATACACATCAGGTACTGGGTAGTCGGGTGATACACATCAGGTACACGGTAATTGCTTGATACACATCAGGTACTGGGTAATTGCTTGATACACATCAGGTACTGGGTAGTCGGGTAATACACACCAGGTACTGGGTAGTCGGTTGATACACATCAGGTACTGGGTAGTCGGTTTTCCAATGAAAACAATTATTTTGACTTTTACCCTATGTCCCCGTGCTGTTTCAGGTGAACAAATGACATGCATTTGCATGCATCTGTAATTTAAACTCCATTCGAATGGAACAATTATGTATCTAACAGTCAGATACCCTCGAGTCACGTTAGTTGCGACATAGTGTGTCGGTGACATGTCCATTCTAACATGAAAATAAGTGTAAGAATGAATACGTGAAACATTGCTTGGCCTCTCAGAACAATCGGTCTCAATCGGTTAATTTCAAGACATTCCTGCTTCTCGGAGACTGGGTTTCGTCTTCATTTTTTAAACAAAACCATGATTTTAACACCATAAGTAAACCTGAGAGCGACCATGCTTGTCGTAAAAAGCGACTCTGCTTGATGTAAAAAGCGACTCTGCTTGATGTAAAAAGCGACTCTGCTTGATGTAAAGGGCGACTCTGCTTGATGTAAAAAGCGACTCTGCTTGATGTAAAAAGCGACTCTGCTTGATGTAAAGGGCGACTCTGCTAGATGTAAAAAGCGACTCTGCTTGATGTAAAAAGCGACTCTGCTTGATGTAAAAACGACTCTGCTTGATGTAAAGGGCGACTCTGCTTGATGTAAAAAGCGACTCTGCTTGATGTAAAGGGCGACTCTGCTTGATGTAAAAAGCGACTCTGCTTGATGTAAAGGGCGACTCTGCTTGATGTAAAATGCGACTCTGCTTGATGTAAAAAGCGACTCTGCTTGATGTAAAGGGCGACTCTGCTTGTCGTAAAAAGCGACTCTGCTTGATGTAAAGGGCGACTCTGCTTGTCGTAAAATGCGACTCTGCTTGATGTAAAAAGCGACTATGCTTGATGTAAAGGGCGACTCTGCTTGTCGTAAAAAGCGACCATGCTTGTTGTAAAAGGCGACTATGCTTGTTGTAAAGGGCGACTATGCTTGTCGTAAAAGGCGACTAACGGGATAGGGTGGTCAGACTTGCTGACTTGGTTGATGCATGTCATCGTATACCAATTGCGTGGATTGATGCTTATGATGTCAATCACTGGATTGTCTGGTCAAGACTCGATTATTTACAAACCGCCGTCATATACCTAGAATATTGCTGAGTGCGGTCATAAAACAACAAACAAACAGACCGTCGTGAAAACAATGACATCTTGCAGTGTACGCGTGAAGAAACGCTTTAATAACAAAAATAACACAAAACGCAACATACATCTAAAGATTTAATCTGGAAAGTGATGTAGCAAGATAGATTCAAATTTAAGATGTGGACGGTATTTATACCGGACCTAGGGTGATGGGAGACGACAGGACGGTTTGTGAGTAAATGTAATTGTCTGTTTCAATAGGAATATATCCAGACAAAACCAAGGCAAAGTGTAAAAATAACAAAACAATAACAATCCAGTTGTGCATCGTGTACATAAAGGCTACAAATGCCATAATACAAGTAAAAATGGAGCCACAAGGGTGTGTAGCTCACCTGATTCATAAGGAAATGTCATAACAAATAACTAATACAAGTAAATTCGAAATGCGCCAAAGGACGGACCGCATACCACACATAGAATCAAGGTCTAAAATGACACATGCACGCATGGCTGAGTAATGTGCCAATTTACATTTTCAATATGGTCGGGATATTGTGATCACATTTTTGCTCCGATCTTATACACAAAACGTCAGCTTCACAAACCGAGATCTGTCAGAAATGCTGCACCATTGGACAAACAGGTGTATTAAGCGGTCATGTTTGAAATTCAGATCTTTATTTTGTGGCCTTTTAAACACCATAGGTTGGATCATCCGTGTAGAAATTCTGTTTCTGGGGTGTCGACAATACGAACTGAGGGATAGAGAGCCACAACATGAGCTCCCTTGACTTTCAGTCATGTGAGCTAAAAATGTAGTGGGTCAAATACATATGTTTCAAATGCACTTCCGTAGCTAAATTCATATATTGCACATTTGTCTTCATAAAACTGGTGAAGACATAAGTCGCTTCTCTCAGGCTTTACCGTGACGTATGGTGATAACAAATCTCTTATCAGAAATATACTGGGTATATATGTTTTTGTGTGCCACACACATCTAATTACGATGGATAAAAGAACTTTCTAATTTTCCAGTCTTCCCTAAACTGGAATTGCTAAAGGTCAACACGTAACTACTGCCTTCCCACATCGTATATACGAACACGTTGGAAACTGTGCAGTCTGCGGCAATCCAGCATAATCCAATACCTTTCCAGATCGGGATATATTTCAATGTTGAATGTAATAGTCACTCCATTTATTCAGTTTGTCCTCAGCATATATGCCATGTTCTTTCCAAGGAAATGGAGTGATAATCGAGTCTGGACCAGACAATCCAATGCTTGACATCATGAGCATCGATCTGCGCAATTGAGATACGATGACATGTACCAAGTCAGCGAGTATGACCACACGATCCCTCGTACGACAAGCATTGTTGCCTTTTACGGCAAGCATGGGTTGCTGAAAACCTATTTTACACCGGATCATCACGGGTCTTAATGACAGGTAACCTTTGAATTTGAAAGACAGATCTAGTTGTGATGGAGTTGGATTTGAGCTGAAAATCAGTGATGAAACTACGTTTCTGGAAACGGGTAAGCATGTGCTGCCCTACCACTAACACCCGCCGTACAATTTTGCAGTAAATGTGAGTAAAACTCCCAGCCGCAGCCTGAAAATGATTCCAGGCATTTTATGTCAGGCACAAAGAACTGGTATCACACTTTGTATCAGTATGAGGAATTGAACCCAGATCTTCCGAGTCACGAGCGAACACTGTAACTATTTATCTTCCCGAGGCAAGGGAGTTAACAGCCAATAAAAGTCCAGTTTCCACCCTTGCCGAACTGGGCTGGAATGATGGAGTAATATTGTGGCTGGACTAACGAGTCTATGCACACGTGGCCGGGAGTGGTATGTCGTGTCCAGCCACAGGGCTGCGAGTTAAAACTTGAGGCAGTTCTGGATGATGATGAAGTATATTCTTGTTCTTATCAGATGATGGGAGGGAAGCTTGAAAAAAGAGAACCTCCTCCATAAGAGTGCATGCGTTTCAACTTGCAGCCCAGTGGCTGGACTTAACATCCGACGCCCATCCAATCAAACTAGCATGAGGAAATCGACATCAGGTCCGTCAACGGCCGTGCAGATTCGCTCGCTTGCAGGATTGGCAAAGCAAATGTACCTACACAGAGTTGATTTCGAAATCTTGTGGTGTTTTTGAAGATGTTCACATGATTTGATGCACTTATCGAAGTAAGACCCGTTTAATCACAATACAGAATTTGATTATCGATCAGATCGTCTTGACTGGGAGATGCCAACAAATACAAGTGATATGACAGGTGGAATCTGATTGGTTAATATTAGGGACACAAAAGGCACATAACTGGTTATAGCCACTGGTAGCGCTACGATCGAGCCTAGAAATTCAAGCCTAGTTCGGCAAGGGTGGAAACTGGACTTTTGCAGTCAGTTAACTCCCTTGGCTCGGGAAGATGGTAACTACTCGGCTTTGTCATCACTTCATACTTCACTGTCTCAGTGAGTTTGTTCATCGCCACACTGAGCAGTGTTTCAGTAACAACACGGAGTGTGTCAGTTTGAAGTGGAAGGGGCAGGTCGTACATGACAATCACTGGAGCCCAAGATCAAAGGTGTCTGGCACGCCTAAGAGACTTAACTTCCACACCGATTAACAGTGCCTAAGACGAGTTAGTCAGTCCCGTCTCGAAGAAAACTGTGCATGCATACAGTGGCAGTGCCTTGTTTATAAAATGAAGATTATGTAACCTGGACAAGTGGATAATTTCAAAATATCGTAAATACAACGAGTCCACAAAAAGTAAGTGTTCAAGCACAAACATATATTGTTGTTTTGGTAGTGATTGCAAATTAATATGGTCACTTTACACACAAACACGCTATGCTGGAATGTAAAGGGGGAAACAGTGGTAACCATGGAAACACATCAACGACAACTCTAATTACGTACAGTGAATCTTTTGAGAATAATAGAAAACAGTATATGGCACAATCTGAAAACCTTGTGATCCGGAAATCTCTTCTCCCCATGTGAATATATTTGTTTACCCATCTAGATAGTAAAATATAAAATCCCAATTTAAAAAAAATAAATTTACAAATGACATGACGACATGACATATTGTCATAATATTATCAATTTGTTTGCTATTTGACATTTTTCAGCATTATACAATCAAGGATGTCGTTTGTCACAAACATGTCACCAACATGTCACAAACAAACTTTTCATGTTTGAAGACGTCATCAGGACAGTGACATTATGTAAGCTCTTCACAGCTGAGTTCTTGTGTTTATGAAGCGCTGAAACTTCATCTGCACGGAAGTGGAATACTCAAGGACACCGCATATATCTGCAGTCAGACATCCTTGGAAGGTACCCTTTCCAATGACATAAACAGCATTTCCAGTTGGCCAACATAAACTACACACATACAGAATAAAATATAAAAAACAAATTTATCCGTCTTCTACCTTCCCACTAAATGTAGTAATAAAAAAACCATTAGACAATAGGAGAAGTTAGTTAACTGTTAGACATTTTCATTTTAATGTTTACATTATTTTCCCCAAACAACAATATTCTTGTGGGAACACTTTGAGAAAACATGTTTCTAATATTTAATTACTGTATTCAACGTAATAAGCGCCCCGCTCTAATAAGCACCCGGCGATATTTGCTAATATTTTGGTTAGTGAACAATCCCAATTAGCACCACTTCCGATTGATCAATGTACACAAGACCTATTTATTCGTGTATAATATGCACCCCTGTGTAATATGCACCCTCAATTATGGGCAATTAAATTCTGGAAAAATATATCTGTCGTATATAAACATTTCAGGGTGTCACCGAATCACGAAATTTATCTTTCAACTGTTTTTTTCACCAAAATATCACCAATAATAGAGCCCTATATTTCTAATTTTGAGAGCACCCTGGGCGCTTATTACGTCGAATACGATACATTTTTATCATGTTTTGGGGGAAAATGTAGACGTGCTATAAAAAGGAGGCTTCTTGTCACAGATATTACAACCTCTTTAAGTAAAAATCAATAACAATTCCACGATATATTTGAAACAGGTAATGTCGGAGGTCTGAGGGTTGGTCAACAGACACAGCTGGGAAATACATGTTCAGGGTCTTGTGACACTTAACAAGACAATAACAAGGAATTGTTTCAATAGTATAACAAAATTACACTCTGAATTCACAGTGTAACACACATAAAACATTTCAGTTGATAACAGTGATATTGTACTGGGAACTGCAATATAAACTGGTTGTACATGTATTAAACTGCTTAAGCTACTGTGGACGTCCCAGATTACACCAGAAACTGACCCGTGCTCTATAGGTCATGATTGCACTTTTTGCAGTTTTGTATGTCACCTTTATCACACAATACTCCTCCAATATCACAGAAGGGGCAGCTGAAATGGGCTTAACCAGTGAAATGTTTGGATACCAGTTAGAGGGACACAACGTGCTGACTGATTTTGTCATAAAGAACCGCATGTCTGGTCATAAGGTTTCTAGGGTTAGTACTCCATATAATATAAAGGCATTATCAAATTTAAATTGATTGATGATATACATTCACACAAACATAAATATAGATAAACATACATGGATTTTGTATATTATGATGAGTGTACACACACACACACTCTTAGTACTATTATACTTAACACTCCTATTCATTTTTATTTTCATGGCTTGTGTGTTCACTCTGTCCCATAAAGCATTGGCTGGCTAACACAGGGCACCATGTCACAATGTCATCTTAGCACTAAGACTATCCTGAGCCTATGTTAAAGTATGGGAGTTACTATCACCTCAGCACTAAGACTATCCTGAGCCTTTGTTAAAGAATGGGAGTTACAATCATCTTAGCTCTAAGACTATCCTAAGCCTATGTTAAAGTATGGGAGTTACAATCACCTCAGCACTAAGACTATCCTAAGCCTATGTTAAAGTATGGGAGTTACCATCATCTTAGCACTAAGACTATCCTAAGCCTATGTTAAAGTATGGGAGTTACAATCACCTTAGCACTTAGACTATCCTGAGCCTATGTTAAAGTATGGGAGTTACAATCACTTAAGTGCTAAGACTATCCTGAGCCTTTGTTAAAGAATGGGAGTTACAATCATCTTAGCACTAAGACTATCCTAAGCCTATGTTAAAGTATCGGAGTTACCATCATCTTAGCACTAAGACTATCCTGAGCCTATGTTAAAGTATGGGAGTTACAATCACCTTAGCACTAAGACTATCCTGAGCCTATGTTAAAGTATGGGAGTTACTATCACCTCAGCACTAAGACTACCCTAAGCCTATGTTAAAGTATGGGAGTTACAATCACCTTAGCACTAAGACTATCCTGAGCCTATGTTAAAGTATGGGAGTTCCAATCACCTTAGCACTAAGACTATCCTAAGCCTATGTTAAAGTATGGGAGTTACCATCATCTTAGCACTAAGACTATCCTGAGCCTATGTTAAAGTATGGGAGTTACAATCACCTTAGCACTAAGACTATCCTAAGCCTATGTTAAAGTATGGGAGTTACAATCATCTTAGCACTAAGACTATCCTGAGCCTATGTTAAAGTGTGGGAGTTACAATCACTTAAGTGCTAAGATAGCTTTATTCAATGGGGCCTTGCTATGCTTTTTATCGATGTACACGACTCATCAGTGGTCAGTCAACAACAGCCAATGATTGTTGATTCACCTGAATGTGCAGACACCAATTGAAGACTTATGCAGAACCAAGAACAAGTTAAGAAAGAAAAACTTGCATCGATTAATTATTTTCGATCTGATATTTCACTGATCCCTATTGACGAACAGTGGTCGCTTTGAGCAGAGAAATGGGCCGTTATGGCCAAATTGGCTAGTCCATTTTGGCTGGAACCTGGCAGTGTTAACCAGAAGGCCAGAACTCTGCCCCTTCATTGCACTAATCCCCAAGATCATAAAAGAAATTTATGTATACAAAAGAGTCATTAAATAGATGTAAAATTACATTCAAAAATATGCATATTGCATCCATTTACTTTACAGTTCCCAAAATGGAGGAACGTCTACTAGCTGACTGAAACCGTGCACAAGTCTTGATGTATTTTCACAAACATAACTTTTTAAATATATTGGACAAAACAATTTGAATTTGAATTTGAACAAACCTAAATTTCACCTGACACTCTGCCAAGCAATGATGTGCACATGTAACGCTTACATTGCTATTAAATCTAGAAAGAAAGAAATTAGAAGCATAATCTTCCTGATAACCCAGATATGTATAAAAGAAAACAAACCTGGGGATGGCTTGACAAATGTTTTTCTCATACAAAGATATTGAAAAAAAACCACTCAACCTCATTCACAAAATTATAATCTGTATTCAGTTATTTAAAGTTGATGAGAATAAGTTCTTTTTCCAGTAGTACATTTACCATTCAGTTTGATTGCAGTGGTGTATCTGATTACAGTGGAACCCCAATATCATTTGTTCTCCATGTGCTGGTGTATATCTAAATCTGAAGATGGTAGACACAATATCACGTGGACGGAGACGGTTATAGTGGTGTCAAGCTCAAATGGGCAGGAGAAAATATAAAAAGTATCACTTGTCTTCTTCTAGCTCATCCGTATCTTCCTCCAGTGCTGACGTGTCACCTGAAACAGAAGAAGGACTTAAGTTGCATGTTGTAATTCATGTCTACTTGCCACACCAATGGGCCTTCCTTCTCTAATCGTATCTAAAGGGGGTGGTATGGTAGTCTAGTGGTTAAGTGTTGCTCGTCACGCCGACGACCCGGGTTCGAATCCCGACATGGGTACAATATGTGAAGCCCATTTCTGGTGTCCCCCGCCGTGATATTGCTGGAATACTGTTAAAAGCGGCGTAAAACCATTCTCACTCACTCACTCACTCACTCACTCTTACCTTAAGTTAAGAACCTGGCTTTGCAGGTCAGGAAAAGATAAATCAGTGGTTGATATCAATTACATATCGAACTATTTAGTGCCCTCTTTTGACAAGCACATGCTGTCTGGAACAATTCAATCCCAGAATACCAACAGGATTTTATTTCACTCTCTTTTTCAGTTAAATAACTAACATTTTGACAGGTTACATTTTTTATGTCTAACATATGACAAATATTTCACCTACCTTCAACATAAAACATATTCAACATTAATATTAACTCAACAAATTTCACAATATTTTACTAAGGGACCAATTTTTCATATACTTTTCTGTAGCTGCCTCAAGACCTAGACACCCATTTTCTTTCTCAGAAAGGAGCAGAACAATATATTTTCTTTTCATAAATCATTTTTGTCAGAATGTATAGCGACCACTTAATTATATTGTTTCAAAAAGATGAGGCCAATTTTATTTCCAGTATTTTCCTGCAACAATGTCTGAAATAAAATCACAGTCACATCCCCGAATATCAAACTGTCAGTCCCGAAACATGGACAAGAAACTCATGCAAGAATCAAGCAAGTACCTCTCGTGATCTTCAGGTCTTCGGGCAGTTGATACTCCGTGTTCTGCGAGGTCACTGCAACACACATGCAACATGCAGAAGGCTGACATGCACCAGAAAAACGGGCAGACTCCCTCAAAGAAGCCCAGAAAGATAACCTGTATTCCCTCTACAGAAACTGATCAGAAAGTCAACTACATTCAAACTGACACAAAAATAGTGCTACGGCACTGTAGCTCACCTGGGGCTGGTTCCACAAAGTTATCTTAGGGTGATCTTAACTCGCATGCCTTGACATCCGATCATCGTAGTTCTAAGATCACTTTGTGGAATGGGCCTTTGATGTGTAGTCAACATTTAAAATGCAAAGACAGTCACTGGTAAAGAAACAGTTATTATTAACATTGATGTGTTTTGCAAAGTAAAAAGTATGTAATAATAACTAACACTAAAATCCAATGAACTGACACAATAAAGGAATAAACCGTTTTCTCTACATGTATGTGGCTGGCATTGGAGCCACATTGAAAATCGGATTTGAACTTGTTGAACAAACTGGGATGTTTCAGCCTCATAGGTCCGGTGTTTGAGAAGATGTTTTGAATCAAATTTCCAATATGGCCGCCATGGCAGTCATCGGAATTGTCAGATTTCTGTGAGGACTGCTGCAATGCGCTGTGCAGAGTTGCGTCCCTCGGCACGCCAGAAACCTATGATTGTGGGCTCGAATCCCGGTTCGCCCAGATTATCACAAGACCAAATAGCGTCCATTCCAATTTGGAATGAACGTTGGAATGCTTTGGAAAGATCGCTCATTCCAAACTTTCCAAAGCTTGGAAAGATCGATCTTTCCAAAAAATCCAAAATTGGAATGGCAACATTTCCAAACATATTTCCAACATTGGAAATGTTTGGAATGACTTGGAATGGTTTGGAATTGTTTGGAAATATGGTTAGAAGGAACAAGTTAAACTATGTTTTATCAGTAATTTGAACAATAAAAAGACTATGAATTAGGGGCTTTAGGGGTTGCTTATATAGTAATTTTGAAATTTGGAGATTTGGAAAGAATGCCAAGAGTGGGTGGGGGACGAACTAAGGGACCTGTGTGTGTTGGGTGGTTGTTAGATAAGGTAGTTTTGGTTTTATTATTTTATTTGAGGTTTAAATGCGACTAATTAGACCTGTTTTAATTAGGTATAAACCTAAGGCTTTGAATTTTTCTAATTTATTTTATGGATTTAGGATTGATTCTAGTGTAAGTCCGGTTTTAAGATTTAGGGTGGTCTGTAGTGTTGTTCCGTGTGTTTGGTAGTGTGTGCAGTGAATGAGTACGTGTTCTGGTGTTTCTTGTTGTTTGCAATGTGGGCAGTTTCCTGTTGTGTGTAGATTAGCTATTTTACGGTGATTATTTAGTTTGGTGCGGCCTGTTTGTAGTTTAGTAATTATTCTGTCGATTTTTTTGGATGGGTGTAGTATTTTTGGTTTATTTAGGTTTTTTTGGGTACTTTCCTGATTTGGCTATTTAAGTTTTGGTATATATTTGCCATTTTTTGTTGATTTTTTGTTTAGTGAGACTTTTGATTTCTGATTTTGAGGTTAAGCTTATTTCTGGGAGTAAAAGGGATAATTTTGCTACTTTATCTGCCTTTTTATTTCCAAAGATTCATACGTGGGCGGGGGTCCAAATGAACTCTATTTGTTTATCTGCCCTACACAGCAAAAAAAATGCAGTTTCCGGTATCCGGATACCTGCCGGATACCACCGGACACTTACCCAAAACGCGTCCGGGTATCCGGTGGCAGATACCTTGCCGGATACCAGATCCGTGGTATCCGGCATGGACACCTCACCTGAAAGTATGCCACCTGGAATCCGGGTATCCGGCACCGGATACCTCACCGGATACCTCAATCTGGGTGTCCAAGGATCCGCACCGGATACCAAGAATCCAGCACCGGATACCTTATTCTGAGTTTCCAAAAACATGTCACAATTTGGGGGTGCATTTTGTTCAATTAAGTGTGAAACACCTAAATATATATTGGAAACTAACCATGAAAATTGAACATTGCTGAAGGTATCCGGCAGGTATCCGGCAGGTATCCGGATGCAATTTTTCGAGATGTCTTATTTCTGGTAAATAATGTTAGCCTGGGCATATCAGATAGCTGTAGTAATATTCTGTGTCATTTTAGTTGTAAATATCCCCTTAAAGTTGAGATCTATGGGCATGTACTTTTGGAGAAGACAATTTTTTTCAATTTCATCTATAATTCTTTTTAGATGTTAAGCTGTTTAATGCACAAACATCAGTTCTAATACATGTATGATGATATCCTTAAATTTCATGTTCAGACTTCCAGATTATTCTGAGTGAAAGTATAAACTCATCGACTGTGTGCTCACTTGAGCCTTTGGTCCTAGTGAGATGATAATATGATTATTTGTAAAGGTACAAGTACTTGTTATGAGCATACCAGCTTCATTTAAGTTTGAAACACAATATGCCTCACTCTGAGGGTGACATGTACCAGATTTCATCACACTACAGAGAGCTGTTCCTCAGTTACTGAACATTTTTACTGAAAGACATTGAAAGCTAATTTGACCTTCAATATCAGTTGCGACTATTTCAAAAACAATTGTAAAGCGCTTCATTCAGTGTAATATTGACAAACATATGACAATGATATACAACTATATGTATAAGAGTTATTTAGACTTCTGCAGGAAAAGGCACATTAGAGAACAAGAGTCATCAGAAAGATGACATATCCCCCCGGCAGCTGTCTGTAAAGTAACCACTAGTGCAATTCTGTATGTAATGAGTCAACAGTTGAATGTTCTTTAAGAAGCATACATTGTTTATCCAAAAAAGATCCACCATGGTCGCATCCATATGAATGCCAAGTTTCGATCAAATTCTGCCCCAGAAATGAACCTCATCCCCAATTGAGTCTATGTCCAACTTCATTCCATAAAAAAATAAAAAAATAAAAATTAGAAAAATCCCAAATTTGAAAGACACCACTTCAGTATGTGCATGATAGCTTTGCCAAGTTTCGATCAAATACACTGAATGGTTTTCGAATTCTGCCCCGGAAACGAACCCCATCCCCAATTGAGTCTATGTCCAACTTCATTCCATAAAAATTTAAAAAAATAAAAATTAGAAAAATCCCAAAATATCAAAAGGCACCACTTCAGTATGTGCCTGATAAGAGTTGCCAAGTTTCGATCAAATACACTGAATGGTTTGGGAATCCTGCCCCGGAAAAGGAAATGATTACGGACGGACAGACGGACAGACAGGCTGATCACTATATCCCCCGTATTATATGCCGGGGGATAAAAAGTAAGTGTATGACCTGTTGCCAACTTCTATCCCTGCCCTAAGGAAGAGTTTGGCCATTAACAATTTTTTTGTCTGGCTGTGACATTGACCTTTGACATAGCAGATCAATGTGTTATTCCAAAGATGTCCAAGCAATGCATGGTTTTATACGATAACTGTGGCTATCAAACTGAGGCAAAATATTGGAAAATCCCCATTTACACAGCTGGCTAAAGAAACAAACAACAAACAAATTATTAATTTCTTTTATTTATATGCATATATCACACATTGAACAGTGTTCACATAATAGTTCCTGATGCAGTATGCACTTTCCTCCTATTCTTCAATACTCATAACAGAGCGGGATAACTGTTCGCTTGAAAGCATCAGCAGACCATGCTCACCAGTTCAGAGTTACTTGCCCTCAAACATCCTTTTCCTTCTATATTGCCATGGAAAAACAGGAACCAGGATGAGGGGAGGCCAGATGGGCTCTATCCCTGTTGCATTGTGTTAGTAGAATTGTGAACATTCTATTTGGTGTTTTGGTCCACATTTATAGACAAGTAGTCGCAAACATCATTCCTTTCAAGTGATTACCACATGGCCAAAGACAATAATTTCTTCAACGTCCTTGAAGGGTCCCACTCCGACTTGGCATTGGGTGGTCTTCTCACATTAGCCTGACCACCCTTTGTGAGTGTGTCCCAGTGCCAATTGGCATATAACTTCTCGGTAGGCTCCCATTGAAATAACAGGACTCTCCTCATCGCTGTCTGCCAATCACTTCGGATATCTGGAAGGGTCCTTCCAGACTGTCAACCTGTCATCCGGGTATCTCAAGCTGGACTTCAGTTTCTGCAAAATTATGTATAAAGATTGTAGCAAAAGAAAAGAATTGTTGCAACATGTACTTACAGATAAAAGGCAGCAAATTCACTTAATTTATCATCTTTGAGTTTTGTTATATACCAAACATTTGAGATATATATTGTTCCATGCTGATGAGTTGAAACAATCATTAACTGACATCTCTTAAAAATGTTCCTAGCAACCTATGCTTGCCATACAAGCCAAAGTAATAGATGAGGTAGCAAGTGGGCTCATTGAAAGCTCGTAATCGTACCCAATAACGTGGGATGTTGTCCATAACAGTCATCATCGGTGCGTCTGGATTGAGCTCATAACATTAATCTCTGGTTTGTCTAGTTGAGAAGTGAGATTTGATTAATCTATAATCCTTGTCATTTAGCCGAACTATTGCTGGATGTGGTGTTAAATGAGTGAATTGGGTTTAACGCCTCTTTGAACAGTATTCCAGTTATATCACGGCATGTAAGCTTGATGTGGGAAGAAAGCCCGAAGTGATGCAGGTCTTACATGTTTACCACTTTGATGAAACCCACAAGCAAGTGTATGATGCTACCCTCGATTCAAACCCACGACCATCGGTTTCTGTCAAGCCCAAGAGATGCAACTATGCACAGCAAGTTGTAGTGCCTTTGATAATTAGGCCATCCATGCCAACAGGTGATAAAGAACAAGCAAACTGAAGAAATATTTGCAGAATAGCTACATGAACATGATGAACCAAACAGAATAATTTCAAATATTTACCACTCACTGCTACTCTTCTCTTGTTCCTCATTGCTTCCCTTTTTCCATTGATGCCGTGCAGATGACTGACTCATTCATTCATCCAGACATTCTGCAAACATAAGTAGCATTCACATTACAGAAATGTCCAAACTGTACATGCTGTACATTGAATTCAATTGAAAAGGCCCCAGTTGAGTTTCCAACTTAGAACTGTCCTTATTAAAATATTTCATCCCAAACATTCAGAGATAAAACATAACCCCATATTTAACAACTGTCAAACAATTATTTGACAACAAAGCCAGGGTCATTCAACATACACTTTACATAAGGAATCACTTGTTGCAAAAAGGATCCTCGCCAAGGTCAGAGTCATTCCATGAAATATTGAATGATTAAGTTATAAAGCTTATACAAAACAAGGACATAACAGTGTAATTATAACAATATCCTAAGCGTAAAAAAAATAAAGTCTTTGGTGGCCATTATTGTAAATTATAATCTGTATGAGCATCCCAAGAAAGTTTAGAGTTAATAATCGTTCCTAGATCTTGATATTTTTCTTCATTATCTATAAAAAAGCGGATCTAATTTGGATCATCTTGTTTTGACCACAAATCCATTACGCCCCTTATGCTAACAAACAGTTGACCATAATACTAAAAAAAGGACCCTTGGCGTTTACGGTAAAGTATGTAGAGCAGGAAAATATCTACATCAATCCGTTCCATAAGATCTCTGCACAGAAATCATAAGGCCTCGAAGCCCTGCTACGTACCTGGCAATGCCAATCGCCTTTCCAAATACTGTTGACTTCCGCGTTGTGGATGGCTGAGAGGAACTTCGGCCGGCATTTCCGTGGTGGAGGTGAATGAGAACAATGTATCGATACACGAGGTGAGCTTATCGTAATCAAGCATCACAGTGTATATCGATACACGAGGTTTGTTTACATCCATGTTCTAAAATGGCGCCCTGGACCGTAGGGGAATATGGGTAAAATGGCTTGTTCCGGGTTAACACTAAGCTGGGCCCCGTCTCTAATATCACATTATTGTTTGGCGCAAGTTGACGACGCGCATAGGGAGCCGGGAACCAGGTTAACACGACATAAGCTGGTTCCCGGCTCTCTATGCGCGTCGTCAACTTGCGCCAAGTTATATTAGAGACGAGGCCCAGCTTATACACTGAACACGATCGGTCATTTCGTCAAAACTGGCCAAATATTGAGATTGCAGCTGAGGTCATGCTGGCAGCTGAAGTGACACATTAAGGTAAGGAATATGTGAATGTTACAATGATCACGTATTAAAGTAATTTACCACATGTAAGCCTGTCACATGTGACACATTAACTTTTATAGCCAACATGTAAGTAAATGTATAATTATATTTTTATATGACAAGTAGCCTGTCTATCATATGTTAGTATTTGCTTATGTATATAATGTAGAAATATGTTTACTTTAACTGGATAATTTGTATGCTAATGTGACTCACTGTCTTATTTCATATACTCCCTGTACTCTGTGAGAATGATTAATAGCCTCAACATATTTTTCCAGATGTGAAGAATCAAGAACAGCTTTAATAACAGGGAAGTTTTGCATCAGAGATCATCGTGAAGTGGAAGATAAGACATTTTAAGGGTATGAACATTTTCACTTGAACTAGTTGAACAATAACCATGATGACAACTTTATCATGGGGGAATTTTTGGTGGTGGGGTAGCCTAGCGGTTGAAGCGTTCACTCTTTGTGCTGAAGAACCAGGTTTGATTCCTGCCACATAGCTGCGATATTGCTGAGTGTGGCGTTCAACATCAAACAAAGCTAACAGCCGCATACTTACTCACGTGGGGATTCCAGGTTGAAGTTAGTCCCTATCAACATGATCAACCTATGCTAGTTGTGAGAGATAACTTAATGGATCGGGTGATCAGGCTCCCTGACTTGGTTGATCCATGTCATTGTATCCCAATTGTGTGGATCGATGCTCATGATGTCAATCACTGGATAGACTGGTCCAGACTTGATTATTTACAGACCGCCGTCATATAGCTGGAATATGGCTGAGTGCAGAGTTAAACAACAAACACCAACATGATTCTACAACCTGCTCTTGTGGATACCATTTTGAAGATCCTACACATAACTTCTTTTCGGGTCTTAACTATTGCAATATGTTCTACTACATGTGTTTTAAACATATATTTTTTTTATAGTGAACTGGATTTGCAAACAAGCCGATGGCTTATCTAAATGATGCTGAAATACAAAATAAGTATTAATAAAATACTAATTCTATACTATTGCAAACTATCAGTTGAGCAATAATGTAATCATCTGATTATAAGTAGATAATGAAGGAGAAGTCCATATTGATTAAATCTACCAGATTCTGAGATAAATGCACGTATTGATTGATTTATTTCAATGTTTTCCTGTACATAATTTTCAACAATTCCATATAAAGCTTTCTTATATCATATCCATGCTGTATAATAATACCTATTATTTCTAATAATAGCATAATTTGGACACACAAATAAGTAATGAATGGTATTTTTATAACAGGTCCCACACATGCGGGATAGGTCATTTGACATGAATCAGTTTTATGTGAATTTATATCACTACAAGCTGATCTGAGTCATGAAAGGATATGCCTTCGATTCTGTGAAAATGGAAAAGCTAAAACATCTCCCAATATTAACCATGCTATTACAGAATTTGTTCACTTGTTTTTGTATGTAAAATATTTTTGAACGATTACATCCATCTAATGATTGTTTGTATGTGTGATATGCCAGTAGAGGTATATGTGTACAAGCATGTGCATACACGTAAAAAAATTATGTTTGTTTGGCTAGGTACCAGTATATGAATAGGTTGTTTTGTGCGACTTGTATATTAGCATCATCATAGTTTCAACAGACAGTTTATGTATATCAAATGTTAAATGTCTTTGTAGGGAGAATTGCATATAAAAACTGTCATTATTTTATTACTTATGAGTAGAACTTTTTAAGTATCTGGCATGATACATTTCCTTGGTCCACAGACACATGTTACCAGTAAACTGACTTGATAAGTAGCATAACAGTCAGTGTGGTTGGAAACTAACTAAGCCGTCACTACTCAATTAAGTAATTAACAGACAATTGCAAGTGATAATACCGACCTGACACTAGTTGCCCTGTTAATCCCTAATCCACCATGAGTTGACATTGAGCTCATCTTGCTAATGAGCTGTTGTGAGCGTAACGAGATGATAAACATCAAAGGTGGGGCAGGCTTTGATCAAGTGTTCTGTAGTAGAGATTACGTCACTTGTTTAATGTTTATTTAGGATTAGCTACATCCCTTGATGCGACCAAGACCATACTTGAGATTATCAGACAGTTTGTCTGGATACAACCTGATGTCTCAACTGTACTTATTGGATTCTGCCTTGTAGCAAACTATGTGTGTGACACGGACTTTGACCACTCTGTGCAGATGCATAACAATGCATATTGAACTTGGGGTATGATTCAATTATGTCACACAAGTCAAAGATAGGTTCCACTGTATTAAGAAACAGACGATAGATGCAATACTGTGTAATTTTATAACAATCAAATGAGTATTCAAATAGGAATACACATATATTTACAATTACCCTTGAAAAGTTCCAAAACCAAATAGAACTACTTAAATTATGATTACACTTGACCAATATATTTGGCAGTTTTTGCCGTTATTGTAAATCTTAATTAAAGATAGGATAAATGATAAACATATGATAATGCATATCACACACAAGTGTGTATTATACGCAAATAAATAAGTCTTGTATAAATAGATTAATTGGAAAGGGTGCTAATTGGGATTGTTCACTAGCCAATATATTAGCAAATATTCCCATGGGCGCTTATTACGTCAAATACTTTAGTTCTGTTTTTATGTATAAGAACCTATTTTATGCAATTTGCATTGCCTTGTTTACCTTTCCTTATGTTTTGATGTAATGCAAACATTTGAGAAAAATTCAGGTGAGCCTGCCTTATGGCACTACAGGAATTGTTTTCAGATGATCAATTACAATTTTGTATTTTCTGTAAAATTTACTGTTTGCTATGGCTTTTTTACATTGGTTAACATGGTTTGGTTAACAGTTGCTTGATAAATTGTCATTACCTTACTCATTGAGAAACCAACTTTTTACCCTTTGTCAATATATGTGTGTTTCTTATATTTTTAATAACAAGCTTTTAAAGATGTTATAAATTGTTTCAGGCACCTGAATTTCACAATGACACCAGATCAGACAAGTCATACAAAGGACTCTCCGGATGATGAATAATCCTCCCCAGAACAACTAACAGGTTCACCTCAGAAAGTGATGATTCTGAATGAATAATGCCACATCAGTGTGATTCTGTAGGTTGTTTTATTACGACATTAATCAAGTCTAAAGGAATTAATACCACAGCAGTGAGACTGTTTATGTGGTGTACACTGAAGCTGACTATACAAATCTGAATGACTTTTGTGGTTTACTGCACAAACATAATTGACTTTAGATATTCTTCTACCTTGAAATTCTTCTGAGATTTGACTAATTTGTTTATTTAGAAAATGGCATTGAAGCATCTGTTTCTGTTTTTGAATGTTCTTGCAAACACCTCTGGTTACTGAACCAATGAAATGTCATAAAATCAATAAATATGATTTTTTATCTTAACAAATTTTTTGTTTTGCTTCTTTAAAGAAATATGATATTGATCATTCATAACATAGGTGCTAACATATATCAAATATACTAATGCCCTGAATGTTTTCCTACAATTAATACAGCTCACTGAACAAAGTTTTTAGTTCCATGTCAGTAGAAAAGTTACATTGATATTTTTATGTACCAGTACTTTATTAGGTGTTTTCTGTGGATGCCATTAGTCTTATGCACCCATTTGGGTTAATGATATTCTGTTTCGAACTTCAATGAAACTCGTCTGTCAAGATGTAACAAGTATTGATACAATTCCAAAATAAACTTTTAATCTCATCAGGAACAAAGGCCCAAGTGAGCACATAGCCAATGACTTTCATTTTTTTGTCAGAGTGAGTATGGTGTTATGCCACTTTATGAGCAAAATTCAAACAATATCATGATGGGTGACACCAAGCAATGTACCGATGTGGTGAATCGAATGCTTCAACCACTAGGCTAGAACAAACTGGGAATATGAAGATGAAATGTAAGGATACCATCATACCAGGACTGAATGCTTTTCATTTAATACGCTGAACATCTAAATTGAAATATATATGAACTTGAAAAATGTTTTCACCAAAAGTACATGCCCATAGATCTCAACTTCAAGGGGATATTTACAACTAAAATAGCACAGCATATTACTACAGCTATCTGCTATGCCCAGGCTAACATTATTTACTAGGAGAAAGACATCTCGAAAAATTGCATCCGGATACCTGCCGGATACCTGCCGGATACCTTCAGCAATGTTCAATTTTCATGGTTAGTTTCCAATATATTTTTAGGTGTTTCACACTTAATTGAACAAAATGCACCCCCCAAATTGTGACATGTTTTTGGAAACTCAGAATGAGGTATCCGGTGCCGGATCCCTGGACACCCAGATTGAGGTATCCGGTGAGGTATCCGGTGCCGGATACCCGGATTCCAGGTGACATACTTTCCGGTGAGGTGTCCATGCCGGATACCACAGATCTGGTATCCGGCAAGGTATCTGCCACCGGATACCCGGACGCGTTTTGGGTAAGTGTCCGGTGGTATCCGGCAGGTATCCGGATACCGGAAACTGCATTTTTTTTGCTGTGCTAGTTAAGTTGTTTGAGCTATTGAGTATTTGAGGGGTGTAGGATTTTAGGTTTGGCTAGTGGTTTTCTGAGCACTTTTTTGATTTGGCTATTTGAGTTTTGATATTGATTATGCCATTTTTTGGTTATTTTTTGTTTCTTTACACTTTTAATTTCTGATTTTGAGATGGGTAAGTTTAGGCTTATTTCTGGTATTTTAAGAGATAATTTAGCTTTATCGGCGCTTTCGTTGCCATAAATTCCTACGTGGGCGGGGATCTACAAGAAGGTTATTTGTTTGCCTGCTTTTGTTAGGTCGTTGGAGCTTTTAAGTATTTGGTTTATTAATTGAGGTCTTTTTTTATGTATTTTTGTTTTGGAGGGCTTGTAGTCCACTAAGGGAGTCGGTGAGAATTAGGATTTCATTGTTGTTTTTAGATTGTTGGTTATGCAGGGCTGAGGCCATGCCCATAGTTTGGCCGTGAATATAGATTGGTTGTTAGGGAGTCGGTAAGATTGTGTGGATATAACTGGTTGTGTGGTATGGACTCCGAAACCTGTGTGGTTGGAGATCGGGTCTGAAGATCCGTCAGTGTATATGTGACACCAATTTGGCCAATTTTCGTGTATGTATGCATGTGTGGTGGTTTTAGCTATGTTTGGTTCGGTTTGTTTATTTATTTGGTTAGCTAGCGTTGTGTCTATTTGGGGTATTTTGAGTTTAGGGGTGAAGATATTTGATTTTTTGCAGTTTTGTTTAAGATTTTGAGTTTGGTGTTCATTGAGGTAGTTAGTTATTCTTTGGGATATTGGGGTGAGTAAGGGGTGTTTGCGAGCTAGAGCTTGGTTTCCTGGGCTAATGTTTTGGTTAATTAAGTTTTGGATGAGAGGGTTTGTTTGGGACGCGGCCCAGAAATTAAGCCTTAGATGTTCCCTGCGTAGATTTAGTGGCATTTCCCCTGTAAGGGCCTGAAGTGAGGTGTAGGAGGTGCCATGTTGGGTGCGTGTAATTAGTTTAAGGGCTTGGTATTGTATTGAGTCACTTTTTTTAGTTAGAGAGTTGTTTAGGGTATTGTATATGGCACAGCCGTAGTCTAGTTTTGATCTAATTAGTGCTGTATAGAGTGAGAGGAGGGTATCTTTGGAGGCTCCCCAGTTAGAGCCGGTGAGACATCTTAGTGTGTTAAGGTCTTTGCTGCATCTAGTTTTTAGGTTCTGGATGTGAGCCTCCCAGGTGAGGTGTTGATCGAAAATGAGTCCTAAGAATTTGGTTTGTTTTTGGAATTTGATTGTTTGGTTGTTAAGCTGGAGGATTGGGTAGGCAGGTTTCACGTTTTTATGTTTGAATACTACTGTTGTTTTATCTGAGTTAAGGGAGAAGCCCCATTTGTCTGCCCATTGTTGTATTTTATTTAGAGATTTTTGGATTCAGTTTTCTGCCATTTTAATGCTTTTAGTGCGGATCCATAGGGGTCCCTCATCCGCGAATTTTGAAGTGTTTAGTTTAGGGGATAAGCCCTCGAATAGATCGTTTATCATTATATTGAAGAGGGTTGGGCTGAGGATGCTGCCCTGGGGAGTGCCATTTTCTAGGGGACACTGGTCCGATAGCGTATGGTCTATACCCACGGTTATTTTGCGATTGTTTAGGAAATCTTGGATGAAGTTTATAATTTGGCCTTTTAGTCCTATTTTTTTTAGTTTTTGTATTAGCCCGTGGTGCTATACCATGTCGAAAACTTTAGAGAAGTCGAGGAATATGCCTATGGTGTATTGCTTGTTTAGTTGTCCTGTTTTTATATCCTGTTCTAGTCGGGCGAGGTTATCGAGAGTTGATCGGCCAGGAGTGAAGCCGCTTTGGTCCGGGTTTATGATGTTGTTTTGGTCTAGGTAGTGCTGTAGCCTATTTTTAGTCATAAGTTCCATTATTTTGCAGAGATTTGAGGTTAGGGAGATGGGCCTATAGGAGTTTGCCTGATCTGCTGGTTTATTTGGTTTAGGTATTGGGATTACTGGAGCTTCCTTCCATGAGGATGGGACCTGTCCGTTTAGGTAGACTAGGTTGTATAGTTTAAGTAAAGTTTGGAGTAGTTTGGTAGGTAAGTGTTTGATTATTTGGTAAGAGGTGAGGTCTAGGCAAGGGGCTGTTCCTTTTTTTCTATTGTTTAGTACGTGATTTAGTTCTTCTATGGTGTAAGGTTGGTTTATTTCTAGGTCGTCTTGTCTGTTTTCTTTGGAGAATTTGGTTTCTGTTTTTAGTTTATCTTGGAATTTCTTACTGAAGTTACGCGTGAATTTTGCGCCACACCTTCCAAGCGTCGGTGTGGTGGTTTAGCTCCTCACAGAATTCTTTCCAGTTTTGGGTTTTAGCAGTTTTAACTAGGTTTTGGACTTGGTGGTAAAGTTCATGGGCTGTTTTGAGATGAGAGGGGTCTCGTTTAGCTCTGTTGAAAGCTGATTTGCGTTTTAGTCTAGTTAGCTCTATTTCCTCATTCCACCAAGGGACAGTGGGTTTTCCTGGGTTGGATGATTTGAAGGGGATTGCGGATTTGGCTGCGTTGATTATGAAGTTAGTTAGGTTTTGACAGAATGTTTCGGGGTCTTTTGTTTCTAAATCGTTAAGATTAGCTTGGTTGCATAATTCTTGGAATTTGTCCCAGTTGGCGTTTTTGTACTGAAATTTAGGTTCCTGTTTAGGGGTTTGATTTGATATTTTCAGATTTCCTAGGGTTATATTTATGGGGAAGTGGTCGCTGCCTAGAGGTACTGGGTGGACGTCCCACATCAGACTTTGTGCTAAGTCTGGCGTACATATTGTTAAAGGGGCACTGATCTAACTGGTTGTTGCCTTTGTTATTGTTTTTTCCCAGTGAGTACCCGGATGTATAGCAGAAATCTAGACTAGTTCGCGACCTCTGCTGCGCGATTCGTAAGCGCATCAGTCACTTTTATGGGTAGGAATAAGGGCGTATGGTCACATTGATCAACAAAATGAAATACAGTTTTCGAGATAATAAGGAAATGTAGGTATATTTGTGGGTAGCATCGGTAATGGTGACGAAGTTTTGATAAGTCACTTGCTTGGTAATTTTGCAATTTTCGTTTACACTATTTTGACTTGCAACACAAAGAAAATATTTCACCTGGGCATTGCTTTTTTATAGTGTGTATATTTTTTTTACTCTCAAAATGTGTAACATTTTCAAATTTATTAAAAGTGACTAAAAAACATTTCCATTTGTGTTATTATGTTAACGAATTCCAATTTTTTTATGTTTAATGTCACTGGTGGTACAGGAGGTAGCGGTTCACCGCCTAGGTCGGATGGTATGAAAGAGTGGATAAAAAAGCATTTAAAAGCGTTAGGTTCAGCACTGGGAAAGCTCGCTGGGAAAGCCGCGTCTGCACTTCCCGGTATAATAGGGAGTATAGTTTCCTGGCTCTTGAATTTATTAGCTAAGACCAAAACTTGTGGGCACTGATAGTAGCAATTGCAGGGCTGTTGTACATATCCGCTAAAGACTATTTAACCAAATCATGAGTAAACCGGCCGCGACTCCACCTACTACAAGCGCTGTTTTTTCATCGATATGTTGTTGATTTTTAACCGCAATATGCGGTGGCACTTGTTGTTGTGTGTTAGTAGATGGTTGAGCAGATATTTGTGGCTTGACTATTCCCGTTTCGCCTGTTTGTTTGCGTTATTAATTCGGTGTTAATATCTGAATTTATACCTGGTTTTTGTTGATCGGAAGCAATAACAATTTTATTATTATAGCCTATCACTTGACCGATCTTAAGTTCCATATTACTCGGAGACATGTATGGTCCCGGCGCATAAACGTAGTCTACCTTGGATTGAGCGTACTGTAATACATCTTGATAACGCTTTATAGATGATGGTATGTCAACTGGTGAATTTATAGCATCCTCCACGTTTGCGATAAACTGTTTTTGTGCATCGAGCACAATAATTTCTGTATTAGATGTAAAACACCAACCTGTACATATAAGAAACTTAAGTGTAACACTCCATATTATAAAAAATGGTTGATTCATCAGGCCCTGGAACACTCAGACAATGTAATACAATTGCGCTTTCCGATCCTGGAGACACAGAAGGATTCGGTAGACCCGGTACCGATGGTAAGTTATACGCTTTACACTGACAAGATAATGTATACAAGCGGAAAGAAGTTACATTCACGGGTAATCTAGGAGATTTAAGCGATGTCGACGTTGTTAGTAGACTCCTTAAACAAAACACTTCGTACAATCTTACTCACAACAATGATGGTCACTGTCAGATGCCATGAACCAGGTCACCGAGCCTGATCACCCGATCTATTAAGTTATCTCTTATGGGTGAGGCTAAAACGGCACCTCAGCAAAATGTCACTGATTTCTCGGACAAAAACAGCACCTTGTTTTGGCAAAAGGGCTACTAATTGTTGTCTGTTATCTGGAGAGACATTCTCGTGATGTTGGTTCCTGGCAGAAAGGGGAGATATATAAATGAATTATACTATTTATTTCCTACTTACTAAAATAAATATGAAATATATAGTATACCTGTAGTCCAGTTTCTTGACATTTTCGCCAGACTCAGTTTCAGCTTGACATTGAGCTAAACTTCAACAAAGCATGTTCAAAGCATGTGATCTTTCAATGATAAGTTTAGTTGCACCTCCCAATCAGAATCATGAGTAAATTTGAGTAGAGGCTAATTTCTAATATAAACTGTTTTTAGGTGATTAACATTTCACAATTATTCACAATAAGTTTAGTTGCATCTCCAAATCAGAGTAGGCGAGTAGATGCTAGTTTCTAATGTAATTCTTTTTGAACATTTCTCAGTTATTTGTGTTTACAAGTGACCATGCAAGTTTAATTTCATCTATTCGGGCTTATTCAGACCCAAGGTAAAATAAATTACAAGGTGCTCTTACAACTAGCATAGGTTGATGGGGACCAATTCCAACCCGGAATCCCCACATGAGTGGGTATGGTTTTACGCTGTTTTTAGCAATACCACAGCAAGGGACACCTGACATGGACTTCACACATTGTACCCATGACAAGAATCGAACCTTGGTCTTCAGCACTTCAACCACTAGTCTACCCCACCGCCAAAATTCCCAACATGATAAAGTTGTCATCATGGTATTCTTCAACAAGTGCAAGTGAAAATATCCATACCTTTCAAATGTCTTATCTTCCACTTCACTATGTTCACTGTTGCAAAACTTCTGTCATTTAATTTGTTCTTGATTCTTCACACCTGCAAAAGTAAGTTTAGTCTATTAACCATTCTCACAGATTGGTGAGTACCACAGATTTATTTGTCGGTACGGTATGAACTAAGAAATGAAATAAGAATGAGTCACATTAGAGTATCTAGTTAAAGGAATATAAGTAGGCAAACATATTTCTACATTATATACATTAGCAAGGATTAACATAAGTTAGGTAGATTGCTTATCCTACAAAAAATAAATCACATATTTACTAACATATATAAAACTGAATAAGTGGCTTACAGAAGATAAATAACTTTAATACGTCATCAATATTATTCACATATTCCTTACCTGAATCAGAGACCATATAACAGTCTATGTAATATGGTCTCTGTCTGAATATGTCACGTCTTCAGCTCCCTGCAATCGCCAATTTTGACGAGGTTGTGAAACATTTCTGCTGTAGGAATATTACGTCCGCTGGGATTTCCCTTGTCCCACTGCCTTATCTTGGCATGGTAGGCAAACACATATTCCATACACGACGTAGGTATACTTCCTAATACACACTGTCGAAATCCCCGCGGCTCCCAATATGGCCTGTATAAACTGTAATCGGCCAATTTCGTCTCTTTCCGTAACGGCTGCAGAAATGACCGCTCGTCATTCGTGACCAACTCGTGTTATTCCGGCTTCGAGACATAATGTTCCATGATTTCTATACAGAGATCTTATGGAATGGATTGATTTAGATATTTTCCTGATCTCCATGTAACTACTGTAAACGTCAAGGAAACCTTTTGTTATTATTATGATCAAGTGTTTGTTGTGACATGGGATTTGGTCTTGCATAAGAGCTACAGGTGTAGGACTTTTACGGGTCGTATCCTTATTCTCAACATAACGCTGGGATTTGATGATAAGGGTTAGTTACAAAGGGTATAGATCTGGCAAAGTGCATGTCATACAAAACGAGGCATTCAATTCCAATCATGTGTTGCCACCGGGTGCAGGCTAAAACGGCACCTCAGCAAAACGTCATCGATTTCTCTGGTGAAAACGGCACCGCATTTGGCGAAAACGGCTATGAGTCGGGCGAAAACGGCACCTCTATTTTTAATAACGATAACAACGATTTTTGTAGTAATGTATATGGTTTATTTACATGGTATTTGATTAGTGATGTATTTACATTGTATTTCCTCTTTTCAGAGATAAGTAAATATAGGGTTTATATTTTACATGGTATTTGATTAGTGATGTATTTACATTGTATTTCCTCTTTTCAGAGATAAGTAAATATAGGGTTTATTTACATGGTATTTGATTAGTGATGTATTTACATTGTATTTCCTCTTTTCAGAGATAAGTAAACATGTTCATATATATATTCAAATGTATCTTCGCCATATGTCGAAGATCTCCTCTTGACGAGATGTGGAAGATTTGCGAATTTGCCTGTTTGGCCTCTTAAATACAGTTTCAGCTTAAATTGAGTAAAGGTACTTAAAACTTCAAAGCGTATAGTGTTTTCACAATAAGTTAACTGCGCCTCCTAATCAGAGTCAGTGAGTAAATTGGAGTAGGCGGCTAATTTCTTATTTGTTTTATTTCACAATTATTCAATGTGAGCCTATTATTTTTCTTCAAAGCATGTTATGTTTTCACAATAAGTTGAGTTGCATATAAGCTAAGTTGGATTATAGTTGGAGTAGAGGCTAATTTCTAATGTAAACTTGTTTTAACATCTCACAATTATTGGCGTTTGCAAGTTACAATGTAAGTTTAATATCATTTATTTGACCAAGGCAAAAAAATAAAAATAAGGTGCAGTTTTCGTTCGAGTCGAGGTGCCGTTTTCGCCAATAGGTGCCGTTTTCGCCCGGTGACGTTTTGCTGAGGTGCCGTTTTCGCTATAACCCTTGCCACCTGACCCACCTGAAAGTGAGATATGGATTACAATGAATAATGACAGCTTATCAATCTTTAACAAATTCACACTGAAACATTGAAAGAATAAAGACAAGTTAGTTGTTTTCTGTTTCAGCATGTTCAGGGTTTGTGGGGAGGTTCACAGACATCCTCAGGGAGGATACGAAGTATTGAGTGAGTATTTGTGTGTGTGATAATTACAAACTACATGTATTCATAATGGTATATTTCAATGCAATGTGAAACATCACACTCACAATAGTCCAGCTCTGTGATGGCGGCCTGTAAATAATTGAACATGGACCAGGCAATCTAGTGATTGTTATTATCAGCAAAGATCCATGCCCTCAGAGTATGATGACAACCTAGTCTGACCACCCAATTCATTAGTTGATTAGTGTTTGCAGCGGTAGAAACTAACAGTTTCAGTCCACTATTCCTTATAATGATAGCCCATAGCAAAACCTTTAAAATGTCAAATTTCTACTTGTCCTTAGGATACCTTTACTTTTGGGCAGTTTGGCAAGGACTATAGGACTAGTGCCAATTTCTAACCCTGGTGTTTGGATGTTGTGTTTGTGTGTGTGTGTATGAGTGTATTTAACTTAAATCATGAATCTTATACTTGTTTTTCTGTGCTTTTACAATGTAACCCAAATTTCCTTGGGAATAATAAAGTATTATCGTATTCATATCATTTCTGAACAAAGTGTCATATCAAGGTTAGATCTCTGTCAAAACAGTGCCATGGAAAAGCCAAACAAATAGCCTAGAAATAAAAGTAAATACTGCATTGCATTAATCTGCATTTCAAGAAAATTTAGCAATAATTCATGGAATGATATTGACCTCGGTGATGATCTTTCTGCATTGTCGAACAAGTTATGTAATGTATGTGTTGAATGACCCTGACTTTGTTGTCAAAATATTGTTTTGACATTTGTTAAATATGGGGATAAATGTCATCTCTGAATGTTTGACATGAATTATTATGATTAGGGTAGTTCTAAGTCGGAATCACAACTGGGGTCTTTTCATTTGAATCAAATGTACAACATGTACAGTTTGGACATTTCTGTGATGTGAATGCTACTTATGTTTGCAGAATGTCCGGATGAATAAAAGAGACAGTCATCTGTGCAGCATCAATGCAAAGAAAGACCATAGAAGAGCAACAGTGAGTGGTAAATATTTTGAAATTACTCTGTTTGGTTCATATGGTTATTTTGCAAATATTTCTTCAGTTTGTTCCTGATCGCTGTGGGGACGGATGTCCTATTATCTAAGGCACTACAATTTTCTGTGCAGAGTTGCATCTCTTGGGCTTAGCAGAAACCTCTAGTCATGGGTTCAAATCCTGGTTCTCCCCGATTATGTTGCTAGGTTTGTCAGCGTTATACACATACTCGTGGGATTCATCAAAGACCTGCATCACTTATGGCTTTCTTCCAACATCAAGCTAAGAGGCGGTGATTTATCTGGAATACTGTTCAAAGCAGTGTTAAATCCAACTCATTTATTTAACACCGCATCCAGCAATAGTTTGGCTATATGACAAGTATTGTAAATATATATTTTTCCATGTTGATGAGTTGAAACAATCACTAAATGACATCTCTTAAAGCTTGCCATACAAGCCTAATTAATAAATCAGGTAGTGATCGAGTAGGCTCATTGATCGCATGTAATCATACCACAATGATGTGGGATATTGTCCATAACAGTTATCATCGGTTTGTCTGGACCGAGTTCATAACATTAATCACTGGTTTGACTGGTTGATATGTGATTATCTTAAATGTTTGGCATATAACAAGACTCACATATGATAACTTAAGTGATTTTGCTGCCTTCTATCTGTAAGTACATGTGGCAACAATTCTTTTTGATTGCTAAAATCTTTGTACATAATGCTGCAGAAACTGAAGTCCTGCTTGAGATCCCTGGATGAGTACTCCAGGTTGACAGTCTGGAAGGACCAGACAAGGGAGTCCTTAACAGAGAGTGCACCCCTTCAGATATCAGAGGTGTTTGCAGACAGCGATGACGAGGGTCCTGTTATTTCAATGGAGGCCAACCGAGAAGTTGTATGCCAAATGGTATTTGGACACAAAAAGGCTGGTCTGGCTAATGTGAGAAGACCAACCAATGCCAAGCTTGAGTTGGATCCTTCCAGAACTTTCAAGAAATTCTTGTCTTGAGCCATGTGGTAAACACTTGAAAGGAATGATAAATGGGACTTATTGCTTTAAATGAGGACCCAAACACCAAATGGAAAGTTCACAATTCTACTAACACAATACAGCAGAGATAGAGTCTAACTGGTATCCCCTCATCCTGGTTCCTGTTCATCCATGGCAATATAGAAAGAAAAGGAGGATTGAGGGAAAGTAAGTTCTCTGAACTGGTGAACATAATCCGTAGGTACTGTAGAGCGAACAGTTATCACACTCTGTTATGAGTATTGAAGAATAGGATGAAATTGCATACTGCATCAGGAACCATCATGTGAACACTGTTCAATGTGCGATATACTATAGGCATATGAATAAAAGAAATTGATAATTTGATTGTTGCTTATGTTTCATTTGCCAGCTGTGTAAATGGGGATGTTTCATGATTTTGGCTCAGTTTAATAGCCACACTTATCTTATGAAACCATGCATTGCTTGGGCATCTCAGGAATAAATAACACATGTTTCCTTAGCTCTGAGAACGTCTGATGACCCATTGTTCTGTTGTGTCAAAGGTCAAAGTCACAACCAGACAAAAAGTTTGTTTGTGGTCTAACTCTTCCTTTGGGCAGGGGTTGAAGTTGGAAAAGGGTCGTGCGTGACCTATATATATAATAAAAGAATTCACAGTAACTTTGGAAGAGCTCACCAAAGGCCCAAGTGAGCACATTATCAATGACTTTTTCTTTTTCTCAGTACAAACTGGAAGTCTGGACATGAAATTTAAGGATATCATTATACGAGAACTGATGTTTGTTCATTTATTACCATTAACATCTGAAAAGAACAATTGTCTTCTCCAAAAATGTTTTAGGAGGATATTTATCATTAAAGTAACACAGAATATTACAACAGCTATCTGTAACGCACAGGCTAACATTATTTTCCAGAAACAAGACATGAAGAAAATTTGCATCTGGATACCCTCCGAAAACCTTCCAGATGCCTTCAGCAACCTTCAAATTTCTTGGTATTTTCAAGATAATTTTTTTATGTGTTTCACACTTAAGTGAACAAAATGCACCCCCCAAATTTTGACATTTTATTTTGAAGGTTTCCAGAAGATTTCCGGAAAGTATCCGGGCCAGATCCAAAATGGGAAGGTATCCGGAAGACGAAAACCTACACTTTTTTTGCTGTGTTATGGGGAGTGGTTGGCCAGTAATGGGTAGTGGTGAGTCAGTCATGGGGAGTGATGCGTCAGTGATGGGAAGTGGTGGGTCAGTGATGGGGAGTGGTGGGTCAGTGATGGGGAGCGGTGGGTCAGTCATGGGGATTGGTGGGTCAGTCATGGGGAGCGGTGGGTCAGTGATGAGGAGTGTTGGGTCAGTGATTGGGAATAGTGGGCCAGTGATTGGAGTGATAGGTCAGTGATGACGAGTGGTGAGTCAGTCATGGGGGTTGGTTGGTCAGTCATGCGGAGTGGTTGGTCAGTTATGGGGGGCGGTGGGCTAGTTATGGGGAGTGGTTGGCTAGTAATGGGGAGCGGTGAGTCAGTCATGAGGAGTGATGCGTCAGTGATGGGAAGTGGTGGGTCAGTGATGGGGAGCGATGGGGAGTGGTGGGTCAGTTATGTGGAGTGGTGGGTCAGTGATGGGGAGTGGTGCATCAATGATGGAGTGTGTTGCATCTGTGATAGGAAGTGGTGGGTCAGTGATGGGGAGCGGTGGGTCAGTATTGGGGAGCGGTGGGCCAGTGATGGGGAGTGGTGGGTCAGTCATGGGAGTGGTGGGTCAGTGATAGAGAGTTGTGGGTCAGTAAAGGGGAGCGGTGGGTTCGTGATGAGGAGTGGTGGGTCAGTGGTGGGTTAGTGTTTCGGACTGATAGGACAATTATGGGGTGTGGTTGGTCAATGATGAGCAGTGGTGAGTCAATCATGGGGAGTGGTGGGTCAGTGATGGGGAGTGGTAAGTCAGTGATGGGGAGTGGTGGGTCAGTGATGAGGAGTGTTGGGTCAGTCATGGGGAGTGGTGAGTCAGTGATGAGGAGTGGTGAGTCAGTCATGGGGAGTGGTGGGTCAGTGATGAGGAGTGTTGGGTCAGTGATGAGAGCTGTGAGTCAGTCATGGGGAGTGGTGGGTCAGTCATAGGGAGTGGTGTGTCAGTGATGAGAGCTGTGAGTCAGTCATGGGGAGTGGTGGGTCAGTGATGGGGAATGGTGGGCCAGTGATTTGAGTGATGAGGAGTGGTGAGTCAGTCATGGGGAGCGGTGGGTCAGTGATGGGGAGTGGTGGGTCGGTGATGGAGAGTGGTGAGTCAGTCATGGGCAGTGGTGGTTCAGTGATGAGGAGTGTTGGGTCAGTGACTGTACAATATAGATGTGGTGTTTCACTGTACAGTGTATACTTGGTGATAGACTGTACGAGGTAGATTGGTTGTACAGTGTATACTTGGTGATTGACTGTACAATATAGATGTGGTGTTTCACTGTACAGTATAGACGAGGTAGATTGACTGTACGAGGTAGATTGACTGTACAGTGTATACTTGGTGATTGACTGTACAATATAGATGTGGTGTTTCACTGTACAGTATAGATTTGGTGATAGACTGTACGAGGTAGATTGACTGTACAGTGTATACTTGGTGATTGACTGTACAATATAGATGTGGTGTTTCACTGTACAGTATAGATTTGGTGATAGACTGTACGAGGTAGATTGGTTGTACAGTGTATACTTGGTGATTGACTGTACAATATAGATGTGGTGTTTCACTGTACAGTATAGATTTGGTGATAGACTGTACGAGGTAGATTGACTGTACAGTGTATACTTGGTGTATGACTGTACAATATAGATGTGGTGTTTCACTGTACAGTATAGACTTGGTGATAGACTGTACGAGGTAGATTGGTTGTACAGTGTATACTTGGTGATTGACTGTACAATATAGATGTGTTGATTGACTGTACACTATAGATGTGGTGTTTCACTGTACAGTATAGATTTGGTGATAGACTGTACGAGGTAGATTGACTGTACAGTGTATACTTGGTGATTGACTGTACAATATAGATGTGGTGTTTCACTGTACAGTATAGACTTGGTGATAGACTGTACGAGGTAGATTGACTGTACAGTGTATACTTGGTGATTGACTGTACAATATAGATGTGGTGTTTCACTGTACAGTATAGATTTGGTGATAGACTGTACGAGGTAGATTGACTGTACAGTGTATACTTGGTGATTGACTGTACAATGTAGATGTGGTGTGTCACTGTACAGTATAGATTTGGTGATAGACTGTACGAGGTAGATTGACTGTACAGTGTATACTTGGTGATTGACTGTACAATATAGATGTGGTGTTTCACTGTACAGTATAGATTTGGTGATAGACTCTACGAGGTAGATTGGTTGTACAGTGTATATTTGGTGATTGACTGTACAATATAGATGTGGTGTTTCACTGTACAGTATAGATTTGGTGATAGACTGTACGAGGTAGATTGGTTGTACAGTGTATACTTGGTGATTGACTGTACAATATAGATGTGGTGTTTCACTGTACAGTATAGATTTGGTGATAGACTGTACGAGGTAGATTGACTGTACAGTGTATACTTGGTGTATGACTGTACAATATAGATGTGGTGTTTCACTGTACAGTATAGACTTGGTGATAGACTGTACGAGGTAGATTGGTTGTACAGTGTATACTTGGTGATTGACTGTACAATATAGATGTGTTGATTGACTGTACACTATAGATGTGGTGTTTCACTGTACAGTATAGATTTGGTGATAGACTGTACGAGGTAGATTGACTGTACAGTGTATACTTGGTGATTGACTGTACAAAAAAGATGTGGTGTTTCACTGTACAGTATAGATTTGGTGATAGACTGTGCGAGTAGACTGTTGTACAGTGTATACTTGGTGATTGACTGTACAATATAGATGTGGTGTTTCACTGTACAGTATAGATTTGGTGATAGACTCTACGAGGTAGATAGGTTGTACAGTGTATACTTGGTGATTGACTGTACACTATAGATGTGGTGTTTCACTGTACAGTATAGACTTGGTGATAGACTGTACGAGGTAGATTGACTGTACAGTGTATACTTGGTGATTGACTGTACACTATAGATGTGGTGTGTCACTGTACAGTATAGACTTGGTGATAGACTTTACGAGGTAGATTGACTGTACAGTGTACACTTGGTGATTGACTGTACAATATAGATGTGGTGTGTCACTGTACAGTATAGACTTGGTGATAGACTGTACGAGGTAGATTGACTGTACAGTGTATACTTGGTGATTGACTGTACAATATAGATGTGGTGTTTCACTGTACAGTATAGATTTGGTGATAGACTGTACGAGGTAGATTGACTGTACAGTGTATACTTGGTGATTGACTGTACAATATAGATGTGGTGTTTCACTGTACAGTATAGATTTGGTGAAAGACTGTACGAGGTACATTGACTGTACAGTGTATACTTGGTGATTGACTGTACAATATAGATGTGGTGTTTCACTGTACAGTATAGATTTGGTGATAGACTGTGCGAGGTAGATTGGTTGTACAGTGTATACTTGGTGATTGACTGTACAATATAGATGTGGTGTTTCACTGTACAGTATAGACTTGGTGATAGACTGTACGAGGTAGATTGACTGTACAGTGTACACTTGGTGATTGACTGTACAATATAGATGTGGTGTGTCACTGTACAGTATAGACTTGGTGATAGACTGTACGAGGTAGATTGACTGTACAGTGTATACTTGGTGATTGACTGTACAATATAGATGTGGTGTTTCACTGTACAGTATAGATTTGGTGATAGACTGTACGAGGTAGATTGACTGTACAGTGTATACTTGGTGATTGACTGTACAATATAGATGTGGTGTTTCACTGTACAGTATAGATTTGGTGAAAGACTGTACGAGGTAGATTGACTGTACAGTGTATACTTGGTGATTGACTGTACAATATAGATGTGGTGTTTCACTGTACAGTATAGATTTGGTGATAGACTGTGCGAGGTAGATTGGTTGTACAGTGTATACTTGGTGATTGACTGTACAATATAGATGTGGTGTTTCACTGTACAGTATAGACTTGGTGATAGACTGTACGAGGTAGATTGACTGTACAGTGTACACTTGGTGATTGACTGTACAATATAGATGTGGTGTTTCACTGTACAGTATAGATTTGGTGATAGACTGTACGAGGTAGATTGACTGTACAGTGTATACTTGATGATTGACTGTACAATATAGATGTGGTGTTTCACTGTACAGTATAGACTTGGTGATAGACTGTACGAGGTAGATTGACTGTACAGTGTATACTTGGTGATTGACTGTACAATATAGATGTGGTGTTTCACTGTACAATATAGATTTGGTGATAGACTGTACGAGGTAGATTGACTGTACAGTGAATACTTGGTGATTGACTGTACAATATAGATGTGGTGTTTCACTGTACAATATAGATTTGGTGATAGACTGTACGAGGTAGATTGACTGTACAGTGTATACTTGATGATTGACTGTACAATATAGATGTGGTGTTTCACTGTACAGTATAAATTTGGTGATAGACTGTACGAGGTAGATTGGTTGTACAGTGTATACTTGGTGATTGACTGTACAATATAGATGTGGTGTTTCACTGTACAGTATGGTTTTGGTGATAGACTGTACGAGGTAGATTGACTGTACAGTGTATACTTGGTGATTGACTGTACAATATAGATGTGGTGTTTCACTGTACAGTATGGTTTTGTTGATAGACTGTACGAGGTAGATTGACTGTACAGTGTATACTTGGTGATTGACTGTACAATATAGATGTGGTGTTTCACTGTACAGTATAGATTTGGTGATAGACTGTACGAGGTAGATTGACTGTACAGTGTATACTTGGTGATTGACTGTACAATATAGATGTCTTGTTTCACTGTACAGTATAGACTTGGTGATAGACTGTACGAGGTAGATTGACTGTACAGTGTATACTTGGTGATTGACTGTACGAGGTAGATTGGTTGTACAGTGTATACTTGATGATTGACTGTACAATATAGATGTGGTGTTTCACTGTACAGTATAGACTTGTTGACAGACTGGACGGGGTAGATTGGTTGTACAGTGTATACTTGGTGATTGACTGTACAATATAGATATGGTGTTTCACTGTACAGTATAGACTTGGTGATAGACTGTACGAGGTAGATTGACTGTACAGTGTATACTTGGTGATTGACTGTACGAGGTAGATTGGTTGTACAGTGTATACTTGATGATTGACTGTACAATATAGATGTGGTGTTTCACTGTACAGTATAGACTTGGTGACAGACTGGACGGGGTAGATTGGTTGTACAGTGTATACTTGGTGATTGACTGTACAATATAGATGTGGTGTTTCACTGTACAGTATAGATTTGGTGATAGACTGTACGAGGTAGATTGACTGTACAGTGTATACTTGGTGATTGACTGTACAATATAGATGTCTTGTTTCACTGTACAGTATAGACTTGGTGATAGACTGTACGAGGTAGATCGACTGTACAGTGTATGCGTGGTGATTGACTGTACAACATAGATGTGGTGTTTCACTGTACAGTATAGACTTGGTGATAGACTGTACAAGGTAGATCGACTGTACAGTGTATACTTGGTGATTGACTGTACACTATAGATGTGGTGTTTCTCTGTACAGTATAGATTTGGTGATAGACTGTACGAGGTAGATTGACTGTACAGTGTATACTTGGTGACTGACTGTACAATATAGATGTGGTGTTTCACTGTACAGTATAGATTTGGTGATAGACTGTACGAGGTAGATTGACTGTACAGTGTATACTTGGTGATTGGCTGTACGAGGTAGCTTGGTTGCATACCATGTATATTGGTTGTACAGTTTGTATTTGGTGATAGACTGTACGAGGTAGATTGACTGTACAGTGTATTCTTGGTGATTGACTGCAGGTGAGCGCTATCGTCCACTGCCACAGGGGTTGGAGATCAAGAACATCACCAAGGCTGACAACGGAGTGTACATCTGCATGATCACTCGCAAGGAGACCGGGGACGATCTGCCATTCCAGATCAATGTCACTGTGACAGGTAGGTGACAGGTCAAACATACACAACCGTGTAAAGCAACTCACACAACTGCACAAATCGTCACACAATAATATGCAAAGCAACACACACAATTGCATAAAGCATCACACAATAATATGCAAAGCAACACACACAATTGCACAAAGCATCACACAATAATATGCAAAGCAACACACACAATTGCATAAAGCATCACACAATAATATGCAAAGCAACACACAAAAGTGCACAAAGCATCACACAATAATATGCAAAGCAACACACACAATTGCATAAAGCATCACACAATAATATGCAAAGCAACACACACAATTGCACAAAGCATCACACAATAATATGCAAAGCAACACACACAATTGCATAAAGCATCACACAATAATATGCAAAGCAACACACACAATTGCACAAAGCATCACACAATAATATGCAAAGCAACACACACAATTGCATAAAGCATCACACAATAATATGCAAAGCAACACACACAATTGCACAAAGCATCACACAATAATATGCAAAGCAACACACACAATTGCATAAAGCATCACACAATAATATGCAAAGCAACACACAAAAGTGCACAAAGCATCACACAATAATATGCAAAGCAACACACACAATTGCATAAAGCATCACACAATAATATGCAAAGCAACACACACAATTGCACAAAGCATCACACAATAATATGCAAAGCAACACACACAATTGCATAAAGCATCACACAATAATATGCAAAGCAACACACACAATTGCACAAAGCATCACACAATAATATGCAAAGCAACACACACAATTGCATAAAGCATCACACACTAATATGCAAAGCAACACACACAATTGCATAAAGCGTCACACAATATTATGCAAAGCAACACTAACAATTGCATAAAGCATCACACAATAATATGCAAAGCAACACACACAATTGTATAAAGCCACACAGTAGTATGCAAACAACACACACAATTGCGTAAAGCCAGACAACAACCTGCAAAGCAACACACACAATTGCGTAAAGAGTCACACAATAATATGCAAAGCAACACAAACAAATATGTAAAGTAGCAACAAAATGTGTAGCGCAGCATACAAAAATGTGTAGCGCAACACACACAATTGCACAAAGCAACACACTTAAATAAGTAAAGGAACACACAAACATATGTAGTACAGCATACATATATGTGGAATGGAACACACAAACATGTGCAAAGCAAGACAAGCATCTTGGCAGTATTGTGTGCAGTGACCATTCGAGAAAGGATAACCCAAATATTCAACAATCATACATTTTTGGTCAGATGTTCAACACCGTAGGCGGGTAGACCGGCCACGAAGCCTCGAGGCCGGTGGACCAGTCAAGCAATAGTCATGACAAAATAGTAAATAATTTATTAACCCATCTGTCATTTTATTTATTTATTAAATCTATCACATTACACAATAACTGAAATACATATTCCATTGCAATTTGTATTTTTTTATCGACAGATTAAAAATGTGTCCACTAATTCCCGTAATGTTATTGAAAATAAAATTCTCGGACACGCACTTCGACAAATGGCCCATATTGAACATGGCAAAAAAAACAAAATAAAGACGCATTAAGCAAATCTGAAAATATGTTATACAAAATAAATGAATAAAATCAACAAAAATATATCTAAAAGTTGTCAGACTTACATCTAAGTTATTATTTCCATATTTCCGTGCGAACGCGTGTTATGTAGGTCAAATGACATTTCGGCCCATGAAGATCAGGGGTAGAATAGATCTTCAGCAACCCTTGCTTCCCGTAAAAGGCGACAATGTTTGTCGGGAGGCGACTAACGAGATCGGATGGTCAAGCTCGCTGACTTGGTTGATGCATATCATCGGTCTCAATTGCCTGGATCGATGCTCATGTTCTCAATCACTGGATTGTCTGGTCCAAACTCGATTGCTTACAGACCGCAGAGTGCTACGTTAAACAACAAACAAACCTTGATTTCCCTTTCTTTAGACACGATGTTTAATGCCAAAACATATGCATGGAAAATCTTTGTCACAGGTCGTAACCTGGCACGATACATCCACGCATTTCCATATTTTTAATGTAGATCGCGATTTCCTGCTTAAAACGTTCAAAATAACGTTTCGTCAAAATCTGAAATTCATCACACTTGAGCCAATGTGTAATTTGATTGGTTGCCTTAGGTCAAGTGCTCAAATTTGACCTATCACGTATTTTTTTGCAGATTTCGGTGAGAAGGCGTCATTAGAAACCAATCTCTATCCAATTAAATCGCATGAAACAGCTACGAAAAGACACAATGCGTTGTCACCATCATATTGAATAGGAAATAAGCTTTCTATTCATGTATCATATGCCAGTCTTTGACGAACGTGTTATTCACACAAAACTTTGAAAACAGAGGTATTTCTTCATGTAACTGAGAGGACAGCCGCTGTTATCAGGAACTGGAGGATTACAGATACTATTTTTAATTCTTAAAAAAAATATTTTCTGATTACGTAAACAACGAAAATATAAAAGAAATAGGTGAGTGAGTGAGCATTTTCTGATATCTAATATTTTCCGAAATTTTCGCTACCTTGGTCCTTATTCTTGACGTTATGAATGTGTTATTCAAATAATGTGACAGACATAAGCTTCATATGTATAAATATCAGGAATAGATCTTTCAAATGGAGTATAGCAAAGATGTTTTACAAGCAGATATTTCCCTTGATAAATGTTGGGTTCATCTATCACACAAGAGTCTCTGGGAACTGGTTGTCACAGCAGTAAAAGCTTCTGGTTGACTGGTGGTGAAAGAATTAACGGATAATGAAATCTGCTCCATAAAAATGTGCCTTAAAGCCTCAGTCACACAGACAATGCGACCGCGATGCAACCTCCTGGCGACCAAAATATGTGACAATCGCAATGTAATTACAAGGGTCTCTGAAAGGTTTCACTGAGGTCGCCACAAGGTTTCAGAGCGGTCGCTAAACCCATTCGGTCGCAACCAGTCTTTTGAACATGCACAAAAGACTAGCCGCGACCGATTTGGTCGCTCGGAGATTTCATTGGTCTCCTAGAGGTCCCCAAGTGGTGTTATTCTGATCGCAGATTGGTTTTCACTGTGCGGCGATCGGTTTCGTCCACACAAAAATGTTGTCTCTTTGCAACCTAGTGGCGACCTATCGGTGATTGATCAGTGATGAGGCGGTGATCGACCGGCGCTTCATCGGTGACTGGTTTCCGATCGGTTGCATGGTTTTCAAGCGTGCGTCGATCATTCGCCGTTGGGTTTGCAACATGTCACCGTCTGGAAGAAGACCTGTCTGTGCATTCCAGCATCATGTTATCATAAGTACTCAGAGAGTTCACATCAATTATTTCCATCCATCACTATGGTCCGTAAAGGCAGGAACACAAAAGAGCAGAAATTGTAGACGATACAACAGAGACAACTGATGTGGTGCACAGGTCTGTAACAATTGAGCCAACAAAAGAAGAGGAGGATACCTGATGAGGAGGAAGAGCCAGAAATGTCCGATGTTGACAGGCTCCATTCTAAGCTCGCCCATGAAATCAGCACGACTTCCTCTCTTCAACTCTTCCATCATCGTCACGATATGGCTGAAATAATGCCGATGTGACGTTAAATCTTAACTCACTCACTCACTCACTCACTCACTCACTCAACTCTTCCATCAGATTATCATGGTCTTTCGGCCTTCTCGCCATCCAAGATATCAGCCAATACTGATTGCGCCTTGTCCTTCTCATTCTTCTGTACATCATCATGGCAGCAACTGCAGCATTTTGATTTATTCTTTGCAGACGGAACAACTGCAACTGTTCTGCTGTTAACATTTGGACAACTTGCAAAGAAATGATTTGATTCAGAAAAGCACCCCTTTTATACGTATTATGTTTTGATCGGTGATCGATCAACAACTGGGGCAGTCGGGTAGCCTAGTGGATAAAGCGTTCGCTCGTCACGCCGAAGACCCGGGTTCGATTCCTGACATTGGTACAATGTGTGAAGCCCATTTCTGGTATCCCCCGCCTTGATACTGCTTAAATATTGCTAAATGCGGCGTAAAACCAAACTCACTCACTCACTCGACCGACAACTAGTCACCAACCAGTCCCCGTTCAGTTGCAACAAGTCACCGAAGATTCGCTGACTGGTCACCGATCGCTCTCAACCGGTTTCAAACATTTCGCCGTATATGCGGTCAACAGTTGCCGATCAATCACTGACAAGTTGCAAAACCTATCGCTGATCGATCGACGATCATGCGCTAATTCATAATATAGGCAGAAGCAGTTGCACCGGTCTCAGCGATCGAAAAGGAAATCAGTCGCCAAGAGGTTGCATCGCGGTCGCTTTGTCTGTGTGACTGTAGCTTAAAGGCTCCTTCTTGAGAAGGAATGGGTTCAAGGGGAGATAACTCTGATCTGACCTGGTGGAGATCACCCCACATGGAATGGTTTCGGCTATGGGATGGAGAGGAGGTGGAATTAGCAAGATTTTCAGTATAAGCATGTAAATATAATAAATATTATGATTTATGACATTTCGGGTTTTTTTATTAAATACTGGGCATGCTGAAACAATGATTGTTGAGCTGTTTTAATGGTCAATCCCTCGTAGTTCAAAGGGGTTTTAAACCATACTCAATCTTAAAGAATTCCCATTGGCCTTTTCTTAGTCTGAATTCTACATTTCAGTTCAACCTTCCCCGAAGGGCCCCCCAACTAGGAGTACGCCCATTGTCGGCAAGCGGTTCGAGATGACGTGCGTGGCAGATGGCACTCCACGACCATCATTTACCTTCAAGAAGGTGAGACCCTGTTCCTCCACTCGGGGTCTCCGGAGAGATGGGTCGCCAGTACCTCGTGTTTATCTATCTGGGGGACTCCGGACAGATGGGTAGCCAGTACCCAGTGTTTATCTATCTGGGGGACTCCGGAGAGATGGGTAGCCAGTACCTCGTGTTTATCTATCTGGGGGACTCCGGAGAGATAGGTCGCCAGTACCACGTGTTTGTCTATCTGTCGGGACTCCGGAGAGATAGGTCGCAGTACGTGTTTATCTATCTGGGGGACTCCGGACAGATAGGTCGCCAGTACCACGTGTTTATCTATCTGGGGGACTCCGGAGAGATAGGTCGCCAGTACCACGTGTTTGTCTATCTGTCGGGACTCCGGAGAGATAGGTCGCAGTACGTGTTTATCTATCTGGGGGACTCCGGAGAGATAGGTCGCCAGTACCTCGTGTTTATCTATCTGGGGGACTCCGGACAAATGGGTAGCCAGTACCTCGTGTTTATCTATCTGGGGGACTCCGGAGAGATAGGTCGCCAGTACCTCGTGTTTGTCTATCTGGGAGAATCAAGAGAGATATGTCGCCAGTATCCTGTGTTTATCTATCTGGGGGACTCCGGAGAGATAGGTCGCCAGTACCACGTGTTTGTCTATCTGTCGGGACTCCGGAGAGATAGGTCGCAGTACGTGTTTATCTATCTGGGGGACTCCGGAGAGATAGGTCGCCAGTACCTCGTGTTTATCTATCTGGGGGACTCCGGAGAGATAGGTCGCCAGTACCACGTGTTTATCTATCTGGGGGACTCCGGAGAGATAGGTCGCCAGTACCTCGTGTTTATCTATCTGCGGGACTCCGGAGAGATAGGTCGCCAGTACCACGTGTTTATCTATCTGGGGGACTCCGGAGAGACAGGTCGCCAGTACCTCGTGTTTATCTATCTGGGGGACACCGGAGAGACAGGTCGCCAGTACCTCGTGTTTATCTATCTGGGGGACTCCGGAGAGACAGGTCGCCAGTACCTCGTGTTTATCTATCTGGGGGACTCCGGAGAGACAGGTCGCCAGTACCTCGTGTTTATCTATCTGGGGGACTCCGGAGAGACAGGTCGCCAGTACCACATGTTTATCTATCTGGGGGACTCCGGAGAGATAGGTCGCCAGTACCTCGTGTTTATCTATCTGGGGGACTCCGGAGAGATAGGTCGCCAGTACCACGTGTTTGTCTATTTGTGGGGTCTCCGGAGAGACAGGTCGCCAGTACCTCGTGTTTATCTATCTGGGAGAATCAAGAGAGATATGTCGCCAGTATCCCGTTTTTTTCTATCTGTGGGGTCTCCGGAGAGATATGTCGCCAGTACCCCGTGTTTATCTATCTGGGGGACTCGCGAGGGATATGTCGCCAGTACCTCGTGTTTATCTACCTGTGGGACTCGCGAGGGATATGTCGCCAGTACCTCGTGTTTATCTATCTGGGGAAATCCGGAGAGATAGGTCGCCAGTACCTCGTATTTATCTATCTGTGGGGTCTCCGGAGAGATAGGTCGCCAGTACCCCGTATTTATCTATCTGTGGGGTCTCCGGAGAGATAGGTCGCCAGTACCCCGTGTTTATCTATCTGGGAGACTCCGGAGAGATAGGTCGCCAGTACCCCGTGTTTATCTATCTGGGAGACTCCGGAGAGATAGGTCGCCAGTACCTCGTGTTTATCTATCTGGGGGTCACGGGGAGAGACAGGTCGCCAGTACCCCGTATTTATCTATCTGTGGGGTCTCCGGAGAGATAGGTCGCCAGTACCCCGTGTTTATCTATCTGGGAGACTCCGGAGAGATAGGTCGCCAGTACCCCGTATTTATCTATCTGTGGGGTCTCCGGAGAGATAGGTCGCCAGTACCTCGTGTTTATCTATCTGGGGGACTCCGGAGAGATAGGTCGCCAGTACCCCATGTTTATCTATCTGGGAGACTCCGGAGAGATAGGTCGCCAGTACCTCGTATTTATCTATCTGGGAGACTCCGGACAGATAGGTCGCCAGTACCCCGTGTTTATCTATCTGGGAGACTCGCGAGGGATATGTCGCCAGTACCTCGTGTTTATCTATCTGGGGAAATCCGGAGAGATAGGTCGCCAGTACCTCGTGTTTATCTATCTGGGAGACTCGCGAGGGATATGTCGCCAGTACCCCGTGTTTATCTATCTGGGAGACTCGCGAGGGATATGTCGCCAGTACCTCGTGTTTATCTATCTGGGGAAATCCGGAGAGATAGGTCGCCAGTACCTCGTGTTTATCTATCTGGGGGTCACGGGGAGAGACAGGTCGCCAGTACCCCGTATGTATCTATCTGGGGGACTCCGGAGAGATAGGTCGCCAGTACCCCGTGTTTATCTATCTGGGAGGCTCCAGAGATATGTCGCCAGTACCCCGTATTTATCTTTTTGTGGGGTCTCCGGAGAGATATGTCGCCAGTTTTTTCTAACATTTGCGACATTACTTTAGCCTTCGCTTGTCACACCGACGATCCGGGTTCGATTCCCCACATGGATGCAATGTGTAAACTCCATTTCCGGTGCCTCCCTCCGTGATATTGCTTGTATATTACTGACATCGGCGTATAACCATAGTCACTCACTCACTCCAGGCAGAATGCAGTAAGACATGTAGATTGGGTGGCCCCTTTGTTGGAGATTGTTCATTGTGATACAGGGGACCTATTCTATCGTATCGGGGGGCGGTCGGGAAGCCTAGTGGTTAAAGCGTTAGCTCGTCACGCCGAAGACCCGGGTTCGATTCCCGACATGGGTACAATGTGTGAAGCCCATTTCTCGTGTCCCCCGCCGTGATATTGCTGGAATATTGCTAAAAGCGGCGTAAAACCTCACTCACTCACTCACTGTCGTATCGGACAGATAAATGTTTCTCCTCTCCTCAACCCTGTCTCCTATATAAGGACCCAGTACTCCCAATGCTGCAACCTGTCTCTACCAACAACCCTGCCTCCTGTTTAAGGACTCAGTACTACCAATGTTGCCATCTGTCCCCGACCTCAACCCTGTCTCCTATATAAGGACCCAGTACTCCCAATGCTGCAACCTGTCTCTACCAACAACCCTGCCTCCTGTTTAAGGACTCAGTACTACCAATGTTGCTATCTGTCCCTTACCTCAACCGTTCTCCTATATAAGGACCCAGTACTCCCAAAGCTACAATCTGTCTCTACCAACAACCCTGTCTCCTGTATAAGGACCCAATACTCCAGTTGCTGCAATCTGTCCCTGACATCAGCCCTGCCTCCTGTATTAGGACCCAGTACTCCCAATGCTGCAATCTGTCCCTGATCTCAACCCTGTCTCCTGTATGAGGACCCAATACTCCTAATCTTGCTATCTGTCCCTGACATCAGCCCTGTCTCCTGTATAAGGACCCAATACTCCAAATGTTGCAATCTGTCTCTGATCTCAATCCTGCCTCCTGTATAAGGACCGAATACTCCAGTTGCTGCAATCTGTCTCTGCTGTATGTCCCTGACCTCAACTCTGCCTCCTGTATCAGGACCTTATACTCCCAATGCTGCTATATGTCCCTGACATTAACCCTGCCTCCTGTATTAGGACCCAGTACTCCCAATGTTGCAATCTGTCCCTGACCTCAACCCTGCCTCCTGTATTAGGACCCAATGCTCCCAATGTTGCAATCTGTCTCTGACCTCAACCCTGCCTCCTGTATTAGGACCCAATACTCCCAATGTTGCAATCTGTCCCTTACCTCAACCGTTCTCCTATATAAGGACCCAATACTCCCAATGATACAATCTGTCTCTACCAACAACCCTGTTTCCTGTTTAAGGACCCAATACTACCAATGTTGCCATCTGTCCCTGACCTCAACCCTGCCTCCTGTATAAGGACCAAATACTCCCAATGTTGCTATCTGTCCCTTACCTCAACCGTTCTCCTGTATAAGGACCCCATACTCCCAATGTTGCAATCTGTCTCTTCTGTATGTCTCTGACATCATCCCTGCCTCCTGCATTAAGACCCGGTACTCCGAATGCTACAATCTGTCTCTGCTATATGTCCCTGACGTCAACGCTGCCTCCTGTATTAGGATCCTATACCCCCAATGCTACAATTTGTCCCTGACCTCAACCCTGCCCACTTCTATTCCAGGATAAGGTGGTTCTATCGGGAGAAAGATACAAGGTCAGCATCACAAATGATGCGTATGAAACCCGAGGGATGCTGTTGATCGAGCACCTCCGGAACACCGACGAGGGGACGTACACCTGTATCGCCCATAACCAAGGTTGAAATGTGTCCGAGTCTGTCTTCATCGACACCATTGGTGAGTGACAAAGTAGAGAAACACATACTTCATGCGAAATAAATGAAGAAAATCTTTGAACGTCACGTTACAATTGAAAAAACAACAACCCGGAAGAGACCCACCTTGATTATCATCTGATATATCGGGTGATGTATGCCCAGTCCAATTGCTTAATGATAAAGAAAAATATCTGTGTGTCTGATTTCTACGGGCTAACTGGCCATTAGGTTTATCACATTATCAGTGATGACTTTGGTAATAAGCTGGCATTTAAGAAGTGTGTCCCGCTCCTTACAGTGCCTCCTATAATTGAGCCTATCATTAACAAGACTGAGCGAGAGGGCAATGTCGTGGAGCTTGTGTGTGTTGCAAAGGGCGACCCATCCCCGATGGTCACATGGAGAGTCAAGGGCTCCGACATCCCCATGTCCGACAGTCCGGTGAGTCATACAGTTGTTAAGTTGTTGTTGTCAGTGGTGAGTCAAGTACTCCAGCATCATTTCGAAAAGACTCAAGTGTAAACCTGTTCTTAGCTTGATGGTGTTGTAATTGTCTCAGAATATTAAAGCAAGCCTATGCAAATGAATAAGCTTTAAGGTTGTTTCAAGTTTTTTTCCCGGACTTGGATCATATCATATATACTCTGCAAAACAAGAAACGCATAAGTGATTTCAGATGTATATTTTATATATAATCAAAAGATGGTAATCCATTTGTTCAAAATAGGCAGGTACCATTGTCATTGACTCATGTTCCATATGACACACATGGAACAGTGGATTTTCAAGGTGAATATTAACTGTTCTCATTATCTTGTATGACCATCATTAGAGTTTTATCAGACTGGAATCATCAGCCAGGGAAGCAAACAGATCCCGAATTGTGGCCTGGGGAATGTTCAGCCACTCTGCCAGCAGTGCTTGTGCCAACTGTCGGGGGTTCTGTAGTTGTTGCTGATGTGCTTGCAGACGTTCATGCAGTGCATCCCATATATGTTCGTTTAGGTTTAAGTCTGGAGACCTGGAGGGCCATGGCAGGACCTGTATGTTGTGATTCCTCAAAAAGCCTGTTGTCAGTCTTCCCGTGTAAGATAGTGCGCTGTCTTGTTGGAAAATGACGTTCACTTGTTACATAAAGTGAAGGACGTGTGGCTGAAGAATACCATCCGTGTAACGTTGTGCCGTTAAATTTCCCAGAACTTACACCAAATCTGTTCCGCCAGTGTAGGAGATTGATGCCCACAACATCACACTACCACCACCAAATCTGTCTAGTTCCTGTATGCAGTTTCGCGCATAACGTTCCCTTCGATGCCTGTAAACACAACGTCTACCATCCGCACGGCGAAGCATGAAACGTGACAAGTCACTAAACAAAACGTGTCTCAATCGCAGTTGTGGCGATACTCTGTGACCTTGACCCCATTGACGTCGCAGCCGACGACGCAAGCCTGTCAAAATGCACACAAATGAATCCCAAACCATGCAAAGATGATTCATTCATTTTTTTATTAATTTTGTATGGAAGTCGGACCCACACCTCTGTCAGATATTTACAGTGTTACTGCTTGTGTCTTTCTAGTATATATCTCCTTTATACCACTGTGAAATGTTTTTGAAAAGGATCAAGATCCTCCTATCTGTCATGGCCCCAGGAAATATTTATTTAAGCTTTTACGCTTTAATCACAATTACTCCATGTCAATGAAATTTGGTATGTGTCTTCCTCCGAGCAGGCCACGATCGGATCAGGTTGTTAGTGAATTACGTATAAGGCCAAGGTTGCAATCAAGGTCATTCGTAAAGTAATTTGACATTGTCTCTGGAAGACCCTTTTATGCAAACCATTGTGAAAACCTTACACGTGTAATGGTATGGCATTGAATTGATAGGTTTTTAGCGACCTTCATTGTAGGTCCAGGTCATCGAGTATTCAGGTGTAAGGATGTTCTGCTTCTATGTGTATTGAACCTACTCCATGTTTCGTCGGGGCTAGAACACATTTAATCTGGAACTAGTCAAGCACTGAAAGATTGAACATGAGAGTCAAAAATCATTAACACGGAAGTGCATATAACTTTGTTTAATTAAGGTAGTGAGAGTCTCCACCATTGAAGAACACGTTGAGGCAAAGCCTCCCATTCATGTCAGGGCTGCGACACTCACGTTCACCAGATTGCAACCAGAGCACGCCCACAACTACACATGTACCGCCTCCAATGTGGCTGGAACTGATGAGAAGGATGGCAACGTTATCATTGATGGTAAGTAGCAGAGGAGGTCTCCATGGTAACACCCATTTGGTCCCCATCACCCCATCCCAGCCTCTCTAAGTGACTGCGTACGATGTGTGGGTCCCCAGCACCCCATGGTTCTGTGTGTGTGTGTGTTCATGAGCTGTATACTTGGTCCCCTGCACCCCATGGTTCTGTGTGTGTGTGTGTATTCATGAGCTGTATACTTGGTCCCCAGCACCCCATGGTTCTGTGTGTGTGTGGATTCATGAGCTGTATACTGGGTCCCCAGCACCCCATGGTTCTGTGTGTGTGTGTGGATTCATGAGCTGTATACTTGGTCCCCAGCACCCCATGGTTCTGTGTGTGTGTGGATTCATGAGCTGTATACTTGGTCCCCAGCACCCCATGGTTCTGTGTGTGTGGATTCATGAGCTGTATACTTGGTCCACTGCACCCCATGGTTCTGTGTGTGTGTGGATTCATGAGCTGTATACTTAGTCCCCAGCACCCCATGGTTCTGTGTGTGTGTGGATTCATGAGCTGTATACTTGGTCCCCTGCACCCCATGGTTCTGTGTGTGTGTGGATTCATGAGCTGTATACTTGGTCCCCAGCACTCCATGGTTCTGTGTGTGTGTGGATTCATGAGCTCTATACTTGGTCCCCTGCACCCCATGGTTCTGTGTGTGTGTGTGGATTCATGAGCTGTATACTGGGTCCCCAGCACCCAATGGTTCTGTGTGTGTGTGGATTCATGAGCTGTATACTTGGTCCCCTGCACCCCATGGTTCTGTGTGTGTGTGGATTCATGAGCTGTATACTTGGTCCCCAGCACCCCATGGTTCTGTGTGTGTGTGGATTCATGAGCTGTATACTTGGTCCCCAGCACCCCATGGTTCTGTGTGTGTGTGGATTCATGAGCTGTATACTTGGTCCCCTGCACCCCATGGTTCTGTGTGTGTGGATTCATGAGCTGTATACTTGGTCCCCAGCACCCCATGGTTCTGTGTGTGTGTGGATTCATGAGCTGTATACTTGGTCCCCAGCACCCCATGGTTCTGTGTGTGTGTGGATTCATGAGCTGTATACTTGGTCCCCAGCAACCCATGGTTCTGTGTGTGTGTGTGGATTCATGAGCTGTATACTGGGTCCCCAGCACCCCATGGTTCTGTGTGTGTGTGTGGATTCATGAGCTGTATACTTGGTCCCAAGCACCCCATAGTTCTGTGTGTGTGTGGATTCATGAGCTGTATGCTGGGTCCCCAGCACCCCATGGTTCTGTGTGTGTGTGTGGATTCATGAGCTGTATACTTGGTCCCCAGCACCCAATGGTTCTGTGTGTGTGTGGATTCATGAGCTGTATACTTGGTCCCCTGCACCCCATGGTTCTGTGTGTGTGTGGATTCATGAGCTGTATACTTGGTCCCCAGCACCCCATGGTTCTGTCTGTGTGTGTGTGGATTCATGAGCTGTATACTTGGTCCCCAGCACCCCATGGTTCTGTGTGTGTGTGTGACTTCATGAGCTGTATACTTGGTCCCCTGCACCCCATGGTTCTGTGTGTGTGTGGATTCATGAGCTGTATACTTGGTCCCCAGCACCCCATGGTTCTGTGTGTGTGTGTGACTTCATAAGCTGTATACTTGGTCCCCAGCACCCCATGATTCTGTGTGTGTGTGGATTCATGAGCTGTATACTTGGTCCCCTGCACCCCATGGTTCTGTGTGTGTGTGTGTGTGGATTCATGAGCTGTATACTTGGTCCCCAGCACCCCATGGTTCTGTGTGTGTGTGGATTCATGAGCTGTATACTTGGTCCCCAGCACCCCATGGTTCTGTGTGTGTGTGGATTCATGAGCTGTATACTTGGTCCCCAGCATCCTATGGTTCTGTGTGTGTGTGTGTGGATTCATGAGCTGTATACTTGGTCCCCAGCATCCTATGGTTTTGTGTGTGTGTGTGGATTCATGAGCTGTATACTGGGTCCCCAGCACCCCATGGTTCTGTGTGTGTGTGGATTCATGAGCTGTATACTTGGTCCCCTGCACCCCATGGTTCTGTGTGTGTGTGTGGATTCATGAGCTGTATACTTGGTCCCCAGCACCCCATGGTTCTGTGTGTGTGTGTGGATTCATGAGCTGTATACTTGGTCCCCTGCACCCCATGGTTCTGTGTGTGTGGATTCATGAGCTGTATACTTGGTCCCCAGCACCCCATGGTTCTGTGTGTGTGTGTGTATTCATGAGCTGTATACTTGGTCCCCAGCACCCCATGGTTCTGTGTGTGTGTGGATTCATGAGCTGTATACTTGGTCCCCAGCACCCCATGGTTCTGTGTGTGTGGATTCATGAGCTGTATACTTGGTCCCAAGCACCCCATGGTTCTGTGTGTGTGTGTAGATTCATGAGCTGTATACTTGGTCCCCAGCACCCCATGGTTCTGTGTGTGTGTGGATTCATGAGCTCTATACTTGGTCCCCTGCACCCCATGGTTCTGTGTGTGTGTGTTGATTCATGAGCTGTATATTTGGTCCCCAGCACCCCATGGTTCTGTGTGTGTGTGGATTCATGAGCTCTATACTTGGTCCCCAGCACCCCATGGTTCTGTGTGTGTGGATTCATGAGCTGTATACTTGGTCCCAAGCATCCCATGGTTCTGTGTGTGTGTATTCATGAGCTGTATACTTGGTCCCCAGCACCCCATGGTTCCGCGTGTGTGGATTCATGAGCTGTATACTGGGTCCCCTGCACCCCATGGTTCTGTGTGTGTGTGGATTCATGAGCTGTATACTTGGTCCCAAGCACCCCATGGTTCTGTGTGTGTGTGTGTGGATTCATGAGCTGTATACTTGGTCCCCTGCACCCCATGGTTCTGTGTGTGTGTGGATTCATGAGCTGTATACTTGGTCCCCAGTACCCCATGGTTCTGTGTGTGTGTGGATTCATGAGCTGTATACTTGGTCCCCAGCACCCCATGGTTCTATGTGTGTTTGGATTCATAGCCTGAATAGAAAGTTTCCAGCACCCGATGATTCTCTGTTTGTGGATTTAGAGGCCAATTTATTGGACGAGACAATCCAGTGAGTGACATCATATTCATGGATCCACTCAATTGGGATACGATGACATGCATCATTATGATTCCGATCCCATTAGTCGCTTCTTACGCCAAGCATAGTTGCCTGCAACAGCAAGTATGGGTTGCCGAACACCTATTTTATCCCGGGTCTTCACGGACAGGCACATACTAAACACCTCAGAGGAGCCATTAACATAATCCACCACATATTCACTATACTACACAAATCTAGTAATCTCTTACCAACTTATTCAAAAATATATCCATCCAAATTATGTTAGGTTGAAATTGTCGAAAAGGAACCCATAACACGTGTCCTTCGAGACATGCAAGGACATCATTTTGCTCTAAAAAATCAGATTCTGCCATACATGTCTCTCCCAATACTCATATGACCATCGTCACAAAAGTCTACCAAAGTACGAAATCTTTTCAGCTTCGTTGATCCAAATTTTGAATCCTGGCACTATAAACGTATGTCCATATCATTCATCCATGCTTATGTTATGCTGATCAAGTCGAATGGGTTTATGTAAACGGAAAGGTACCAAGATCATTCCCGATACATTCGCAAAGAACGACGTTCTATTCCCATATTTACAATCATCAATAAAGTCTGTCCGATCTATCTGAGGCATCCTACGATCACGCTCGGTCTCGTCTCACCTCTGGTGGGTTTCTGTCCTGTCCCAGAAACTCAGAAGTTCCATTCATGTCCTTGTGTTCTGATATCCTCGCTATCCCATCTGACTGGTCTGTTTGCTGTAGTACTCTCTGGAGTCTCGTGACGAGCTCTCATCTCACCGTCTCTCCATGTGTACCCCTTCTGTCTCGTCTGTTTGCTGTAGTTCTCTCTAGAGTCGCTTGACGAGTTGTCATCTCACCGTGTCTCCATGTGTACCCCTTCAGTCTCGTCTGTTTGCTGTAGTTCTCTCTAGAGTCGCTTGACGAGCTCTCATCTCACCGTCTCTCCATGTGTACCCCTTCTGTCTCGTCTCATTCATGTAGTTCTCTCTGGAGTCTCTTGACGAACTCTCATCTCACCGTCTCTCCATGTGTACCCCTTCTGTCTCGTCTCATTCATGTAGTTCTCTCTGGAGTCTCTTGACGAACTCTCATCTCACCGTCTCTCTTCACATCCTCCATAAGCTTTCCTACTTTATTAAAAGGAGTATTGCGACGTCATCTGCCTAGCTCGTGTTGCTGGAATTATGCTAAGTCATTAGCCATTCCATATACCATTTCCCCAGGATGTTCCTAAGTCCAAATGTGTGGACTTTATCGTCCAAGGGCTCTGAGCCCATGATAAGTGGGAAGCTTTATTTGTGGTTTTGTTCGATATCATGTGTTCATATCTCTATCAGCAAGTTCCACATATGAAGCATTCTCATTTCTGGCTCCGTGAAGATGTCTCGTATCTTTTCCTTGCACGGTTTATAAGTATATGTCCTTTACTCCCGATGTTTGTTGTGAAAGATGATTAAATGTCAGTTGGTACAACATGTAGTCTGTGGCATGAATCGATGCTGTCGGTGTTCACCACTTGTGTGACTGGTCCTGATGAGGTCGTTTAGGCAGGATAAACAAAAGTCATTCCAATTCCCACCAAAGACATAACATTGTTGGAACATGACGATGGCTTTGACCTATATCATTTTGATAATTTGAAAAAAAAGTTGACATTTCAAAGCAGAATTTGTATGCCCAACAAGGATGATATTTTCTGTAATTGCGTTGATATATTAAACGTTTGCTTTTTTCACCAGGCGAAACTATAAGACTTTATAAAAATTATCAAAAGTTAGTATGCCTTTGATATTTTGATTTCAACTGAAAGAGTTTAATCTATAATTATTTTATCGGTGAAACATTAGCGAACTATGTTGCAGACACATTAATGCATTAGAGGCGATGTTGTTCTGTCAAAAAGTCAGCTTGTAAGTCATGTTATACCAGAGCAAGTCAAAACAGTGAAGTATGCCGTTACATGGTGATCTACACAGTTGGGGGAAATTGGAATTTGTACTAACGAAAAACATGCTGAAAATGTATTATGTTTTATCACTTTGAGTGTGTGATGTTTTATGTGTTCCCCTGACTCATGTTTAATCTATTCCTTTGTGTCATAATTCATCAGCTTCACGTTGTCATGTTTTATCCGTTTCATTAAGTCATGTTTTATCAACTTCACTGTCATGCATATCCATTCCACTATGTCATGCCTACCCGTGTCGCTATATCATGCTTTATCCGTTTCACTATATCATATTTAATTTCTTTCAATGTATGATTGTTATCAGTTGTACTGTGTCCTGTGTTTGCCCCAGGAGTTTGGACTGCATTCTTCATTGGGACGCTGGATGTCTTAGTTTGCGGAGGCTCGGAACAACATTGACAATAAAGGCAAACATGCAATCTCTGACTTGACACCGCCCAGTTGAACTTGAACATATTGGCAGTGCCGTATCTTGTTTAACGCAGCATTCAGCTGCATGGCAGCGACCTCTAGAAACACTATGACGTCATGATGCCCGTTCAGACTGACAGTTAGCTAGAGTTTTTAACGAAAATAATCACCGGCAGATTCTTAGGCTTTTGCGAGCTGACTGCTCACCAGGTTTTAATACACGAATGACCAAAGAAACTTTGTATGGAGGAAAATGACTGATCCCAAAGGTGACATTTCTACCGACTCTTTTACCAACATTCTGTTTTCTGTCTTCAGGGCAACTGACCAACCCGTAGTGTAGTGTTGTTGTGGCTGGGTTTAACCCAAGATTGAAGGAACGTTCCCGACTGGCGACAAGAGAATACAGAGAGTACCAGGTATGTATATAAGTATCTCACTACCATGCCACCATTGACATTCCCCAGCTAACCAATGACAATGAGGCTTTTTTCATTACCAGAAGGAACCCGCCGTCTACAATAGAGGTATCCAGACCTCTGAGAGAAATCTGTTGCAAATAATTAGCAACCAACTCAATAAATGCAGTCCATCACAGATAGGCACAGAACTATATAGCCACCCCTCGTACCATGCACACTGAAGATATATGACATCTCATGTGTTGCGTAACGGATACAGTCACATTCACAACCTGATAAATGGCATCCAGTGTCCAGCACACCCAAGTGAAGAGCAAAGTGATCTTGAAGCGAACGTGTAAATCATCAGTTCAGATGGAACATTTCCATTTTCTAGCATCTGATGAAATTACTTGGAACAAATTTTTGAAAATTTGGCCTGACACTGCAAACAGTGGACACAATATATTGTTCTTATCAAGTGATAGAAGTGGTGATACTTTCGAACTGGTCATTTGGAATGACAGAACCAGTGTGGGATAACAATGGCATGAAATGCTTTTCAGGAAAGGGAACTCTTCTCAACACAAATGTGATCATTATTCAGCTACAGAACTGTGTATGTAAATGTACACATATCGATAACTTTGCCTCAGATACACACGTGGTTGATGTTGAAGATTTACTCCACAGAACGTCGTCTGCGCAAAGGATGTACAGATGTTAATATATCTGACACAAATAAATCTGGAGATTATGAGTAACCTGTAGTACTTAATATTTCTGTCAAAAATAAATCAAGTGTTTCAATGACACAACTAGCTTGTCCGAAATGAGTTGTGGACTAGTTGGACATGACCAGTGATGTCTACTGCAGTGATCTGTCGTCACTATATTTAGATGGAAATCATTTAATCTTATTTTATTCAAAAATATTTTTTGACACTTCTGTGAACAGATTGACCTTACACCGGTAACACTATTCCACAAGGACCTATTCTTTGTTACACCGGCAGCGCACGTCAGTCGACTGCTCGACAGACATGGCTCAAAGGAGCTGAATTCATGTACGATCGATACCCGAATAACACTAGGCACGTCGGAGCACGGGCGCCTTTTGTGTGAAAAATAATTCACGTCCAATTCCAGTTTGTTTGTTGTTTAACGCCGCACTCAGCAATATTCCAGCTATATAACGGCTGTCTGTACAAAATCGAGTCTTGACCAGACAATCCAGTGATTGACATCAAGAGCATCGATCTACGCAATAGGGATATAATATGCATCAACCAAGTCAGCCTGACGACCCGACCCCGTAAGTCGCCTCTTACGACAAGTGTAGTCGCCTTTTACGGCAAGCATGGGTTGCTGAAGACAGATTCTACCCCAGATCTTCACGGGAGACGTCCCATTCCACTTAGCGCAAATACTTCCTGTGAATATAAAATTGTCCTTCCTTAACAGGAAAAAGGACAAAACGTGTCAGCTGTTGTAGAAATGGTGAATATTGACACCTCAGCGTCACATGGATGCAATTCTTCCCCCGATTGTCTCCCCGTTTCTGCAACAGCTGACACGTGGTGTCCTTTATCTGCATGACAAAGCCACTTCTGTCGTCTAATCATCAGTACAATATGCTAAAAATCTTTACGTATGCGGACAAGCCACATATACAACAGCCCTTTATACGTTCTTTTCTGATCCAAATATGTCATACATGGAGGAGTCCATTCTCACAAGTAAAAGGCGACTAACGGGTGGTTCATACATGTCATCGATCCCAATTGCGTGGATCGAAGCTCATGATGTCAATCACTGGGTTGTCTGGTCCAGACTCGATTATACACAGACCGCCGTCATTTAGCAGGAATATTGCTGAGTGCGGCGTTAAACGTCAAACCAACCAACCAACCAACCAACCAACCAACCATTCTGACAACATGGAAATCCCCGCACAGATCCGGGTTAGAAATTATACTAAACCGCAAAAGAAACGTCACCATGGATAGATATATAAGAAACCCTATTTGTCCAAACACTGTTAACATACTTTGAGACATATTAAAAAGATAAAACTTGGCAAAACTGATCATCAAAGTTGAAATTAATTGTCAAATGTTCTTAAAATGAAACACAACACTAGTCACTGAGAAAATGGCAGTATCTCATGTGTCCGCCATGTGCATTGATGACTGCCGTGCCACGTCGATAGATGGAATGGATGAGGCGGTTGATGAAGGCCATAGCCGCCTGTGCCCACCCACTGAGGAACGCCTGACGCAGTTTAGCTGCAGTTGTCGGCCTTTGTCGGACGTCATTCAGTGTCATTCAAATCTCGTCCCACAGGTGCACAATGGGATTTCAATCGGAACTGAGGGTAGGCCATTCTTCTGGAGGAACTATCCTGTTGCTCTCGCAGTGTGGGCACGGGCGTTATCATGCTGAAACTCGTGGTTGCGGCGACGTGCCAAATGAGGTATGGTGTGTGGTCTCAAGCCTTGACCAGTATACCGAGCTGCTTTGACACCATTGCCTCTAACAGGACCGATGTTCTGGAAGACCGCAGGCCCGACCCTCTGTGCAAGACCAATTCCACTCCACACCATGAAGCTCGGACCACCCCACGAGTCTCTCTCAACAACACAAGCATCCGAATAACGTTCCCCACGGCGGCGTCATACTCTCTCTATCTGCCATCTGCCGTTGATATACTGTGACGGCTCTCGTCTCCGAAGAGGACTGGTGGTGCCAATGGTCTTTGTGGCCTGTGGCAGTGGAGGTGTCTGCTCGGCAATCATCAATGCACGGTGTCCGCACTAATGTGTCGCTGGTGTGTCCCAATTGTCTGTCGAGCAGTTCCCGCAGCAGCAACGAAGCGATCTTGAAGATGCTATCGCACAATCTGACGATCCTGACGTCGAATGGTGACCCTCGGTCATCTGTAGTGTTGGTGGTCTGGTACCGTTGCTAGAGCCTGTATATTAGTGCTGACTATTTGTCTGGAAATCACTATTGCAATAACTATTGATACCGCAAGCAACCATTGCGATAAATATTGATAGTTTTTAGTGTATCATTTTAGAACGATTTTAAAGTTGAATTAAACTTTGTCACTGAAGTCTCCTTTGAATGTGATAACAATAACAACACATAAAAAGTCTGAGACATGAATGATTTGTTTTTTCTTTACCTTAAAATTTACGAAAAAGAAACTTCCAAATTACCATGTGAAAATTACCACCACTCATGATCAAAAGAACCACAAATTTGTATGTATTTTGAATACAATCGAAACTATCGATTTTCCTAACTGAAATCGATACTATTGCTCGGAAACTTATTTAACAATCGATTTAATGTTTTTAAGTGCTTACGCATAGCAATATATCGATATTTTGTGGCACCCCTACTGTATATTGTCCTTACATGGACTTGAAATGTATTGACTACTTGCCGGGCGTCTTGTCCAGCTAGCAATCGTCCAAGGGCTTGGTGTCGCTGATTTCTTGTCAATCTTGGCAAGTGGGAGCAATTCAATAACAAATTAATGTTATCCGATCTGGTGGATTTTTATAAGGCAAGAAATGGGGGAACGCATGTGCATTTCAATTTGTACGGAACGTGCATTGGGTTACCATGGCCGTTGCCGTGATGCGTTTGGGCGATCGATTGTATTGTCATCTGCTTTGGGGTTTTTATCATCAAATTTAAGTTTTCCGGACAAGGTACTGTAAAATTTGAAAATCGTTGATAAAAATTACCTAGATATTTAAGTGACAACTTTTCATGCAGTGTTACTTGGGGTGATGTTTCTTTAACGGTTCAGTGTACTTAGAGACGAACTATTAAGTATTCTGATTGGCGTGTGCATGTGCATGTTTATTGAAACATATACTTATATCAATTATTTACTTAAAACATAAACATGCCTGTTCATAATTCAACTGCATGGTCATTTCGGAACATAATAATATTTACAACATAACCCCATGAAAATTCTAAAAGTTTCACATCATATTCACTGACCGCCTTGTGGATGAGCGTCGCCCAGAGAGCCATAACAAACGGCTGGCTGGCTATGAGTCAGTATACTGTGTCTAAATGGGTATTAATGTTAAACTGCGGCATTGTATCTCAGTGAGCTAGCACTATAAATTGGCATCAGTCCGGACTAGTACACGCAGCCACACACACACATACACGTGCATGCACGTCGCTATATAAGTGCAATAATCTTGGACGCGACGTTAAACCCAATTTCACCTCACCTCACCATCACCTCATATTCATAACCTTACATGATACTCTCTTCAAGCCAGTTTAACAGAAAACTGATAGCTATTCAATGTGCGTTAACACATACACTGCGTACACAGGAAACGAATTCAAGGCAGGGGGTCGAGCCATATGGTGGAGGGGGTGGTATCGTGCGGGCAGGGCTGAACACCACTGATGAGGATCAATGTATATCTCTCCTTCCCACAACTTCCTCCCCACACGATAACACCCCCTCACCATATGGCACGACCCCATGAACGCAACATGGCGCCGTTCGGTCTCCTCTTTGGCGGTAAACACTCTGTCTTCCATCAGCCCTAAAGAGCTATTTGGTAATATTATTTAACCTGATTTTGGAAATGTGTAATGGTTGGCTGGTTATTTTTCATTTTGCATCTATAAATGTGAAATGTGGCCAATAAGAGTATCAGATCAAAAATATCATCGGTGTGAAAATGTTTTGAAAAGCCAAAAAGAATTAGGTCTGAAGTAAGATTTATCTTGCCAGTATGTGGACACTCGGATTCAATTCATTGTGAAGAGACAGTCCATTTAAGACAATCGGTGCATGAATAAACAATCTGTCTATTTAGCTATCACTATATTTCATCAACAACCAGACCTGTTCGTCACGGGTGGAACGAGCATTCATTGAAACAGCCATCTGCATAATGCTACCCCTGCGTCACAGGGCCATATGACACAGTTGAACCAACCAACTCAACTCGAAAGGGTTCATAGGAATCACGCACATTGAGACGCCTAACGCTAACACCGTTGACTGGAGTAGGTCCGATAGTTTTTCAGATATTGTAGTAAACGTCGGTACCTTAAATTACCTTCCAGACAATACACCACTGGAATATTTGTTATATATTATTCATATAATTTCCACTGCTCTTTCCTCTTTACATCCACTGGAATTTCATTTGTCGGATAATGGTAAATGGCTATTCTCTGTCGTTGAAGCTCTTATTTTCAAAATGTTTCAAGTAATTATAATTGCTTAAGTCATAGCACATTCCAAGACTATTGGTACATGTGGATGCTGAGGTCTAGTTCCAGTTCCTATTTTGGACAGGTTGATGTGTTATTTCCAATGGTTGTTGGGTTGGACCCAAATCTCCAAATGTGTGTGTTTGTGTTCTACAAAATGTCGTTATTTCCAGGGACCCGTTCCACAAAGCGATCTTAGTGCTACGACTGTCGTAAGGCAGTGTTAAAGAATGGGAGTTACGACGGACTTAGCGCTAAGATAGCTTTGTGGAACGGGGCCCAGGTGTCTGGTGGCGGGCAACTGATCTTTACTAATGATTCTAAGATTCTACATTCAGGGACGTGTCTCTAATTTCGAAGAATGGGATAGAATAATGGAATTGGCAATAGTGCCAGTGGTAGGCTTATGTACACAACCAGAGAATATAATGTCACACATTGGTGATTGCTTCACACTTTGATCTCCCTTACCTATCTGGAAGATGCACTATCCCATGTTAATTACCAACTTGCCTTTTCAAATTCTAAACTCTTAATGTCTTTTCTTGCAAAGATTAAAAACAGATTCTGATTATGGAATATAGCTTTTTATTCTCATTTCTAAAATGTGAATCAATCGTTATATAAGAATTGTCTGGGTAGATGCCCGCCCTCTTTATTAAATAAAAGCGACAAAGCCCTTCAGATATTTATAAGAAAGATTTGCCTTCCATTGTACAATTCCGACTATATCATGAATATGTGCTTATGAATCACTATCAAATAGTGATGACTCCAGGTTTTCACTAAAAGGTGAGAATACTCATACCCCGCCCCACCGGTGGTACCTGTCACAAACACATGCAAAGACAAGTCAATTGTTCCCCTGAACAAACACTGGAACACATGCTACAGGTCAACAAGGAGAATTGCATCGAACACACTGATGAGTCAGAATTTGACATTTCCTTCACATCTACCATTACACTTTTTTAAAAGTTGACTGTTGTAACTCTGATGAAGAAACTTTTGAGCAAGTGTGGTAAAAAACACAGTTGTGTATGACTAATTACAGGAGAAAAGAGAACTTTCGTTACGGGTACAACTCCAGCTAAGGTTCCGACTATACTGAACCAAATTAAAAACTTCCAAATCCTAAAATTTTAATATTTTTACCAGTTATCGATGTGGGCCCTTATTGTGTTTTTTAAACAGTAATGGCCACGTATTGTCTTCAGATAACACCCGCTGTTGTGCAGGTGAATCAATCAAAATCATGTGCACGGCACTATAGTCGCAAAAGTGTTTTTTCACGTGCAACTGGTCACGTGGCCATAATACCAAAAAAGAAAAACACAAGAAAACAAAAGTCTGTACGGCCATTTGTCATGCAACGCCTTTCAAATGTGCAACGTGAACGTGCCATCGGCATGTTGCAGACGGGAGTGAGTGAGTGAGTTTGGCTTAACGTCGCTTTTTACAGTATTCCAGTCATATCACGGCGTGTCAGCTTTATGTGGGAGGAAAGCCTGAAGTGATGCAGGTCTTAGACGTTTACCACTTCGGTGAAACCCACAAGCATGGGTATGGTGCTGACAAACCTAGAAACATAATCGGGGCGAACCGGGATTCGAACCCAAAATCAAAAGTTTCTGGCGTGCCTAAGGGACTCAACTCTGCACAGCGAATCCTAAGACGACTGGGTCACCCGCAACGGTAGCTGGACGTTGGTTGTCATCCGTGGCAACCTCAACGCTGCTGCTTACCGCGACCAGGTACTGGCACCAGAACCTCTGCCTTTTATGGCAGCACATGGACCTGGTTTGATCTTCCAACACGACAATGCCATTTCCTACACACCAATTTTGACAAGGTATTTCCTTCAGAATGCGGGAGTCAACATCATGGACTGGCCGTCAACGTCTCCCGACCTCAATCCTATCGAACACGCCTGGGATGCTCTTGGCAGAATTCTGCGCACACTCCAGAACCAACCACGGAATTTGCAAGATCTTGGCACCATTTGGCAGCAACAATGTCGTCGTCTTCCCAATCATGTGTTCACAACCATCATAAGGTCCATGCGGAGGCGTTGTGTGGCAGTTGTCAACGCACATGGTGGCCATACACGCTACTGAACTTTTGTGCCATCAGATTCTCGTGCTTGGGACTTATGATTTAAACTGTTGATGTTATTACCGAATACCGTAGGTGCTTGGAACAAATTATGGTTACGACCGTCAATTAAAATCCTTCTTTGGATATTAATTATTAAAAATTACCTTCTCCGATACATTTGTCCGTTGTATATATTGTACCCATTTTGAATAGCTGGATTCGCTGCTAGCCATAATTTTAACCGTAGTTATACCATAGTTATACCGTATACCATAGTTATAGACTCGAAGAAGAAATATATCTACAACAACCACTAACATTACTTACACATAGCAATATATCCGATTATAAGACAAATTATATAAACAAAATGTACTTCCAAATATACACCATCTGGAAATATATAACATGGAAATAATGAACATGGACAATGGAAATACAAAAAATAGCTAAAAATAATAAAGAAAGTATATCTTGTATCTGTAGATTAATTTTGTCTCAGGTGACATCAGGAATCCTTCATATTTGCTGATTTTGTGGACAATGAATGAATGTCTACAAGTTGAGTGTATCATGGTAAAATGTTTAGATGCATGTATCATGACTGCTTAATTGAAGGTAGACATGGTATGCTGACATGTTTTTAAATGATTTTTTCGCATTACAAACTAGCGGAAGGAATATAGGATATTTTCGTACGCTCGGCACGCACGGAAGTAAGTGGACATTAAAAGTATTTCAATGAGTTCCGTTTCTCAAGTCTAAATCAAGTGGTTACAATAAGAATATGTAACACTTTTAGAAATGTCAGCATTGGTGCCCTGATTGAGCAACCGTATAACATTACTGGTTTTAGCTTAGTTGCTGTGTTTTTCCCTATTTTCGCTTCCTGTTTCTAATGATATCTGATGCATATTTTGGCGTCTTCCCAATAAGTACTCTCTGACCCTTCTACGATAGCGCACTAGAATTAAGACAATAATAATAATAATGACTCCCATGACAGTCAGTCCGATAGCAAGACCTGTACTGTCATCTGTTGGTCCAGTGGATACGCTTGCCTCTGTTGTTGGTTTTTCAGATGTTGCTTGTGAACCTGTCAGAGCAGTATTTCCAAGGCTTGAGTTCGGTATTTCTGAAACAACGAAAGACTCATCAACGTCAATACAGTGACATTCAGTCATCTGAGTCATGCAAATCTTGCTCAGGTGCAATGTACACATATTACGACACACGGGACCTTCCGAATCACAATCTTTATAATGAATATTTTCAAAACTAGAAAAGAACATTCAATTACTATTTTACAGAATAGGATTAAATATAGAATCTCACCCATGATTCTCGGAGCAATCCTCGGAGTTTTTCCTCTTTTATCAACTCGTGTTGAAATATTTCATATCAAAAGACACCAGGGTGGGATTTTATTTATCATCCAGTATCATTCTTAAATCAAAATATGCGAAGAAAAAATGTGTGATCTATAAAAGCGATATCTACAATTCATCTCCCTTGGGAACCAGTTTGGGATATAAATGGATATTTACAACAAGCACTTCGCTTTGAAGTGTTGATTAGTCATGCTTGCCATGAGAACAGCCTGATTTTTCTGAATGTGGCGTATAACAGGACTCAATACAAGACATCATGACAATCAAATACCCCTGGACTAGTCCAAGGTCTCGGCGTAAGGGGCATCCATTGATTGGACCACTTTGAGAAGAACGTACCTGTCGATGTCGCTGATGCTGTAGATATTGAGGGAGCTCCTGGAATACAGGACGTTACACTGTAAAATCGGATTACAGAACCAACCCCCCTACCCACCTACCAAATCAAAAGGTCTGACCGTATTTACCCTGCAGAGATGTTAAGAATTACAATATGAGCTTTATCAAGAGGACAACAGTAGTATTTAAACACAGTAACTTGACAGTTTGTGTTCTCCTATAAGAAATAGTACCGGAACAATGTTTCACCTAAAATTGAACATGACACCAATAACAAAACTAGTTTTTCCAAAAGGTTTTGCCTTATATTGTTTCACATTATTGATCAGAATACATAACAAATTGTACCTCTAGACGTTGGTCTAGCAGTTGTGGTTGTGGGAACAGCTTCTGTGAAGAGATCAACATTTGCCCTTTTACTTCGTAGACGTGTCACTAGAGACATGTTATAATTATAGACATGTCTTTGTCCTTGTTATTTTTCCTCGAAAACTTTCTTACTACAGACGCACCTTCTAGCCTTCTAAGTATTTGACATGAAGATCACATAAATAACGTAAATGAAGGATAACTTTATTATCCTCGCTGTCAGAAACGTGGTAGTTGTGGGGCCAGCTATACAGGCATTTTCAATCACCTGCGTGTAGAGAGTGCAGTACAGAGAGTAAATTCTTATACTATACGCGTATTTATTAAGTATTTTAATAATGAATGTGAGCAGAAAAAGGATATCTTTTAAACAAGACATACTTGCTTGAGATCTTCGGTAAGAAATAGTACTAGAAATAATACATCACCTGAAGTAAACATGAAAACACTCGGTAATAACGCTACTTTTATGTTAATGTGAAAATAACCCTGTAGTTTTTGTCTTATATTGTTCATACTAGACGCGGGATTTTAGTTGGGTTGTTGGAGCAGCCTCTGTAAAAAGCATATCATGTGTTATAATATCACATAATATCATGTATTATGTGTGTATTGTATGATATTTCCACAAAAATATTTCCATGTAGTAATGTAGTCCATGGACAGCTCTCATATGGTGTACGTATTGTTGGAAAATTGCTTTTATGTTGGATTTCTTTACCAAAGGAGAGAAAGTACTACGTATATAAAAAGAGTGGTTTGATACCGTGGTTACTTTGTTTTTTTTCTATAATGTGTCATCGTATCGTTTGTGAGAAAGATCTTAACAACCATAAACTATCAGTTATGAAAAAGTATGAAACAGTAATTTTATATAATTGATATGGACAAGTGATACAGCCAGCATTTCATCATAACCTCCCCGGGTCTTGTGTTTTCAACATTGAACATTTTGGTTTCAATGAAAGCGACGAGACTCTTTTCGTTATCTTAATAATCAATTGTGCGATTCCGACTGTTGTGCATCACTGTCAAATTGTATTGAGGGCACATGTTTGCAAAGAGGTGAGCGAACCCTGCCTCCCTGGTAGCACCCTTTACAAACACACGCAAAGGCAAGTCAAGTGTTTATCTGAACACATACGGTAAAATGTGGTACAAGTCTAAATGCGGAATTGCATCGGACATCAACTTGGTCACCAATGCATCAGGTTTTAATCTGACCTCATACGTCTCCCACAGAACGTTTATTCAAAGCTTTACTGAATAAGGCCTTGATTGTTATGATCCTGATCAAAGAACTTTTTATTCAACGTTGAATGGCTTTCTAACTTTTAACTTATTTTAGATGTCTGATGTATCTAAGTTTATAAGTTCTATGTTCAATTTCTTGTTTGTATTTTCACGAAAAGGTAAAACGTTGACGTTATTAAAACCTAGTATCAGCACAGTGGTTCCGTAGATTCCGTAAGTCTTTCGAGAAATATATTTAATGTTTTTTGTTTTGTTTTGTTGTTTAACGCCCCACTGAGCAATATTCCAGCTATATGGCGGCAGTCTGTAAATAATCGAGTCTGGACAAGACAATCCTGTGATTGACATCATGAGCATAGACCTACACAAATGGGATACATTTATCAACCATACCCTATGTATTACAATGAATACCAACCACTCAGTTTAACAATACCACCGCAGGTGAGGGTCTCCGTGTTGTTGCCACACATAAAGTTGACACTGACGTCTCCAAACCGATCAGCTGTGACAATGAGGGAGGATATTAAAGCTGAATAAGATATATTGTCCATTGTCTGGTTTTGCAGTAGTATATTTGTAATGGCAGCAGTAGTCAGAGTAAATCCAGCTTGTTGAGAACAGTAGTAGTTATGGATGTCAGCTGTCAGAGTGAGATTAGTGCCAGGTTCCAGGGCGTTGGTGTCCATGTCGCTGCTGATGTTGCACTGTGGTGGACCTGGCAGTAAAGAAGCAAATGTACTTAATACCGAAGTATTAGCAGTGTCATACCAATGTTATGACGAGGAAAGCAAAAACATAAACATAAACCACAAAAGACACTAGCAGTATGAAAACGGCGAACTGTGCGAGTAAAAGTTAAAATTTCATACATTCTACATTCTACATCCAACATCCTCGACAACAATAAAAATAATAATAATAGTAATAATAATGTGTTGTTGATTGGACAAAACAAGAAATTCAGGGTATTGACACCCTCACGCGAAGATTCATGTCAGACAATAGATCCCATCGCCCTCGCTCCTCCCTCAATCGCTTATATTTACCAGTTATGATGGGAGGGCGTGGTTTGATTAATGTGGAGGCTCTTCATGATAGAATTGTTTTGTGCACTTTTGCACACAATTATTTGTCTGATGATCCTCTTGCAAAGCATGTCAAGGCTCACGAGGAAAACAAGGGATTCCACAGTTTGCGGGCCAAGGATGTGGGACATAATCGCAATGTCATTCTTTATTTTGTTGATGGTTGTGTACTGCTGAACGGTACAGAAATGAGTGTCAAGCGAAGTGCCATATCAAGTCGGCCCAGATTCAGTTTTTTCAAGGAGAGGCTATCTGAACGGCCACTGCATCGAGTTTATGTGCAGTGTATTGAGAAGATCAGCAATCCCGCAGAGTCATTTGCTTGAATGAAGTCGTCTGGCCTGAAAAGTGAAACAGAAGGCTTTCTGTTTGCTGCTCAGGACCAGTCACTTCCCACTCGAAACCGTCAATGTGTGATTTTGCATCCGTATGTAAATATCAAATGTAGATTATATTATGAATTTTATGAGACTGTTCAAAACATTGGCAGTGGATGCCCAGTATCTTGAGCGAGTCATGGTGGCGTGACTCGATCATTTTATTACCGTCTTCACCATGCTTGTGGTTTTGACAGAGACGTCCATCCATGGTACGACCCGGAATATGTAGAGGGCGTCATGGAAAATGATAAATACAAAATCCTTTGGAATAGTCCCGTAGCCTCAGACCAATCCAGGCCAGCAGACCTGATCTTGTCCTTTTTGATAAATCCATTGAAATCACATATATCATTGAACATTCTGTCCCTTCTGACACTAATGTGATTGACAAGATTCAGGAAAAACATGGCAATACGCAGATCTCACTTTCGGTTCCGTGAAGATCCTGGTTAAAATAGGTCTTCAGCAGCCAGTGCTTGTCGTAATAGGCGACTATGTTTGTCGTAAAATGTCAACTGACGGGATCCGGTACTCAGGCTCGCTGACTTGGTTGATGCATGTCATCGATCCCAATTGCGTGGATCGATGCTCATGATGCCAATCACTGGATTGTCTGGTCCAGACTCAATTATTGACAGGCCGCCGTCATATAGCTGGAATAATATTTAAAACTAGTGTGTAACCTAAAAAATATATTAGTATACATAAACAGTGAATTTTAAAGCCGGCCAGAGATCGCTGGCAATCTAAGGCTACCGTACTGGGGACCCTGGTGACTACGGTACATCTACTACCTGTACGTGTGATATTAGAGAGTCGTGCCATTGATGATGTATACCGCATTTTTCAGCAATACAAGACATCACTGTGGTATGCTAAAAATAAGGCAACGTGGACCAAGAAATGTCAGCTAACATGGATATATGAACAGATTGTGTCAGAAGGTCAACTTGAATTACAACTCACTTTTCAACAGGTCCTGGACACCCTCACATTGCAGAGGCCAACTTCCGTCACACATTAAGTTTATTGACACATCGCCTAATCGGGTGATATCTACCTTGAAGCTTGTGTTAAGGGTCAAGTCTGACACATCACTGACGTTGTGTTTCGTGGTCAACGCTTCAGTCACAGCACCAGTAGTCAGATCAAAGCCCGCCTCCCGAGAACAGTAGTAGCCTGTGATGTCCACTGTTAAAGTCAGCTGTGCTCCAGGTTCCAGGGAGTCGGTGTCCTCGTCACTGCTGATGTTACATTGTGGGATCTCTGGTGGCAGGATAATGTGAAGAAAGTGATTTAACAACACACACATTCGTGAAAGGGAGTTAGTTGTATAATCTGACAGCATCTATTGCTCATCCAAATATATCATTAACACATTCGCTGTTTGTTTCTTTTGAAAGACACGTTACCAAATATCTTCAGGGGTTCACTATGACTCGATAATTACCTTTACTCTAGATACTGACTTTTTCAATAGGTTTGGAACCTAGTTATAATTACATCTCAAATGGTTATAAAGCCGTGGAGTGTAGGGTAAACTACATGGCCGTACAGCAACTTTTTGAACAAAGCATAGCATTTGGACAATTTTCCTTTAAAATTAATTTGAGAAGCACATACTGTTCTAGTTTTCAATTGCAATTTTTTTTAAACATATCAAGAATCAGAGATTAACAAAACACAAATGAAAGCCAGCCAGGATCAATCAGATACCAGATGTACTCGTTAGAGGAATTAAACACTCACTAACTGTCGTCAGCGGACACACGTCGACAAGGATGCCATCTACGACAGTCGCATCCACGATCTTCCACGTACCAACATCTTGCAACCCAACACTGATTATAGTGAGTGTAGAGTGTGTGGCGTTCATAGTTGCACTGTACCCAGCCACGGGGCTGCAGCTGGGGTTGCAGGTGGCGACATACCGACCGTCAGTTGGTCGTACCCATATAAAGCCTGTATAGTTGCTTCTGTAACCAGTTATGGTGTAATCTGTCGCCAGTGTTGCCACTCCACCTGGACACGTGGAATCTGTGGGGGCAGCATCTAGAATGAAACAGGTTTTGTTACTAATATTGCTTTTAGAATATCTTCTCTGCTATTTATTTTTTTTATTACCTTTTTGTCAGCGCCATAGCTGCTAACTTCACTGAAGATATAAACCACCATGCATAACTTTCCTCACACATTAAGCCAATGCGCCATGATGAAACTGCTTTAAACCATCGGTCCTTTTTACCTCGGATAAAGCCATTGGTATTAAGCATATGACCCATCGCAAAAAAGGACTGCGCGCCATGTGATTCATGCTAGATTATTCCAATATTGACAGAGAGGAGTGGCTTACGATTCAATTGGAATAGTACACTTGACGCTGCTTTTGGCAGACATTTCTCATGATTATGCAGGTGGCTTTTGTCACTTTTATGAAGACTGCAGTACTAGTTAAGTTACCGGCAGACCGGTTCAGTGTGGACAACATATTCGAATAGCACTGCACTATGTTTAGCAACTAAATCATGTGGTCAGGTTGGAGATTTGTTTACGTGTGATGGTATTCAGACATCATGGGACGTCACTCATAATACCGCACTCTGACCCGTTTTGACACAGCTGGGACATTGCTGAATAACAACCATCAAACAGCAAAAAGAGCTGAAACCAGACAAGGGGTGGCAGTGCGACAAGATGACTGCTGCAGACCTCATTACTGTTTTAGCGCAGCAGTTTAAGGATAAGGATAAGGATAAGGATAAGGATAAGAATAAGGATAAGGATAAGAATAAGGATAAGAATACGGATAAGGATAAGGATAAGAATAAGGATAAGAATAAGCATAAGGAGAAGGATAAAAATAAGATAAGGATAAGAATAAGGATAAGAATAAGGATAAGAAAAAGGATAAGGATAAGAATACGGATAAGGATAAGGATAAGAATAAGGATAAGAATAAGGATAAGAATAATAATACGGATAATAATACGGATAAGGATAAGAATAAGGATAAGAATAAGGAGAAGGATAAGAATAAGAATAAGAATAAGATAAGGATAAGAATAAGGATAAGAAAAAGGATAAGGATAAGAATACGGATAAGGATAAGGATAAGAATAAGGATAAGAATAAGGATAAGAATAAGGAGAAGGAGAAGGAGAAGGAGAAGGAGAAGAATAAGGAGAAGGAGAAGGATAAGACTAAGGATAAGGATAAGGAGAAGGAGAAGGAGAAGGATAAGAATAAGATAAGGATAAGGATAAGAATAAGGATAAGAAAAAGGATAAGGATAAGAATACGGATAAGGATAAGGATAAGAATAAGGGTAAGAATACGGATAAGGATAAGAATAAGGATAAGAATAAGATAAGGATAAGAATAAGGATAAGAATAAGATAAGGATAAGGATAAGAATAAGGATAAGAATAAGGATAAGAATAAGGATAAGGATAAGAATAAGAATAAGAATAAGAATAAGGATAAGGATAAGAATAAGAATAAGAATACGGATAAGGATAAGGATAAGAATAAGGATAAGGACAAGGATAAGGATTAGAATAGGAATAAGGATAATGATAAGAATAAGAATAAGGATAAGGATAAGAATAAGGATTAGAATAGGAGTAAGGATAATGATAAGAATAAGAATAAGGATAAGGATAAGGGTAAGAATAAGGATAAGGATAATGATAAGGATAAGAATAAGAATAAGGATAAGAATAAGGAAAAGAATAAGGATAAGAATAAGGATAAGAATAAGAATACGGATAAGGATAAGGATAAGGACAAGGACAAGGACAAGGACAAGGATAAGAATAAGAATAAGAATAAGGATAAGGATAAGAATAAGGATAAGGATAAGAATAAGAATAAGGATAATGATAAGAATAAGAATAAGGATAAGGATAAGGATAAGGATAAGAATAAGGATAAGAATAAGGATAAGGATAAGGATAAGAATAAGAATACGAATAAGAATAAGGATAAGAATAAGGATAAGAATAAGGATAAGGATAAGGATAAGAATAAGAATAAGAATAAGAATAAGAATAAGGATAATGATAAGAATAAGAATAAGGATAAGGATAAGGATAAGGATAAGAATAAGATAAGGATAAGGATAAGAATAAGAATAAGAAAAAGAATAAGGATAAGAATAAGGATAAGGAGAAGGATAAGAATAAGATAAGGATAAGGATAAGAATAAGGATAAGAATAAGGATAAGAAAAAGGATAAGGATAAGAATACGGATAAGGATAAGGATAAGAATAAGGATAAGAATAAGAATAAGGAGAAGGAGAAGGAGAAGGAGAAGAATAAGGATAAGGATAAGGATAAGGATAAGAATAAGAATAAGATAAGGATAAGGATAAGGATAAGGATAAGAATAAGAATAAGAATAAGGATAAGAATAAGAATAAGGATAAGAATAAGATAAGGATAAGAATAAGAATAAGAATAAGGATAAGAATAAGGATAAGAATAAGGATAAGGATAAGGATAAGGATAATATAATGATAAGAATAAGGATAAGGATAAGAATAAGATAAGGATAAGGATAAGAATAAGGATAAGGATAAGGATAAGAATAAGAATAAGGATAAGAATAAGGATAAGAATAAGAATAAGATAAGGATAAGGATAAGAATAAGAATAAGAATAAGGATAAGAATAAGGATAAGAATAAGGATAAGAATAAGGATAAGGATAAGGATAAGGATAAGGATAAGATAATGATAATGATAATGATAAGAATAAGAATAAGGATAAGAATAAGGATAAGAATAAGGATAAGAATAAGAATACGGATAAGGATAAGGATAAGAATAAGGATAAGAATAAGGATAAGAAAAAATGATAAGGATAAGAATACGGATAAGGATCAGGATAAGAATAAGGATAAGAATAAGGATAAGAATAAGGATAAGAATAAGAATAAGGATAATAATACGGATAAGGATAAGGATAAGAATAAGGATAAGAATAAGGATAAGAATACGGATAAGGATAAGGATAAGGATAAGAATAAGGATAAGGATAAGGATAAGCATAAGGATAAGGATAAGAATAAGAATAAGGATAATAATACGGATAAGGATAAGGATAAGAATAAGGGTAAGAATAAGGATAAGGATAAGAATAAGGATAAGAAAAAGGATAAGGATAAGAATAAGGATAATAATACGGATAAGGATAAAGATAAGAATAAGGATAATAATAAGGATAAGAATACGATAAGGATAAAAATAAGGATAAGGATAAGGATAAAAATAAGGATAAGTTTTATTCGATACTGAAAGGCCTCAGGCCCATAGTGCAATTCTGTTTTCGGGAGAGGTTATAGTATTCTGTGAAAATAGTTGTCTTAAAAAGCTTGTAATAATTGCATTTCTTTCTGAACTTAAAACATGCGATGGCCATTTTTAATGAAGTTTTCATGATTTATAGAGAATACCTGTAGTCGGAAGATTTGGCGTTGTTGTTGTGAACACGGCTGTGCCTGTTCCTTCCGTGGTTTCTGCTGATGATAACACTGTTGAAAAAATGTCATTGTACATGCAAGAAAACGGAAGACAGGATGCGTGTATTGCACACGTACTATGACCCATTATTGCATGCATAAGTCATAGGAAAACGATGAGAGATAAAGGACTATGGCAGCAATGGACACAACTATGTAATAGAACGTATTGGTTTCTGTTTGTCCGTTGTTTAACGCCGCACTACTCTAGGTGTATGAAGGTGTCCTGTTAATAATCCAGCCTGAAACAGACTATTCATTGATCGACAGCATGGGCATCGATCCAGGCATTAGGGATGCGATGACATGCATCAAGTCAGCAAGCCTGACCACTCGATCCCGTTAGTCGCCCTTTATGACTAAGGTGGGTTGCTAAAGACCCACACTAACCAGGATCTTGACTAGGGTGTTTCGTTGCAATGATTGAATGTGTAGAAATGAGTACGTTATATCAGCAACATGGATTAAAAATTGTTATAGTGGGGTCGTGGTAGTTTAAATGTGCATGATTGTGATGATGAATGTTTCACTTTCCGCAAGTACCTGATGTTGTAGTCGCATCCCCTGGAGTAGAGGCTGCATCTGCTCAAATATAAGTGAATCATAATTATCCACATTCGTTATTGCAACTGCAAGACATTATCTAACTAGCCTTCAAGCTTCATTCATGCCTAAGAGAGCCCCTATGTCTTTATTTTACATGCTGGCCTTCCTGCCATCCCTCGTTCATAAGGTACCTTATCTCACAGCTATCTAAAGCATATACATGATTTACAGTGTATACCAACGGATAAAATAGCTCTGCTTCATACCAGTTCAATAGGAATAGTGTTATTCCGAAATTAGATTATGCATCTTTCAATACATATTCATGCAAACATCTCTTTGATTTAAATTTGGAATAAACATATTTCGTACCTTTTGGATCATCTGGTCTCTTCATTACACTGCCTCACCTTGCACCCGCTGCCTCACCTTGCACCCACTGCCTTACCTTGAACCCACTGCCTCACCTTGCACCCACTGCCTCACCTTGCACCCACTGCCCCACCTTTCACCCGCTGCCTCACCTTGCACCTACTGCCTCACCTTGCACACACTGCCTTACCTTGCACCCACTGCCTCACCTTGCACCCGCTGCCTCACCTTGCACCTACTGCCTCACCTTGCACCCACTGCCCCACCTTGCACACGCTGCCTAACCTTGCACCCACTACCTCACCTTCCACACACTGCCTTACCTTGCACCCACTGCCTCACCTTGCAACCGCTGCCTCACCTTGCACGCACTGCCTTACCTTGCACACACTGCCTCACCTTGCACCCACTGCCCCACCTTGCACCCGCTGCCTCACCTTGCACCCGCTGCCTCAACTTGCACACACTGCCTCACCTTGCACCCACTGCCTAACCTATCACCCACTGCCTCACCTTGCATCCACTGCCTCACCTTGCACCCACTGCCTCACCTTGCACACACTGCCTCATCTATCACACACTGCCTCACCTTGCACACACTGCCTCACCTTGCACACACTGCCTCACCTATCACACACTGCCTCACCTTGCGCACACTGCCTCACCTTTCACACACTGCCTCACCTTGCACCCACTGCCTCACCGTGCACCCACTGCTCCACCTTGCAACCGCTGACTCACCTTGCATCCACTGCTCCACCTTGCACCCACTGCCTCACCTTGCAGCCACTGCTCCACCTTGCACCCACTGCCCCACCTTGCACCCACTGCTCCACCTTGCACCCACTGCCCCACCTTGCACCCACTGCCTCACCTTGCAGCCACTGCTCCACCTTGCACCCACTGCCCCACCTTGCACCCACTGCTCCACCTTGCACCCACTGCCCCACCTTGCACCCACTGCCTCACCTTGCACCTACTGCCCCACCTTGCACCCGCTGCCTCACCTTGCACCCGCTGCCTCACCATGCACCCACTGCCTCACCTTGCACCCACTGCCTCACCTTGCACCCACTGCCTCACCTTGCACCCACTGCCTTACCTTGCACCCACTGCCTCACCTTGCACCCACTCCCTCACCTTGCACACACTGCCTCACCTTGCATCCACTGCTTCACCTTGCACCCACTGCCCCACCTTTCACCCGCTGCCTCACCTTGCACCTACTGCCTCACCTTGCACACACTGCCTTACCTTGCACCCACTGCCTCACCTTGCACCCGCTGCCTCACCTTGCACCTACTGCCTCACCTTGCACCCACTGCCCCACCTTGCACCCGCTGCCTAACCTTGCACCCGCTGCCTCACCTTGCACCCACTGCCTCAACTTGCACACACTGCCTCACCTTGCACCCACTGCCTAACCTATCACCCACTGCCTCACCTTGCACCCACTGCCTCACATTGCACCCACTGCCTCACCTTGCACCCATTGCCTCATCTATCATCAAGTGCCTCACCTTGCACACACTGCCTCACCTTGCACACACTGCCTCATCTATCACACACTGCCTCACCTTGCACACACTGCCTCACCTTGCACACACTGCCTCACCTATCACACACTGCCTCACCTTGCGCACACTGCCTCACCTTTCACACACTGCCTCACCTTGCACCCACTGCCTCACCGTGCACCCACTGCTCCACCTTGCACCCGCTGACTCACCTTGCACCCACTGCTCCACCTTGCACCCACTGCCTCACCTTGCAGCCACTGCTCCACCTTGCACCCACTGCCCCACCTTGCACCCACTGCTCCACCTTGCACCCACTGCCCCACCTTGCACCCACTGCCTCACCTTGCACCCACTGCTCCACCTTGCACCCACTGCTCCACCTTGCACCCACTGCCCTACATTCCACCCACTGCCTCACCTTGCACCTACTGCCCCACCTTGCACCCGCTGCCTCACCTTGCACCCGCTGCCTCACCATGCACCCACTGCCTAACCTTGCACCCACTGCCTCCGCTTGCAACCACTGCCTCACCTTGCACCCACTGCCTAACCTTGCACCAACTGCCTCACATTCCACCCACTGCCTCACCTTGCCCCCACTGCCTCACCTTGCACCCACTGCCTCACCTTGCAACCACTGCCTCACCTTGCACCCGCTGCCTCACCTTGCACCCACTGCCCCACCTTGCACCCACTGCCTCACCTTGCACACACTGCCTCACCTTGCACACACTGCCTCACCTATCACACACTGCCTCACCTTGCACACACTGCCTAACCTATCACACACTGCCTCACCTTGCATCCACTGCTCTACCTTGCACCCGCTGACTAACCTTGCACCTACTGCCTCACCTTGCACACACTGCCTCACCTATCACACACTGCCTCACCTTGCACTCACTGCTCCACCTTGCACCCGCTGCCTCACCTTGCACCCACTGCCTCACTGTGCACACACTGCCTCACCTTGCATCCACTGCCTCACCTTGCACCCACTGCCTCACCTTGCACCCGCTGCCTCACCTTGCACCCGCTGCCTCACCTTGCACCCGCTGCCCCACCTTGCACCCACTGCCTAACCTTGCACCAACTGCCCCACCTTGCACCAACTGCCTAACCTTGCACCAACTGCCTCACCTTGCACCCGCTGCCCCACCTTGCACCCACTGCCTAACCTTGCACCAACTGCCCCACCTTGCACCAACTGCCTCACCTTGCACCCACTGCCTCACCTTGCACCCACTGCCTAACCTTGCACCCACTGCCCCACCTTGCACCAACTGCCTCACCTTGCACCCACTGCCTCACATTGCACCCACTGCCTCACATTGCACCCACTGCTTCACATTGCACCCACTGCCTCACCTTGCACCCATTGCCTCATCTATCATCAACTGCCTCACCTTGCACACACTGCCTCACCTATAACACACTGCCTCACCTTGCACACACTGCCTCACCTATCACACACTGCCTCACCTTGCATCCACTGCTCTACCTTGCACCCGCTGACTAACCTTGCACCTACTGCCTCACCTTGCACACACTGCCTCACCTATCACACACTGCCTCACCTTGCATTCACTGCTCTACTTTGCACCCGCTGACTCACCTTGCACCCACTGCCTCACCTTGCATCCACTGCCTCACCTTGCACTTACTGCCCCACCTTGCACCCACTGCCTCACCTTGCACCCACTGTCCCAACATGCACCCGCTGCCTCATCTTGCACCCACTGCTTCACCTTGCACCCATTGCCTCACCTTGCACGCTCTGCCTCACCTTGCACCCACTGACCCACCTTGCACCCATTGCCTCACCTTGCATCCTCTGACCCACCTTACACCCACTGCCTCACCTTTCACCCTCTGCCTCACCTTCCACCCTCTGCCTCACCTTGCACCCACTGCCTCACCTTGCACCCACTGACTCACCTTGCACCCTCTGCCCTACCTTGCACCCTCTGCCTCACTTTGCACCCTCTACCTCACCTTGCACCCACTGACTCACCTTGCACCCTCTGCTCCACCTTGCATCCGCTACCTCACCTTGCACCCACTGACTAACCTTGCACCCTCTGCCCCACCTTGCACCCACTACCTAACGTTGCACCTACTGACTCACCTTGCACCCTCTGCCTCACCTTGCACCCACTGCCTCACCTTGCACCCACTGCCTCACCTTGCACCCTCTGCCCTACCTTGCACCCTCTGCCTCACTTTCCACCCACTGCCCCATCTTGGACCCTCTACCTCACGTTGCACCCACTGACTCACGTTGCACCCACTGACTCACCTTGCACCCTCTGCCTCACTTTCCACCCACTGACTCACCTTGCACCCTCTGCCTCACCTTGCACCCACTGCCTCACATTGCACCGACTGCCTCACATTGCACCCACTGCCTCACCTTGCACCCACTGACTCACCTTCCACCCACTGACTCACCTTGCACCCTCTGCCCCACCTTGCACCCACTACCTCACGTTGCACCCACTACCTCACGTTGCACCCACTGACTCACCTTGCACCCTCTGCCTCACCTAGCAGCCACTGACTCACCTTGCACCCAGTGCCTCACATTGCACCCACTGACTCACCTTCCACCCACTGCCTCACCTTGCACCCACTGCCTCACCTTGCACCCACTGCCTCAACTTGCACACACTGACTCACCTTGCACCCTCTGCCCCACCTTGCACCCACTACCTCACGTTGCAACCTCTTCCTCACCTTGCACCCTCTACCTCACCTTGCACCCACTGCCCCACCTTGCACCCACTGCCCCACCTTGCACCCACTGTCCCACCTTGCACCCACTGCCTCACCTTGCACCCACTGTCCCACCTTGCACCCACTGCCTCGCCCTGCACCCACTGCTTCACCTTGCACCCACTGCTTCACCTTGCACCCACTGCCCCACCTTGCACCCACTGACTCACCTTGCACCCACTGCCCCACCTTGCACCCACTGCCTCGCCCTGCACCCACTGCCTCGCCCTGCACCCACTGCCCCACCTTGCACCCTCTGATTCACCTTCCACCCACTGCCTCACCTTGCACCCACTGCCTCACCTTGCACCCACTGCCTCGCCTTGCACCCACTGCCTCACCTTGCACCCACTGTCCCACCTTGCATCCACTGCCCCACCTTGCACCCACTGCCCCACCTTGCACCCACTGCTTCACCTTGCACCCACTGCCACACCTTGCACCCACTGCCTCACCTTGCACCCATTGCCCCACCTTACAACCACTGCCCCACCTTCCACCCACTGCCTCACCTTGCACCCACTGCCTCACCTTGCACCCGCTGCCCCACCTTGCACCCACTGCCCCACCTTGCACCCTCTGCCCCACCTTGCACCCGCTGCCTCACCTTGCACCCTTTGCCTCACCTTGCACCCTTTGCCTCACCTTCCACACTCTGCCACACCTTGCACCCACTGCCTCACCTTGCACCCATTGCCCCACCTTACAACCACTGCCCCACCTTCCACCCACTGCCTCACCTTGCACTTACTGCCCCAGCTTGCACCCACTGTCCCACCTTGCACCCGCTGCCTCACCTTGCACCCACTGCCTCACCTTGCACCAACTGCCTCACCTTGCACCCACTGCCCCACCTTGCACCCACTGCCCCACCTTGCACCCGCTGCCTAACCTTGCACCCACTGCCTCACCTTCCACACACTGCCTTACCTTGCACCCACTGCCTCACCTTGCAACCGCTGCCTCACCTTGCACCCACTGCCTCACCTTGCACACACTGCCTCACCTTGCACCCACTGCCCCACCTTGCACCCGCTGCCCCACCTTGCACCCACTGCCTCAACTTGCACACACTGCCTCACCTTGCACCCACTGCCTAACCTATCACCCACTGCCTCACCTTGCACCCACTGCCTCACATTGCACCCACTGCCTCACCTTGCACCCATTGCCTCATCTATCATCAAGTGCCTCACCTTGCACACACTGCCTCACCTTGCACACACTGCCTCATCTATCACACACTGCCTCACCTTGCACACACTGCCTCACCTTGCACACACTGCCTCACCTATCACACACTGCCTCACCTTGCGCACACTGCCTCACCTTTCACACACTGCCTCACCTTGCACCCACTGCCTCACCGTGCACCCACTGCTCCACCTTGCACCCGCTGACTCACCTTGCACCCACTGCTCCACCTTGCACCCACTGCCTCACCTTGCAGCCACTGCTCCACCTTGCACCCACTGCCCCACCTTGCACCCACTGCTCCACCTTGCACCCACTGCCCCACCTTGCACCCACTGCCTCACCTTGCACCCACTGCTCCACCTTGCACCCACTGCTCCACCTTGCACCCACTGCCCTACATTCCACCCACTGCCTCACCTTGCACCTACTGCCCCACCTTGCACCCGCTGCCTCACCTTGCACCCGCTGCCTCACCATGCACCCACTGCCTCACCTTGCACCCACTGCCTCACCTTGCAACCACTGCCTCACCTTGCACCCACTGCCTAACCTTGCACGAACTGCCTCACATTCCACCCACTGCCTCACCTTGCCCCCACTGCCTCACCTTGCACCCTCTGCCTCACCTTGCAACCACTGCCTCACCTTGCACCCACTGCCTCTCCTTGCACCCACTGCCCCACCTTGCACCCACTGCCTCACCTTGCACACACTGCCTCACCTATCACACACTGCCTCACCTTGCACACACTGCCTAACCTATCACACACTGCCTCACCTTGCATCCACTGCTCTACCTTGCACCCGCTGACTAACCTTGCACCTACTGCCTCACCTTGCACACACTGCCTCACCTATCACACACTGCCTCACCTTGCACTCACTGCTCCACCTTGCACCCGCTGCCTCACCTTGCACCCACTGCCTCACCTTGCACACACTGCCTCACCTTGCATCCACTGCCTCACCTTGCACCCACTGCCTCACCTTGCATCCGCTGCCTCACCTTGCACCCGCTGCCTCACCTTGCACCCGCTGCCTCACCTTGCACCCACTGCCTCACCTTGCAACCACTGCCTCACCTTGCACCCACTGCCTAACCTTGCACCAACTGCCTCACATTCCACCCACTGCCTCACCTTGCCCCCACTGCCTCACCTTGCACCCTCTGCCTCACCTTGCAACCACTGCCTCACCTTGCACCCACTGCCTCACCTTGCACCCACTGCCTCACCTTGCACCCACTGCCTCACCTTGCACCCGCTGCCCCACCTTGCACCCACTGCCTAACCTTGCACCAACTGCCTCACCTTGCACCCGCTGCCCCACCTTGCACCCACTGCCTAACCTTGCACCAACTGCCTCACCTTACACCCGCTGCCCCACCTTGCACCCACTGCCTAACCTTGCACCAACTGCCCCACCTTGCACCAACTGCCTCACCTTGCACCCACTGCCTCACCTTGCACCCACTGCCTAACCTTGCAACCACTGCCCCACCTTGCACCAACTGCCTCACCTTGCACCCACTGCCTCACCTTGCACCCACTGCCTCACATTGCACCCACTGCCTCACATTGCACCCACTGCCTCACCTTGCACCCATTGCCTCATCTATCATCAACTGCCTCACCTTGCACACACTGCCTCACCTATAACACACTGCCTCACCTTGCACACACTGCCTCACCTATCACACACTGCCTCACCTTGCATCCACTGCTCTACCTTGCACCCGCTGACTAACCTTGCACCTACTGCCTCACCTTGCACACACTGCCTCACCTATCACACACTGCCTCACCTTGCATTCACTGCTCTACTTTGCACCCGCTGACTCACCTTGCACCCAATGCCTCACCTTGCATCCACTGCCTCACCTTGCACTTACTGCCCCACCTTGCACCCACTGCCTCACCTTGCACCCACTGTCCCAACATGCACCCGCTGCCTCATCTTGCACCCACTGCTTCACCTTGCACCCATTGCCTCACCTTGCACGCTCTGCCTCACCTTGCACCCACTGACCCACCTTGCACCCATTGCCTCACCTTGCATCCTCTGACGCACCTTACACCCACTGCCTCACCTTTCACCCTCTGCCTCACCTTCCACCCTCTGCCTCACCTTGCACCCACTGCCTCACCTTGCACCCACTGACTCACCTTGCACCCACTGCCCCACCTTGCACCCACTGCCTCACCTTGCACACACTGCCTCACCTATCACACACTGCCTCACCTTGCACACACTGCCTCACCTATCACACACTGCCTCACCTTGCACTCACTGCTCCACCTTGCACCCGCTGACTAACCTTGCACCTACTGCCTCACCTTGCACACACTGCCTCACCTATCACACACTGCCTCACCTTGCACTCACTGCTCCACCTTGCACCCGCTGCCTCACCTTGCACCCACTGCCTCACTGTGCACACACTGCCTCACCTTGCATCCACTGCCTCACCTTGCACCCACTGCCTCACCTTGCATCCGCTGCCTCACCTTGCACCCGCTGCCTCACCTTGCACCCGCTGCCTCACCTTGCACCCACTGCCTCACCTTGCAACCACTGCCTCACCTTGCACCCACTGCCTAACCTTGCACCAACTGCCTCACATTCCACCCACTGCCTCACCTTGCCCCCACTGCCTCACCTTGCACCCTCTGCCTCACCTTGCAACCACTGCCTCACCTTGCACCCACTGCCTCACCTTGCACCCACTGCCTCACCTTGCACCCACTGCCTCACCTTGCACCCGCTGCCCCACCTTGCACCCACTGCCTAACCTTGCACCAACTGCCTCACCTTGCACCCGCTGCCCCACCTTGCACCCACTGCCTAACCTTGCACCAACTGCCTCACCTTACACCCGCTACCCCACCTTGCACCCACTGCCTAACCTTGGACCAACTGCCCCACCTTGCACCAACTGCCTCACCTTGCACCCACTGCCTCACCTTGCACCCACTGCCTAACCTTGCAACCACTGCCCCACCTTGCACCAACTGCCTCACCTTGCACCCACTGCCTCACCTTGCACCCACTGCCTCACATTGCACCCACTGCCTCACATTGCACCCACTGCCTCACCTTGCACCCATTGCCTCATCTATCATCAACTGCCTCACCTTGCACACACTGCCTCACCTATAACACACTGCCTCACCTTGCACACACTGCCTCACCTATCACACACTGCCTCACCTTGCATCCACTGCTCTACCTTGCACCCGCTGACTAACCTTGCACCTACTGCCTCACCTTGCACACACTGCCTCACCTATCACACACTGCCTCACCTTGCATTCACTGCTCTACTTTGCACCCGCTGACTCACCTTGCACCCAATGCCTCACCTTGCATCCACTGCCTCACCTTGCACTTACTGCCCCACCTTGCACCCACTGCCTCACCTTGCACCCACTGTCCCAACATGCACCCGCTGCCTCATCTTGCACCCACTGCTTCACCTTGCACCCATTGCCTCACCTTGCACGCTCTGCCTCACCTTGCACCCACTGACCCACCTTGCACCCATTGCCTCACCTTGCATCCTCTGACCCACCTTACACCCACTGCCTCACCTTTCACCCTCTGCCTCACCTTCCACCCTCTGCCTCACCTTGCACCCACTGCCTCACCTTGCACCCACTGACTCACCTTGCACCCACTGCCCCACCTTGCACCCACTGCCTCACCTTGCACACACTGCCTCACCTATCACACACTGCCTCACCTTGCACACACTGCCTCACCTATCACACACTGCCTCACCTTGCACTCACTGCTCCACCTTGCACCCGCTGCCTCACCTTGCACCCACTGCCTCACTGTGCACACACTGCCTCACCTATCACACACTGCCTCACCTTGCACTCACTGCTCCACCTTGCACCCGCTGCCTCACCTTGCACCCACTGCCTCACTGTGCACACACTGCCTCACCTTGCATCCACTGCCTCACCTTGCACCCACTGCCTCACCTTGCAACCACTGCCTCACCTTGCACCCACTGCCTAACCTTGCACCAACTGCCTCACATTCCACCCACTGCCTCACCTTGCCCCCACTGCCTCACCTTGCACCCTCTGCCTCACCTTGCAACCACTGCCTCACCTTGCACCCACTGCCTCACCTTGCATCCACTGCCTCACCTTGCACTTACTGCCCCACCTTGCACCCACTGCCTCACCTTGCACCCACTGTCCCAACATGCACCCGCTGCCTCATCTTGCACCCACTGCTTCACCTTGCACCCATTGCCTCACCTTGCACGCTCTGCCTCACATTGCACCCACTGACCCACCTTGCACCCATTGCCTCACCTTGCATCCTCTGACCCACCTTGCACCCACTGCCTCACCTTGCATCCACTGCCTCACCTTGCACTTACTGCCCCACCTTGCACCCACTGCCTCACCTTGCACCCACTGTCCCAACATGCACCCGCTGCCTCATCTTGCACCCACTGCTTCACCTTGCACCCATTGCCTCACCTTGCACGCTCTGCCTCACATTGCACCCACTGACCCACCTTGCACCCATTGCCTCACCTTGCATCCTCTGCCCCACCTTCCACCCACTGCCTCACCTTGCACCCACTGCCTCACCTTGCACCCGCTGCCCCACCTTGCACCCACTGCCCCACCTTGCACCCTCTGCCCCACCTTGCACCCGCTGCCTCACCTTGCACCCTTTGCCTCACCTTGCACCCTTTGCCTCACCTTCCACACTCTGCCACACCTTGCACCCACTGCCTCACCTTGCATCCATTGCCCCACCTTACAACCACTGCCCCACCTTCCACCCACTGCCTCACCTTGCACTTACTGCCCCAGCTTGCACCCACTGTCCCACCTTGCACCCGCTGCCTCACCTTGCACCCACTGCCTCACCTTGCACCAACTGCCTCACCTTGCACCCACTGCCCCACCTTGCACCCACTGCCCCACCTTGCACCCGCTGCCTAACCTTGCACCCACTGCCTCACCTTCCACACACTGCCTTACCTTGCACCCACTGCCTCACCTTGCAACCGCTGCCTCACCTTGCACGCACTGCCTCACCTTGCACACACTGCCTCACCTTGCACCCACTGCCCCACCTTGCACCCGCTGCCTCACCTTGCACCCACTGCCTCAACTTGCACACACTGCCTCACCTTGCACCCACTGCCTAACCTATCACCCACTGCCTCACCTTGCACCCACTGCCTCACATTGCACCCACTGCCTCACCTTGCACCCATTGCCTCATCTATCATCAAGTGCCTCACCTTGCACACACTGCCTCACCTTGCACACACTGCCTCATCTATCACACACTGCCTCACCTTGCACACACTGCCTCACCTTGCACACACTGCCTCACCTATCACACACTGCCTCACCTTGCGCACACTGCCTCACCTTTCACACACTGCCTCACCTTGCACCCACTGCCTCACCGTGCACCCACTGCTCCACCTTGCACCCGCTGACTCACCTTGCACCCACTGCTCCACCTTGCACCCACTGCCTCACCTTGCAGCCACTGCTCCACCTTGCACCCACTGCCCCACCTTGCACCCACTGCCCCACCTTGCACCCACTGCCTCACCTTGCACCCACTGCTCCACCTTGCACCCACTGCTCCACCTTGCACCCACTGCTCCACCTTGCACCCGCTGACTCACCTTGCACCCACTGCTCCACCTTGCACCCACTGCCTCACCTTGCAGCCACTGCTCCACCTTGCACCCACTGCCCCACCTTGCACCCACTGCCCCACCTTGCACCCACTGCCTCACCTTGCACCCACTGCTCCACCTTGCACCCACTGCTCCACCTTGCACCCACTGCCCTACATTCCACCCACTGCCTCACCTTGCACCTACTGCCCCACCTTGCACCCGCTGCCTCACCTTGCACCCGCTGCCTCACCATGCACCCACTGCCTCACCTTGCACCCACTGCCTCACATTCCACCCACTGCCTCACCTTGCCCCCACTGCCTCACCTTGCACCCTCTGCCTCACCTTGCAACCACTGCCTCACCTTGCACCAACTGCCTCTCCTTGCACCCACTGCCCCACCTTGCACCCACTGCCTCACCTTGCACACACTGCCTCACCTATCACACACTGCCTCACCTTGCACTCACTGCTCCACCTTGCACCCACTGCCTCACTGTGCACACACTGCCTCACCTTGCATCCACTGCCTCACCTTGCACCCACTGCCTCACCTTGCATCCGCTGCCTCACCTTGCACCCGCTGCCTCACCTTGCACCCGCTGCCTCACCTTGCACCCACTGCCTCACCTTGCAACCACTGCCTAACCTTGCACCCACTGCCTAACCTTGCACCAACTGCCTCACATTCCACCCACTGCCTCACCTTACCCCCACTGCCTCACCTTGCACCCTCTGCCTCACCTTGCACCCACTGCCTCACCTTGCACCCACTGCCTCACCTTGCACCCACTGCCTCACCTTGCACCCACTGCCTCACCTTGCACCCGCTGCCCCACCTTGCACCCACTGCCTAACCTTGCACCAACTGCCTCACCTTGCACCCGCTGCCCCACCTTGCACCCACTGCCTAACCTTGCACCAACTGCCCCACCTTGCACCAACTGCCTCACCTTGCACCCACTGCCTCACCTTGCACCCACTGCCTAACCTTGCACCCACTGCCCCACCTTGCACCAACTGCCTCACCTTGCACCCACTGCCTCACCTTGCACCCACTGCCTCACATTGCACCCACTGCCTCACATTGCACCCACTGCCTCACCTTGCACCCATTGCCTCATCTATCATCAACTGCCTCACCTTGCACACACTGCCTCACCTATAACACACTGCCTCACCTTGCACACACTGCCTCACCTATCACACACTGCCTCACCTTGCATCCACTGCTCTACCTTGCACCCGCTGACTAACCTTGCACCTACTGCCTCACCTTGCACACACTGCCTCACCTATCACACACTGCCTCACCTTGCATTCACTGCTCTACTTTGCACCCGCTGACTCACCTTGCACCCACTGCCTCACCTTGCATCCACTGCCTCACCTTGCACTTACTGCCCCACCTTGCACCCACTGCCTCACCTTGCACCCACTGTCCCAACATGCACCCGCTGCCTCATCTTGCACCCACTGCTTCACCTTGCACCCATTGCCTCACCTTGCACGCTCTGCCTCACCTTGCACCCACTGACCCACCTTGCACCCATTGCCTCACCTTGCATCCTCTGACCCACCTTACACCCACTGCCTCACCTTTCACCCTCTGCCTCACCTTCCACCCTCTGCCTCACCTTGCACCCACTGCCTCACCTTGCACCCACTGACTCACCTTGCACCCTCTGCCCTACCTTGCACCCTCTGCCTCACTTTGCACTCTCTACCTCACCTTGCACCCACTGACTCACCTTGCACCCTCTGCTCCACCTTGCACCCGCTACCTCACCTTGCACCCACTGACTAACCTTGCACCCTCTGCCCCACCTTGCACCCACTACCTAACGTTGCACCTACTGACTCACCTTGCACCCTCTGCCTCACCTTGCACCCACTGCCTCACCTTGCACCCACTGACTCACCTTGCACCCTCTGCCCTACCTTGCACCCTCTGCCTCACTTTCCACCCACTGCCTCACCTTGCACCCTCTGCCCTACCTTGCACCCTCTGCCTCACTTTCCACCCACTGCCCCATCTTGGACCCTCTACCTCACGTTGCACCCACTGACTCACGTTGCACCCACTGACTCACCTTGCACCCTCTGCCTCACTTTCCACCCACTGACTCACCTTGCACCCTCTGCCTCACCTTGCACCCACTGCCTCACATTGCACCGACTGCCTCACATTGCACCCACTGCCTCACCTTGCACCCACTGACTCACCTTCCACCCACTGACTCACCTTGCACCCTCTGCCCCACCTTGCACCCACTACCTCACGTTGCACCCACTACCTCACGTTGCACCCACTGACTCACCTTGCACCCTCTGCCTCACCTAGCAGCCACTGACTCACCTTGCACCCAGTGCCTCACATTGCACCCACTGACTCACCTTGCACCCACTGCCTCACCTTGCACCCACTGCCTCACCTTGCACCCACTGCCTCAACTTGCACACACTGACTCACCTTGCACCCTCTGCCCCACCTTGCACCCACTACCTCACGTTGCAACCTCTTCCTCACCTTGCACCCTCTACCTCACCTTGCACCCACTGCCCCACCTTGCACCCACTGCCCCACCTTGCACCCACTGTCCCACCTTGCACCCACTGCCTCACCTTGCACCCACTGTCCCACCTTGCACCCACTGCCTCGCCCTGCACCCACTGCTTCACCTTGCACCCACTGCTTCACCTTGCACCCACTGCCCCACCTTGCACCCACTGACTCACCTTGCACCCACTGCCCCACCTTGCACCCACTGCCTCGCCCTGCACCCACTGCCTCGCCCTGCACCCACTGCCCCACCTTGCACCCTCTGATTCACCTTCCACCCACTGCCTCACCTTGCACCCACTGCCTCACCTTGCACCCACTGCCTCGCCTTGCACCCACTGCCTCACCTTGCACCCACTGTCCCACCTTGCATCCACTGCCCCACCTTGCACCCACTGCCCCACCTTGCACCCACTGCTTCACCTTGCACCCACTGCCACACCTTGCACCCACTGCCTCACCTTGCACCCATTGCCCCACCTTACAACCACTGCCCCACCTTCCACCCACTGCCTCACCTTGCACCCACTGCCTCACCTTGCACCCGCTGCCCCACCTTGCACCCACTGCCCCACCTTGCACCCTCTGCCCCACCTTGCACCCGCTGCCTCACCTTGCACCCGCTGCCTCACCTTGCACCCTTTGCCTCACCTTCCACACTCTGCCACACCTTGCACCCACTGCCTCACCTTGCACCCATTGCCCCACCTTACAACCACTGCCCCACCTTCCACCCACTGCCTCACCTTGCACTTACTGCCCCAGCTTGCACCCACTGTCCCACCTTGCACCCGCTGCCTCACCTTGCACCCACTGCCTCACCTTGCACCAACTGCCTCACCTTGCACCCACTGCCCCACCTTGCACCCACTGCCCCACCTTGCACAGTGGATATATATGTTCTATTTCCTGCTAACCTCACACCAAGGTGCATTTCTGATCTTTGTGTTCTACTTCCTGCTAACCTCACACCCAGGTACAACCCTGATCTATATGTTCTACTTCCTGCCAACCCCTCACCCAGGTGCAACCTTGATCTATGTGTTCTACTTCCTGCTAACCCCTCACCCAGGTGCAGCCCTGATCTGTGTGTTCTACTTCCTGCTGACCTCACACCTAGGTGCAACCCTGATCTGTGTGTTCTACTTCCTGCTAGCCTCTCACCCAGATGCAACCCTGATCTGTGTGTTCTACTTCCTGCTAACCTATCACCAAGGTGCAACCCAGATCTATATGTTCTACTTCCTGCTAACCTATCACCAAGGTGCAACCCAGATCTATATGTTCTACTTCCTGCTAACCTCTCACCCAGGTGCAACCCAGATCTATATGTTCTACTTCCTGCTAACCTCTCACCCAGGTGCAACCCTGATCTGTGTGTTCTACTTCCTGCTTAACGGACATCCGATTGCAACCCTGATCCATAAGCTGTTCCCCCTGCTTTGCTAACACCCAGGGGAAATCTGATCTATGTGTTTTGCTATGTTGATGTTGCATGTTAAAAAAGACACACCAAAACTCTGAGGCAGAAGCTACATCAAGCTGTATCGACTACACCATCAGCAAACACACTCCAAATCAACATTCATTCAAATCGATCAGGAGTTCCTGCCCTTCCTTTAGTTCGACAACCTCGCGTGAAGCGGTTACATTTGCCGTTGATTTACACTTTCTCCACCATACACAGCCCAGGCGTGAAATGTATCGGAAACGTTATGTGCAAAGACGCTACTCTTTTGAGAAAATAGTAGTTTACACCGTTAGACTTAAGCCCGAATTAAACTAGTATCACTAGATGTATGGTTGAGCATGTCTTCCGCTGACGTTTAAGGTACATCTACATGACTGTTCTGGTATAAGGACTATATTTGCAGCCATGGCTGGGTGCCTTCATGGTTCTTCCTGTCACAATACTTGTTATGTACCGCATGTCAACATACCTGTCGTAGTCCCAGGTGTCGAAGAGGCTGTCACTAGTAACAGAAATGTTGATGATTAGACATACCACATAGTCTATTAATTCACCATGCGAGATATCCACACGTCATCTTTGTTTTCTATTAAACTGTCGTGCAAACGAAAGTAAACTTGAAAATTGAATAAGACCCCAAAATAATAAAGGTTTTCAAAATGTTAATAGGCTTAAACCTGCCGAAAGACGGCAAACTTAAGGTCCAAAACAAAACTATGATAGACATACATAATTCGACGTCGCCATCAAATAAACGTTTCTTGTTTGTTTCATTTTCGACACCATCAAACATAGGTGTACACTATATTTTAGCCGTCAGATAAGTTATCAAAAAATATTACGTGTGGATATTATGAATGTGTTAATATCAATTGTTTAGCAAACAGTTCACAAAAGATTCCCTTTTTCTTAAATGACAAGGCCCATCGTTCCTAAAATATAAATCGTCAACGCCAGAGAATAAGCATATCGATTATCTGCCCAAACCCAATTCCATTGGGGGTAAAAGACAAACTAATGATGGGGAAATTATACGAATTGACCACTGACCTCATGGATGACGCAGTGTTCGCGAAATGCCGCAATATCTCAGAATACGAAGTGAACGTATGTTCTGCTCTACCACAAAAAAGCTCTTACATTAAGAATCGGAACAATTGTGTTCATTATACAAACAGTTATACACATGCAATATAGATGAAAAAATCATTATAAATTTATTAAAAATATTTTATCGGACTTCATTATCTACGTCAGCAGCGTTACTACTTTGCTTATTCTCATATTATAAATCTGACAGAGTAACTGAGCTAAGCATAGTATGGCTTTGGAGGTTCTTGCAAACAACATGCAACATTAACATAATGCACTCTGCTCACCACAGAAGGACGTCACAGCCAGGATCAGAAGCACCAGAAACTGACTACCACTCTGCGTCATCTTCTGTCGAAGTAGCTACTGTGAAAATATTGCTGATACTTGAAAAAAAGCTCCTCTCAAAAGCTAGTACACATGAATGATAGCATTGAAGTGTATTTTAAGAAAGCAGTTCAGGAAGATTGTTTACATTCAGGCATTTAATGCATGGTAATTCGTTGAATAATGCATGTTGGACGGATATGTTGATTCAGTTTCACAGTACACTATGGTGTATATGTCACTATGACAGGGTCTTATGGTAGAGCGTCGCGAAAGCTCCGGGGTTCGAATCCGACCACGTCATACCAAACGACGTTAAAAGATGGAACTTGTTGTTACTCTGCCTTGCGTTGGGCATTAAAGGTCTAAATCAAAGGCAGGTCGGCCGGGAGTCAGTATACTGTGTTTGAGTGGGGTATTCATGTTAAACTGTGGTATGGTATCTCAATGGACTAGCACTATAAAATCATTAGCCCCGCTAGTAGAAGCAGCCACACACACACACGTGCATGCACATCGCTACATAAGAGAGATTATCTTGGACGCCTCACCTCACCTCACCTCACCTCACCTCACCTCCACCTCACCTCACCTCACCTCACCTCACCTCACCTCCACCTCACCTCACCTCACCTCCACCTCACCTCACCTCACCTCACCTCACCTCACCTCACCTCACCATGACAAGGAGGCAGGGGCACCTGGTAAAGCCATGTAAAGAAGCACTATGGTGCTTGCCAGCTCCCGACACTGTGTATCGCTTGTAATCCATAAACATTAAGCCATGACACAAAACATTTGAACTGATACTGAGCGGATTACAAACGATTATAGAGGGGACAGCGTAGGTGCGCCTCCATACTCATAAACATTGCGACACCTGTTACAAAATCTACAGATGACGCAAATAGTTCAATGAAACGTCTATAAGAATATATGTACACATAAACCCGCCCGCCGCCACACACGCCCCCCTAGCAATCACCTTGACTCCCCCCTCCCCCCTCCCCTCCGGCTCACTATCCCGTCTCCTATCTGACCCTCACTTTCCACAAACCATTTCACTCTTTCTATCCCCAATCCCATCCTTCATCCATCCATCACATAACATTAACATCCATGACACCTTTTTTACAAGCCCTCACACTCGTAAAACCATCCATTTCACCCCTCTGTACCTTCCATCTCACCCTCTCTACCATCAATCTCACCCTCTCTACCATGAAACTCACCCCTCTCTACCATCAATCTCATCCCTCTCTACCATCAGTCTCATCCCTCTCTACCATCAATCTCTTCCTCCCTACCATCAATCTCATCCCTCTCTACCATCAATCTCACACTCCCTACCATCAATCTCATCCCTCTCTACCATCAATCACACACTCCCTACCATCAATCTCACCCTTCTCTACCATCAATCTCATCCCTCTCTACCATCAATCTCACCCCTCTCTACCATCAATCTCACCCCTCTCTACCATCAATCTCACCCCTCTCTACCATCAATCTCACCCCTCTCTACCATCAATCTCATCCCTCTCTACCATCAATCTCACCCCTCTCTACCATCAATCTCACCCCTCTCTACCATCAATCTCATCCCTCTCTACCATCAATCTCATCCCTCTCTAGCATCAATCTCACCCTTCCTACCATCAATCTCATCCCTCTCTACCATCAATCTCACCCTTCCTACCATCAATCTCATCCCTCTCTAGCATCAATCTCACCCTCCCTACCATCAATCTCACCCTTCTCTAGCATCAATCTCACCCTCCCTTCCATCAATCTCACCTCTCTCTACCATCCATCTCATCCCTCTCTTCCATCCATCACACCCGTCATACCATCCATCTCACCTATCTGCCATCCATCTCATCCCTTCTATCAACCATCTCACCATTTCTACGATCCATCTCGTCCTTCCTTATACCGCAATCCACACACTTCAATCACGTCTCATACCCACCTCTCATTTCCTCCTTATAAAATGCATAACAAATCTCTTTTTAATCTTACATCAACCCCTGAAACTAAACGTTGGTCTCATGAACGACACGAGTGTGTTAGTTATACTGCAGTTGCACGGTCGTTATAAAAGAGTTAATTCATTTCATTAAAATAAAAAAGGACAATCGTCATGTATGAAAACATATAATGTAACCACATAAATGTAAAGTTACCTCATATGCTACTATATTGATGTGTATGCATGGCAACGACTAATACAACCTCTACTACCGAGGTCACATCCGGGTTAGAATAGGTCTTTAGCAACCAATGGGAGGTTACCTATGGAATGGGGTGGTTGTTGCATGTCGTCGTATCCCGTCTGTGTAGATCATGAGGATTGTCTCATCCTGACTCAATTGTCTGCAGATCGCTGTCATACAGCTGGACTTTAGCTGAGTACGGCGTTCAATAACAAGCAAGCAAACAAACAAACAACAAAATAATGCGTGCTCGTCTGCCATATCTGTTGCTATTATTTCCACAATGTTGCTTGTATGCTCACTGTAAACAGATGAGCCTTGAACGACAAACCAGTGGTTGATATAATGAACGTCCCATGCCGTCGGGGTCGCATACCGAAAGACGTTAACTTATTGTACTTGGCGTTCGGCATTATGGGAATAAAACAAAGGCTGTTCGGCTCGGGGTCAGTACTGTGTCTGAGTAACTATCCATGTTAAACTGTCGTCGGGGTCGCATATCGAAAGACGTTAACATAGGGTACATGGCGTTCAGCATTATGGGAATAAAACAAAGGCTGAGCCTGAGTACCTATCCATGTTAAACTGCAGCATGGTATTTCAGTCCGGACTGGTCCATGCAACCACACGTTCAAGCAGGTCGCTATAGAGTGAGTGAATATGGTTTTACGTCGCTTTTAGCAATATTCCAGCAATATTACCGCGGGGAACAACAGACATTGGCCTCACATATTGTACCCAAGTGAGAATCGAACCCGGGGGTTCAGCGCAGCAAGAGAACACGTAAACCACTGAGCTACCCCACCGCCCCATGTCTCTATTGAAACGCAGGTGCGACGTTAAACCTCATTTCACTTCACCTCACACTTCAAATACCATCATGGAAGGGTACGGGAACTCACCAGCTATGTCGACGTAACGGTACAATACTCTACTTGGAGCTGTTGAGGTAACGTCCACGCGAGGGTACTGTCCACCATGCACGAGACTTGCTACCTTCCAGAAGGCTGAGTCACGTGGAATAACCCTGTGAATGTATCATATAACTATCAGCGGAACACTTGCTCGATTGCGTCATATTAACTGAATACACATCAAGGTATATTTGCTGTATGGCAGAACGGACATCGCCCCTCGTCGTGTTACCAGCACGTGGTGACGGGGCATATTCTGCACTGGGCTCCCTTCAGGGAACAAACAGAGGGCACGTGGTGACGGGGCATATTCTGCACTGGGCTCCCTTCAGGGAACAAACAGAGGGCACGTGGTGACGGGGCATATTCTGCACTGGGCTCCCTTCAGGGAACAAACAGAGGGCACGTGGTGACGGGGCATATTCTGCACTGGGCTCCCTTCAGGGAACAAACAGAGGGCACGTGGTGACGGGGCATATTCTGCACTGGGCTCCCTTCAGGGAACAAACAGAGGGCACGTGGTGACGGGGCATATTCTGCACTGGGCTCCCTTCAGGGAACAAACAGAGGGCACGTGGTGACGGGGCATATTCTGCTCTGGGCTCCCTTCAGGGAACAAACAGAGGGCACGTGGTGACGGGGCATATTCTGCTCTGGGCTCCTTTCAGGGAACAAACAGAGGGCACGTGGTGACGGGGCATATTCTGCACTGGGCTCCCTTCAGGGAACAAACAGAGGGCACGTGGTGACGGGGCATATTCTGCTCTGGGCTCCCTTCAGGGAACAAACAGAGGGCACGTGGTGACGGGGCATATTCTGCTCTGGGCTCCCTTCAGGGAACAAACAGAGGGCACCAGAGTCGACTTTATTCAGGTCGTCATAAACATTTCCGTGTTTATGAACACAAATGTAATAACAAACCATGTTTCGTTTAATTATAGTCTAATCGTATGTCCATGTTGTTTTATGCCACATTCTTAAATAGTCACTGAGTGGGACTACTGGTATCCGATTTGTCATCTCTTACAACAAGCATGAGATATTCTATCGAAAACAATACATTGTCCCGGGCCATGCTTGAAAATAAATGTGCTTCAGACTGTTCAAATATGATAGAGCTGTCAGCCAACACACATTGACTTGTTGGAAGATGTCTAATATTAACACGCATAGATTTAATAAGAATAATATCTGGTTATGGAGATATAGCTGCAGATGTACACAGCCGAAATCATGGACGGGATTAGGCCAAGGCCATCTTCATACTGATATCGACATCCCCTGTTGTTCTGAGCCCCAACAGAAGTGACCACTTATATATCTAGCTGCCCGCTACGTAATAACATTGTGTGGGGGATATCTAGCTGCCCGCTACGTAATAACATTGTGTGGGGGACATGTTTCCTTCTGCAATAGAGATTGACGAGATCAGTGCCGAGTGTTTCCTAATCTTGAATCTCGACCAATATTCCAGCAGCTCCAGCCTTTGGTGTTTACACTTCACAATTCTTGAGATATAATCGAGCAACTCTTGCTCAGAAGTTGTTTGATCGAGGTTACAACATTCAAGGCCTCAGTTAACCTTTCAAAAAGTTTTATGGTAGACATGTGGAGGACATTTCCAAATTTGATGCATCAGTGACAAAAAATGTCTGATGCAATTCCTTATTTTGACTTGTACCATACGTTCCCGTGTTTTTTAAGGTGAACAATTCACTTGCCTTTGCATGTGTTTGTGAAGGGCCTCACTCGTGGGGCAGGATACGATCACCTTTTCGCAAACACTTGGTATCATTACTATTTGATGGTGATTCATGAACACATGTTCATCATAAAGTCGACTCTCCTTTATGCAGAGAATATGTTTATAAAAATGTTTTTTGTTGCTTTGTATTTCCATTCCAAGTCCTCCTCGATGTCTATTTTGAATTAAGATGTCATAGACAACATTGATGTAATCCTGCTTAGCCTTCTGTATGTTCTAATGATGTCTAATGAAAGAAACTACATATTATATTAGTGGAAATAACAAGTCTAAACACGCCCTTTTATGAGATCAGCAACGCATTTGGCAGCTATCGTTAAATAGTCTATTTAGTATATTATTAAGATTTTCATGAGGGAATTTGCTTCTCAACCTAAGTATTCGATCCGTGATCCGATCAAGATTACATCTCTACATCTGACCCATGAAGATCCGGGTTAGAATAGATATTCCGCAACACATGCTTGCTGTAAAAGGCGACTATGCTTGTCGTAAGAGGCGACTAACGGGTGGTGAGGCTCGCTGACTTGGTTGATGAATGTCATCGTGTACGAATTGCGTGGATCGATGCTCATGATATCAATCACTTGATTATCTGGTCAAGACTCGATTATTTATAGACCGCCGTCATATAGCTGGAATAATGTTGAGTGCGGCGTTAAACAACAAACAAACACACCACTTCAAACATGCTTCACATAAGTATTCCACACTTTCTTAGTAGTTTACAATTTTCTTAAAACGTATTTTGTACACAAAACTTCAGAACATACCCCTGACATCCTTGAATGCCACTTAATGTACATACAATAGAGCAGGTAATAGATTGTATCAGTTGAAAGGGTGTACAGACATACAGAATTGAAATATCACCACCTGCCATGTTCACCAAAGCGCAACGTCATCACAACGTCATCACAACGTAAAGGGGTCTTTCAGTCTCGAGAAGTGGCCCGGAACATCACCAGCAGTGATGCGATAAAAACAATAAACTCGAGAATGGCAATATTGGCGTCTCGTCATTCGGCAGAGCCTGGGGATGTAACTCACCGATGGTTGAGGCAATTTGAAGGCAGGTTATATAGCATACATACGCGTCCCATGAGCTCAAAGCCCAGTTCGTTGATATGTCAATGACCGCAACGCTGCACATTGAATTAGGGCAACGTAACATGTCCATCCGGACCATCTTGTTTTCAATATGTGTTTATTCAAAAGATCAAGTGTCTGCCTGGCGTTGACGTTGTATTCTGTTGACATTGTACATGTGACATTGTACCAAGCATTGGACATGGAGCCAGACTAAAGGCAGAGCAGGTCAAGTACCCCAGTATACCATGGGTGTCGTGAGACCCAGCTTAGAGTGAGATCGGGTGGTTTTAATGTGTGACCTGACTGCGAGTGCGTGCTGTGTTTCACGTTGCCTTGAACAGTATTTGAACAGTTATATCACGGCGTGTCAGCTTAATGTGGGAGGAAAGCCCGATGTGATGCAGGTCTCGGACGTTTACCGCTTCGGTGAAACCCACAAGCACGGGTATGGTACTAAGCCTAGAAACATAATCGGGGCGAACCGGGATTCGAACCCAAAATCATAGGTTTATGGCGTGCCCAACTCTGCACAGCGACTCCCGGCGCCTTAGACGACTGTGCCGCCTGTGCCCCCGTGCAATGGATGGAAATGAAAATATAAGTTATCGACCGATCTCGAGGGGCATATATTGTGATGTACTCCGTGACGTGAGTAATTCAATAAATCATAAACCTCTTGTTCAAACCAGTTACAGTTATTTACAACACAAAATCGGCTTTATGATAACAAACACACTTTTATGAGAAACAAACTTAATAGAATGTTAGAGGTAAAGGCCCTCAGGCTGCTTTTGGCGTAACCTCAGTAATCCAGAAACGACCTTGTTGACGTAATTCAACATGAGTTGAGAGGTTTTACCCCGCGTTTAGCCATGTTCCAGCAATTTCACAGCAGAGGAGCACAGAAACTGGGAAAAGGTGAGAATACAACCTGGGCTTCCAAGCGAAGGCTTAGTCCTTCACAACATCTGGCGTTCATCGTCAGAGAGGCCTATGTGGCAGTGAATTTTTGGCTTCACCTCAAGTTTCACTTTGGGATTTCATCTCCTGACAGAAATTTGGGATTCACCCGGGATATAAAGTAAACACAAACACAAACCAAGGTGTATCGTGACTCGAGTCTAAAGACACTTACAAAGGTTACGGCAAACCATGGTGTATCGTGACTCGACTCTACGGACACTTACGAAGGTTACGGCAAACGATGGTGTATTGTGACTCGACACTACAGACACCTAATAAGGCTATGGCAAACCAAGGTGTGTCGTGACTCGGCTCAACGGGACACTTAAGAAGGTTACGGCAAACCATGGTGTATCGTGACTCGACTCTACGGACACTTACGAAGGTTACGGCAAACCTAGGTGTATCGTGACTCGACTCTACAGACACTTACGAAGGTTACGGCAAACCTAGGTGTATCGTGACTCGACTCTACAGACACTTACGAAGGTTACGGCAAACCATGGTGTATCGTGACTCGACTCTACAGACACTTACGAAGGTTATGGCAAACCATGGTGTATCGTGACTCGACTCTACAGACACTTACGAAGGTTACGGCAAACCATGGTGTATCGTGACTCGACTCTACGGACACTTATGAAGGTTATGGCAAACATGGTGTATCGTGACTCGACTCTACAGACACTTACGAAGGTTATGGCAAACCTAGGTGTATCGTGACTCGACTCTACGGACACTTACGAAGGTTACGGCAAACCATGGTGTATCGTGACTCGACTCTACAGACACTTACGAAGGTTATGGCAAACCATGGTGTATCGTGACTCGACTCTACAGACACTTACGAAGGTTACGGCAAACCATGGTGTATCGTGACTCGACTCTACGGACACTTACGAAGGTTATGGCAAACATGGTGTATCGTGACTCGACTCTACAGACACTTACGAAGGTTACGGCAAACCATGGTGTATCGTGACTCAACTCTACGGACACTTACGAAGGTTACGGCAAACCATGGTGTATCGTGACTCGACTCTACGGACACTTACGAAGGTTACGGCAAACGATGGTGTATTGTGACTCGACACTACAGACACCTAATAAGGCTATGGGAAACCAAGGTGTGTCGTGACTCGGCTCAACGGGACACTTAAGAAGGTTACGGCAAACCATGGTGTATCTTGACTCGACTCTACGGACACTTACGAAGGTTACGGCAAACCATGGTGTATCGTGACTCGACTCTAGGGACACTTACGAAGGTTACGGCAAACCATGGTGTATCGTGACTCTACTCTACGGACACTTACGAAGGTGTTAGAGATTTTCGTGAAACCATGGAACGACGTAAATTCAGTCTATTATGGTTGGTTGTAAGTTCGCAGGCCCAGGAATTCTAAGCATCACTGCGCCCCGAATTGTAAAACAGCAAAGACGTAAAATTTATGACGGCAGGATCTCTTGATAAATCGTTTGAGGATTTTGTGACAGAAAAGAAAGTGTGGCGAACGGGAGCCAGTGCAGAGGGCGTGAGTCAAGGGAGAAAGGATCGGAGGACCTAGAATATGGACAAGGAACTTCCACGGAAGGCTGAAGGCAGTTTTTTTGGACCATTCCTATGTTGTACTGCCGCTCCTTGGGTAAGTTCATATTGGAAAGATTTGGGGAGGGCTTCCAGTGTCATAACTTTGGATAGGTTGCTACTTCACGTAATTGTAACGATTTGTGCTACTTTGGTTTGATGCAAGAATCGTGGGCTACTCACTAACCATGTTAATTGTGATGTTGCTAGAGGTCGATGTGTCTTGCTAATGAAACTGGAAATCATGGGAGTAGTGGCGGCATTCCCTGGACTTGTCATAGAACGATTGATGGAGTTAGGAATCAATGTCATAAATAAATTCGAACTAAAAACTGGTTCACTGAGTCTCGCATTAACATGGCAGAATGTGTGAAATTGATTTTTCATTGATGGCAGAACCTATTTTCACCTAGATCGTCAACCTGATTATGGTCTTCATGAAAGGCTACTGACTGGTTCAACTTTTGTCATGATCATGAGGTACGTGATGAATCGGTCTATGGGAGAACGGACATGATAAGTTGCCCTGGTAGCATTGTTAAACTTTTTGAAGTTTGGCAAACGAAAATATTATAAAGTTCAATATGTTGAGGGCCATTGGGTATTTGGAGATGATGAGACATTGGCCTGAATCAATATTTGTATGGTACGCTGAGATATTGACATTTTGATATCATTAATCAAACGGTTGATTTTACCTATTTCCGTTATCATTTCTGATTGCCGAAAAGTTAACAATCCTCTTGATTCTGATCCGGAGTATATGCATCTCACTGTCAACCACTCCAAGAATTACAGAGACCTCATCACATGTCTGCAAACAAATACAGTCAAGAAGCGTACCAGCGCCTACAGAGGACAGATATGCGTGTGGATTAAACATCCGTTGGTGTATGTCATGTCTAGGCATGCTCACATCCCTCCAGGATCTATCCAACAGAGGCAGGCTGCGGTTTGTCCCATATACAACTGGGGAAACAGTTCCAGAGAGCATCACCTCTACACGGACACAACAAACGAGAGATGGGGTGCTCACATGGACAACACAACCATATAATGGCTATGGTCGACTCAAAATAGAGAATTGAATATCAACTGTCTGGATATGAGAACAATATATCAAACTATTCAAGCAGTCATCAGTAGCGATTGCAACAGACAACATGGGTAGTATACGATACCTGCCTTAAGTTAAAGCATGCATTATCTGGGCAAGCTAACATGTCCTATCAGAGCTTTGAGAATACTACATCACAGATACTCAAGACCAAAGAAAACAGAGAAGATGCCTATTTATCTCAGAAAAGGACATCATGAAGGCTTCAGTGGCAGAATGGCTCAAGACGACCATAACGGACTGCTAGCGCCATGCTGAAATATACAGTCTAACATGGGAAGCTGCGGAGCTCACTCTATTAAGGCCCTGACAAGAATTCTTGCATCAAGGAACGCAGTACCCATCAAGCAAGTGGTAGTGAGCTGTCAATGGAAAACAAAAAGGTCGGGGCTAGGTGACCAGTGTGGTCCTGAAGGTTCCAGACATACCTCAGACCTCAAGGTAAGTTGGGCATATAAAACCTAGTCTGCTGAGTACATTCATGGTGGTACAGATAGTGACTTGTTGTTCACAAAATAATTACACGACACGGTTTGTTCTACATGTTTCGGGGAGAAGTGAAGAAGCCATTCAACACTCCAATGTCGGTACCATGTGCTTTCATTCAACACATTAACGTCTGTAGCAGCCTGAATATATTCAACACATCGATGTCTGCAACAAAATCAATGTATTCAACGAGCTAATGTCTGTAACAACATGAATATATTAAACATGTCAATGTTGTAACACGTACATGCATTCAACACGCCAATGTCTATACATTCCACACATTAATGGTCTGTAGCATGATGGTATGTCTGATTGTATACAATTTGTCAATGTCGGTAAGAATATGAATGTCTGTACAAACGTTTCACCTAGGACGTGTGAGCACCATGTGACACAAGAAGATCCATCAAGTCTCCTCGTCCCTGTGATGATGCTATGTTGGCTGCTGTTTTACGTTTCTTGTTCTTGGCGTTGACGTCCACAATAACTTTGGAGACGATATACTTCACCACCTCCATCTGTCCCATCAGACAGGCTAAGTGAAGGATGTTGTTACCTCTATTATCCACGAGTGACGCATCAGCTCCTTTATTTACGAGTAACTCTACTACTTCTTTATGTCCCTTTTCTGCTGCCAGCATCACCGGTGTTCGCTTCTTCAATCCTCTGCTGTTGATGTCCACTATGTCCTGTGAGAGCAAATACTTTACCACATCCACATGGCCTTTAAAACAGGCCAAGTGAAGGACGTTGCTACCAGCAGTATTATATGCTAGTGACAAATCAGCTCCTTGTTTTACGAGTAACTCTACTACTTCTTTCTGTCCGTTTCCTGCTGCCCTCATCACCGGTGTTCGCTTCCTCCATCCTCTGCTGTTGATGTTTACTGTGCCCTGTGAGAGCAAATACTTCACCACATCCACATGGCCATTAAAACAGGCCAAGTGAAGGACGTTGCTGCCAGCAGCATTATATGCTAGTGACAAATCAGCTCCTTTTTTTACGAGTATCTCTACCACCTCTTTGTGTCCGTTTCTTGCTGCCAGCATAACAGGTGTCTTCGTCTTCCGTCCTCTGCAGTTGATGTCAACTATGTCCTGTGAGAGGACATACTTCACAACCTCTATCTGTCCACATAAACAGGCCAAGTGAAGGATGTTCTCATGTCCTTTATCCACGAGTGACATGTCACCACCTTTATCCACAAGTAGCTTAACAATTTCTATATGTCCTTTCTCTGCAGCCAGCATCACCGGTGTTCTCCTGCAACTTCCTCTACCATTGATATCTACCATGTCATGTGAAAGGACATACTGCACAACCTCTACATCTCCTCCCCGACCGGCGGAGTGAAGGATGTTGTTACCGAATCTATCGACAATTGACACCTTAGCTCCTTTACTCACAAGTAACTCAACCACCTCTTTATGTCCATTGCCAGCTGCCCACATCACCGGTGTCCTACCAATCTTGTCTTTACAATTAATGTCCGTCCCTCCCTGGGACAAGATGACTTCCACCCTTGACAGGTCTCCCTCCTCGGAGGCACTATGGAGGTCGCAGGACGAAGGTACTGTAACACAAAGTTTTCCTCGATATACATCTTGGACATCATTTTGAGAGGAGGTTGCAAGACATCATATGATGGCGAGAAGGCAATGGTATTTATAATGACGTAAAAACGTCCTTATTTTCGTCATTATACGAAATAACCATGAAAATAAATATTGATTAATTGGTGTCCGCTTATAAACCCAGTGAAAAATATGATTGGACATTATTCCCATGGCAGCTTTGCTTAAATGCAGGGGATACTGATGTTGTGCGGTGTGGTGCAGCAAAACTATGTACAACTCTGGGGATCAGCTTTTTGATAACAGCACACGGGTTCATGTTTCATGTGGCGTGCGTAATGTTTACTGTTGAACCCAACTGAGGAAATCTTATTTGGCAGTTGAAGTAAGCAAGCAGATCGAGGAGTTGCAACGGTGACATGGGCTAATCAGCGATTGGGCTATATCAAAACATTTAGATCTCTCACTGGTGACGTGCCAACCAAACGGTGTAATGAAGGGGCCATTTCTTTATTCAGGGTGGTTAATACAGACAATTACGAATTACCAGACACAAATTGTCTTTAGTTTAAAGATATATATATTTTTTTGATAAAAAGCATATACAGACCGCTTCCGTGGTCTAGTGGTAGAACGTCTGCCCAGTGAGTGGAAGGGCCAGGGTTTGATCTCCGGTCGTGTCATACCAAAATACGTTAAATGATTGTACTTGTTGTTACCCTGTCTGGCGCTCGGCATTGAGGGGCTAAAACAAGGACTGTTCGGCATGGAGTCAGTACACTGTGTCTGAGTGGGGTATTTATTTTAAACTGAAGCATGGTATTTCAGTGAGCTGGCACTATAAATCGGCATCAGTATGGACTAGTACAAGCAGCCACATACACACACTTGTATGCACGTCACTATATAAGTGCAAAAATCTTGGACGCGATGTTAAACCCCATTTCACCTCACCACCTCATTATAGATATAATATGGTATTGTAATGTATCCGATTATCTGATTTATCCATAGCATAGAGGTGAGGTGAGGTGAAATGGAATTTAACGTCGCGTCCAAGATTATTGCACTTATAAAGCGACGTGCATGCACGTGTATGTGTGTGTGTGTGGCTGCTTGTACTAGTCCAGGCTGATGCCGATTTATAGTGCTAGCACACTGAGATACCATGCCGCACTTTAACATGAATACCCCACTCAGACACAGTATACTGACTCCGAGCCGAACAGTCCTTGTTTTAGCCCCTTAATGCCGAGTGCCAGACAGGGTAACAACAAGTACCATCTTTTAACGTTTTTTGGTATGACGCGGCTGGGGATCGAACCCCGGACCTTCTGCTCTCCAGGCGGAGGCTCTACCATTAGACCACAGAGACGTTCCATAGCATAGAGTGACGACCTGGTATAACCATTGTTTTATGATAAACAAATAACTCTCCCGGGAGTATCCATACTGCTTCTTCTTACAAATCCACATAGACGTACACCGAGGCCTAGTGGGTAGAGCGTCTCGCCAGGGAGTGGAAGGTCAGTTGTTGCATACCTGACTGCCTCATGCCATAAAAAGTGATGGCACTAGTTCACGGCATTAAGGGGATAAAACAAGGATTGGTTGGCGCGGAGTCTGTATAATTTGTTTGAGTGAGGTATCTAAGTGGGCTAGCATTATAAAAAAAAATAGTGTGGACTAGTACAGTCAGCCATAAACACAGGTGCATGCACGTCTGTATGCAAGTGCAACAATCTGGAACTGGTCTTTCAATTTCACTTCACCACCTTACCTTCCACCCATATAGAGGCCTTGCATTATTGTTTAGATTATGAACTTGTAACGTATTTCCAGTAGATAGTCGTCATGGGGTATTTGCTCTTACATTTGTACATATTAACTACAAATACAAGTGTCGCAAACTAAGGTCTGCCTTCTTCGGCTTTCTTACAACAAGGAAGAGGATGACAGTGGATGAACTGACAGTATCTGATCAGCGCAAACAATTGTCCTGTCACGTTCACAGACGTCACCATTTGCTCCCCCAAAGAGTCTGACAACTACCAGAACCTGACATGCAAATAGTCCGAAAAAGCAAGTAAGTCTATTATGGGTCAGAAAATCTAGGTATCTTCAGCCAAATAATGAACAAACGTTAGGTGTTCCTTTTGATTATACAATTTGTACATGTATACTTACAGAAAAAAAGTACTGTGCTTCATATAGAGTGATGTACATGTAATGTTGTTCAACACAAGAGCATAACATTTTGGCATTCGTCTGATCAATGGTTTATTATAACACATTTGTTGACAAAACCCAAACCTGGTTAGAGGAGACAGAATAAGACGCCCTAAAAGAGGGGTGGTGTAACATCTCAAATAACAGTGTCAATATCGGGTATGTCCACCATTTGTATTGATACAGGTAAGGCTGAGCCATAGCGTTGAAGACAATAGCTGATTGAAAACGGCGAGGGGATGTTTAGCCCAACGGAAGTAGTGTTACCGGCTGGTTCTGGTGCTGTCTTAGGTATCCTTCAATCTCATTCGAGACATGTTCTGTGAGGAAGAGGTCAGAATAAACAGCCTGCCATGGCAGTAAAGCAATGTTATGCTTTCTCTAAAAGTCTGTAACAACACGTTCAACGTTTTGGACGGGCATTATCTTGCTGCGACGTGACATTATGTCCCTCCATTCGCACAAAGGGGAGAACATGATCTGGAACCATATCGTCCTGGTAGCGATTAAATTGCCATTAACAATGATGAGTTCTCCCATTGCGGTTGATGCCTCACAATACCATCACACTTTTACCCTCAAACTGACTTTCTCCTGGACGCCTGTAGACCCTAGCACGACAATTAGAGCTGTCTAAATGAAACCTGCTTTCAACTGTGGACAGCATACTTCGCCATTCTTGTCTTCTGAACCTCAGATGCTGTATACATCGAACTAGACATGGAAGCAAAACTGGGCGAATTGCTTGACATCGGGCTGATGTTTTGCTCCCTCAACAGGTTGCCTACATTTCTCCTACTGATCGGTCTCAACCCAAGCATTTTCCGAGCTGTTGATGTGGCAGTTTGGTATTATGAGTATTGATGTTTACTTGTTTATCAGTTGTTTAGAGATAATATTGTGTTTTGAATTGTCCGGCAACTTAGTTTTTCGCCATTCCTGTTTGCAGCATTCCACAGTGCGCAGACGTTGGTTTCAGCAAGCCTAGGCATTGTACCGTTACAATCAGTATTTTAGTGAGCACCTGGTAGCTAAACAATTTATGTATGCTGATCACATTAAAAAACGGACTTGTTAGTGATGAAGAGACGAGGAAGTGATGAAGACATGAGGGTGTGATGAAGAGACGAGAGAGTGATGAAGAGACGGAGTGATGAAGAGACGAGGAAGTGATTAAGAGACGAGGGAGTGATGAAGAGAGGAGGGAGTGATGAAGAGACGAGGGAGTGATGAAGAGAGGAGGGAGTGATGAAGAGAAGAGAGAGTGATGAAGAGACGGAGTGATGAAGAGACGAGGAAGTGATTAAGAGACGAGGGAGTGATGAAGAGAGGAGGGATTGACGAAGAGACGAGGGAGTTATGTCAAATTGAAAGAAGCCATTATAAAATCTCTTTTTGAAGACTGCCATATATGATAGGATGCAACCAATGTATTGAGACTGCCAAATAAATCCATATGAAAATAAAATGTTCTTAATATGAACATCCGTCCGTGTGCTGTATCTATGTTATATATATCCCACGTCGCTATATAAGTGCAATAATCTTGGACGCGACGTTAAACCCAATTTCACCTCACTTATATATATCCTCATAACGATCTTCAGTTAAAACGACCTAAAATCAGTGGTCCCTTTAAGTTCATTATAACTGTAGTTTACTGTATGTTCGTTCTAATGGTGACTAGGAGTTTACTAATTGTGCAATAACTGTTATCTTACGATATCACTGTACAGTATTCGCAATTCATATGTTTGCTCTCGTAAGCCTTCTAATGTCGTTTTCCAGAAGTTAATACGTTTTTCTTGGTATAAATGATTTATATCTGATCCGAAAGGTGGTGAGGTGAGGTGAGGTGAAATTGGGTTTAACATCGCCTCCAAGATTATTCCACTTATATAGCGACGTGCATGCACGTGTGTGTGTGGCTGCTTGTACTATTCCGGACTGATGCCCATGTATAGTGCTCACTGAGATGCCGCAGTTTAACATGAATACACCACTCAGACACAGTATTCTGACTCCGAGCCATGCGGACACTCTACCTCTAGACCGCGGAGGCGAATGATAATAATTTACATTTTATTTGAAAGATAACATAAGGGTTGACTATAGACCATAGAACAAGCGTTATTATATATCAAAGATGACACAAATAGAATGTTGTTATGGACATCCATAAACAGAAATGTAAGAGAAACTTGTAACATTAACATTCGATAGCTTCCTGTATCAGGGTCATGTTGAGACTCTTGCCTCTCTATGACTACGTCTATGTCTCTGGTAGGTAGTTTTCCAAGCAATATAAGGATATTGTAACACAGACTGTACACAATACAGTTACTAATAGTGATGAAATGAATTATTTATTTAGGTGTGTGTTTTGTGGCGTATGAACAATACACATGGACGTTTTAAGAATAATTTGATGTTGGTATGATAAATCAATGTTTCGTCTGCCTGTCTGTTTAACGTCAAATGTGTAGTTTAATAGATTGTAAATTGTTCATTCTCTACTGATTAAAATACTTGATGTAAATAGTCATTATTGTGAGAGAAAATTTGGAATAAATACGTGATGATTAATTATAGTTAAAGCATCAAGAGGTGACTGTCCTACAATTGTCATAGCGATTTATTTACGACAACGATTCTGAATGAACATTTAATTCCAAAGGTCAATTAATTACCCTACAGCCATGACATCTATATACACTGAATCACTTAATTGCCGTTATTTATAAGATGCTAATCCCTATTGTATTGTACATCGATTATCTGCCATCCTGAACGAGATGCGCAAGTATGTCACTGATAAATAATACAATAATTAAGGTCAGAACAACTCGTTGTCAGAACACGCAGACAGTAAATCAGCTGGACACAAAGCTTGACATAAATCAGCTAAACATCAATCAGCAGGAAATTAATCAGCTTGACATAATTCAGTTGAACATTAATCAGCTGGACATAAATCAGCTGGACATAAATCAGCCAGACAAAAATAAGCCGGACATAAATCAGCTGGACATAAATACGCTGGACATAAATCAGCTGCACATAAACAGCGGAACATCAATCATCAGGACATAAATCAGCCGGACATAAATCAGCCGGACATAAACCAGCCGGACATAAATCAGCAGGACATAAATCAGCTGGACATAAATCAGCTGGACATAAATCAGCTGGACATAAATCAGCTGCACATAAATCAGCCGGACATAAACCAGCCGGACATAAATCAGCCGGACATAAATCAGCTGGACATAAATCAGCTGGACATAAATCAGCTGGACATAAATAAGCTGGACATAAATAAGCTGGACATAAATCAGCTGAACATAAATTAGCTGGACATACCTCAGCCGGACATAAATCAGCCGGACATAAATCAGCCGGACATAAATCAGCCGGACATAAATCAGCTGGACATAAATCAGCTGGACATAAATCAGCTGGACATAAATCAGCTGGACATAAATCAGCTGGACATAAATCAGCTGAACATAAATCAGCCGGACATCAATCAGCTGGACATAAATCAGCTGGACATAAATCAGCTGAACATAAATCAGCCGGACATCAATCAGCCGGACATAAATCAGCCGGACATAAATCAGCTGCACATAAATCAGCTGGACATAAATCAGCTGGACATAAATCAGCTGGACATCGATCAGTACATATATCATAATTACTGTTTATTGTAAATAGGGTTTTGGATGGTCAAGGGTTGTAACCCCAACTCTTGCTCTAGTGAATAAATTGACAGAGACACAAACCTTCCAGACAGACGTTTTCACATCCAACCATCACAGATCGGGAAGTCAGATTGCAGACCTCGTATCCACAGGGATTAGTCTGGACCTTGAGAAAGCAATGAAAAGTATAAAGTGTCGATCTCTGACTTCTTTCACTATGAATTTAAGGCGTCGATATATAACTGTTTATGGAAGGTGTAACATGGCCGTTATATCGTGATGTATAACTGTTTATGGAAGGTGTAACATGGCCCTTGTATCGTGATATATAACTGTTTATTGAAGGTGTAACATGGACGTTATATCGTGATATATATTACTGTTTATGGAAGGTGTAACGTGGACCTTATATCGTGATATATAACTGTTTACTGAAGGTGTAACATGGCCCTTATATCGTGATGTATCATACGGACTCTGTGGTCAAGAAGATAGATTGAATACAAGGTCGTTCGTTTGATCCCCGACCGCATCATACCAAAAGACGATAAAAGGTGGTAAAACAAGAACTAGACACGCACGCACGCATGCACACTTTATGCGATATAGAAGGTCATTGATGAATGACGACACGCGACTTCTTGTGTCATAACTGCTGTGTACCAAAAGTTGCTGTTCCATTGTATTGAGTTGAGGGATATTATCTCACAAAGGGACAAACTCTGTCCAGCCCAGCAAAAATTATGGTAACACAACATTTGCAGAAGACCTCCGCTGTTCTGTTCAACTGCCGTCATCGAAAGATCTCGGACTTTTCAAATTATAATTACCAATAGCACTGAGGTTAAGTGAAATGGGGTTTAACTTTGCGTTCAAGATTATTGCACATAAATAGACATGTGCATGCACGCGTTTGAGTGTGGCTGCTTGTACTTGTCCTGACTAATGCTGATTTGATAGTGCTTTCCCACTGAGATACCATACCCAGGTTAACGTGAATACCCCACTGAGATACCATACCAAGGTTAACGTGAATACCCCACTGAGATACCATACCAAGGTTAACGTGAATACCCCACTGAGATACCATACCCAGGTTAACGTGAATACCCCACTCAGATACCATACCCAGAATAACGTGAATACCCCACTGAGATACCATACCAAGGTTAACGTGAATACCCCACTCAGATACCATACCAAGGTTAACGTGAATACCCCACTCAGATACCATACCAAGGTTAACGTGAATACCCCACTCAGATACCATACCCAGGTTAACGTGAATACCCCACTGAGATACCATACCAAGGTTAACGTGAATACCCCACTGAGATACCATACCCAGGTTAACGTGAATACCCCACTGAGATACCATACCAAGGTTAACGTGAATACCCCACTCAGATACCATACCCAGGTTAACGTGAATACCCCACTGAGATACCATACCCAGGTTAACGTGAATACCCCACTGAGATACCATACCAAGGTTAACGTGAATACCCCACTCAGATACCATACCAAGGTTAACGTGAATACCCCACTCAGATACCATACCAAGGTTAACGTGAATACCCCACGGAGATACCATACCAAGGTTAACGTGAATACCCCACTCAGATACCATACCAAGGTTAACGTGAATACCCCACTCAGATACCATACCAAGGTTAACGTGAATACCCCACTGAGATACCATACCAAGGTTAACGTGAATACCCCACTGAGATACCATACCCAGGTTAACGTGAATACCCCACTCAGATACCATACCCAGGTTAACGTGAATACCCCACTGAGATACCATACCAAGGTTAACGTGAATACCCCACTGAGATACCATACCAAGGTTAACGTGAATACCCCACTGAGATACCATACCAAGGTTAACGTGAATACCCCACTGAGATACCATAACAAGGTTAACGTGAATACCCCACTGAGATACCATACCCAGGTTAACGTGAATACCCCACTGAGATACCATACCAAGGTTAACGTGAATACCCCACTGAGATACCATACCAAGGTTAACGTGAATACCCCACTGAGTTACCATACCACGGTAAACGTGAATACCCCACTCAGATACCATACCAAGGTTAACGTGAATACCCCACTCAGATACCATACCAAGGTTAACGTGAATACCCCACTGAGATACCATACCAAGGTTAACGTGAATACCCCACTCAGATACCATACCCAGGTTAACGTGAATACCCCACTGAGATACCATAGCCAGGTTAACGTGAATACCCCACTGAGATACCATACCAAGGTTAACGCGAATACCCCACTGAGATACCATACCAAGGTTAACGTGAATACCCCACTGAGATACCATACCCAGGTTAACGTGAATACCCCACTGAGATACCATACCCAGGTTAACGTGAATACCCCACTGAGATACCATACCAAGGTTAACGTGAATACCCCACTGAGATACCATACCACGGTTAACGTGAATACCCCACTCAGACACAGTATTAATGATTCCGAGCCAAGTAGTCCTTGTGTGAGAGTAGGGTGGTGAGGGAAGGGTTGTGAGGGACGGGCTGTGAAGGAAGGGCTGTGAGGGAAGGGTTGTGAGGGAAGGGTTGTGAAGGAAGTGTTGTTAGGGAAGGGTTGTGAGGGATGTGTTGTGAGGGACTGGGTGAGAGAAGGGGTGTGAAGGACAGGGTGAGGGAAGGGGTGTGAGGGAAGGGTGTGAAGGACTGGGTGAGAGACGGGGTGTGAAGGACGGGGTGAGGGAAGGGATGTGAAGGAAGGGTTGTGAAGGACGGGGTGAGGGAAGGGATGTGAAGGACGGGGTGAGGGAAGGGGTGTGAATGACTGGGTGAGAGACGGGGTGTGAAGGACGGGGTGAGGGAAGGGTTGTGTAGGACGGGTTGTGAGGGAAGGGTTGTGAAGGACTGGGTGAGAGACGGGGTGTGAAGGACGGGGTGAGGGAAGGGTTGTGAAGGACGGGTTGTGAGGGAAGGGTTGTGAAGGACGGGTTGTGAGGGAAGGGTTGTGAGGGAAGGGGTGTGAATGACGGGGTGAGGGAAGGGTTGTGAAGGAAGGGTTGTGAAGGACTGGGTGAGAGACGGGGTGTGAAGGACGGGGTGAGGGAAGGGTTGTGAAGGACGGGGTGAGGGAAGGGTTGTGAAGGACGGGGTGACGGAAGGGTTGTGAAGGACGGGGTGAGGGAAGGGGTGTGAAGGACGGGGTAAGGGAAGGGATGTGAAGGACGGGTTGTGAGGGAAGAGTTGTGAAGGACGGGTTGTGGGGGAAGGGGTGTGAATGACGGGGTGAGGGAAGGGGTGTGAATGACGGGGTGAGGGAAGGGGTGTGAATGACGGGTTGTGGGGGAAGGGGTGTGAATGACGGGGTGAGGGAAGGGGTGTGAATGACGGGTTGTGGGGGAAGGGTTGTGAAGGACGGGGTGAGGGAAGGGTTGTGAAGGACGGGGTGAGGGAAGGGTTGTGAAGGACGGGTTGTGGGGGAAGGGGTGTGAATGACGGGGTGAGGGAAGAGTTGTGAAGGACGGGTTGTGGGGGAAGGGGTGTGAATGACGGGGTGAGGGAAGGGGTGTGAATGACGGGGTGAGGGAAGGGGTGTGAATGACGGGTTGTGGGGGAAGGGGTGTGAATGACGGGGTGAGGGAAGGGGTGTGAATGACGGGTTGTGGGGGAAGGGTTGTGAAGGACAGGGTGAGGGAAGGGTTGTGAAGGACGGGGTGAGGGAAGGGGTGTGAAGGACGGGGTAAGGGAAGGGATGTGAAGGACTGGGTGAGGGAAGGGTTGTGAAGGACGGGTTGTGAGGGAAGGGGTGTGAATCACGGGTTGTGAGGGAAGGGTTGTAAAGGACGGGTTGTGAAGAACGGGTTGTGAAGGACGGGTTGTGAAGGACGGGTTGGGAAGGACAGTGTGAGGTACGGGGTGTGAATCACGGGTTTGCGAGGGAAGAGTTGTGAAGGACGGGGTGAGGGAAGGGACGTGAATGACGGGTTTTGAGGGAAGGGTTGTGAAGGACGGGTTGTGAAGGACGGGGTGAGAGAAGGGGTGTGAAGGACGGGGTGAGGGAAGGGGTGTGAAGGACGGGTTGTGAGGGAAGGGGTGTGAAGGACGGGTTGTGAGGGAAGGGGTGTGAAGGACGGGGTGAGTGAAGGGTGTGAAGGACGGGTTCTGAGGGAAGGGATGTGAGGGACGGGTTGTGAGGGAAGGGTGTGAAGGACTGGTTGTGAGGGAAGGGTTGTGAGGGGCGGGTTGTGAGGGACGGGGTGAGGGAAGGGTTGTGAAGGACGGAGTGAGGGAAGGGTTTTAAGAAATCATTATTCTACTAAATAATCAATTTTTTGTATGTTTTGATTTCTTCCAAAAGTACTTTATTCAATACAATTGAAATCAGTGACATGACATGAGGTTCCTTTGATGCTTGGTACGATCAGCACGCGACCCACATACACACACATCCATTTGACATAAATACAACTTACATGGGGATGACTCTTTGGACGGCCACTGGGTACGCCCGTCTTCTCCTTGGATTCATCAATTGATTGACGACAGGACGCGAAAACGAAGGAATCTTGGATGCATTCAAGTTGGCACAACTTGAAGTCAATATTTCTAAAAGTGACAGATCTGATCTTCAATTTCCCTGTCATCTGAAGTTCACATTGACCATTTGTTCTGTATGTTGAAAGTACCAACATGAAGTAAATAGCCAGCTGCAGACTGCTGCTTAAACACCGTGGCATCGTCTTGACGTGTTCACAGAGCACAGTTTCAACAAACTGGTTAGACGAGTACCAGAGACTGTAACACAACCAGGTTGAATGACTCCTGCCTTTAAGCAGGACTGTTGCACATGACGACGATGACTCAAAATATAGCCTGCGTGTCGATTTGCTGATATGGGTCATTTATAAATACATGTTGTTGTACTACATACAGGTCCACAGCTAGGTAAGTGAGGGATTTCCTTTCAATCATCTACACCATCAACCTACAATTCCATCCCCTGCGCCACCATCAACCCAACAGCCCTATCACCTACACCACCATCAACCCAACAGTCTCATCACCTTCACCACAATCAACACAACAGTCTCATCACCTCACAACAATCAACACAACAGTCCCATCACCTACACCACCATCAACGCAACAGTCTCATCACCTCACAACAATCAACACAACAGTCCCATCACCTAAACCACCATCAACCCAACAGTCTCATCACCTCACAACAATCAACACAACAGTCCCCACCACCTACACCTCCATCTGCCCAACAGTCACATCATCTCATAACAATCAACACAACATTCCCATCACCTACACCACCATCAACACAACAGTCCCATCACCTACACCTCCATCAACCCAACAGTCACATCACCTCACAACAATCAACACAACAGTCCCATCACCGACATCTCCATCTGCCCAACAGTCACATCACCTCACAACAATCAACACAACAGTCACATCACCTATACCACAATTAACCAAAAGGTCCCATCACATACACGACCATCAACCCAACAGTCCCATCACCTTCACCACAATCAGCCAAACAGTCACATCACCTACACCACAATTAACCAAAAGGTCCCATCACATACACCACCATCAACCCAACAGTCCCATCACCTACACCACCTTCAACCAAACACTCACATCAACTCACAACAATCAACACAACAGTCCCATCACCTACACCACCATCAACCAAACAGTCACATCACCTCACAACAATCAACACAACAGTCCCATCACCTACACCTCCATCTGCCCAACAGTCTCATCACCTACACCACCATCAGCCCAACAGTCCCATCACCTTCACCACAATCAGCCAAACAGTCACATCACCTACACCACAATTAACCAAAAGGTCCCATCACATACACCACCATCAACCCAACAGTCCCATCACCTTCACGACAATATGCAAAACAGTCACATCACCTACACCACAATTAACCAAAAGGTCCCATCACATACACCACCATCAACCCAACAGTCCCATCACCTACACCACAATCAACCAAACACTCATATCACCTCACAACAATCAACACAACAGTCCCATCACCTTCACCACAATCAGCCAAACAGTCCCATCACCTACACCACAATTAACCAAAAGGTCCCATCACATACACCACCATCAACCCAACAGTCCCATCACCTTCACCACAATCAGCCAAACAGTCCCATCACCTTCACCACAATCAGCCAAACAGTCACATCACCTACACCACAATTAACCAAAAGGTCCCATCACATACACCACCATCAACCCAACAGTCCCATCACCTACACCACCATTACCCAAACACTCACATCACCTCACAACAATCAACACAACAGTCCCATCACCTTCACCACAATCAGCCAAACAGTCCCATCAACTTCACCAGAATCAGCCAAACACTCACATCACCTACACCACAATTAACCAAAAGGTCCCATCACATACACCACCATCAACCCAACAGTAACATCACCTACACCACCATCAACCAAACACTCACATCACCTCACAACTATGAGCCAAAAGGTCCCAACACATACACCACCATCAACACAACAGTCCCATCACCTACACCACCATCAACCAAACACTCACATCACCTCACAAAAATCAACACAACAGTCCCATCACCTACACCACCATCAACCAAAAAGTCACATCATCTGCACCACCATCAACCCAACAGTCCCATCACCTACACCACCATCAACACAACAGTCCAATCACCTACACCACCATCAACTAAAAGGTCCCATCACATACATCACCATCAACACAACAGTCCCATCACCTACACCCCCATCAACCCAACAGTCCCATCACCTATACCACCATCAGCCAAAAGGTCCCATCACATACACCACATCGACCCAACAGTCCCATCACCTACACCACTATCAACCCAACAGTCCAATCACCTACACCACTATCAACACAACAGTCCCATCACCTACACCACCATCAACACAACAGTCCCATCACCTACACCACCATCAACACAACAGTCCCATCACCTACACCACCATCAACCAAAAGGTCCCATCACATAAACAAACCATCAACCCAACAGTCCCATCACCTACACCACCATCAACCAAACAGTCACATCACCTACACCACCATCAACACAACAGTCACATCACCTACACCACAATCAACCAAAAGGTCCCATCACATACACAAACCATCAACCCAACAGTCACATCACCTACACCACCATCAAACAAACAGTCACATCACCTACACCACCATCAACACAACAGTCCCAATGACCTACACCACCATCAACCAAAAGGTCCCATCACATACACCACCATCAACCCAACAGTCCCATCACCTACAACACTATCAACACAACAGTCCCATCACATACACCACCATCAACAAAACAGTCCCATGACCTACACCACCATCAACCAAACAGTCACATCACGTACACCACCAACAACACAACAGTCCCATCACCTACACCACCATCAACCCAACAGTCCCATCACCCATACCACCATCAACCGAAAGGTCCTATCACATACACAAACCATCAACCCAACAGTCCCATCACCTACACCACCATCAAACAAACAGTCACATCACCTACACCACCATCAACCAAACAGTCCCATCACCTACACCACCATCAACACAACAGTCCCATCACCTACACCACCATCAACACAACAGTCCCATCACCTTCACCACCATCAACCAAACAGTCCCATCACCTACACCACCATCAACACAACAGTCCCATCACCTACACCACCATCAACACAACAGTCCCATCACCTCCACCACCATCAACACAACAGTCCCATCACCTTCACCACCATCAACACAACAGTCCCATCACCTACACCACCTTCAACCAAAAGGTCCCATCACACACACCACCATCAACACAACAGTCCCATCACCTACACCACCATCAACCCAACAGTCCCATCACCTACACCACTATCAACACAACAGTCCCATCACCTACACCACCATCAACACAACAGTCACATCACCCACACCACCATCAACAGAACAGTCCCATCACCTACACCACCATCAACAAAACAGTCACATCACCTGCACCACCATCAACCAAAAGGTCCCATCACATAACCACCATCAAACCAACAGTCCAATCACCTACACCACCATCAACCAAAAGGTCCCATCACATACACCACCATCAACCAAACAGTCACATCACCTGCACCACCATCAACCAAAAGGTCCCATCACATAAACCACAATCAACACGACAGTCTCATCACCTCACAACAATCAACACAACAGTCCCATCACCTACACCACCATCAACCCAACAGTCTCATCACCTCCACCTCACAACAATCAACACAACAGTCCCATCACCTACACCACCATCAACACAACAGTCCCATCACCTACACCACCATCAACACAACAGTCCCATGACCTACACCACCATCAACGAAACAGTCCCATCACCTACACCACCATCAACACAACAGTCCCATCACCTACACCACAAACAACCAAAAGGTCCCATCACATACACCACCATCAACCCAACAGTCCCATCACCTACACCACTATCAACACAACAGTCCCATCACATACACCACCATCAACAAAACAGTCCCATGACCTACACCACCATCAACCAAACAGTCACATCACGTACACCACCAACAACACAACAGTCCCATCACCTACACCACCATCAACCCAACAGTCCCATCACCTATACCACCATCAACCGAAAGGTCCTATCACATACACAAACCATCAACCCAACAGTCCCATCACCTACACCACCATCAAACAAACAGTCACATCACCTACACCACCATCAACCAAACAGTCCCATCACCTTCACCACCATCAATACAACAGTCCCATCACCTACACCACCATTAACACAACAGTCCCATCACCTTCACCACCATCAACCAAACAGTCCCATCACCTACACCACCATCAACACAACAGTCCCATCACCTACACCACCATCAACACAACAGTCCCATCACCTCCACCACCATCAACACAACAGTCCCATCACCTTCACCACCATCAACACAACAGTCCCATCACCTACACCACCTTCAACCAAAAGGTCCCATCACACACACCACCATCAACACAACAGTCCCATCACCTACACCACAATCAACCCAACAGTCCCATCACCTACACCACTATCAACACAACAGTCCCATCACCTACACCACCATCAACACAACAGTCACATCACCCACACCACCATCAACAGAACAGTCCCATCACCTACACCACCATCAACAAAACAGTCACATCACCTGCACCACCATCAACCAAAAGGTCCCATCACATAACCACCATCAAACCAACAGTCCAATCACCTACACCACCATCAACCAAAAGGTCCCATCACATACACCACCATCAACCAAACAGTCACATCACCTGCACCACCATCAACCAAAAGGTCCCATCACATAAACCACAATCAACACGACAGTCTCATCACCTCACAACAATCAACACAACAGTCCCATCACCTACACCACCATCAACCCAACAGTCTCATCACCTCCACCTCACAACAATCAACACAACAGTCCCACCACCTACACCACCATCAACACAACAGTCCCATCACCTACACCACCATCAACACAACAGTCCCATGACCTACACCACCATCAACCAAACAGTCCCATCACCTACACCACCATCAACACAACAGTCCCATCACCTACACCACAAACAACCAAAAGGTCCCATCACATACACCACCATCAACCAAACAGTCACATCACCTGCACCACCATCAACCAAAAGGTCCCATCACATAAACCACAATCAACACGACAGTCTCATCACCTCACAACAATCAACACAACAGTCCCATCACCTACACCACCATCAACCCAACAGTCTCATCACCTCTACCTCACAACAATCAACACAACAGTCCCATCACCTACACCACCATTAACACAACAGTCCCATGACCTACACCACCATCAACCAAACAGTCCCATCACCTACACCACCATCAACACAACAGTCCCATCACCTACACCACCAACAACCAAAAGGTCCCATCACATACACCACCATCAACCAAACAGTCACATCACCTGCACCACCATCAACCAAAAGGTCCCATCACATACACCACAATCAACACAACAGTCTCATCACCTGACAACAATCAACACAACAGTCCCATCATCTACACCACCATCAACCCAACAGTCTCATCACCTCCACCTCACAACAATCATCACAACAGTCCCATCACCTACACCTCCATCTGCCCAACCTTACCATCACCTACACCACCATCAGCCAAACAGTCCCCTCACCTACACCTCCATCTGCCCAACAGTCTCATCACCTACACCACCATCAGCCCAACAGTCCCATCACCTTCACCACAATCAGCCAAACAGTCACATCACCTACACCACAATTAACCAAAAGGTCCCATCACATACACCACCATCAACCCAACAGTCCCATCACCTTCACCACAATCAGCCAAACAGTCACATCACCTACACCACAATTAACCAAAAGGTCCCATCACATACACCACCATCAACACAACAGTCCCATCACCTACACCACCATCAACCAAACACTCACATCACCTCACAACAATCAACACAACAGTCCCATCACCTTCACCACAATCAGCCAAACAGTCCCATCACCTACACCACAATTAACCAAAAGGTCCCATCACATACACCACCATCAACCCAACAGTCCCATCACCTACACCACAATCAGCCGAACAATCCCATCACCTTCACCACAATCAGCCAAACAGTCACATCACCTACACCACAATGAACTCAAAAGTGCCATCACATACACCACCATCAACCCAACAGTCCCATCACATACACCACCATCAACCAAACAGTCACATCACCTGCACCACCATTAACCAAAAGGTCCCATCACATACACCACCATCAACCCAACAGTCCCATAACCTACACCACAATCAGCCCAACAGTCCCATCACCTTCACCACAATCAGCCAAACAGTCACATCACCTACACCACAATCAACTCAAAAGTGCCATCACATACACCACCATGAACACAACAGTCACATAACCTACACCACAATCAGCCCAAAGGTCCCATCACTTTCACCACAATCAACCCATCAGTCACATCACCTACACCACAATCAACCCAAAAGTCCCATCACATACACCACCATCAACCCAACAGTCCCATCTCCTACACCGCCATCAGCCCAACAGTACCATCACCTGCACCACCATCAGCCCAACAGTCCCATCTCCTACACCACCATCAGCTCAACAGTCCCATCACCTACACCACCATCAGCCCAACAGTCCCATCACCTACACCACCATCAGCCCAACAGTACCATCACCTACACCACCATCAGCCCAACAGTCCCATCACCTACACCGCCATCAGCCCAACAGTACCATTACATACACCACCATCAGCCCAACAGTACCATCACCTACACCACCATCAGCCCAACAGTCCCATCTCCTACACCACCATCAGCCCAACAGTCCCATCACCTACATCACAATCAACCCAACAGACCCACCACCTACATCACCATCAACCCAACAGTCCCATCACATACACCACCATCAACCCAACAGTCCCATCTCCTACACCGCCATCAGTCCAACAGTACCATCACCTACACCACCATCAGCCCAACAGTCCCATCACCTACACCACCATAAACCCAACAGTCTCATCACCTACATCACCATCAGCCCAACAGTCCCATCACCTACACCACGATCAGCCCAACAGTTCCATCTCCTACACCACCATCAGCCCAACAGTCCCATCACCTACACACACATCAACCTAACAGTACCATCACCTACGTCACCATCAGCCAAACAGTCCTATCTCCTACACCACCATCAACCTAACAGTCTCATCACCTACACCACCATCAACCCAACAGTCCCATCACCTACACCATCATCAGCCCAACAGTCCCATTACCTACACCATCATCAGCCCAACAGTTCCATCTCCTACACCACCATCAGCCCAACAGTCCCATCACCTACACCATCATCAGCCCAACAGCCACATTACCTACACCACCATCAGCCCAACAGTCCCATCACCTACACCACCATCAGCCCAACAGTCCCATCACCTACACCACCATCAGCCCAACAGTCCCATCACATACACCACCATCAACCCAACAGTCCCATCTCCTACACCGCCATCAGCCCAACAGTACCATCACCTACACCACCATCAGCCCAACAGTCCCATCACCTACACCACCATCAACCCAACAGTCCCATCACCTACACCACCATCAGCCCAACAGTCCCATCACCTACACCACCATCAGCCCAACAGTTCCATCTCCTACACCACCATCAGCCCAACAGTCCCATCACCTACACCACCATCAGCCCAACAGTCCCATCTCCTACACCACCATCAGCCCAACAGTCCCATCACCTACACCACCATCAGCCCAACAGTCCCATCACCTACACCACCATCAGCCCAACAGTCCCATCAAATACACCACCATCAACCCAACAGTCCCTTCTCCTACACCGGCATCAGCCCAACAGTCACATCACCTACACCACCATCAACACAACAGTCACATCACCTACACCACCATCAACCAAAAGGGCCCATCACATACACCACCATCAACCCAACAGTCCCATTACCTATACCACCATCAACCAAAAGGTCCCATCACATACACCACCATCAACACAACAGTCCCATGACCTACACCACCATCAACCAAACAGTCACATCACCTACACCACCAACAACACAACAGTCACATAACCTACACCACCATCAACCAAAAGGTCCCATCACCTACACCACCATCAACCCAACAGTCCCATCACCTACACCACCATAAACCCAACAGTCTCATCACCTACACAAACATCAACATAACAGTACCATCACCTACGTCACCATCAGCCCAACAGTCCCATCTCCTACACCACCATCAACCTAACAGTACCATCACCTACGTCACCATCAGCCCAACAGTCCCATCACCTTCACCACCATCAGCCCCAACAGTCCCATCACCTGCACCACCATCAACCAAACAATCATCCCATCACCTGCACCACCATCAACCAAACAATCATCCCATCACCTGCACCACCATCAACCAAACAATCCCATCACCTGCACCACCATCAACCAAACAATCATCCCATCACCTGCACCACCATCAACCCAACAATCCCATCACCTGCACCACCATCAACCCAACAATCATCCCATCACCTGCACCACCATCAACCCAACAATCCCATCACCTGCACCACCATCAACCCAACAATCATCCCATCAACTGCACCACCATCAACCCAAAAATCCCATCACCTGCACCACCATCAACCCAACAATCCCATCACCTGCACCACCATCAACCTAACAATCCCATCACCTGCACCACCATCAACCAAACAATCATCCCATCACCTGCACCACCATCAACCCAACAATCCCATCACCTGCACCACCATCAACCCAACAATCCCATCACCTGCACCACCATCAACCCAACAATCCCATCACCTGCACCACCATCAACCTAACAATCCCATCACCTGCACCACCATCAACCAAACAATCATCCCATCACCTGCACCACCATCAACCCAACAATCCCATCACCTGCACCACCATCAACCCAACAATCCCATCACCTGCACCACCATCAACCCAACAATCCCATCACATGCACCACCATCAACCAAACAATCCCATCACCTGCACCACCATCAACCCAACAATCCCATCACATGCACCACCATCAACCAAACAATCATCCCATCACCTGCACCACCATCAACCCAACAATCCCATCACCTGCACCACCATCAGCCCGACAGTCGCATTGGATAGACCACGATCATCAAAGTCACCCTTCTCGACCAACTCTTTTCCCAATTTTTTCAATTGTTTTCATCCCATAGTTCTTCAAGTTACAAACTGAAATATCTTCGACTTCTCTACATATTTGCCGAACAGCTTTCTTTTATCTGAAAGTATACTATTTTAACTGAAAATCACACTTGTCATGTACTTCACGAAGTATTTTCTGCTACGCTCAAAAACAAGTTCATTAGACATATTATCAAAAGTTGAGGTGCTCTTTACACAAGTTCCAGTTCATTTTTGACCTTTGTCAGCATGGAAATAATATCAACCAAGGTGGAGATATAATATCATACACTTCCAAAGTTATAGGGATGTTATGTGTGTAATGTGTTATTTGATATGTCATGTGTGTTATAGCATGTGATATGTGACACGTGTTGACAAGTGTATGACATGAAGATATATATTGTGTGTTTCCAAGTCTGTTCACATTAATTTATAATGCACTGTAATGTATATTCTATTTCTTGTAAAATCTAGGCAGTGAAAGTCATCGACATCCACAAAGTATCAATCGATCAATTGTAAACACGCCCTATAAATAAAAATATTTTCCAAACAATCAATGTCTGTATTTGTCACCACTATTGAATTGAGCTGGATTATCTTAACACATATAATAGTATCATTTCAATAATTCAAAAATAATTATCAACCATTAAAAATCTTCTTGTCCCGTTTGACTTGGATTTTTAACCCCTCTCAATGTGTGAACCTATTGTTTACTCGCCAAAGTGTCATAGTGACAACGTTAACACTAAAAGTTTCTTTTCCAGGGGAACAATCCCTTCATCATCGTCGACAAAAGTGAGGTGAGGTGAAATGGGGTTTAACGTCGCGTCCAAGATTTATTGCACTTGTATAGCGACGTGCATGCACGTGCGTGTGTCTGTGTGTGTGGCTGCTTGTACCAGACCGGTCTTTCCATGTGAGGCTCAGAATTTGTAAATTCATACTTATACATACTCCTCATCTACATGCATACAATGGTAATTTCGTTGCTCTGGTGTCAGTGAAATAGTACAAAAATAAGAAATAGAACTAAGCTAGGGATATGTGTATACTTTTAATGAATATAATCCACTTTATCATTCATGTACCTCCATATCAGAATGATGAGATCTGATTTGTCCTCGTGATCCTGGAGGGTAGTAAGTTTCGCAGCGGAGGAATAAATGTCTTATACCCCACCGCGAGCAAAGCATGCTGCACGCGGACTTCTGACAGGCAGAATAAATCCCTTATACCTCGCCTCAAAGCAAAACGCGGAGTCAATTAAAGTCACTTGACATACATGTAGCACAAGTTGATCGCAGCTCACTTGAACTACTGTTTTCTGTCAATTTTGAATTTGTGTTAATCCTTTTACAATGTCACATAGGTACAGATAAATTCGTTGCAGCAGGATCACTCGGGCGACAAAACACCATATACCCCGAGTGACCCTACTACAACTTATATTTGTTGACAACAAATAGGAGGAAACTTGACAAATGTTGCTGCCAGAATTGATATTTAATATAAATCATCCCCAGAAGAAGCATACATGCAACAATCAAGCTTCATCTGCCTGGCAATTTCAGAGAAGATGTTTTCAGTACGAAAAAATTCAGTTTGAAAAGAAGATCATCATAGTCGATGTGGGGGCAATAGGTGTATTTTCATCAATGATTTATTTAATCTTGAACTAATGGGTGAAAATGGAAATATAACTACCGTTTGGTAATTATGTCTTATGATTGAAGCATTAATGGAAATGTGGCCCAGGTGGCCCAGTCGTCTAAGACGCCTTGATCTGCTGTGAAGAGTTGCGGCCCTTGGGCACGCCAGAAACCTATGATTGTTGATTCGAAACCCGGTTCGCCCCGATTAGGTTTCTAGGTTTGTCAGCACCATACCCGTGCTCGTTGGTTTCACCGAAGTGGTAAACGTCTTAGACCTGCATCACTTCAGGCAGGAAGTATATAACTCGAATACTGTTAAAAGCGGCGTTAAACTCACTCACTCACTCACTGATAGCTACACAAACGTCTGAGACCTGCATGACGTCGGGCTTTCCTCCCACATCAGATATGCCATGCATAATTCGCAAGAAGGGCAATAATACCATGGCGAGATGTAAACGAAGGAAAGTGAAATTAAACTTGTGTGAAACTGTGCACTCCATGTTAGTGCAGCCTGCACTCCGGTTCGTTGTTACTGCCTTAAGAAAGCACCCAGTATGCCTTATACGGTATACAAAAATATACAAAAACACTTTGCATTAATACTGAGGACTAAAAATTTACACTAAAATATACTGAACCAAATTAAAAACTTCACAATCCTAAATTTTTAACATTTTGACCAGTTATCATTGTGGGCCCTTATTGTGTATTTATACAGTAATGGCCACGCATTGTCTTCAGATAACACCCGTTTTTGTGTCATCACAATCACAAAGTGGCAAAACATTTTTTTTACGTGCAACTGGTCACGTGGCCATAATACCGCACGTGTTTTCAGCCATACTTGTTAGCAGTCATTAACAAAAAAAGACAAACACAAGAAAACAAGTATTTAATGCCATTTGTCATGCCACGCCTTTTGTCCACCATAATCATCTGCCCAATCTGCAGCAGAAACATGGTCCAGGGGACTGAAGGGCAACTTCTGTTTGGTCAGTAGTGTATCTCACATGATTGGTCACTTTATGATAGGACGCGACTGCAGGAGTACACTTACTCGTGAAAACTACGACAGATAACTCGGGTTCTTTTGCAGTGAAGGAGGTATTGGGTGGTGTATGTTGGAGTACAAACTAGGTGAGTTATTTCTCTTTACTTAATATATAAACATGTTGGATTAACATAATATGAATATTAACACCCTCGGAGGAAATCAGTTTACAAGTACACGAATTTGTGAAAATCGCCCAAGTCTATTATTTGCAAGTTATTGTTGAATCGGCACTTTATGACCTCTACAACTCAGAAACTTTCCCGACGGACAAAAAGCTTGGAATAACGACACAGACAATGGACATTTATGAAACTCAGGAGATGAACATACACATATAAGATCGATTACAACAAATACTGGGGAGAAAATCTTAGTCACCCATTACAACAAACACTGATGAGAAAGTCTTTGTCATCCATTACAACAAATACTGATGAGAAAGTCTTTGTCATCCATTACAACAAATACTGATGGGAAAGTTTTTGTCACCCATTACAACAAATACTGATGCGAAAGTCTTTGTCACCCATTACAACAAATACTGATGGGAAAGTTTTTGTCATCCATTACAACAAACACTGATGAGAAAGTCTTTGTCATCCATTACAACAAATACTGATGAGAAAGTCTTTGTCATCCATTACAACAAATACTGATGAGAAAGTCTTTGTCATCCATTACAACAAATACTGATGAGAAAGTCTTTGTCATCCATTACAACAAATACTGATGGGAAAGTCTCAGACATCCATTACAACAAATACTGATGAGAAAGTCTTTGTCATCCATTACAACAAACACTGATGAGAAAGTCTTTGTCATCCATTACAACAAATACTGATGAGAAAGTCTTTGTCATCCATTACAACAAATACTGATGAGAAAGTCTTTGTCATCCATTACAACAAATACTGATGAGAAAGTCTTTGTCATCCATTACAACAAATACTGATGGGAAAGTCTTTGTCACCCATTACAACAAATACTGATGGGAAAGTTTTGTCATCCATTACAACAAATACTGATGAGAAAGTCTCAGACATCCATAACAACAAATACTGATGAGAAAGTCTTTGTCATCCATTACAACAAAAACTGATGAGAAAGTCTCAGACATCCATTACAACAAATACTGATGAGAATGTCTTTGTCACCCATTACAACAAATACTGATGAGAAAGTCTCAGACATCCATTACAACAAATACTGATGAGAAAGTCTCAGACATCCATCACAACAAACACTGATGAGAAAGTCTCAGACATCCATTACAACAAATACTGATGAGAAAGTCTTTGTCACCCATTACAACAAATACTGATGAGAAAGTCTCAGTCATCCATAACAACAAATACTGATGAGCAAGTCTTAGTAACCCATTACAACAAACACTGATGAGAAAGTCTTTGTCATCCATTACAACAAATACTGATGAGAAAGTCTCAGACATCCATTACAACAAAATACCGATGAGAAAGTCTCAGACATCCATTACAACAAATACTGATGAGAAAGTCTCAGACATCCATTACAACAAATACTGATGAGAAAGTCTCAGACATCCATTACAACAAATACTGATGAGAAAGTCTCAGACATCCATAACAACAAACACTGATGAGAAAGTCTTTGTCACCCATTACAACAAATACTGATGAGAAAGTCTCAGACATCCATTACAACAAGTACTGATGAGAAAGTCTTTGTCATCCATTACAACAAATACTGATGAGAAAGTCTCAGACATCCATTACAACAAATACTGATGAGAAAGTCTCAGACATCCATCACAACAAACACTGATGAGAAAGTCTCAGACATCCATAACAACAAAAACTGATGAGAAAGTCTTTGTCACCTAGTACAACAAATACTGATGAGAAAGTCTCAGACATCCATCACAACAAACACTGATGAGAAAGTCTTTGTCACCTTGTACAACAAATACTGATGAGAAAGTCTCAGACATCCATTACAACAAGTACTGATGAGAAAGTCTCAGACATCCATCACAACAAATACTGATGAGAAAGTCTTTGTCATCCATCACAACAAATACTGATGAGAAAGTCTTTGTCATCCATTACAACAAATACCGATGAGAAAGTCTCAGACATCCATTACAACAAATACTGATGAGAAAGTCTCAGACATCCATAACAACAAATACTGATGAGAAAGTCTCAGACATCCATTACAACAAATACTTATGAGAAAGTCTTTGTCATCCATTACAACAAATACTGATGAGAAAGTCTTTGTGATCCATCACAACAAATACTGATGAGAAAGTCTTTGTCACCTAGTACAACAAATACTGATGAGAAAGTCTCAGACATCCATTACAACAAATACTGATGAGAAAGTCTTTGTCATCCATTACAACAAATACTGATGAGTAAGTCTTTGTCATCCATTACAACAAATACTGATGAGAAAGTCTCAGACATCCATTACAACAAGTACTGATGAGAAAGTCTTTGTCACCCATTACAACAAATACCGATGAGAAAGTCTCAGACATCCATTACAACAAATACTGATGAGAAAGTCTCGGACATCCATCACAACAAATACTGATGAGAAAGTCTCAGACATCCATAACAACAAATACTGATGAGAAAGTCTTTGTCACCCATTACAACAAACACTGATGAGAAAGTCTTTGTCATCCATTACAACAAACACTGATGAGAAAGTCTTTGTCATCCATTACAACAAATACTGATGAGAAAGTCTCAGACATCCATAACAACAAATACTGATGAGAAAGTCTTTGTCACCCATTACAACAAACACTGATGAGAAAGTCTTTGTCACCCATTACAACAAACACTGATGAGAAAGTCTTTGTCATCCATTACAACAAATACTGATGAGAAAGTCTCAGACATCCATAACAACAAATACTGATGAGAAAGTCTTTGTCACCCATTACAACAAATACTGATGAGAAAGTCTCAGTCATCCATAACAACAAATACTGATGAGAAAGTCTTTGTCATCCATTACAACAAATACTGATGAGAAAGTCTTTGTCATCCATTACAACAAATACTGATGAGAAAGTCTTTGTCACCCATTACAACAAAAAACTGATGAGAAAGTCTTTGTCATCCATTACAATAAATACTGATGAGAAAGTCTCAGTCACCCATTACAACAAATACTGATGAGAAAGTCTTTGTCATCCATTACAACAAATACTGATGAGAAAGTCTTTGTCACCCATTACAACAAAAACTGATGAGAAAGTCTTTGTGATCCATTACAACAAATACTGATGAAAAAGTCTTTGTCATCCATTACAACAAATACTGATGAGAAAGTCTCAGACATCCATTACAACAAATACTGATGAGAAAGTCTCAGACATCCATTACAACAAATACTGATGAGAAAGTCTCAGACATCCATAACAACAAATACTGATGAGAAAGTCGCAGACATCCATTACAACAAACACTGATGAGAAAGTCTTTGTCATCCATTACAACAAAAACTGATGAGAAAGTCTTTGTCACCCATTACAACAAATACCGATGAGAAAGTCTCAGACATCCATTACAACAAATACTGATGAGAAAGTCTTTGTCACCCATTACAACAAAAACTGATGAGAAAGTCTTTGTCACCCATTACAACAAATACCGATGAGAAAGTCTCAGACATCCATTACAACAAATACTGATGAGAAAGTCTTTGTCATCCATTACAACAAACACTGATGAGAAAGTCTCAGACATCCATTACAACAAATACTGATGAGAAAGTCTTTGTCACCTAGTACAACAAAAACTGATGAGAAAGTCTTTGTCACCCATTACAACAAAAACTGATGAGAAAGTCTTTGTCACCCATTACAACAAATACCGATGAGAAAGTCTCAGACATCCATTACAACAAATACTGATGAGAAAGTCTCAGACATCCATCACAACAAACACTGATGAGAAAGTCTTTGTCACCCATTACAACAAATACTGATGAGAAAGTCTCAGACATCCATTACAACAAGTACTGATGAGAAAGTCTCAGACATCCATCACAACAAACACTGATGAGAAAGTCTCAGACATCCATAACAACAAATACTGATGAGAAAGTCTTTGTCACCTAGTACAACAAATACTGATGAGAAAGTCTCAGACATCCATCACAACAAACACTGATGAGAAAGTCTTTGTCACCTTGTACAACAAATACTGATGAGAAAGTCTCAGACATCCATTACAACAAGTACTGATGAGAAAGTCTTTGTCACCCATTACAACAAATACCGATGAGAAAGTCTCAGACATCCATTACAACAAATACTGATGAGAAAGTCTCAGACATCCATTACAACAAATACTGATGAGAAAGTCTTTGTCATCCATTACAACAAAAACTGATGAGAAAGTCTTTGTCACCCATTACAACAAATACCGATGAGAAAGTCTCAGACATCCATTACAACAAATACTGATGAGAAAGTCTCAGACATCCATTACAACAAGTACTGATGAGAAAGTCTTTGTCACCCATTACAACAAATACCGATGAGAAAGTCTCAGACATCCATTACAACAAATACTGATGAGAAAGTCTCAGACATCCATCACAACAAATACTGATGAGAAAGTCTCAGACATCCATAACAACAAATACTGATGAGAAAGTCTTTGTCACCCATTACAACAAACACTGATGAGAAAGTCTTTGTCATCCATTACAACAAACACTGATGAGAAAGTCTTTGTCATCCATTACAACAAATACTGATGAGAAAGTCTCAGACATCCATAACAACAAATACTGATGAGAAAGTCTTTGTCACCCATTACAACAAACACTGATGAGAAAGTCTTTGTCACCCATTACAACAAACACTGATGAGAAAGTCTTTGTCATCCATTACAACAAATACTGATGAGAAAGTCTCAGACATCCATAACAACAAATACTGATGAGAAAGTCTTTGTCACCCATTACAACAAATACTGATGAGAAAGTCTCAGTCATCCATAACAACAAATACTGATGAGAAAGTCTTTGTCATCCATTACAACAAATACTGATGAGAAAGTCTTTGTCATCCATTACAACAAACACTGATGAGAAAGTCTTTGTCATCCATTACAACAAATACTGATGAGAAAGTCTCAGACATCCATCACAACAAATACTGATGAGAAAGTCTTTGTCATCCATTACAACAAATACTGATGAGAAAGTCTTTGTCATCCATTACAACAAAAACTGATGAGAAAGTCTTTGTCATCCATTACAACAAATACTGATGAGAAAGTCTCAGACATCCATAACAACAAATACTGATGAGAAAGTCTCAGACATCCATTACAACAAATACTGATGAGAAAGTCTCAGACATCCATTACAACAAATACTGATGAGAAAGTCTCAGACATCCATAACAACAAATACTGATGAGAAAGTCTTTGTCACCCATTACAACAAAAACTGATGAGAAAGTCTTTGTCATCCATTACAACAAATACTGATGAGAAAGTCTCAGACATCCATAACAACAAATACTGATGAGAAAGTCTTTGTCACCCATTACAACAAAAACTGATGAGAAAGTCTCAGTCATCCATAACAACAAATACTGATGAGAAAGTCTTAGTAACCCATTACAACAAATACTGATGAGAAAGTCTCAGACATCCATTACAACAAATACTGATGAGAAAGTCTTTGTCATCCATTACAACAAATACTGATGAGAAAGTCTCAGACATCCATTACAACAAATACTGATGAGAAAGTCTCAGACATCCATCACAACAAATACTGATGAGAAAGTCTCAGACATCCATAACAACAAATACTGATGAGAAAGTCTTTGTCACCCATTACAACAAATACTGATGAGAAAGTCTCAGACATCCATAACAACAAATACTGATGAGAAAGTCTTTGTCACCCATTACAACAAATACCGATGAGAAAGTCTCAGACATCCATAACAACAAATACTGATGAGAAAGTCTTTGTCACCCATTACAACAAATACTGATGAGAAAGTCTCAGTCATCCATAACAACAAATACTGATGAGAAAGTCTTAGTAACCCATTACAACAAACACTGATGAGAAAGTCTTTGTCATCCATTCCAACAAATACTGATGAGAAAGTCTCAGACATCCATTACAACAAATACTGATGAGAAAGTCTTTGTCATCCATAACAACAAATACTGATGAGAAAGTCTTTGTCACCCATTACAACAAACACTGATGAGAAAGTCTCAGTCATCCATAACAACAAATACTGATGAGAAAGTCTCAGTCATCCATTACAACAAATACTGATTTGAACGTTTTCCTCACCCATTACAACAAATACTGATGAGAGAGTCTTTGTCATCCATAACAACAAATACTGATGAGAAAGTCTCAGTCATCCATTACAACAAATACTGATTTGAACGTTTTCCTCACCCATTACAACAAATACTGATGAGAGAGTCTTAGTCATATATTACAACAAATACTGATGAGAAAGTCTCAGTCAGACAGACGTCAGAGAGAGGGAGAGGGCGAAACCTGCTTCTTGGGCATTCCGTCAGGTTGATGACTTCGAACTGACCTCATGCATGGACATGTGTCAGCGTAACAAATACTTTTGTTGACGTAATGCAGACTCACTGCCCCAGATTGTTCAGGTCATTTCAACCGTTTTCAGGTCCAATGTGACCTTCCTTATACAAGACGTCACATATTCACTACAGCTGCATGAAGCGCTTGCGATAAAGATGCATATGTCTCATTCTAATTGTGCTTAAATATGTCATTGCGTGAGGTTCAATACACAAAAATAGAAAGTTTGATGTTTTATTATTTAAATAATGACAACACGCTCCACCTTGAATAGGAGAGCCGGGGTAGCCTAGTAGTTAAAGTGTTGGCTCGTCACGCCGAATTCCTGGGTTCGATTCCCCACATGGGTACAATGTGTGAAGCCCATTTTCCAGTGCCCCCGCCGTGATATTGCTAGAATATTGCTAAAAAGCGGCATAAAATCATACTAACTCCACCTTGAATAATAAAGTCATATTTCAGTCTATAGTCAGCAATTGAAACGTTCAAGTAAAGGCAAGTTGTTTGATCCCACCACTCTCATTTGTCAGGATAAGCGGCTTCAGCTAGTTTATGTGAGGTAAATTCAAAGTCAAGTGGGGTGTGGCGACTGAAATAGTTTAGGGTTTGTTGTGGGATATTTGTAGTAGTTACGGTATAGTTGCTTCCTGCCTGGACCCCTGCAGGATTTACACCATCCCTTTAGTCACTTATGATGTTTGACAGGGTTAAGCCGGAGATGAAAAAAAACACATATTATACGATTAAAACAAGCACATATTCTACGATTAAAACACTGGTAGATAAAATATTTTGAATGACGTTGGCTTACATACCCTGCCAGGGAGACACTAATTTTACACTACTTTAACCCCAATCAAGGACACAGCCACCATACACCATGCCTTTCGTCATCTGTGATGTTTGACAGGGTTAAGCCGGAGGTGTGGCGACTGAAATAGTTCAGGGATTTGTGGGGTATTTGAGTAGTTATGGTATAGCTGCTTCTCGCAATAGATAAATGCAATCGACCATAACTGAAAATGCAACATACCTTCAAAAGGATTGCAGCTGGGTAAATTATTTTATCCTCTCTAATCTTATACTAGAACTTCAAACAGTAACATTTCATTAACAAATATCACTGTCAACTTACAAACGAAACTAACGTCTTACTTCACGATAATGGCCTTCATGTTATCATGGAATAACTTAAACAATGGTGAGGGAGTGTGTGAGTTAAGATTCATTGTCACCTCTGCAATATTTCAGCCATATAGTGACTAAATCAAGTTACATATTGATATTACATTATTTAGATAATAAAACCTGTCGGCAAAGGACGGTAAAAGAACAAGATTATCACAGATATATTTATATTAACTGGCATGTAGCCTATATTACTTTCCACATCAAAATCTATTAATTATATGAATTTCTTTTAAAATACCAGAATTAAACGAGACCTTATGTTAAAAAGGTCCGTTATTGATGAAACTTAGAAATGTTGATCCCTTGTTATAAAAATCAATACTGTCAAGCAGGACATGGGATACACAATGGAGGATCCTCGCTATTCAATGTATATTCATGTCTATAACCAGACTGACCAATAAGACATCGTCGCATAATGACCTCTTCAAATCTGGACTGACAACCCAAGTAGGTGTAAACGATGGTGTTTTCTATTGTATGTACATGTAATTTATATATGTCTACTTGGGTGTCCCACTTCTTTTGCATAATCTCGCTGATGTAACATTTAATGACAAGTTTAATATCACTGTATGGGATTAGAGTGAGTGAGTGAGTTGGGGTTAACGCCGCTTTTACCAGTATTCCAGTAATATATCACAGCGCGTCAGACCTGGAGTCATTACGGTCCATTTCGATGAAGCCCATGAGCATGGATATGGTACTGACAAACCTAGAAACATAATCAGGGCGCAAACTGGCTCTCGAGTCAGTCTTTATTTAATACTAAACTGAATAGTATGTCAAAGGTTTTAAGTGATTTAGTAGAAAGATCACGTTTCGTTTATAATTTTAATATTTCTTGTCGTAGTAAAAAAATACCTACAATTGAGAGGCAGTAACAGATGTGTCGCAAGAAAATTCATAAATGGTCCCTTGAAAACAGGTAAAAATGTTCTGAAACAAAATCTAATTGTATAAATTTCTGCAGAAAACATAGGCTGCACAAGGACCCTGAAATATATTTGAATAGCACCTCTATCAAAGTTATAAAGGAGGGTTAAAGTAGGATGGGTCAGAAAACACTCTTGCCTTTGTAGAGCTCCCTGATCCGTTCCAATCTTGAATACGGCCCTCCGTCAGTGGTAAATATGGTGACCGAGAGGGGACATCGCTTTCTCGCTTTCTCGCTCTATCCCTTTCTTGCTTTATCACTTTCTCACGGTTAAGTAATATCCTCTCTTGACCACTATACTATAGAGGCCGCATGCGATATCTGCTCCAATGGGGAGGGAATGTTGAACTTTTCTCACTACTGACTTAAAACATAATTTAACGGTACTGACGTAGGTGATTTTAAAACAATCCACAGGGTTTTGCGTAAAATGTAATTGATTGATTTACGGCCCTATTATGTTGTATGTGACCATCACGCCGAAAGCGCGTGGCAGATCATGGCAATACGCTCTTAATAAATCAGGTTACAATCTAAATATATACTTTTCAAAAGAAGTTGAGAAGACTATGGTTAATTAGTCATAGCTGATTGTTTTGCAAAAATACAATCTTATAATTGTTGGTGTTCTATAACTTGTTTTCGGTAGTGTATGATGTTACAGTGTGTCATACTGATGTCTGTAAATGTTCTTTTTGACATTTGATGTGTGTTTAACTTGAATTGTGTCTCTCGTCTTGCAAATCTACAAGTATATGTATTTGTATATAGTAATTTGATCAACATCGCTGTGAGTGAGCGAGAATGGCTTCACGTACCGCGTCGCTTTTAACAATAATCCAGTAATATCACGGCCCAGAAATGGGCTTCACACATTGAACCCATGTGTGGAATCGAACTGGGTCTTCGGCTTGATGAACGAACGCTTTAACCACTAGGCTACCCCACTGCGTCCATCGCTCTGGCCTTACCACAGTTGATATGTGTACTTGTGTAAATTACACATATGGAGAAACATAATAATAGTGTGGCCACATAGTTAAAGTTTATAACAATATGAAATGCATTACTATGATTATCAATAGCATATGGTAAATCAGCTATCATTGTAAGATTTTATGTATATCTTAAGTATAGTTTTGTCAAAATTATGCATGTGCGTGTGTTTGTGTGTGTCTGAATCATTGCCTGTGTAAAAATGTAGTCCAACACTACATAATTCACATCAGAACGCACAGTTGTTAACCATGCAGTTTACATGGATAGAGAATTGTTACATAAATATGTATAAATATGTATATGTATATTCCTGCCTGAGCCTATACTATATTTGGATATCTAGTCTCCCCTGGCGGGAAAGTTAAACTTTATATTACAAGCACTTTAGCATTAAATTTATTTCCCGAAGACAGTTTGATCGAAAGTTATTATAAGAAACGAGTTATTTTTTAAATAATATTTACAACGCATTTCATTTCTATTGTCCAAGGAATGGAGTTACGGGTTAATGACGCTTCGAAAGTCGTATATGTGACTTAAGGTAGAGACATATATCAAAGCCATCTGTATTTTGTAAGGGAAACATAACTGTATACATGTATAACTTTTGTCTTCATAATGTACATGCATCTTAATCAATATAATTGTGATCCCGAAATCGGACGAGCACATATTCGGCTTCAACTCTAAATCAAATGACCGAAAAAAAATGATTTCTTTGGACGTTACATACAATACAAATAGTAGCTGATAAAACTGACAATTATTTGTCAATATACGAACTCTTTTTTTATCAGTTTTGAGATTGATGGAGGAATATAGGGGTGGGTGGGGGTGTATTATGACCAAAATGACTGTTGTAGTCTGTGAATCTTGCTTATATACTACTCTACAGGAAAATAAACACGTGTGTATATATACAAACTCACAAACTAAAAGAGAAAAAAATATGTATGTATTTGTAACATGTTTATCCACTTCAGGATGCTAAAAAAATATATTTTATAAGAGGCAAAATAGCGGTGAGAATAACAGGAATGGATCACAAAATATCATCAAAAACCGTTTTATCGCTTTCTCGCTCTATCGCTTACTCCAATGACAAACCACAATCAAATGAAGGAATCGGCTGTTCTTTAACTTCTTTTGAATAGTATGTACTGTAAATCTTGAAATGAACGTTTGAGTTAATCATAAATGCAAAAACTGAGAGTGAATTCAATTATTAAACTTTGCATTTATGTCTCAGAAATGACTGTTGATAAGAGGGCCTCACTGCACACTTTGAATGGCCGAAATACCAACTTGAATATAAAACCAATCAACTATCTATTTCCACATTACGGTTACTGGGAACAATATGTCATCCAAAAACTAGAAATGACATAATGGACATCCGGTAGTATTACCATTGCTTGGGTTAGGACTTTGATGGCATCTACTCTGCAAACAGAATAAACATTGATATAACCTGAGTGTTGTTTTTAAGAAAACACTAATCTTTTTTAGGAAGTACGTATTACTCAGCGCTAATGAGCGGTGTAATTTGCTGTTTGTTTTGATAACTTGGCCTGGGGGGAGCAGGGGATCCAATAAAACTCCTAATTAGGGCCATAAATCCATCCAATTCTTTTTTACGCAGAAATCCGTGGATTGTTATAAAAGCGCCTACGTCTGTACTGTTAAATTATGTTTAAGTATATAGTGAGAAAATTCAACATTCCATCCATATATATAATTTGAAATGTGACTGGAAAAATCTCAGCTCTCTTTTATGATTAAAACCCACCTCAGCCTCAGCCCACTGAGGTCAGGTTTAACAATTCATTAATATTGTTTTAAGCATATACCTTTTATCCTATAGAAACACATAACACATGCGACCCATACAGTGGCCAAGAGGGAATATTGCTATACCGCGAGAAAGCGATAGAGTGAGAAAGCGATAAAGCGATAAAGCGAGAAAGCAATAGAGTGAGAAAGCGATAAAGCGATAAAGCGATAGAGTGAGAAAGCGATAAAGCGATAAAGCGAGAAAGGAATAGAGCGAGAAAGCAATAGAGTGAGAAAGCGATAAAGCGATAAAGCGAGAAAGGAATAGAGAAAGAAAGCAATAGAGTGAGAAAGCGAGAAAGTTATGTCCCCTCTCGGCCACCATAGGTAAAGCATGTAAAAGTAATTTACAAAAACTAAATACGTATCCATCATCAAGGCCTGAGGTTTTGTCTTGAAACTTTCAGAACATCTCCTATTCATAGTCAGCTTTCATCCACTTTGTGATTAATAAAAAAAGATTATCTCCGATGCCATCTCTTGGAATGAGAATACAATCTCATATTTCTTCTGCTACAATAAATTTTGATGATATACCCCATACAGATGTATGCAAGGACGGTGACGCTTTTGCCAGTGCCACTGTCATTGGATCCAGAACTATATCACAACGACTAGCAACTAACGGTTCCATTTTTACGCTCGAAGGATAGACCTAATCACCAGAATATATAAATAAACAACCAAAACAGATTCCATACAGCAATTATAAACCTGTAATCACGTTTTACATCAGACATATTATACAAAAGCTTTTGAAAATTGCCATTTTGAAATGGAACTATCTACAAAGGGACAGATGGCTTTAAGCATGGTAGGAAGGTGATCGCTGCCGCACAAATAACCATGAAAACGAACCAACAAAATTCATTAAAGAGTGATGTGTCAGAAATAAACAATCCAAAGCAGAGTATTTTACTTGTTGCTGGGTGGAGGAAGAGGTTACTTTATTAAGAAGGCATAGACATTGCTTATCAAGCTATCTTCTAGCACTTGCCCCTTATCATTGTGATCAGATGAACCACATAAAGGTTTGTGACCATTAAGTCTCCAGTAATCAAGAATCGTTTGGGAAGCTGGTCAGTGAGATTATCCAAATCCCTGATTAGAAGACCAGATGATCGAGGTATATATAATGAGCACAGATTATTGTCTGCATAACCAGAAATGTTAAAGTATCATGTTTAGTGATATCTTAAAGCACCTGTCTAGTTTTCACGGACCAAGTTCATTCAACTGAAGCTATACAATGTAGTTTCTGATTGCACAATGCTTAAAAAAAAAAGAACAATGTATTTAAATGCCAACTATAAAGAAAATATGGTAGTCATACATTGCATATCAGGATTGAATATTGTTGATCAAATACATGATGTAAACAGTTCAAACCATGCGGAATCTGGACGTTTTAGGATGAATTAAAAAAAAACGATTTTGTTTTTATGTGTACGAAAGTGTTAACAAAGATGACGCACATCGGCGATTCAATATGAAATCACGACAATGTACGTTTGTGTTTTAACATTGTCAATGTTTGTATCACCCACAAATAATTTTAAAGTTGAATGTCGGTGTTTTTTTGAAACCAGTCTTCAGAACATTTGTTCATTTTGTTTAAGCGGCTACTTATAGTCGTTCTATCTATTCAATGTTACCATTTGATATACCCACAGAAGTGTCGCCGTCAATAGTTAAACCACATTGCAAACGTATGTTCCTTCCATTAAAGGAACCCGTGAAGACCCGGGGTAGACTAGGTCTTCAGCAACCCCATGCTTGCTGTAAAAGGCGACTATGCTTGTCGTAAGAGGCGACTATGCTTGTCATAAGAGGCGACTAATGGGATCGGGTGGTCAGGCTCGCTGACCTCGTTGATGCATGTCATCGATCCCAATTGCGTGGATCGATGCTCATGATATTAATCAGTGGATGGTCTGGTCCAGACTCGATTATTTACAGACCGCCGTCATATAGTTGGAATATTGCCGAGTGCGGCGTTAAACAACAAACCAACCGACCATTAAAGGAATATTTGTATTATCGTATCTCACCAGGGAACATTCAATCATCTTTGTTCTTTCCATTGTCATATCCACTGCACTTATGACTGGTGCAACAATATTCATGATATAGTCGGGATCGTCATGGGCTATGAACATGTGTTTTTGTCACCTTTATTGGCAGCGGAATGCCCTCGTTCGTGGGTTTTAAACGTAGATAACGTTTGGGATTTGAGTGAGTGAGTGAGTTAATATTTAACGTCACATCGGCAGTTTTTCACTCATATCGTGACGAGAAGTTATACATCAATGAAACATACATTTAGACTAAATAAAAACCTGTCAACTATGGACAGTGCAATAACTAGAATATCACAGTTTTGGTTTCAAACTAGTTGGGGAACATTCAAAAGCAGTAAGTACTAATGAAACAATATAAAAATGGGAAGAGATCGTCGGTCACTGAAGGGAGATCACCACACTAGGGACTATCGGAACTTACATTGCCTTTGCTTCCTGCATGGAGTTTGGGAATCGCATGTCCCGCACTTTCCTTGCTGTTGAATCCACTCAGTCCCTCCCTCACTCACTGTTCTTCACAACTGTTTGCTCCGTTACCACACATTGTGTAATAGTGGAAGCACAGCCTTTCATGACAAGTTGTTCATATTATGTTTCCAGTGGATGTCTCTAAGAAAATGGTGGTCAGAAAAGATCTAATTATGGTCCTGTTCAACTTTGCAGTTTCATTTAAATATGGTAAGCACGTTTAATGCATGACCTTCACAATTATAGCATAGTCAGTAGTGGTTTGTACCATATGTCCTCGTGTTTTTTTCAGGGGAACATATACATTGATTTTTCATGATGTTGTGAGGCACGATACGCTCTCCTACCGTGAACACCTGCTTTACAACGGCTTTGTGGCTTTTATTTAAGACCGCATGAGATGTATGTGTGTAATCCCACGATATTCCTTCGCGTGGGATGAAAGCCCACAGTTTCATAGGTCCTACCAATTTAATCAATTTGATTTGGCCCAGGAGCTGACGACAAACCTCCTCCTGATATGTGGTTGTTGCTATTGAGAACATATGAAAGTTTAACACAATGACATATACATGTTTAACACAATGACAGATAGATGATTAACACAATGACATATATATGTTTAACACAATGACATATACATGTTTAACACAATGACATACATTTTAACACAATGACATATTCATGTTTAACATAATGACATAAACATGTTTAACACAATGATATACACATGTTTAACACAATGGCATATTCATGTTTAACATAATGACGTATACATGTTTAACACAATGACATATACATGTTTAACACAATGACATACACATGTTTAACACAATGACACACTCATGTTTAACACAATGACATACACATGTTTAACACAATGACATATACATGTTTAACACAATGACATACACATGTTTAACACAATGACATATTCATGTTTAACATAATGACATATACAAGTTTAACACAATGACATATACATGTTTAACACAATGACATACACATGTTTAACACAAAGACACATACATGTTTAACACAATGACAGATAGATGATTAACACAATGACATATACATGTTTAACACAATGACATATACATGTTTAACACAATGACACATACATGTTTAACACAATGACATATACATGTTTAACACAATGACACACACATGTTTAACACAATGACATATACATGTTTAACACAATGACATATACATGTTTAACACAATGACATATACATGTTTAACAAAAAGGCATGTACATGTTTAACACAATGACATATAAAGGTTTAACACAATGACACATACATGTTCAACACAATGACATATAGATGTTTAACACAATGACATATTCATGTTTAACACAATGACACATACATGTTTAACACAATGACAAATAGAAGTTTAACAAAATGACAAAAACATGTTTAACCAAATGACATATAAATGTTTAACACAATGACATATACATGTTTAACACAAACACATATGCATGTTTAACACAATGACATATATATATATTTAACACAATGACATACACATGTTTAACACAATGACAAATATGTTTAACACAATGACATATGCATGTTTAACACAATGACATATACATGTTTAACAAAAAGGCATGTACATGTTTAACACAATGACATATAAATGTTTAACACAATGACACATACATGTTCAACACAATGACATATAGATGTTTAACACAATGACATATTCATGTTTAACACAATGACACATACATGTTTAACACAATGACAAATAGAAGTTTAACAAAATGACAAAAACATGTTTAACCAAATGACATATAGATGTTTAACACAATGACATATACATGTTTAACACAATGACATATAGATGTTAAACACAATGACATATTCATGTTTAACACAATGACACATACATGTTAAACACAAGGACAAATGGAAGTTTAACAAAATGACAAAAACATGTTTAACCAAATGACATATAGATGTTTAACACAATGACATATACATGTTTAACACAAACACATACACATGTTTAACACAATGACATATTCATGTTTAACATAATGACATATACATGTTTAACACAATGACATATACATGTTTAACACAATGACATACACATGTTTAACACAAAGACACATACATGTTTAACACAATGACAGATAGATGATTAACACAAAGACATATACATGTTTAACACAATGACACATACATGTTTAACACAATGACATATACATGTTTAACACAATGACACACACATGTTTAACACAATGACATATTCATGTTTAACATAATGACATATACATGTTTAACAAAAAGGCATGTACATGTTTAACACAATGACATATAAAGGTTTAACACAATGACACATACATGTTCAACACAATGACATATAGATGTTTAACACAATGACATATTCATGTTTAACACAATGACACATACATGTTTAACACAATGACAAATAGAAGTTTAACAAAATGACAAAAACATGTTTAACCAAATGACATATAGATGTTTAACACAATGACATATACATGTTTAACACAAACACATATGCATGTTTAACACAATGACATATATATATTTAACACAATGACATACACATGTTTAACACAATGACAAATATGTTTAACACAATGACATATGCATGTTTCACACAATGACATATACATGTTTAACAAAAAGGCATGTACATGTTTAACACAATGACATATACATGTTTAACACAATGACATATACATGTTTAACACAATGACACATACATGTTTAACACAATGACATATACATGTTTAACACAATGACACACACATGTTTAACAAAAAGGCATGTACATGTTTAACACAATGACATATAAAGGTTTAACACAATGACACATACATGTTCAACACAATGACATATAGATGTTTAACACAATGACATATTCATGTTTAACACAATGACACATACATGTTTAACACAATGACAAATAGAAGTTTAACAAAATGACAAAAACATGTTTAACCAAATGACATATAGATGTTTAACACAATGACATATACATGTTTAACACAAACACATATGCATGTTTAACACAATGACAAATATGTTTAACACAATGACATATGCATGTTTAACACAATGACATATACATGTTTAACAAAAAGGCATGTACATGTTTAACACAATGACATATAAATGTTTAACACAATGACACATACATGTTCAACACAATGACATATAGATGTTTAACACAATGACATATTCATGTTTAACACAATGACACATACATGTTTAACACAATGACAAATAGAAGTTTAACAAAATGACAAAAACATGTTTAACCAAATGACATATAGATGTTTAACACAATGACATATACATGTTTAACACAACCACATATGCATGTTTAACACAATGACATATATATATTTAACACAATGACATACACATGTTTAACACAATGACATATATGTTTAACACAATGACATATACATGTTTAACACAATGACATATATGTTTAACGCAATGACATATTCATGTTTAACATAATGACCCATACATGTTTTACACAATGATAAATAAAAGTTTAACACAATGACAAATACATGTTTAACACAATGATATATACATGTTTAACACAATGACATATAGATGTTTAACACAATGACATATTCATGTTTAACATAACGACATATAGATGTTTAACACTATGACATATACATGTTTAACACAATGACATATATGTTTAACGCAATGACATATTCATGTTTAACATAATGACACATACATGTTTAACACAATGATAAATAAAAGTTTAACACAATGACAAATACATGTTTAACACAATGACATATACATGTTTAACACAATGACATATAGATGTTTAACACAATGACATATTCATGTTTAACATAATGACATATTCATGTTTAACACAATGACATATACATGTTTAACACAATGACATATACATGTTCAACACATTGACATAAACATGTTTAACACAATGACATAAACATGTTTAAGACAATGACACATACATGTTTAACACAATGACATGTTCATGTTTCGTACTATTTTAAACACAGCATATATATTTCCATGACGACTATTATTCTTTTCAATATGGATAAGATTACTGCACGAACAATGCATTTCCCATGTACACGACGATGTCCTCATGGTCTTCTGTTGTTATTTCAAGGAAAGAATGACCCATTGTTCGCTTTGTAAATAATTGAAATTATATGCTAGGTTTGTATGTTTTTTCATTGCCATACCTAGAAATATTTGATTGCTAATTGACGTCGGTCTTAATAAACAAGCCTGAGATCTGGGGATCGATATTGGAAACGACGACCCACGCCGTCAGGGCAGGATGGCGCGCTATCAGCAAGATCATTGAGCCAGACTACGGATCCATTTCGTCATCTCTCTCAAACCAACATAGGTACCCGGGGATCTGTTTTAATCTGGAATTACAGGGGGTATAAACAAAGTACACATAGTGAGCTCGTACTGTAGCCCCAACAACGACAGTAACGCTACTGATAGTAGTATTTACAGTACAACTCTCTTCTACGTTACAGCACTGACGGCCACAGACTGCCCTGGAGGACTGGTTCTTCTTGGATCAGAATACTCGATAGTAGGTGACAGAAGAAACCACACAGGTTTTATATGGGTACGGCCCAATGATGACCGGAATGTTGTCATATGCAGTGAGGACTGCGGTGGTATTGGAGGCTATAGTGCAACACTCAATTCAACACACACTACACTTACTATAGACAGTGTCGGGTTGTCAGACGCTGGTACTTGGAGGATACAGGATGCAGATGTCGCTGATGTCGTCTCTGTGGACGTGTGTCAATTGACGGCAGCCGGTGAGCATAAAGACATGAAAATCTAGGTACTCGTCGCCGAGGTGATTTATATAGAGATTTAGGTGAGGCAGCATTAGCTCCTGATGGAGAGATAGTGGAAACGCTTTATAACGTTTCACCGGCAGGGACAAAAAGCCATATTATCATCTAATCGGAAGTATTAATTCTTGCCGGAAATAACTGCTGATTCGTGTGTCGGTTGAACTGATGCCTTTAACTCCCAGTTTCACTAAGCCATTAATCCCTTGGCCTGCCGCAAGTGGTGCATTGCTATGTCAAAATTATGATTGTCCAAAGGGGAAGAAAAACATTCACTATGTCTAACTTGAGACCTGGGTAAAAAATATATTTAAAACGTACAGCATTATGCTTATGATATTATGTTGTTCTAGGTGATCACTGGTTCAAATATTGTTTTCAAATGTGTGAGCATTCACGACATTTAATAAATGTATCTAAAATAGTGACAGCACAGGTGAGTATTTCAACAAAGGCTAAAATATTTATAACGGATCCACGAGCAAACGTTACAAAACATGCTTTCTTGTAATGTGTCCAAGTTTAAGGCTACCATGGCAATACTTCTGAGCGTGAAATGTCATAAAAACTGCCAAATGTTGTGAAGCATTGACACTGCAAACTGGAACTGATTGTTTGGAACTATATATCCATATGAAACTTGGTATACAAACATCAATTATCTTTGCCACCGAATCATTCTGCACACATTGCAGAATGATATTTAATGTTTGAAATGTAGAAAGTAAATATTCCCTATAAGTGTAACAAACAAAACAAAAATGCAAATGCATTTATAATCAATCTAATAATTAATCGATGGTGTTATAGTGGAAGACTATAAGTCAGTTTTGTGTTGTTAAATCACTTTCTTCACATAATTCTGCCACCAGATGTTCCACACTGTGGCATCAGCAGTGACGAGGACACTGACTCCCTGGAACCTGGAGCACAGCTGACTTTAACAGTGGACATCACAGGCTACTACTGTTCTCGGGAGGCGGGCTTTGATCTGACTACTGGTGCTGTGACTGAAGCGTTGACCACGAAACACAACGTCAGTGCTGTATCAAACTTGACCCTCAACACAACCTTCAGCGTAGATATTACCCGATTAGGCGATGTGTCGATGGACTTCATATGTGACAGAAGTTGGACTCTTAGTTGTGACGATGTTCAGAAGCTACTGAAAAGTGGGTGGAAAAGTCCTTTTAATGTACAGCATGAAAGATTTGAGTCAGCGAGTTTGGTTAAACGCCTCTTTTAACAATATGTCAGTAATATCACTGCGTAACAGCCTGGTATGGAAGGAAATCATTAAGTGACACAAGTCATTTTCACCGTACAACACGAAACACATCTTAGTTGGTTTAACGTCTTATTTAACAATATTTTAGTCATATCAGTGTTAACAGAATGATGTGGGAGGAAATCCTGAAGTGAGACATGTCTTGGCCGTTTACCACTTTGGTGCAACCAGCGTGCACGGGTAGGGTACCGACGAACAACTGATCATAAGGCTGATCACTGAGGGGAATAAGGGATTCAAGCCAATAATCATCGAATCCTGTCAATGCTACGGGACGCAATCTGGGTATGCACAGTACGCACGACCAGGCTATCAGCACAATGTCCTTTTTAAATGTGAACTACTGAGTATAAGTTTCTTCCTTATTTCCATTTTCCATCTAACAACATATTTTATGTCATGCTATTTTCATCACAACATGCTTTTGTTTGTTGTTTAACGCTGCACTCAAAAATATTCCAGATATATGACGGCGGCCTGTAAATGATCGAATCTGGACAAGATAATCCAGTGATTGACATCATGAGCATAGATCTCCGCATTTGGGATACGATCGATGACGTGCATCAACCAAGTCGGCGAGCCTGACCACCTGATCCCGTTAGTCGCCTCTTACGACAAGCATAGTCGCCTTTTACTTCATGATTTGAGTGTGGATTGTCATGGTTTTTTGCTGTTTCTTCTTTTATATATGATGTCTGATTCTCAGGAAAACTTTTATATCTGCTTTAATTTACTTCAACCAGGTCCACCACAGTGCAACATCAGCAGCGACATGGACACCAACGCCCTGGAACCTGGCACTAATCTCACTCTGACAGCTGACATCCGGAACTACTACTGTTCTCAACAAGCTGGATTTACACTGACTACTGGTGCCGTTACAAATATACTCCTGGAGAACCAGACAATGGACAATATCACTGACGTTGTCCTAGCCCAGCCCTTGACGGTCACGGCTGATCACTTCGGAGACGTCACCGTCACATTTATGTGTGACAGCATCACCAGACCTCTTATCTGTGCTGGAGTTGAGAGGTTGAGTGGTCAGTGTTTATATGTATCTATAAACTGAGTTAAGAAAGATAGCACCAATTCTCTCAATTTTCATGTAACCCCAGCATGCTCGTCTCTATTTTTTGCATACGCCAGATCTATGGTAGACAAGATATTAGTGAAAAGAAAAGCAGAAGGTCTGTGTTTCAGATGAGGCAGCGTCATAATATATGACGTTAACAGATGGCATCCTGTCTGCATGACGCTCGGCATAAAAAAGGCTGAAACACGAACTGGTTGTTTGTTTGTTGTTTTACGCCGCACTCATCAATAATCCATCTATATGACGGCGGTCTGTTAATAATCGAGGCTGGACCAGACAATCCAGTGATTGACATCATGAACATAGATTCACGCAATCGGGATCGATGACATGCTTCAGCCAACTCAGCGAGTCTGATCACCCGATCCGTTAGTCGCCTCTTACCACAAGCATAGTCGCCTTTTGCAGCAAGCATGGGTTGCTGAAAGCCTATTCTTACCCGGATCTTCACGGGTCGAAACACGAACTGTTTGGCTCTGGTTATTATACTTTGTGTGAGTGGAGTATCCACGTTAACCTGTGGAATATTATCTCAGTGAGCTAGCTATATATAACCGGCGTTAGTCAGGACCAGTACAAGCAGCCATGCACACACACGTGCATGCACATTGTTATCCAAATGCCGAAATCTTATTGGACGTTAAATCCCACTTTACATCACTTCACATAACAAAGCCTTTCGGCAACATGAATACATATTTCTTAATTACCATCGTCGGTATATTTGTTTATGTTTTCGTGACCAATTTAGTTGACATTGCGTGCATTTGTGAACTATTTTTTTCTCAAGTATTCCAGCACTATGATGGCGGCTTCAAGCATTGTATCCATTTGGGGAATCGAACCTTGAAATGGGCGTTACCAGTGAATTCATTAACCAGTAACTTGTTTGCCTGGTCCAAGCTCAATCTATCGTTAGTACCTCACAATACTCCAAGGAGCTAATGTACCGGGAATGCATACGGTGCTTGAGGTTGTATGTCAATACACCACGGCGTGGATACACTCTACATTCCTCCATCACTTGTGAATACATCAGTAAATCAGCCTAAAGAATAGCTAATAGGCTACATTAGAAAACTACTCCACCCAATCTCTTTATCGCTATTAATTATGTTGTTCATTCATTCATGACTGACAATTTCATTTTTTAGATGGTACAACGTCTACCTCCAACAGGCCGACGTCCACCTCCAACAGACCCACTGCTACTGAAGACACAGACACTCCAACTGATGCTACTCTAGGCCTTGCTATCGGACTGTCTCTGCTTGCCGTCTTACTTATAATTGCTGTCGTCCTCATTGTCCGCTATCGGCATAGAATAGGAGGAAGGACCACTCAATTACATATTTCAAAAGTGACTGAAGACGGTTGAAATGTTAAAACTATTACGCATTTTGAAATGTTCCATGTCAAATAACTGATTAAGAGAACTTACTCGTGATTCAGTTTAAAACAAATAGTTTCCACGTGTTTAATATAAGGACGGCTGGGAAGATAAGGAATAGTTCAACATAAGGAATGTGTGAGTGATTGAATATGTTTTTACGACACTTTTAGCAATATTCCAGCCATATGTCATTGCATCCATTGTGGGAATCGAAATGCACGAACGAGGCATTGTAATTGAGACCAGGATGTGTTTTTTCATAAACTATCCCCGACTACACAGATGAGCATGTCAAGTATGTGTCAATCATGTTTGTTTGATATTTCCTTTCTTATTGTAGACATATATGGCATAATAGGAGTCAATGTTTACAACGTCTGAAGCTAATTGACTGTATTTTCCTCATGTGCTTTGTTTATAACATAACCATTAATAACATTCAATTTCAAATCAATTTTGTGTGTTCCCTATGTTTTGTTTATACTCAGATACAGACATATAGTTTGTATATTCATTGTAATTATTACAATCTGATCGGAAAATAGGTCAATTCCTTCTCCACACTTCCCAAAACTCTCAATTATAAGCCATATTCAGCGAATCAAAATGTAAGCTATGTTGTTTGAGAAGGGAGTTGTTTCTCGTAAAGTAATCGACGAGTGTCAATGTACACTACATTTAGACATCAATGTGAGGAGCGTTGCTACTGTACATGATTTAGGGCGTACTAAAACTACATGAATTGTGTCTGGGATGAAGTGGTCACGTGGAAAAATATGTCATAAATGACAGTAAGATAGTGCAACATGATGTGTTACATTATCTCGACGGTGTTCGTCAACCATCACTTGGTATTTACTTGGAAGGCTATTTGGTACGAAAGCCTCGTCGTGCGAAATCCCAATCAAGTTGTTGATTTTTAAATAGAAATTTCGCGTTCTTGAGATAAAACTGAAATAACGAAAAACTAATTGCAGTTACGAGAAACCAATCGAAGTACCGAGAGAAAATATTTGAAATAACAAGAAATTTTGATTATAACCAAAAAAAGAACTGGCACCAAAGTGGCACCATTAGGCTTTCGTATTTTGGGGCTCATAAGGAAGCTGTAGTACCGAATGTGGCCGTGTCTTTAATTATAACTGAAAGGGGGCATATTACACTGGATAATCGAGGGTGATGTGAACTAGATATGTTTTGTTTGATCAAGCATCACAAAGGGACAAGGTGCAGTTGTGTCTGTTTGTTAACACAGCTGTCAGTAATATTCCACCTCTATCAAGGAGGGGATAGCCTGGCTGTATTCGTTTGTTCACACTGCATTCGGCAATATTCCAGGTGTATTAAACAGGGGGCATGGTGCGGCTACATGTATGTTCGTTTGTTAACACCGGATTCCAACTATATCAAATCTTTAAATAATCAGAGAGTGAAAACATAATCTGCATGCAGCTACCAAGTCAGCGAGCCTGACCACCTGATCCCGTTAGTCGTCTCTTACAAGCACCCACCCCTAACTACCAGCATTAAGCTGCTGGTAGCCTGTTCTGACAGGTTTGAAGTACATGTGAGCTCTACAGTTATCAAGGAGTTTCAATGAGCAGGTTTTTGGGGAGCGCACCTGCTGTAAATGAGTAAGGGCATCACAAATATGTATTGATATGCCGCATGTCTAGGGTGAAATTGATATGAGGAAAAACTATTGCAAAATATTATTTCTATCTAGGAAGCTAACGGGCTTTGAAATGTACTTAAACTTTATGAATGCATTCACCTTCATGTGGAAGTTCTTTCCTGAAACCAATGATCATAATTGTGGCTGGGAGGGGACATTGCGTTATTGAATTCCATTTCGGATGCTAAAAAGCAATAACACGAAACGAGAACGCGAGAGCATGGGGCAAACGAAACAAAACCACAAAGCTCATTATTTTGTGTAAAAACATACACCAACAATCATCTGCTTGAAAAAGTATATTCAACCTCAATAAAAAATCTCGACCTTAATATAGCGATGTTATCTCTCGGTCAACATAGATCACACATATGACGCTGACCAATGAAAAACCATAATCTGAGAGGATCTGGAATCCATTGCCATCTTTGGATCATGGTAAGGGACACAAAGCAGCACAGCCAATCGCGGCGCCTTTCATGACTGTAGGACCCATTGCCCCTTACAGGGCATTGTTTGTATGTTTATTGTTTACCGCCATGCTTAAAATTGTCATAACTATGTGACGAAGGCCTGTCAAACTAGGGATTGACAGTATGAGGAACGTCCGACGCCTGTCGGGATATGATCACACACAATCAACCAAATCAGTGAGTCTGACCACCCGGTCCATTCAGAAGCCTATTTGAACAAGTATATGGTCTTGTCACCACAGTATTTTACAAGCTAATCTTTGTAAGTAGGGTCATCACTTCGACTATTCTCCTTGAAAAAAACAATTATTTCTTCGCCGATTCCGCTGTATTGATCCAATGCCACGAACGGGGCACCAGGAAAGGGTTTGACTCGATATGTGGAAATCAAAAGCTGGTGATCCACGGGACCAACTACCTCACGCTCTTCTTGATCTAATTCTGTGAGTTTGCACCTCATCCCTGCACATGCCCAACATGACTTTCGTAAGCCCACAGGAGTTACTTCCCCTGCTTTAGAATACGACTGAGCTCATCGGCCCATGCTTCAATGTCTTGAGTCGAGGCTTGACAAAGAAGTGTCTTAAATTAACTCAAAAGAATAAAGCTGATGTTTTCTTCTTGAAGACGAGACACTCCTTCTCATTGCTTCTTCAAGCCTTTGTCCAACAGACAGGGCATATTTCCTGTATAGTACAAAAATAAAGCAACTCATGATTTAAATGTAGCTATGGTTAAGGTGTACATTTTCACAACCGTGGCGTTGCATCTAAACACAACATCTAAGCACAATGAAATTTCGAATTATTGGTACAAGAGAGTTGAGGTGAGGTGAGGTGAGGTGAGGTGAGGTGAGCTGATTTGAGGTGAGGTGAGGCCGCCTGAAAGCATACCATAGGCGGCATGGATTGGGGTGGACTAGGCAAAAGCAGGGACGGGCTGCGCGCAAGTGGTTCCGACTCAGATAGAAGAACACGCTTTTTTGGAAGTAGTAGTATGATCAGTACGGGGTGGTTGTGTCATGGTTTGGGGCGGTGTCACATATGATAAACGAACAGATTTGTGTTTTTTGGGAACTGGACATTTGACTGGCCACCAGCATGTTGACGACATTTTGCAAGGTAGACAAATTTTTATGGATAACAATCCTGTAAAAAGCGACGTTTTGGTATAGATCCTTATACCGTTGTCAAGCAAGACTGAATGAGGGACTAAGTACAGAATATATATAGTAGGTGGAGGATTAACAGTAACAACAATTACATTTATGAGTGGGATAACATGGATACGGTGTTGACAACAAGGCGATAATACTGTTTAAAATACAATATAAGACATTTTGCAACGTAACCTGTCATTGTCCTTTTCTCAAGAATTTTCGTCAGAACTCCAAGATCGTGCACAGTTCGTCACCGATTATCTACGACTAGAAGGCATTCGGTCATTGGACTTGCCAGCTTAGTCCCCTGGGATAGAGCATCTGTGGAATGTTCTCAAGTCGGGACTAAAGTACAGAGACCAAGCACCTATCAACGTGGCCCAGCTTTGGGTAGCTCTTCAGGCGGAATGGAGGACAATACCAAGGACGACCGTACGCAAGTTCATCAACAGTATGCCATCAAGGTGTCGTGCAAGTACCGCCCAACATGGTGGACACGCCAGATATTGATCTACACGCCCGAATTTCTTTTTTGACATTTAGCCTCATTACACCTTCACTATCATTTCATCAGGTCCCCTGTTTTTTGTAGACAGTCATCTATATACACATTTTTTTGGGGGGGACGTACATTGGTTTTTTTGTGCTATTCATGTCAAAATTCATCTTCAGAGAGTCGGACGAAACATAACATGAAAGCAAAACAAAATTAAGAATGCAGCTGATAAAGCCAGCGAATAAAAGCGATATCCATTGGCTTCATGTGCGGATAGTAATGAAAATATCAAAGGGCAAGTAGGAACTTTCGCCGATCGAATCACAATTAACCATCAGGAATCCGGATAAACTACTGGAATAATTTTCTGTCATTATCAAAGAAAGAGTCTAATATCCTGAATATCAGTGTATTACTGTGACGTATCTGTGGTATGTTACACGTTTTGGGAACTTTGGAGATATAAATTGTGAAACAATTGGGCGAGGACACTAGCCTAGCACCAGCAGCAGGATCCATTTCAATACCTCTGCTTGCAGACCCCTGTGGATTGGAACATTTCTCCCACACTAACACAGTAGGATTTCGCCGAAATATGTAGGAATTGTTACCTTGTTTCGTTTAGTTGATGTGTGTTCATCTGACTGCACTTCGTAACGTTATGACAGGACAGGCAGACTCTAAACAAACGTGGAATTTCATAGACTAGGGTTGGATCAACTTCCCTTTGATGAAGGCCAGTTATTCTGACCAGTGGACTGTCACGAAAGGAAAAGAGAAACAATTTGTGAAGGCAATTGTTGATTTGCCTTTTTGTTGTTACGCTACTGTAAAAGAAAGAGGTTCCAAATGGAACTACATTGATTGTCGTCGCTGTCTGACGGACACGTGGCTAACCTTCTCACGTAATATATAGTATTGCGCACATTCCAGGAACACTTTCGACCTTGGGCGCGCCAGAAACCTATGATCGTGGGTACGAATCCAGGTTCACCCCGAATATGTTTCTAGGTTTGTCATCACCATACCCGTGCTCATGGGTTTCACCGAAGTGGTGAACGTCTTGAGACATGGATCATTTCGGGCTTTCCTTCCACATTAAGCTGACGTGATATAACTTGAATACTGTTAAAAGCGGCGTTAAACCCAACTCACTCACTCACCGGGAACACTTTCAATGTTTGGGTAATGTTTGTGAGAGATGGGAAGAGAGATTTCGAGGACAGAATTGAAGAATGACATAATATGAGAAAGAGGTTATCAAAGCTTGTGTGTTAGGCGATGGTAAATGTCCTGTATATTAGGAATAAACACTGTGTATTTAGCTCGGCAAGGATAAAAGATACAATGTTTATTCCAAATGCAGAATATTATAACCTCTATTTATAACTCACCCGTGAAGAGAAAACCTGTTGACTAATAATACAAGTTTAGTAAAGAGCGTTTTATCACGTCACGTACCACGGGACCATGTTTTGCATCAGGTGGTCGTCAGAAGCACTGTGCAACTGCAATCCGCAAGGCCTGCTCTACTCCAAATCGGGCAATCTACTCCCGATCGACACAACTATTTTTCACTTGACACCAGAAATGCGTACTGAGTAGTTGGCTCTTGTCCCTTCTGGTGACATGAGTGTAGCCACACAACTATTCTTGAAGAGGCCTTGTTTATTGTCCTCATTAGCTTGCTATACACATTTCTGTCCATGACCCTCAGCGTCAATCTGTCAAATAGTGACGCCAAAATCAGATGACATCTCGCCACATTATTATCCAGCATTGTATTGTCACAGAACCAAACTATTCTCTTTCACTTAACTCACTCACTCACTTACTCACTCACTCACTCACTCACTCACTCTGATAACATGAGCATCACACCACGTTTGTACAGGACCGAAGGGTCACTTATTTACAGATAACAGTGAAAGTCACACAAGGAGTTATTTTATGCTAGCTTGTCCCTGTAGACTGCACTTCCTCATGAGGTGGACCACAGTGTAGAGATGTCGGATGGTTGATGTTGGAGTACACAATTTGTGAGTTATTTATTTTTATCTAATATACAAATATGTTTGATCAATATAATATGTTCATAAACACCTTCGACGGGCATCAGTCACACAAGTTTCTGAATTTGAGAAGGTAAGGTTATCAGCACTTAGCTAACTCTACAAGTAAGAAAGCAGTCACTAAGAGCAAAATGCTCACTGTATAGGCTGTATATCTGGCTAAAATCTGCTGTGGAAGGAACCATTGATTTAAACAGAGAAAATGTTTTGTTTGGATTTCAAGGCAAACACAACCCATTGAAAATTGTACTTTTAATAATATGCAGACAATTCAGGAAAGGATTAAGGCCACATTTTGAGCACATACAGCATGAGATTAAAAGTTATTACAATGCTACAAAGGTAATGTCATTCACAAATTGAAACTATGCAAACTTTTTTAGATTTTGGTCTTCCTTCCACACTTTGTTAAAAATTGCATAGTGATACACTTTTAATTGTATGGAAAAAATGACATTTTTTAAAAACAATGTACCACAATTGTATAGACATGACATGTATATATATATATGTCGACCTGCTGAGATGAATAAAGAGGGAAAATTTAAAAAGAATATGCTCACTAGTGAAGATCCGGGGTAGAGTAGGTCTTCAGCAACCCATGCTTAAAAGGGAACTATGATATTCGTAAAAGGCGAATAACGGGATCGGGTGGTCAGGCTCGCTGATTGGTTGAGGCATTTCATCGTATCCCAGTTGCGTGGATCGATAGTAATATCAATCACTGGATGGTCCAGACTCAATTATTTACAGACCGTCCTCAAATAGCTGAAATATTGCTATGTGCGGAGTTAAACAACAAACAAATAAACCATAAGTGTAGTTATGAAACTCACGAAATGAACATACACAAATTCTAATTAATTAGCTAATAATTCATTTCCAAAAGAACCTACATGGCGCTAGGGTAAATTGAAAAGTCCGTTGGCTTTCAGATATTTCTTTTTGTAGTGTAAGTTTTCAGCAATTGGATGTCAAAACACAAGGTTTCACTGATCACCACACCTGGTTTCAACAAGTCAGCTGGAGAAGTTGACAGTGAGAGAAAGTTCGGAAACAGAAAAATCTGAGAAATGAGCTGTGATTGTGTACCTGCCCAAATAGGGCATTTCACCAAAGAAGATATGGAGATATAAGAGCGAGTGAGTATGGTTTTACGCCGCTTTTGGTAATATTCCAGCAATATCACGGCGGGGGACACCAGAAATCAGCTTCACACATAGTACCAACGTTGGGAATCGAACCCGGGTCTTCGGCGTGACGAGCGAACGCTTTAACCACTTGGCTACCCGACCGCGCCAGAGATATACGAAAGCATGCATGGGGATGACTGTCCAACATACTGAAAAGTTGAATGGGCTACAGCTGAAGAAAAGCAGAACAGCAAAGAAGATGACTTCGTTCTGGGGATCCGCCAAATTGACGTCATGCCAAATCTCACTCCACCACATGTTATGGCTAAATCGACATGTTACTATTCAACGTATCAATGACACTGCTGGGATCTGATACATTCCACTGTAGGGAACGGTTTGCAAGGTGTCCGACATGTTGACACTAGATTAGAAGGTGACCCAACGAAACAAATCCAGGGACTTTATGACCTTTTTCATGCGAATTGTGATCAAGAATAAGACATGTGTATATCACGAGCAAGAAGTGGAGATATGTGGCCCCAATCCCACCAAAAATGTGTATAAGCTGGTGATGTCATTTGACAACTGACGAGCAAAAACTAGCAACATGGAATACTACGTCAGATAATAAAGTCAAAGAAAAACGCCAAGGAGAGCTCCGTTCATAATATGCTCTACTGGTAAAGAACAATGTGCATGTGCATATACGTGGCAATGGTTTCAGTAGCAAATTGTGTCTTTGCGTTTCCACCACATTCACCACCGCTGACTTTTGTCACTTCTCTAAACTCAAATCACACCTGTATAGTAGAGTTTTTACCTCTAACGTCGAGGAGAGTGTAGCCATCAGACCTTCAACAGGGCAGCGATAACAAAGCTGGGGCATTGCGGGCACTAGGGATTGAAGTCAAGTTGAATTGAAATTGAAAAACAACGTGGATAAGGCTGTTTATGTGAGGGCACGAAATGCTTTGTTTATCGTGGTGTACTTGACAAGAGCTGGCTCAACTAAACTGGAAATTGTTCCTGAATAGCACAAGAGCAGAATACATGTCCATATCTCCACCTGGCATTATTGCATTTGCAAGAAGACACTCTGAAATTCAGTCTTTTCTAAACTGATGAAGTTGACATGAGTGAATGATTTGGGTTTTATGCCACTTTTAACACTAAGCGTGTCAGCTTAATGTGGGAGGAAAGCCCGAAGTGATGCAGGTCTTAGACGTTTACCACTTCGGTGAAACCAACGAGCATTGGTATGGTGCTAACAAACCTACCTAGAAACATAATCGGAGGGGGGGGGGGGGGGGTAGGTGGACCGGGATTCGAACCCACGATCATAGGTTTCTGTTGTGACCAAGGGACGCAACTCTGCACAGTCATTCGCGAATGTCACAGCATGTCATTGTCAACGTATTTGTAATGCAATATCACAGCCTGTCATTGTCAATGTATTTGTAATGCAATATCACAGTCTGTCGTTGTCAGCGCATTTGTCACCCGAGTGTCATAAAAAGTCAAATATATCAAGAGGAGTTGATTTATGTACAATATTCGAGGCTTGTCGAAGGTAGTTTAATGTTTGAGTTTGGAGCAAACGAGGATGCACGTGAGATTATACACATCTGATGTGCAAAAAACAATTCATGGTTATTTTCGAACGATCAAACAATAGATAAGCCATTTATTTTTTAAATGTCTATTTCGTTAATTTGCATGGAGACGAAAAAGGTGGTTATTTGTTAAATAACATCTTGGCTTTAAATCCAGTGTAACCATGTTGTTTACCAGTCGGCCACTTGTCCACAGACTCAAGTTGCTTTCACAGACAAACATTCATAGGTTGGAATCCCGGTTCACCCTGATTAAGCTCTCAGATTTGTCAGCGTCATACTTGTGGTCGTGAGTTTCTCCAAAAGTGGTAAATGCATAATACCTACATCTCACGCCGTCATATAGTTGAAACACGTTCAACCGAACTCACTCACTCATTTTATTTTTCAGTGGATGTTTCAATGACAATGATGCATAGAAGAAATCTAATTCTGGTTCTGCTTAACCTTGCGGTGTGTTTTACCCATGGTAAGCACAGTTTATACGTATTCCTTCACAATGATCATATGGTGGGTAAGTTGAATACCGCATGAGCAGTAGTTTTGTAAAAGCACGGTAGCAAACTCGGTGCAAGTCTCTGATTCGAAAATATGAATGATTGAAAGAAGATTAACATGAAACAACATTCACTCACTCACTCTGGAGTTTTCCATTCCATTCCATTAGAAGCCCTTGTAGATACCACATGTGGCTGTTATTGCTCAGTTCTCGATAAAATAATTGGTATTAATAATATTCATAATTAGCTGATAATTTACTTTTTGTTAAGAAAAACATGATAAATGAAATGCCAAAGTATTTAAGGAAAATTTGCACACCCTTACTAATCTACTATGATATGCCTTGGATATTGACTTTTCTCTCACAAGGGAAACTATTATCATTCAATGTCTATTTTTAAAAAATGGCTATCTTTTTTTTTTACTTTGCAATATGGCTGAAATATTGCCGATGCGATGTAATATTTGAACACACTCACGCAATTTGAAAAAAGCCGACTGTGACATTAAAGAACCCGCACGTGTTTTGTATTTAACCTGTATGTCTGTGTAATGAAGAATGCTGTTGTGAAACTTGCATGTTTTCCAGCAGAGGGAATCCTTGTGCGGAGAAGTTACTGCGTTTGAAGTGATTGTACGTCTGTATTGTAAATATGATGCTAGCATCTCGTTATAAACTTTGACACATGAATCTCATTTACGTATATGTTCTATACATAGTTCGTCTCTTAGCCGTTGATGCAGCGCCGTGCATGCACGCATGTGTGTGGCCTTATTGTACTAGTCCCGACTGATGCCGATTTATAGTGCTCGATACCATGCCGCAGTTTAAAATGATTACCCCATTCAGACACAGTATACAGACTCCGAGCCAACCAGTCCCTGTTTTAGGGTAACAACAATGGTAACAACAAGTACATCTTTTTAACGTATTTTGGTATGACGCGGCCTGGGATCGAACCCCGGACCTTCCTCTCTCCTGGCAGACGCTCTACCACTAGACCACGGAGGCGGTCAGTTGGCGAATGAGGTAGATGGAACAGTAAAACATACCACTGCAATGCCAACAGAAACCTCCATCACAGATCGCTGCTTTAAACGCCGAGGATGGACAACAGTATATGTCCAAATCCACGTTCAAATACATACAAAATGCATCATCTACCCAACAACATTGAGGCTAAAGTTGACGATTTCATATGTGTTCTCACAAGTTTGTTATATTTTACAAGCGTATTGCTTGCACATTATTGCTATTTTATATTCAACCACTGTATTTAAGATGACTACAGGTATTTTGTCATTTCAAAGTTCATAATATTTATTACGATGTGTTTTTGTGTTGACATTCATTGTTTTCTTGAACTGATTATTATTATTGTCCACGAAAGGGTAGCTACTCTTTCACTCTCCTTTGTCTACAGGTATTTAACTATAACTAACTTGTTCTCATCGCGATATGGCTGTAATATTGCCGATTCGATGTCAAATTTTTACTCACTCACTCGCTCGTTTTGATAAGTAGCTGTTTTATGTGTGAGGTCTGTTTGTTTCCTTCTTTCTTTCTTTAACGCCACACTCCAATAGATAAATTTACCAGACAATCCAGTGACCGTTATTGTGTACAACGATCCATGTTATCGGGAAACGATGACACGCTATCAACCAAGTCACTGTGCGCCTGACAACCTTTTTTATTCCTGAACCCCATGGTATATGCGATGTATATATTGTGAGATTAACAGTAGCCCCGGCAACATCAGTAACAGTACTAATAGTAGTAATAACAGTAAAACTCTCTTCTAAGTTACAGCTCTGATGGACACAGACTGCCCTGGAGGAGTGGCTCTTCTTGGATCAGAATACACAATAGTAGGTGACAGAAGCAACTACACAGCCTTTATATGGGCACGACCATCTGATAACCGATATGTCGTCACCTGCAACCCCAGCTGTAGCCCTGTGGCTGGATACAGGGCAACTATAAACGACACACACTCTACACTCACTATACACAGTGTTGGGGCGGCAGATGCTGGTACCTGGAAGATCGTGGATGCGAATGTAGTGGGTGCCATCGGTGTCGATGTGTGTCCGCTGATAGTAGCTGGTGAGTATAACGTCATGGAAGTCTAGAAAATATTTGTGAATTAATGGATATCATGAGCCCTAATCACTGAGATGAGTCAAGCAATATAAAAGATAATGCAAAAGGACAAATGTGGCCATGTTATAATCTCTAAAGTATTAATTCAGACTACAATGACCTGTTAATTCAGGTCTTGATGGGACTGGTGTCTTTATTACCCAAGATGAAGTAATTAACAACCACGGAACTATATGTACCTTAAGACTTAGGAAACATACAGGCTTACCCTTGTTGCTTAAGGTCATCAATTACTTACAATCATAAATATAGGGAAGGAATGACTGGAATGTAGGTATCATTGATGTGCATATTCACATTACCGTGGGCGATGCATCTGAACGCATCATCTAATCACAAGTAAATTTCACATCATGCATGAAGAGGGTGTGATGCACGTGCACACAGAAGCCAAAGCGTGTGAGCTAAAAGGGGAACACACAATCACTAATGCAATTGAGCTACCAGGCTCTTAAAATATTCAAAGTATATGTCATTATTATCAAAAATATTTGGCAAATCAAAAAGTGTTTTGCTCGCATGAAGGACATGTACTATCAAACGGCCGTCAATGCGACACCTAGAAACATCGTCTTGTCACATTAATAACACTACGCAATAGATTCAAATCTGCTCTTGTTATAAATATATAATTCCGTACAATGACAGGAAGGCGAATATCATCATCTTCCGTCAACATTCCCGTCTCTCTGTGGTAGTGTCATGATGTAGGGCGGTATCACACATTACAGGCAAACTGATTTGGTTACAAAATTGTTAATGGACATTTGACTGGCCAACAAAATTTTGCGTCCTGTCGTTGATACATTCGTGGGAATTATCGGCAGAAAATTTGAATTATCAGACCACATTGTGCCCAGGTCGTCTCCGATTGACCCCAAGAGACAGCATACGGATATTTGGATGACATGTCCCCAAAAGAGCATTTTCAGGATGTTCTTTGGCAGAGAGACGCAGCACCTGCGTTTGTAGAAAATCTGCGGCGCGCAGTACCAAGGACAGCCATATCCAAATTAACCAACAGCATCGCTCAACATTGTGAAGACACAAGACACTGATGTTCACGCCCGAAATTAATTTTTACACACATTTATCGTCATTACACCTTGACTATTATTTCATCATATTGTTTTTCGGAAGTATGGATATTAGTGTGTTTTCGTTTCTCATATGTCTTACATGTATGTTGGGAATAATAATTGTGTTACACCAGCCTTTAGTGATTGCATAAGTGATCAATGGATGCTGTTATTATACGACCCACTCCCTTTCACAAACATGTCAGTGTTGTGTTGTTAAATCATTTTCTTCACATAATTCTGCCACCAGGGATCCCACAGTGTGGCATCAGCAGTGACGAGGACACTGACTCCCTACAACCTGGAGCACAGCTGACTTTAACAGTGGACATCACACGCGACTACTGTTCTCGGGAGGCGGGCTTTGATCTGACTACTGGTGCTGTGACTGAAGCATTGATCATGAAACACAACGTCAGTGCTGTATCAGACGTAACCCTTAACACAACCTTCAACATAGATATCACCCGATTAGGTGATGTGACGTTGGACTTCATATGTGACAGAAGTTGGACTCTAACTTGTAATGGTGTTCAGAAGCTTCTAAAAAGTGGGTAGAAAAGTCATTTTACTGTAAAGATCTGAGTTAGCGAGTTTGGTTTAACACCTCTTTTAACAATATGCCAGTAATATCATTGCGTAACAGCCTGGTATGGAAGGAAATCATGAAGGGACACAAGTCAGTTTTACCGTACAACATGAGTTATGTCCGAGTCAGCGAGTTTGCCTTTACACTTTTCTGAAGTGACACAAGTTTTGGCCGCTTACCAGTTGGGTGAAACCTGCGAGCACGGATGTGGTACCGACAAACCACTGATCACAAGAGACTTATCTGGGATTCAAACCAATGATCTTCGAATCCTACCAAAGCTAGGGGAAGAAATCTTGTTCTGCAAGTTAAACATGACCAGTCTATCTGCACAATACATAGCATCTCTAATAACGAACTACTAAGGATAATTATGTTTCATATTTGTATATTGATTACATTACATCTCATTTCATGTTATTTGAACCAATATATGTATGTGCATTGTCAAAGTATTTCGTTCTTTCTATTTTTATGCATGATCCTCAGGAAGCTAATATCTGATTTTATCTGTCTATTTATTGCAACCAGCACTGCCACAGTGCAACATCAGCAGCGACAGGGACACCAACGCCCTGGAACCTGGCACTAATCTCACTCTGACAGCTGACATCCAGAACTACTACTGTTCTCAACAAGCTGGATTTACTCTGACGACTGGACGCATTACCAACACACTCCTAGAGAAACAGACAATGGGCAATGTCACTGACGCTGTCCTAGCCCAGCCCTTGAATGTCACAGCCGATCACTTTGGAGCCGTCGCTGTTACATTCCTGTGTGACAACATCACCAGGCCACTTATCTGTGCCGGAGTTGACAAGTTGAGTGGTAAGGTTTTTTATGCATGTATATCTTTGTACGACCTTTGAAGATCCGGCGTAGAATAAGTCCTTAGCAACTCAAACTTGCCATAAAAGGCAACTATGCTTGTCGTAAGAGGTTATTAACGAAATCGGATTCGTCCAGTCGTCTTTGGCGCCGCGATTCGTTATGCAGAGTTGCGTCCCTGGGGTTCGCCAGACACTGATGGTTTCTATGTTTGTCAGCACCATGCAACTGGAAGACTGTTAAAAGCGGCGTTAAACCCAACTCACTCACTCCCCTATAATTATCAGTATGTCATGTGTTCATTTATTGCTTCCTTGCCATCAGATCATAAATTACAAATGTTTTCTTCAAAGACCCTTTTCAGAAACCTTGATTGAAGAATAAATATTTATATTTCGCTCTAAAAAAACTAGTTGATGTTGTTTTACGCAGCTGACATAGAGATTGGGTCTTTGCTCTTTGTTACGGAAATACACGAGGGTAGTAACATCTTTAATATGTCCTGTAATGTCATTCTTAGCTTTAGAATAATCAATGTTTGAGAGGTAATGTCGTTGAATGACATAAAATTATGGTGTTGCAGTGACCTGTCCATATATCATATATTACAACAGACCTACACAATCACCAACACATTAAGAATACCCTACTCAAACGTTTTGGGAAAGTAAGCCAATTGAACAAGCAGACATTGCATCGATGTATTCACCATGGAAATAGTTAAGTTACATCATTTGCATGTTTATGGATCATGATACCATGTTTATCCGATTGGCTTTTCGCATGGATAACACAATCCATTAAATGATAAAGCTGCAATAACCCACCTATACCACACCTGCCAGTACATAGTGAAGTCTGCCCAGACAGCGCAGTGCTTGAACAACATCCCCGCCAACAAGATCCACAGTGGGTTCAGGGTGGTCGAAGTGATGCAACTGGCCGGGTTTTGCCAAGTGGGTTCCACATGGGTCACAACACATTATTGCTCATACAGAGTTGATCACTCACCTGTAGATGTTAGTTTAGAAACTGCCGGGCCATTGCCGGCTACGAAATGCAGTCATATGTCCCACATACCAACAAAATGAGTTGAGTTGAAACGGTTTCAATTTTTGCAGATGCCAATTTGTCCAAATTGCAAAAGAAATTAACAAATGAACCATTACTATTTCGGACACGTTTATGCCAAATGTTTTAAAGATCTAGCGCAAATACCAAAACTGATACCCCAGTGTCCTCGCCAAGCTGCTTGAACTCGACGACAATTGACAAGGGCAACGCAATGTTTGTTTGTAAACACTGTATTGGCATATTTATCTCAAATGACCCAAATGGAAAATCGCTTTCATCCGCTGGCGTTATCCAGCCTAAAAACTATCCGTTACATGACGAAGAAACTTATATCAGTATACATGTGTAATATCTAAATAAAACACTCCTTGTGTAAGCATACATATCTTCAAAAACTAATTAAGTACAGTAAACATCGTTTAAAACGAACTCGCTTACACTGAACTGACGAATATAACAAACTATTTCTTGGTCCCGCCCATTTCCTGTATATTTGCTGTACACTACACTTATAAAGAATTACAAATAAGTGTTTCCTTTGAGTTCGTTATAACCGTAGTTTACTGTAGTTACAATCTTAGATGGGCGTCGAAGTCACTGGTCTTTATCTTTGTATTTATCGAGTGGATGTCTGTCTGTGATTATTGGTTATGCAATATCAGACAAGTGTGACATGGGGAGTGCCGCAAGGATCGCTACTTCCGCTCGTCCTTTTTGCAGTTTACACACAAAGTGTAACCAAAACTTTCTCTCAACACTAGATTGATCATCACTTATATACCCCTTAACTCATAGCTTTCTGATATTTATTGTATGGAAGACTGCACACAAGCCGTGAAACCATAAATGACTGATAATCGGCTGAAACTTAATTATATCAGTTTTGAGACTTGTCTCTTGGGGCTTATCTCGAGCCACGACCTTCTTGAACATCTATTTTGATTGATCCATGCATATACTTTTCACATCTGATATCCGCAATTCGACTCAGTTTAATCTGTTTGGGCGTATAATCTAGAATGGTTATTGTCATGCAATGACAACTGATAGATACTTGAACTGGATCGATGTTTCTGCCTGTGGACTGAAGTCCCCGTGTTTCATCATAAGCTCAGTAGCAACTGTCTTTGCTAAATCAACTACAAAATAAATCTTTTTGCCGAGACAGCTTACCCTCACAGTGTTGCAAAACAAATTCACACACCCCTATTTCTGAACCATGACAAATAGCAATAATCATTGAATGGGATGACTGACCACAAGAGTTGGGCGATACCAATGTCACCAGATAGAACAAACATTTGAAAACAAACAAAGAAGATATTGGTGAGCTGTGATTGAAATTTACGAAGTGTATCTATCCATCCCAAGTTGTGATCTTGATCAGTTATTGCTAGGCTACCACAATATCCTTCCTGGTAATAAAATCTGGGTGCTTTAAGCGGTCACATCATAACGATTATCGGAAGTCTATGTCTCATCATTAATATTGCTTCAAAGTAACTCCCTTATTTACTCACTGAACTGATATTGAAAAAAAAAAGTTTTAAAAAACCCATTTACCTGCCTTACTGAGAAACAATACAGTGTATCGCGGTATGAAAGGAATTCTCGTAAAGCGTGCGAGAGAAAAAACATTTGCAGCTGCAGTCATGACTGAACAACTTCTATTCACCTGCTCCAGAAGCTCAGTAGGTAAACAGTGGCTTACAAAACTTAACACGACATGAGAGTTTGCAGGTTCTATTCACGTCATGAATTTTAACCAGTCTTCAAACACAACGGTGTTACATAAGGCAAGTTTTTAAAACGTCAATTGTAAAACTGAGGTGTTGCACTTGAAATGTATTCATCAGATCCCAGGCATTCCACCAGAACACTCAGGGAATTGTTGATATTGCCTCTCTCCGTTTTGGTGTGACATCATCAAAAGAATATAATTTCAATTCAAAGCAACATTGTGCATACACAAGAAGATACGGCCGACATGCGGTCTACGTCACTAGTGAATATATACAGTTAATGAGCCTTAAGAATAGCAAAAATCAAAAAGTTGTTTTTATCTTTCTACGGCTATGAGCTATATTGTTAACTCACTCATGGCTAGAGGCGGTGCAGTAGCCTAATGGTTGAAGTATTCGCTTGTCGTGCCAAAGACCCGGGTTCGATTTCCCACATGGGAACAATGTGTGAAGCCCATTTCTGGTGTCCCCCGCGGTGATATTGCTGGAATATTGCTAAAAGCAGCGTAAAAAAATCACAAACTCATGATTCAATTTTTTTTGTTTAAGATGTAACGACCACCAGTGTCGACACCTCCACTGTACCAACCGAGCAACCGTACACCTCTAACAGACCGACGTCCACGCCCAGCAGACCCACTGCTACTGAAGACACAGACACTCCAACTGATGCTACTCTAGGCCTTGCTATCGGACTGTCTCTGCTTGCCGTCTTACTTATAATTGCTGTCATCCTCATTGTCCGCAATCGGCATAGAAAAGGCGGAAGGACCACACAATTACATACGTTTTAAAAGTGACTGAAGACGGTTGAAATGTTTAAACTATTACACATTTTGAAATGTTCCATGTCAAATAATTGATTAAGAGATCTAGCTCATGGGTCAGTTTAAAACAAACAGTTTCCACTTGTTTAACATAAGAACCACTGGCAAGATAAGAAGAGTTCATAATAAGGAATGTTTGAGGGATTGAATATGTTTTCCGCCACTTTTAGCAATATCCCAGCCATACCTCACTGCATCCATGTTTGGAATCGCAATGCACGAATGAGGCATTGTAATTGAGACCAGGATGTGTTTTGTCATAAACTATCCCCGACTACACAGATGAGCATGTCAAGTATGTGTCAGTCATGTTTGTTTGATATTTCCTTTCTTATTGTAGACATATATGGCATAATAGGAGTCAATGTTTACAACGGCTGAAGCTAATTGACTGTATTTTCCTCATGTGCTTTTTTTATAACATAACCATTAATAACGTTCAACTCAAATCAATTTTGTGTGTTCCCTATGTTTTGTTTATATTCAGATACAGACATATAGTTTGTATATTCATTGTAATTATTACAATATGATCGGATGAATAGGTCAATTTGTTCTCCACACTTATTATAAATTATAAGCCATATTCAGCGAATCAAAATGTAAGCTATGTTGTTTGAGAAGGGAGTTGTTCAATGTACGAGTGTCAATGAACACTACATTCAGACATAAATGTGAGAAGCGTTGCTACTGTACATGATTTAGGGCGTACTAAAACTCCATGAATTGTGTCTGGGATGAAGCTGTCACTGGAAAAATATGTCATAAATGACAGTAAGATGTGCAACATGATGTGTTACATTATCTCGACGGTGTTCGTTAACTGTCACTTGGTATTTGCTTGGAAGGCTATTTGGTACGAAAGCCTCGTCGTGTGAAATCCCAATCAAGTTGCTGATTTTTAAATAGAAATTTCGCGTTCTTGAAATAAAACTGAAATAACGAAAAGCTAATCGATATTACGAGAAACCAATCGAAGTATCGAGAGAAAATAATTGAAATAACAAGAAATTTTGATTATAACCCAAAAAAGAACTGGCACCAAAGTGGCACCAAAGTGGCACCAAAGTGGCACCATGAGGCTTTCGTAATTTGGGGCTCAAAAGGAAGCTGTAGTGCCGAATGTGGCCGTGTCTCAAATTGTAACAGAAAGGGGGCATATTACACTGGATAATCGAGGGTGATGTGAACTAGATATGTTTTGTTTGATCAAGCATCACACAGGGACAAGGTGCAGTTGTGTCTCTTTGTTAACACAGCTGTCAGTATTATTCCACCTCTATCAAGAAGGGGATAGCCTGGCTGTATTCGTTTGTTCACACTGCATTCGGCAATATTCAAGTTGTATTAAACAGGGGGCATGGTGTGGCTACAAGTATGTTCGTTTGTTAACACCGAATTCCAGCTCTATCATATCTTTTAATAATCAGAGAGTGAAAACATAATCTACGAGCCATGCCATCGGGGTGCGATGAAACGCAATCAGCCAAGTCCACCCCCATATATAGTCACCTCCAACATTTTTTGTTAAAGCTGCACTCAGCAATATTCAAACTATATGGCGGCGGTCTGTTAATATTCGAGTCTGGACCAGACAATCCAGTGATTGATATCATGAGCATCGATCCACGCGATTTGGATCGAAGGTATGCATCTACCAAGTCAGCGAGCCTGACCACCCGATCCCGTTAGTCGCCTCTTACAAGCACCCACCCCTCACTACCATGATTAAGCTGCTGGTAGCCTGTTCTAACAGGTTTGAAGTACATGTAAGCTCTACGGTTATCAAGGAGTTTCAATGAGCAGGTTTTTGGGGAGCGCACCTGCTGTAAATGAGTTAGGGCATGATAAATATGTATTGATATGGCGCATGTCTATGGTGAAGTTGACATGAGGAAAAACTTTTACAACATGTGATTTATATCTGGAAGCTAACGGGATTTCACCGCTTTGAAATGTACTTAAACTTTATGAATGAATTCCCTTTCATGAAGCGAATCAGTTCTTTCCTGAAACCAATGATCATAATTGTGCCTGGGAGGGGAATTGAATTCCATTTTGGACGCTACAAAGCGATAACACAAAACGAGAACGCGAGAGCATGGGGCAAACGAAACAAAACCACACAGTTCATTATTTTTCTGTCGGTCAACATAGATCACACATATGACGCTAACTAATCAAAAACCATAATCTGAGAGGATCTGGAATTCATTTCCATAATCTTTGGATCATGGTAAGGGACACAACGCAGCACAGCCAATCGCAGCGCCTTTCATGACTGTAGGACACATTGCCCCTTACAGGGCATTGTTTGTATGTTTATTGTTTACCGCCACACTTAAAAAAATTCATAACTATATGACGAAAACCTGTCAAACTAGGGCTTGACAGAATGAGGAACGTCCGACGCCTGTTGTGTTACGATCACACACAATCAACCAAGTCAGTGAGTCTGACCACCCGCTCCATTCAGTAGCCTATCCCGACAAATATGTAGCCTTGTCACCACAGTATTTTACAATCTACTTGTTCTAAATATGGTTATCACTTCGACTTTTCTCCTTGAATGTTTTTTTTATTTCTTCGCCGATTCCGCAGTATTGATGCAATGCCGCGTATTGGGCACCAAGTCAAAAGCTGGTGATCCACGGGACTGACTACCTTACATTCTTCTTGATCCAATTCTGTGAGTTTCCACCTCATCCCTGCACATGCCAAACATGACTTTCTTAAGCCCACAGGAGTTACTTCCCCTGCTTTAGAATACGACTGAGCTCATCGGCCCGTGCTTCAACGGCTTGAGTCGAGGCTTGCCAAAGAAGCGTCTAAATTAACTCAAACGAATAAAGGCGATGGTTTTTTTCTTGAAGACGAGACACTTGCCAACATTCCTTTCTTCCTCTTCTTTCTCATTGCTTTTTCCACATGGACAGGGCATGTTTCCTGTATAGCATATACTACCGACAAAAATAAAGCAACTCATGATTTGAATGTAGCTATGGTTAAGGTGGACATTTGAAAAAACCCTGGCGTTGCATCTAAACAGAACATCTAAGCACAATGAAATTTCGAATTATTGGTACAAGAGAGTTGAGGTGAGACGAGGCCACCTGAAAGTATACCATAGGCGGCAAAGATTGGGTTGAACTAAGCAAAACCAGGGACGGGCTGCACGCCAGATAGCAGAACACGCTGTTTGGGAAGTAGCAGTATGACAGGGCAACAGTTCTTGACCAAGATCGGTACGGGAGGGGTAGTGTCATGGTGTGGTGGGGTGTCACACATGATAAACGAACATTTGTTTGTTTGGGAACTTGAGATTTGAGCGGCCAGCGACATGTTGACAACATTTTGCAACGCCACCTGTTGTTGTCCTTTTCGCAAGAATTTTCATCAGAACTGCAAGATCGGGCACAGTTTGTCACCGATTATCTACGACTAGAAGGCATTCGGTCATTGGACTTGCCAGCTAAGTCCCTGGGATAGAGCATCTGAGGGATGTTCTCGGGTCGAGGCTGAAGGACAGAGACCGAGCACCTGTCAACGTGGCCCAGCTTTAGGTAGCTCTTCAGGCGAAATGGAAGGCAATACCAATGGCGACCGTACGCAAATTAATCAACAGTATTCCATCAAGGTGTCGTGCATGTACCGCCCAACATGGTGGACACACCAGGTATTGATCTACACGCCTGTAATTAATTTTAGACGTTAATTATCATTACACCTTCACTATCATTTCATCAGTTCCCCCTTTTTTGTAGGCTGTCATCTATATACACATTTTCTTTTTGGCCGTACGTTTCTTTTGTTGTGGTTTTCATGTCAAAACTTTCTTCAAAGGGTCGGACAAACATATCATGAAAGCAAAATAAACTTGAAAATGCAACTGATAAAGCCAGCGAATAAAAGCGATATCAATTGGCTTCATGTGCGGATAGTAATGAAAATATCAAAGGTCAAGTAGGAACTTTCGGCGATCGAATCACAATTAACCATCGGAATCCGGATAAACTACTGGGATAATTTGCTGTCATTATCAAAGAAAGAGTCTGATATCCTGAATATCAGTGTCCTACTGTGACGTATCTGTGGCATGTTACACGTTTTGGGAACTTTGGAGATATAAATTGTGAAACAATTGGGCAAGGACACTAGCCTAGCGCCACCAGCAGGATCCATTTCCTCTGTGGATTGGGACATTTCTCCCACACTAATGCAGTAGGATTTGGCCGAAATATGTATGAACTGTTACCTTGTTTCGTTTAGTTGATGTGTGTTCATTTGACTGCACTTCGTAACGTTATGACAGGACAGGCAGACTCTAAACAAACGTGGCATTTCATAGACTACGGTTGGATCAACTTCCCTTTGATGAAGGCCAGTTATTCTGGCTGACAGACCAGTGGATTGTCACGAAAGGAAAAGAGAAATAATTTGTGAAGGCAATTGTTGATTTGCCTATATGAAGTTACGCTACTGTAATAGAAAGAGGTTCCAGGTGGAACTACATTGATTGTCGTCGCTGTCCGACGGACACGTGGCTAACCTTCTGACGTAATATATAGTATTGCACACATTCCAGGAACACTTTCGCCCTTGGGCATGCCAGAAACCTATGATTGTGGGTTCGAATCCCAGTTCAACACCAATTATGTTTCTAGGTTTGTCATCACCATACCCGTGCTCATGGGTTTCACCGAAGTGGTAAAAGTCTTGAGACCTGGACCATTCCGGGCTTTCCTTCCACATTAAGCTGACACGCCGTGATATAACTGGAATACTGTTAAAAGCGGAGTTAAACCCAACTCACTCACTCACTCACCAGGAACACTTTCAATGTTTCGTTAATGTTTGTGAGAGATTGGAAGAGAGATTTCGAGGACAGAATTGAAGAATGACATTATATGAGAAAGAGGTTATCAAAGCGTGTGTTAGGCGATGGTAAATGTCCTGTATTAGGAATAAACGCTGTGTATTTAGCTCGGAAAGGATAAAAGATACAATGTTTATTCCAAATACAGAATATTATAACCTCTATTTATAACTCACCCGTGAAGAGAAAACCTGTTGACTAATAATACAGGTTTAGTAAAGAGCGTTTTATTAAGTCACGTACCACGGGACCATGTTTTGCATCAGGTGGTCGTCGGAAGCACTGTGCAACTGCAATCCGCAAGGCCTGCTCTACTCCGATCGACACAACTATTTTTCACTAAACACCAGAAATGCGTACTGAGCAGTTGACTCTGGTCCCTTCTAGTGACACGAGTGTGGTCACACAACTTTTCTTGAAGAGGCCTTGTTTATTGTCCTCATCAGCTTGCTATACACATTTCTGTCCATGACCCTCAGCGTCAATCTGACAAATAGTGATGCCAAAGTCAGATGTGATCTGGACATTGCAGCAATGCCATGAACAGCGAGAATTCCATAGAGCTGACTTTTTCCTTTGGGCCTCTTAAAGTACTGATTTTTTTCTCGCCTGAAATATACAAAAACATACGGTCGGTTAATAAGCAAACGTTTGATAAATTATGATGTGAATAGACCGTGATGGATACAATAATGGTATATCTGAGGAATCTAAATGTGCCTGTGACTGGCCATAAGGGCAAAAACTTTGTTTATTGGCTTTATTAAAACAGTGAGTGAGTTAAAATTTTAAGTTTGATGAATTCCCCGACAATTTATATGTCTTGTCAGGCAATTCAACTCAAACGAAAGACATTGGAGATATAATGTCAAAGATTAAATACCCTTGTGTTTTGCATAAACTTCAATCCGATAATAAATTTCTTATTTGATGTATGCAGTAGACATGAAAAGTCGGGAAATGGAACAGCTGAACATATAATTTACCTGGCATGTCCACAAGTTGCTGTTGCAGCTTACTGGCGTTGTTGAAATTGGGATCGAGAGTTTCAGCTTTTGGGAATCTAATGTTTTCTGGATACTGTTAAGTCGCAAAATGGGGCGATGATGGTGCAGAAGAAGGCGTCTCCATGCTGGCAACGATTGAAGAAGAGGCGATTGATAACAATGAGGCTGACGATTGAAATTGAATAAACTGTCTTGACGACAGCTGCCTCCATTTTATTTGCACCCATGCTTCAAAATGGCGTCGTCGACCAAAGGATATAATGTGATCCATATTTCAATTTATGTTTAACATTGTACACGCGATAATCTGTATATGTGTTCATTTATTTCGACATATTTGTTTTTCATTTCTATATAGTTCCTTGCTACTGGGTGCCTTATACAAATCTGATCTAAATACATAGTGTACCAACGAATCAGATTATCCCTTGATAACTTAAAGAAGATCAACAGGTGATGCAATCTGCTTCTTCTAGACATTTGACATCACTGATGTTTGTCCACCTCGGGTTGTATAGGATGTCACAATGATGGACCAGACATTACTGTGACTGACATCATGAGCATCAATCCACGCAATTGGGACCAATGACATGCATCAACCAAGTACTGACCATCAGCCTGACCGGCCAATCCCGTTAGTCGCCTCTTACGACAAGCAAAGTCGCCTTTTACAACAAGTATGGGTTGCTGAAGACATATTCTACTCCGGTTCTTCATAGGTCGAATGTCCATTTGGAGATGTGAGATACATATTATATACAATTTCCGCTCGCTCGCTCGATCAATAGATGAATTTAAACGCTAAAGTCAGTTTGTAAACGTTCAAGTTATGAAACGTTCAAGCAAATATCATTTAATAGGTGTATTTTTATCAAATATTCATTTATTCTTGAACTAATAAGTTAAAATGAAAATATGTCTGCTGTTTGGAAATCATGTCGATTGTTTGGAGCATTAAACGAAATTATCGTAAGCATGCAGTAAATCAGGGACTTATAGAAAGTAAGGCAGAAAAAGAATTTCATGTATTTCTTACAGCGTGTCTGGTAAAATCATGAGATATACATGATACCATTTACATAGCAAGAACGTAGCCCAGATCCCATGGTCTAAAACTCTCATTGTCTTACGACTTGTGTCTGTAGCTCACTATAGGAACAACATAAGAATTCTTGACAATAGCATTGAGCCATTAAGTAGTCTTCCGCTAGTTTTGTTCTACTAGTGTGGGAAAATTCAACACCAAAACGTTATGCTGCGACCGCCAAATCTGTCGACCTACACATGCAGCTGTCGGCAATACATACATGTCAACATTGGTACACCCTGGTTCTCTGTTTATCTCGCCCCTTTATTATCCAGCATTGTATTGTCACAGAACCAAACTGTTATCTTTCACTTTATACACTCACTCACTCACTCACTCACTCACGCACTCACTCACTCACTCACTCACTCACTCACTCACTCACTCTGATAACCTGAGCTCGGCCTAATGAATAGTAGCACACCACGTTCGTACAGGACCGAAGGGTCAATTATTTACAGATAACAGTGAACGTCACACAAGGAGTTATTTTATGCTAGCTAGTCCCTGCAGACTGCACTTCCTCATGAGGTGCACCACAGTGTAGAGATGTCGGATGGTTTATGTTGGAGTACACAATTTGTGAGTTATTTATTTTTATCTAATATACGAATATGTTTGATTAATATAATATGTTCATAAACACCTTCGACGGGCATCAGTCACAAAAGTATATGAATTTGAGAAGGTAACGTTATCAGCACTTAGCTTACTCTACAAGTAAGAAGTTAAAAGGCGTTCCCTAAGAATAACATCCTCACTGCATAAACTGTATATCTGGCTAAAATCTGTTGTGGAAGGAACCATTGATTTAAACTGAGAAAATGTTTTGTTTGGATTTCACCCGACCGCCCCGGAGATATAAGAAAAGCACGCATGGGGATGACTGTCCAACATATTGAAAAGATGAATGGGTTACAGCTGAAGAAAAACAGAACAGCAAAGAAGATGACTTTGTTCTGGGGATCTGCCAAATTAACGTCACGCCAAATATCACTCCACCACATGGTAATGACTAAATCGACATGTTACTATTCAACGTATCAATGACACAGCTGGCATCTGACACATTCCACTGGAGGGAACGGTTTGCAAGGTGTCCATCATGTTGACACTAGATTAGAAGGTGACCCAACGAAACAAATCCAGGGACTTTGTGACCTTTTTCATGCGAATTGTGATCCAGAATAAGACATGTGTAAATGACGAGCAAGCAGTGGAGATATGTGGCCCCAATCCCACCAAAAATGTGTATCAGCTGGTGATGTCAGTTGACAACTGTCGAGCAAAAACTAGCAACACGGGATACCACGTCAGAGAATAAATCAAAGAAAAACGCCAAGGAGAGCTCCTTTCATAATATGCTCTACTGGTAAAGAACAATGTGCAAGTGCATACACGTGGCAATGGTTTCAGTTGCAAATTGTGTCTTTGCGTTTCCACCACATGCACCACCGCTGACTTTTGTCACTTCTCTAAACTCAGATCACACCTGCATGGTAGAGTTTTTACCTGAGGAGAGTGTAGCCATCAGACCTTGTTTGGAACCATGATGACGTCTTCAACAGGGCAGCGATAACAAAGCTTGGGCATCGCGGGATGAAACTGTAAAATAACGTGGATAAGGCAGTTTATGTGAGGGCACAAAATGCTCTGTAAATCCTGGTGTACTTGACAAGAGCTGACTCAACTAAACTGGAAATTGTTCCTGAATAGCACAAGAGCAGAATACATGTCCATATCTCCACCTGGCACTATTGCATTTGCAAGAAGCTACTCTGAAATTCAGTCTTTTCTAAACTGATGAAGTTGACATGAGTGAGTGATTTGGGTTTAATGCCGCTTTTAACAGTATTACAGTTATATCACGGCGTGTCAGCTTAATGTGGGAGGAAAGCCCGAAGTGATGCAGGTCTCAGACGTTTACCACTTCGGTGAAACCCACGAGCATGGGTATGGTGCTGACAAACCTACCTACGGGGGGGGGGGGGGGGGGGGGGGGGGTAGGTGGACCGGGATTCGAACCCACAATCATAGGTTTCTGGTGTGACCAAGGGACGCAACTCTGCACAGTGATTCGCGAATATCACAGCATGTCATTGTCAACGTATTTGTAATGCAATATCACAGTCTGTCGTTGTCAACGCATTTGTCACCCGAGTGTCTTACAAGGTCAAATATATCAAGAGGAGTTGATTTATGTACAATATTCGAGGCTTGTCGAAGGTAGTTGAGTTTGGAGCAAACGAGGATGCACGTGAGATTATACACATCTGATGTGCAAAAAAACAATTTATGGTTATTTTCGAACGATCAAACAATGGATAAGCCATTTATTTTTTAAATGTCTATTTCGTTAATATGCATGGAGACGAAAAAAGTGGATTTTTGTTAAATAACATCTTGGCTTTAAATCCAGTGTAACCATGTTGTTTACGAGTCAGCAAATTGTCCACAGACGAAAGTTGCTTTCACAGACACACAGTCATAGGTTGGAATCCCGGTTCATCCTGATTAAGATCTCAGATTTGTCAGCGTCATACTTGTGGTCGTGAGTTTCTCCAAAAGTGGTAAATGCATAATACCTACATCTCACGCCGTCTTATAGTTGTGACACTCTTCACAGCAGCGTTCAACCGAACTCACTCACTCACACATTTTATTTTTCAGTGGATGTTTCAATGACAATGATGCATAGAAGAAATCTAATCCTGGTTCTGCTTAACCTTGCGGTGTGCTTTACTCAAGGTAAGCACAGTTTATACGTATTCCTTCACAATGATCAGATGGTGGGTAAGTTAAATACCGCATGAGCAGTAGTTTTGTAAGGGAACGGTAGCAAACTCGATGCAAGTCTCTGATTCGAAAATATGAATGTTTCAAAGAAGATTTACATGAAACAACATTCACTCACTCACTCTGGAGTTTTCCATTCCATTCCATTAGAAGCCCTTGTAGATACCACATGTGGCTGTTATTGCTCAGTTCTCGATAAAATATTGGTATTAATAATATTCATAATTAGCTGATAATTTACTTTTTGTTAAGAAAAACATGATAAATGAAATGCCAAAGTATTTAAGGAAAATTTGCAAACCCTTACTAATCTACTATGATACGCTTTGGATATTGACTTTTCTCTCACAAGGGAAACTATTATCATTCAATGTCTATTTTAAAAATAATGGCTATGTTTTTCACTTTGCAATATGGCTGAAATATTGCCGATGCGATGTAATATTTGAAATCACCCACGCAATTTAAAAAAGCCGACTGTGACATTAAACAACCCGCACGTGTTTTGTATTTAACCTGTATGTCTGTGTAATGAAGAATGCTGTTGTGAAACTTACCTGTTGAGCCGAGGGAATCCTAGTGCGGAGACGGTACTGCGTTTGAACTGATTTTACGTCTGTTTTGTAAATGTGATGTTAGCATCATGTTAGCAATTATGAGACATGAATCTCATTTACGTTTATGTTCTATACATAGTTCGTCTGTTAGCAGTTGATGCCTCTACAACAGGTATCTCTATGATTGATGCAAACTCCAATGTTACAAAGTACGCATGTTTCCTTAGCCTGGCGTTAGTGACATCTAAATGGATCTTAAGACAAAAAAAACACTGGATAGAACACCTGTTTGAGAAGAATATATGAAGCATGTCTTTCCCAGTTCCCAGTCAATGTTGTTAAATACCAATGTTAAGAAAGCATCCATGCCAGTCGTGTGTATATTAATATTAAAACGCATACACCGAGGTATTATTGATGTCACACCGATGCGTGTTTGCTTGTGTGCTTGCACCGCGGTCTGTAAATAATCGAGTCTGGACCTGACTGTCCAGTGATTGACAGCACGACATAGGTTGCTGAAGACCTATTCTATCCCGGATCTTCACGGGTTTCGTGTTAATGTATCATATGGGTTTGGGATGCAGCAATGATCCCTAAATATATTACCTAATGTCTTCAGGTAAAACTATTTCAATAGATCATTTTAGATGTCCTTTGGGTAATACGGAGAATGAGTTGAAATTGGGTTTAACGTCGCGTCCAAAATTATTGCACTTATATAGCGACGTCATGCACGTGTGTGTGTCTGTGTGGCTGACTGTACTCGTCCGGACTGATGCCGATATATAGTGCTAAATATCATGCCGCAGTTTAACATAAATACCCGACTCGGACACAGTATACTGACTCCGAGCCGACCGGTCCTTGTTTTAACCCTTAATAGCGAGCGCCAGACAGGGTAACAACAAGTACCACTTTTAATGTATCTTGGTATGACGCGGCCTGGTCAGTTGGCGAATAAGGAAGATGGAACAATAAAACATACCACTGCAATACCAACATATACCTCCATCACAGCTCGCTGCTTTAAACGCCGAGGGTGGAGAACAATATACGTCCTAATCCACGTTCAAATACATCAGAATGCATCATCTGCTCCACAACATTGAGGCTAAAGTTGTTCTCACAAGTTGTTATATTTTACAAGCGTATTGCTTGCACTTTATTGCTATTTCATACTCAACCACTGTATTTAAAATGGCTACAGGTATTTTGTCATTTCAAAGTTCATGGTATCTATTACAATGTGTTTTTGTGTTGACATTCCTTGTTTTCATGAACTGATACTATTGTTGTCCACGAAAGGGTAACTTGCTGTTCGATGTGGTAACCTTACTGTTTCTCTGTCCTCTGTCCAAATTAAAAACTTCACAATCCTAAAATGTTAACATTTTGACCAGTTATCATTGTGGGCCCTTATTGTGTATTTAAACAGTAATGGCCACGTATTGTTTTATGATAACACCCGTTTTTGTGCAGGTGAATCGATAAAAATCATGTGCACAGCACTATAGTGGCAAAAGTGTTTTTTCACGTGCAACTGGTCACGTGGCCATACTACCGCACGTGTTTTCAGCCATACATGTTAGCAGTAATTAACAAAAAACGAAAAACACAAGAAAACAAAAGTCTTTACGGCCATGTGTCATGCCACGCCTTTCATAGGTGCAACGTGAACGTGCCATCGGCATGTTTCAGACGGGAACGTCCGTAGCTGAAGTCGCAAGGACGATGGGTTGTAGTCGGACTGTTAATGATTTACAGACGCGTCTAAAGCAAAAGGGTACCACCGCTGAGCGCCCTCGCCCAGGTCGACCACGTGTGACGTCACATGCAGAGGATCGTCACCTCCGAAACCGATTTTTGACGGCTACATCAACCAGAAATTAACTGTTTAGGGGTAGACTGAGTGCGCAAACTGTTCGAAACCATCTGAGAACTGCTCATCTGAGACGGCCATACTACGGGTCGATTCTGACTCAATTACACAGACGTCAATGTCAATTGTGGGCACAGCGACACTTACGATGGACTCAGACGAATTGGAATCAAGTCGTCTTCAGTGATGAATCCCGATTTAATCTTCAATTTGCTGATGGTAGGTCGAGGGTGTGGAAGCGCCGTCATGAGCGTTACGCCCAGTATTGTGTACAGGAAGTTGACAGATTTCGAGGCGGAAGTGTCATGATGTGGGGTGCTTTCTGTGGCAATGCCTGTTCCAGGCTTCTTGTCATCCGTGGCAATCTCAACGATGCTGCTTACTGCGACCAGTTACTGGCACCAGAACTTCTGCCTTTTATGGCAGCACATGGGCCCGGTTTGATCTTCCAACACGACAATGCCAGACCCCACACAGCAATTTTGACAAGGAATTTCCTTCAGAATGCGGGGGTCAACGTCATGGACTGGCCGTCAAGGTCTCCCGACCTCAATCCTATCGAACACGTCTGGGATGCTCTTGACAGAAGTCTGCGCACTCTCCAGAACCAACCACAGAATTTGCAAGATCTTGGCACCATTTTGCAGCAACAATGGCATCGTCTTCCCGATCAAGTATCACAAGGTCCATGCGGAGGCGTTGTGTGGCAGTTGTTAACGGACATGGTGGCCATACACGCTACTGAACTTGTGTGGCATCAGATTCTGTACTTGGGACTTATGATTTAAACTGTTGATGTCATTACCAAATACCGTAGGTGCTTGGAAGAAATTATGGTTACCACCGTTAATTAAAATCCTTCTTTGGACATTAATGATTAAAAATTCCCTTCTCTGATACATTTGTCCGTTGTATATCATAAATGTGAAGTTTTTAATTTGACTCAGTATATAACTATATAACTTGTTCTCATCGCGATATGGCTGTAATAATGCCAATTCGATGTCAAATTTGAACTCACTCACTCGCTCGTTTTGAAAAGTGGTTGTTTTATGTGTAGGGTCTGTTTGTTTCCTTCTTTCTTTCTTTAACGCCACACTCCAATAAATAAATCGACCAGACAATCCAGTGACCGCCATTGCGTACAACGATCCACGACATCGGGAAACGATGACACGCTATCAACCAAGTCCCCGTGCCTGACAACCTTTTTTTATTCCTGAACCCCATGGTATATGCGATGTATATATTGTGAGATTAACAGAAGCCCCGACAACAGCAGTAACGGTACTGATAGTAGTGATAACAGAACAACTCTCTTCCACGTTACAGCACTGACGGACACAGACTGCCCTGGGGGAGTGGCTCTTCTTGGAACAGAATACACAATAGTAGGTGACAAAAGCAACTATACAGGCTTTATATGGGTACGACCAACTGACGGTGTGTATGTCGTCACCTGCAACCCAAGCTGCAGCCCTGTGGCTGGATACAGGGCAACTATAAACGACACACACTCTACACTCACTATACACAGTGTTGGGGTGGCAGATGCTGGAACATGGACGATCGTTGATGCGAATGTAGTGGGTGCCATCCCTGTCGGCGTGTGTCAGCTGACGACAGCTGGTGAGTATAAAATCATGGAAGTCTGGAAAGAATATGTTGAGTTAATGGATATCTTGAACCCTATTCACTGAGATGAGTTAAGCAATTTTAACTCACAAATAAAAAAGATAATGCAAACGTTTTAGTACTTTTCCCCGCCAAGGACAAATATGGATATGATATAATCTCTAAAGTATTAAGTCTTACCACGACCTGTTGATTCAGGTCTTGATAGGACTGGTGTCTTTATTACCCAAGATGTAATGAAGTTAAAGACAATCACTGAACCGTGTGTAGCTTAAGGCTTGCGAAACATGCAGCCTTACCCTTGTTGCTGAAGGTCATCAGTTGGATGCAATCATAAATATAGCACAAAATAAGGGAACGAATGATTAGAATTACATTAGCTTTCATTGAATGCATCATGTAATCACAACTAAATTACACATCATGCATGAAGAGCGTGTGGTGCACGTGCACACAGAAGCCAAAGCCAATAGGGGAACGCACAATCACTAATGCAGTTGAGGTAACATGCTCTTAAAATATTCAAAGTACACGTATATATTATTATCATCGAAAATATTTGGCAAATCAAAAAGTGTATTTGCTCGACTGAAGGACAAGTACATTCAAACGGCCTTCAATGCGATTAAAATTGTCTTTTCACATTAATACCACTGCACAATAGATTCGCAATAGATTCGACGTGTCCCCAAAAGAGCATTTTCAGGATGTTCTTTGGCAGAGAGATGCAGCACCTGCGTTTGTAGAGTATCTGCGACTTGCAAGACCAAGGTCAGCCATATCCAAATTAACCAATAGCATCGCCTAACATGGTGAAGACAAGAGATACTGATCTCCACGCCCGAAATTCATTTTTACACACATTTATCGTCATTACACCTTGACTATTATTTCATCATATTGTTTTTCGGAAGTATGGATATTAGTGTGTTTTCGTTTCTCATATGTCTTACATGTATGTTGGGAATAATAATTGTGTTACACCAGCCTTTAGTGATTGCATAATTGATCAATGGAGGCTGTTATTATACGACCCACTCACTTCACAAACATGTCAGTGTTGTGTTGTTAAATCACTTTCTTCACATAATTCTGCCACCAGGGGTCCCACAGTGTGGCATCAGCAGTGGCGAGGACACCGACTCCCTGGAACCTGGAGCACAGCTGACTTTAACAGTAAACATCACAGGTTACTACTGTTCTCGGGAGGCGGGCTTTGATTTGATCTGACCACTGGTGCTGTGACTGAAGCGTTGATCACGAAACACAGTTTTGTATCAGACTTGACCCTTAACACAACTTTCAACGTCGATATCACCCGATTAGGCGATGTGACGTTGGTCCTTATGTGTGACAGAAGTTGGACTCTTACTTGTAACGGTGTTCAGAAGCTTCTAAAAAGTGGGTAGAAAATTCCTTTTCCTTACAATAGGATCTGAGTTAGCGAGTTCGGATTAACGCCTCTTATAACAATATGCCAGTAATATCATTGCGTAACAGCCTGGTATGGAATGGAAGTCAGTTTTACCGTACAAAAACATGAGTTATGTCCGAGTCAGCGAGTTTGCGTTTACACTTTTCTGAAGTGACATAAGTTTTAGCCGCTTACCAATTGGGTGAAACCTGCGAGCACGGATGTGGTACCGACAAACCACTGATCACAAGAGACTTATCTGGGATTCAAACCAATGATGTTCGAATCCTACCAAAGCTAGGGGAAGAAATCTTGTTCTGCAAGTTAAACATGACCAGTCTATCTGCACAATACATAGCATCTCTAATAACGAACTACTAAGGATAATTATGTTTCATATTTATATATTGATTACATTACATCTCATTTCATGTTATTTGAACCAATATATGTATGTGCATTGTCAAAGTATTTTGTTATTTCTACTTTTATGCATGATCCTCAGGAAGCTAATATCTGATTTTATCTGTCTATTTATTGCAACCAGCACTGCCACAGTGCAACATCAGCACCGACAGGGATACCAACGTACTGGAACCTGGCACTAATCTCACTCTGACAGCTGACATCCAGAACTACTACTGTTCTCAACATGCTGGATTTACTCTGACGACTGGACGCATTACCAACACACTCCTAGAGAAACAGACAATGAACAATATCACTGACGCTGTCCTAGCCCAGCCCTTGAATGTCACAGCCGATCACTTTGGAGCCGTCGCTGTTACATTCCTGTGTGACAACATCACCAGGCCACTTATCTGTGCCGGAGTTGACAAGTTGATTGGTAAGGTTTTTTATGCATGTATATCTTTGTACGACCTTTGAAGATCCGGCGTAGAATAAGTCCTTAGCAACTCAAACTTGCCATAAAAGGCAACTATGCTTGTCGTAAGAGGTTATTTACGAAATCGGATTCGTCCAGGCGTCTTTGTCGCCGCGATTCGTTATGCAGAGTTGCGTCCCTGGGGCTCGCCAGAAACTGATGGTTTCTATGTTTGTCAGTACCATGCAACTGGAAGACTGTTTAAAGCGGCGTTAAACCCAACTCACTCACTCCCTTATAATTATCAGCATGTCATGTGTTCATTTATTGCTTCCTTGCCATCAGATCATAAATTACAAATGTTTTCTTCAAAGACCCTTTTCAGAAACCTTGATTGAAGAATAAATATTTATATTTCGCTCTAAAAAAACTAGTTGATGATGTTTTACGCAGCTGACATAGAGATTGGGTCTTTGCTCTTTGTTACGGAAATACACGAGGGTAGTAACATCTTTAATATGTCCTGTAATGTCATTCTTAGCTTTAGAATAATCAATGTTTGAGAGGTAATGTCGTTGAATGACATAAAAATATGGTGTTGCAGTGACCTGTCCATATATCATATATTACAACAGACCTACACAATCACCAACACATTAAGAATACCCTACTCAAACGTTTTGGGAAAGTAAGCCAATTGAACAAGCAGACATTGCATCGATGTATTCACCATGGAAATAGTTAAGTTACATCATTTGCATGTTTATGGATCATGATACCATGTATATCCGATTGGCTTTTCGCATGGATAACACAATCCATTAAATGATAAAGCTGCAATAACCCACCTATACCACACCTGCCAGTACATAGCCCAGACAGCGCAGTGCTTGAACAACATTCCCGCCAACAAGATCCACAGTGGGTTCAGGGTGGTCGAAGTGATGCAACTGGCAGGGTTTTGCCAAGTGGGTTCCACATGGGTCACAACACATTATTGCTCATACAGAGTTGATCACTCACCTGTAGATGTTAGTTTAGAAACTGCCGGGCCATTGCCGGCTACGAAATGCAGTCATATGTCCCACATACCAACAAAATGAGTTCCGTCTTTTGAAACGGTTTCAATTTTTGCAGATGCCAATTTGTCCAAATTGCAAAAGAAATTAACAAATGAAGCATTACTATTTCGGACACGTTTATGCCAAATGTTTTAAAGGTGACAGAAAGGCCCCAAGCAGTAGAGATCTAGCGCAAATACCGAAACTGATACCCCAGTGTCCTCGCCAAGCTGCTTGAACTCGACGACAATTGACAAGGGCAACGCAATGTTTGTTTGTAAACACTGTATTGGCATATTTATCTCAAATGACCCAAATGGAAAATCGCTTTCATCCGCTGGCGTTATCCACCCTAAAAACTATCCGTTACATGACGAAGAAACTTATATCAGTATACATGTGTAATATATAAATAAAACACTCCTTGTGTAAGCATACAGATCTTCAAAAACTAATTAAGTACAGTAAACATCGTTTAAAACGAACTCGCTTACACTGAACTGACGGATATAACAAACTATTTCTTGGTCCCGCCCATTTCCTGTATATTTGCTGTACACTACACTTATAAAGAATTACAAATAAGTGTTTCCTTTGAGTTCGTTATAACCGTAGTTTACTGTAGTTACAATCTTAGATGGGCGTCGAAGTCACTGGTCTTTATCTTTGTATTTATCGAGTGGATGTCTGTCTGTGATTATTGGTTATGCAATATCAGACAAGTGTGACATGGGGAGTGCCGCAAGGATCGCTACTTCCGCTCGTCCTTTTTGCAGTTTACACACAAAGTGTAACCAAAACTTTCTCTCAACACTAGATTGATCATCACTTATATACCCCTTAACTCATAGCTTTCTGATATTTATTGTATGGAAGACTGCACACAAGCCGTGAAACCATAAATGACTGATAATCGGCTGAAATTTAATTATTTCAGTTTTGAGACTTGACTCTTGGGGCTTATCTCGAGCCACGACCTTCTTGAACTTCTATTTTGATTGATCCATGCATATACTTTTCACATCTGATATCCTCAATTCGACTCAGTTTAATCTGTTTGGGCGTATAATCTAGAATGGTTATTGTCATGCAATGACAACTGATAGATACTTGAACTGGATCGATGTTTCTGCCGGTGGACTGAAGTCCCCGTGTTTCATCATAACCTCAGTAGCAACTGTCTTTGCTAAATCAACTACAAAATAAATCTTTTCGCAGCGACAGCTTACCCTCACAGTGTTGCAAAACAAATATACACACCCCTATTTCTGAACCATGACAAATGGCAATAATCATTGAATGGGATGACTGACCACAAGAGTTGGGCGATACCAATGTCACCAGATAGAACAAACATTTGACAACAAACAAAGAAGATATTGGTGAGTTGTGATTGAAATTTACGAAGTGCATCTATCCATCCCAAGTTGTAATCTTGATGAGTTATTGCTAGGCTACCACAATATCCTTCCTGGTAATAAAATATGGATGCTTTAAGTGGTCACATCATAACGATTATCGGAAGTCTATGGCTCATCGTTAATATTGCTTCAAAGTAACTCCCTTATTTACTCACTGAACTGATATTGAAAAAAAAGGTTTAAAAAACCCATTTACATGCCTTACTGTGAAACAATACAGTGTATCGCAGTATGAAAGGAATTCTCTTACAGCGTGCGAGAGAAAAAACATTTGCAGCTGCAGTCATGACTGAACAACTTCTATTCACCTGCTCCAGGAGCTCAGTAGGTAAACATTGGCTTACTAAACTTAACACGACATGTGAGTTTGCAGGTTCTATTCACGTCATGAATTTTAACCAGTCTTCAAACACAACGGTGTTACAGGAGGCAAGTTTTTAAAACGTCAATTGTAAAACTGAGGTGTTGCACTTGAAATGTATTCATCAGATCCTAGGCATTCCACCAGAACACTCAGGGAATTGTTGATATTGCCTCTCTCCGTTATGGTGTGACATCGTCAAAAGAATATAATTTCAATTCAAAGCAACATTGTGCATACACAAGAAGATACGGCCGACATGCGGTCTACATCACTAGTGAATATATACAGTTAATGAGCCTTAAGAATAGCAAAAATCAAAAAGTTATTTTTATCTTTCTACGGCTATGAGCTATATTGTTAACTCACTCATGACTAGAGGCGGTGCAGTAGCCTAATGGTTGAAGTGTTCGCTTGTCGTGCCAAAGACCCGGGTTCGATTTCCCACATGGGTACAATGTGTGAAGCCCATTTCTGGTGTCCCCCGCGGTGATATTGCTGGAATATTGCTTAAAGCAGCGTAAAAAAATCACAAACTCATGATTCAATTTTTTTTGTTTAAGATGTAACGACCACCAGTGTCGACACCTCCACTGTACCAACCGAGCAACCGTCCACCTCCAAGAGACCGACGCCCACGCCCAGCAGACCCACTGCTACTGAAGACACAGACACTCCAACTGATGCTACTCTAGGCCTTGCTATCGGACTGTCTCTGCTTGCCGTCTTACTTATAATTGCTGTCATCCTCATTGTCCGCTATCGGCATAGAAAAGGCGGAAGGACCACACAATTACATATTTCAAAAGTGACTGAAGACGGTTGAAATGTTAAAACTATTACGCATTTTGAAATGTTCCATGTCAGATAACTGATTAAGAGAACTTACTCGTGATTCAGTTTAAAACAAATAGTTTCCACGTGTTTTATATAAGGACGGCTGGGAAGATAAGGAATAGTTCAACATAAGGAATGTGTGAGTGATTGAATATGTTTTTACGCCACTTTTAGCAATATTCCAGCCATATCTCACTGCATCCATTGTGGGAATCGAAATGCACGAATGAGGCATTGTAATTGAGACCAGGATGTGTTTTGTCATCAACTATCCCCGACTACACAGATGAGCATGTCAAGTATGTGTCAGTCATGTTTGTTTGATATTTCCTTTCTTATTGTAGACATATATGGCATAATAGGAGTCAATGTTTACAACGTCTGAAGCTAATTGACTGTATTTTCCTCATGTGCTTTTTTTATAACATAACCATTAATAACGTTCAATTTCAAATCAATTTTGTGTGTTCCCTATGTTTTGTTTATACTCAGATACAGACATAAAGTTTGTATATTCATTGTAATTATTACAATATGATCGGATGAATAGGTCAATTTGTTCTCCACACTTATTATAAATTATAAGCCATATTCAGCGAATCAAAATGTAAGCTATGTTGTTTGAGAAGGGAGTTGTTCAATGTACGAGTGTCACTACATTTAGACATAAATGTGAGAAGCGTTGCTACTGTACATGACTTAGGGCGTACTAAAACTACATGAATTGTGTCTGGGATGAAGTGGTCACGTGGAAAAATATGTCATAATTGACAGTAAGATAGTGCAACATGATGTGTTACATTATCTCGACAGTGTTCGTTAACCGTCACTTGGTATTTGCTTGGAAGGCTATTTGGTACGAAAGCCTCGTCGTGCGAAATCCCAATCAAGTTGTTGATTTTTAAATAGAAATTTCGCGTTCTTGAAATAAAACTGAAATAACGAAAAACTAATCGATATTACGAGAAACCAATCGAAGTACCGAGAGAAAATAATTGAAATAACAAGAAATTTTGATTATAACCAAAAAAAGAACTGGCGCCAAAGTGGCACCATTAGGCTTTCGTATTTTGGGGCTCATAAGGAAGCTGTATAACCGAATGTGGCCGTGTCTTAAATTGTAACAGAAAGGGGGCATATTACACTGGATAATCGAGGGTGATGTGAACTAGATATGTTTTGTTTGATCAAGCATCACACAGGGACAAGGTGCAGTTGTGTCTGTTTGTTAACACAGCTCTCAGTATTATTCCACCTCTATCAAGGATGGGATAGCCTGGCTGTATTCGTTTGTTCACACTGCATTCGGCAATATTCCAGCTGTATTAAACAGGGAGCATGGTGTGGCTACATGTATGTTCGTTTGTTAACACTGGATTCCAACTCTTTCAAGCCTTTAAATAATCAGAGAGTGAAAACATATGCTATGCCATCTGGGTGCGATGAAACGCAATCAGCCAAGTCAATCCACACCCATATATAGTCACCTCCAACCTTTTTTGTTTAACGCCGCACTCAGCAATATTCAAACCAAATGGCAGCGGTCTGTAAATATTCGAGTCTGGACCAGACCATCCAGTGATTGATATCGTGACCATCGATCCACGCAATTGGGATCGATGATATGCATCTACCAAGTCAGCGAGCCTGACCACCCGATCCCGTTAGTCGCCTCTTACAAGCATCCACCCCTAACCACCATGATTAAGCTGCTGGTAGCCTGTTCTAACAAGTTTGAAGTACATGTGAGCTCTACGGTTATCACCTGCTGTAAATGAGTGGGGGCATGATAAATATGTTTTGATGTAGTTGAAGTTGGGTGAAGTTGACATGAGCAAAAACTTTTACAACATATAATTCATATCTAGGAAGCTAGCGATATCGCCGCTTTGAAATGTATTTAAACTTTATGAATGAATTCCCTTCCATGTGGGAGGGAAGCCCGACGCGAGTCTGTTCTTTCCTGAAACCAATGATCATAATTGTGGCTTGGACGCTAAAAGCCGATAACACGAAACGAAAACGAGAGAGCATGTGGCAAACGAAACAAAACCATACAGTTCATTATTTTTCTCTCGGTCAACATAGATCACACATATGACGCTGACTTATCAAAAACCAAAATCTGAGAGGATCTGGAATTCATTTCCATAATCTTTGGATCATGGTAAGGGACACAACGCAGAACAGCCAATCGCATCGCCTTTCGTGACTGTAGGACCCATTGCCCCTTACAGGGCATTGTTTGTATGTTTATTGTTTACCGCCACACTTAAACATTTCATAACTATATGACGAAAACCTGTCAAACTAGGGATTGACAGTATGAGGAACGTCCGACGCGTGTCGGGATACCATCACACAAAATCAACCAAGTCAGTGAGTCTGACCACCCGGTCCATTCAGTAGCCTATTTCGACAAATATGTAACCTTGTCACCATAGTATTTTACTAGCTACTCATTTTAAATATGGTCATCACTTAGACTATTCTTCTTGAAAAAAACCATTATTTCTTCGCCGATTCCGCAGTATTGATCCAATGCCACGAACGTGGCACCAGGAAAGGGTTAGACTCGATGTGTGGAATTCAAAAGCTGGTGATCCACGGGACCGACTACCTCACGTTCTTCCTGTTCTAATTCTGTGAGTTTCCATCTCATCTCTGCATATGCCAAACATGACTGTCTTAAGCCCACAGGAGTTACTTCCCCTGCTTTAGAATATAACTGAGCTCATCAGCCCATGCTTCAATGTCTTGAGTCGAGGCTTGCCAAAGAAGTGTCTTAAATTAAATCAAACGAATGAAGGGGATGTTTTCTTCTTGAAGACGAGACACTCCTTCTCATTGCTTCTTCAAGCCTTTGTCCAACGGACAGGGCATGTTTCCTGTATAGTATATACTACCGACAAAAATATAGCAACTCATGATTTAAATGTAGCTATGGTTAAGGTGTGCATTTTCAAAACCATGGCGTTGCATCTAAACAGAACATCTAAGCACAATGAAATTTCGAATTATTGGTACAAGAGAGTTGAGGTGAGGTGAGGTGAGGTGAGGTGAGGTGAGGTGAGGTGAGGTGAGGCCGCCTGAAAGCATACCATAGGCGGCAAAGATTGGGTGGAACTAAGCAGAACCAGGGACGGGATGCGCGCCAGTGGTTCCGACTCAGATAGAAGAACACGGTGTTTGGCAAGTAGCAGTATGACAGGGCAACAGTTCTTGACCAAGATCGGTACGGGAGGGGTAGTGTCATGGTGTGGTGGGGTGTCACACATGATAAACGAACATTTGTTTTTTTTGGAACTTGAGATTTGAGCGGCCAGCGACCTGTTGACAACATTTTGCAACGCCACCTGTTGTTGTCCTTTTTGCAAGAATTTTCGTCAAAACTGCAAGATCGTGCACAGTTCGTCATCGATTATCTACGACTAGAAGGCATTCGGTCATTGGACTGGCCAGCTAAGTCCCCTGGGATAGAGCATCTGTGGAATGTTCTCAAGTCGGGACTGAAAGACAGAGACCAAGCACCTATCAACGTGGCCAAGCTTTGGGTAGCTCTTCAGGCGGAATGGAGGGCAATATCTAGGACGACCGTACGCAAGTTTATCAACAGTATTCCATCAAGGTGTCGTGCAAGTACCGCCCAATATGGTGGATACACCAGGTATTGATCTACACGCCCGAATTTCTTTTTAGACATTTATCGTCATTACACCTTCACTATCATTTCATCAGTTCCCCTATATTTTGTAGGCAGTCATCTATATACACATTTTTTGGGGGGACGTACGTTGTTTTTTTGTGCTATTCATGTCAAAATTCATCTTCAGAGGGTCGGACGAAACATAACATGAAAGCAAAACAAAATTAAGAATGCAACTGATAAAGCCAGCGAATAAAAGCAATATCCATTGGCTTCATGTGCGGATAGTAATGAAAATATCAAAGTAGGAACTTTCGCCGATCGAATCACAATTAACCATCGGAATCCGGATAAACTACTGGGATAATTTGCTGTCATTATCAAAGAAAGAGTCTGATATCCTGAAACTGTGACGTATCTGTGGTATGGTACACGTTTTGGGAACTTTGGAGATATAAATTGCGAAACAATTTGGCGAGGACACTAGCCTAGCGCCAGCAGCAGGATCCATTTCAATACCTCTGCTTGCAGACCTCTGTGGATTGGAACATTTCTCCCATACTAACACAGTAGGATTTGGCCGAAATATGTATGAACTGTTACCTTGTTTCGTTTAGTTGATGTGTGTTCATTTGACTGCACTTCGTAACGTTATGACAGGACAGGCAGACTCTAAACAAACGTGGCATTTCATAGACTACGGTTGGATCAACTTCCCTTTGATGAAGGCCAGTTATTCTGGCTGACAGACCAGTGGATTGTCACGAAAGGAAAAGAGAAATAATTTGTGAAGGCAATTGTTGATTTGCCTATATGAAGTTACGCTACTGTAATAGAAAGAGGTTCCAGGTGGAACTACATTGATTGTCGTCGCTGTCCGACGGACACGTGGCTAACCTTCTGACGTAATATATAGTATTGCACACATTCCAGGAACACTTTCGCCCTTGGGCATGCCAGAAACCTATGATTGTGGGTTCGAATCCCAGTTCAACACCAATTATGTTTCTAGGTTTGTCATCACCATACCCGTGCTCATGGGTTTCACCGAAGTGGTAAAAGTCTTGAGACCTGGACCATTCCGGGCTTTCCTTCCACATTAAGCTGACACGCCGTGATATAACTGGAATACTGTTAAAAGCGGAGTTAAACCCAACTCACTCACTCACTCACCAGGAACACTTTCAATGTTTCGTTAATGTTTGTGAGAGATTGGAAGAGAGATTTCGAGGACAGAATTGAAGAATGACATTATATGAGAAAGAGGTTATCAAAGCGTGTGTTAGGCGATGGTAAATGTCCTGTATTAGGAATAAACGCTGTGTATTTAGCTCGGAAAGGATAAAAGATACAATGTTTATTCCAAATACAGAATATTATAACCTCTATTTATAACTCACCCGTGAAGAGAAAACCTGTTGACTAATAATACAGGTTTAGTAAAGAGCGTTTTATTAAGTCACGTACCACGGGACCATGTTTTGCATCAGGTGGTCGTCGGAAGCACTGTGCAACTGCAATCCGCAAGGCCTGCTCTACTCCGATCGACACAACTATTTTTCACTAAACACCAGAAATGCGTACTGAGCAGTTGACTCTGGTCCCTTCTAGTGACACGAGTGTGGTCACACAACTTTTCTTGAAGAGGCCTTGTTTATTGTCCTCATCAGCTTGCTATACACATTTCTGTCCATGACCCTCAGCGTCAATCTGACAAATAGTGATGCCAAAGTCAGATGTGATCTGGACATTGCAGCAATGCCATGAACAGCGAGAATTCCATAGAGCTGACTTTTTCCTTTGGGCCTCTTAAAGTACTGATTTTTTTCTCGCCTGAAATATACAAAAACATACGGTCGGTTAATAAGCAAACGTTTGATAAATTATGATGTGAATAGACCGTGATGGATACAATAATGGTATATCTGAGGAATCTAAATGTGCCTGTGACTGGCCATAAGGGCAAAAACTTTGTTTATTGGCTTTATTAAAACAGTGAGTGAGTTAAAATTTTAAGTTTGATGAATTCCCTGACAATTTATATGTCTTGTCAGGCAATTCAACTCAAACGGAAGACATTGGAGATATAATGTTAAAGATTAAATACCCTTGTGTTTTCAAACTTTTGCATAAACTTCAATCCGATAATAAATTTCGTATTTGATGTATGCAGTAGACATGAAAGGTCGGGAAATGGAACAGCTGAACACATAATTTACCAGGCATGTCCGCAAGTTGCTCTTGCAGCCTACTGGCGTTGTTGAAATGGGGATCGTGTGTTTCAGCTTTTGGGAACCTAATGTTTTCTGGATACTGTTAAGTCACAAAATGACATCTGCTGATGATGACTGGGGCGATGGTGGTGCAGAAGAAGGCGTCTCCATGCTGGCAAGGATTGAAGAAGAGGCGATTGATAACAATGAGGCTGACGATTGAAATTGAATAAAAATTCTTGCTGACAGCTGCCTCCATTTTATTTGCACCCATGCTTCAAAATAGCGTGTTCGACAGAAGGATATAATGTGATCCATATTTCAAATTATGTTTAACATTGTACATGCGCTAATCTGTATATGTGTTAACTTTATTAAGACATATTTGTTTTTCATTTCTATATCCAGTTCCTTGTTACTGGGTGCCTTATACAAATCTCATCTAAATACATAGTCTACCCCCAGTGAAGATTCTGGTGTAGAATAGGTCTTCAGCAGCCCATGCTTGCCATAAAAGGTGACTATGCTTGTGGTAAAAGGCGACTAACGGGATCGGGTGGTCAGGCTCGCTGACTTGGTTGATACATGTCATCGATCCAAATTGCGTGGATCGATTGCCATGATATCAATCACTGGATTTTCTGGTCCAGACTCGATTATTTACATACTGCCGTCATATAGCTGGAATATTGCTATGTGCGGAGTTAAACAAGAAACCAACCAACCAACATAGTCTACCATAGAATCAGAATATAGCAGGACATTTTGATATCACTTGACAACTGAAAGAAGATCAACAGGTGATCTGCTTCATCTAGACATTTGACATCCCTGATGTTTGTCCACCTGGGGTTGTATAGGATGTCACAATGATGGACCAGACAATCCTGTGATTGACATCATAAGCATCAATCCATACAATTGGGACCGAGACCACCCGATCACGAAAGTCGCCTTTTACGACAAGCAAAGTCGCCTTTTACGACAAGCATGGGTTGCTGAAGACCTATTCTATCCCGGATCTTCATGGGTTGCTATCCATTTGGAGAGGTGAGATACATATAATCCACAATTTCCGCTCGCTTGCTCGATCAATAGATGAAATTAAGTGCTAAAGTTAGTTCGTAAACGTTCAAGTTATGAAATGCAAATATCATTCAATAGGTGTATTTTTATCAAATATTCATTTATTCTTGAAATAATAGGTGGAAATGCAAATATGTCTGCTGTTTGGGCATTAATGGAAATGATCATAAGCAGTAAATCAGGGACTTATAGAAAGTAAGGCAGAAAAAGTATTTCATATATTTCTTACAGCGTATCTGGTAAAATCATGAGATGTACATGATACCATTTACATAGCAAGAACGTAGCCCAGATCCCATGGTCTAAAACTCTCATTGTCTATACGACTTGTGTCTGTAGCTCACTATAGGAACAACATAAGAATTCTTGACAATAGCATTGAGCCATTAAGTAGTCTTGCGCTAGTGTGGGAAAATTCAACACCAAAACGTTATGCTGCGACCGCCAAATCTGTCGACCTACATATGCAGCTGTCGGCAATACATACATGTCAACATTGGTACACCCTGGTTCTCTGTTTATCTCGCCACATTATTATCCAGCATTGTATTGTCACAGAACCAAACTGTTATCTTTCACTTTATACACTCACTCACTCACGCACTCACGCACTCACGCACTCACTCACTCACTCACGCACTCACGCACTCACTCACTCACTCACTCACTCACTCTGATAACCTGAGCTCGGCCTAATGAATAGTAGCACACCACGTTTGTACAGGACCGAAGGGTCAATTATTTACAGATAACAGTGAACGTCACACAAGGAGTTATTTTATGCTAGCTAGTCCCTGCAGACTGCACTTCCTCATGAGGTGCACCACAGTGTAGAGATGTCGGATGGTTTATGTTGGAGTACACAATTTGTGAGTTATTTATTTTTATCTAATATACGAATATGTTTGATTAGTATAATATGTTCATAAACACCTTCGACGGGCATCAGTCACACAAGTATATGAATTTGAGAGGGTAACGTTATCAGCACTTAGCTAACTCTACAAGTAAGAAGTTAAAAGGCATTCCCTAAGAATAACATGCTCACTGTATAAACTGTATATCTGGCTAAAATCTGTTGTGGAAGGAACCATTGATTTAAACAGAGAAAATGTTATGTTTGGATTTCAAGGCAAACACAACAACCCATTGAATATTGTACTTTTGATAATATACAGACAATTCAGGAAAGGATTAAGGCCACATTTTGAGCACATACAGCATGAGATTAAAAGTTATTACAATGCTACAAAGGTAATGTCATTCACAAATTGAAACTATGCAAACTTTTTTAGTTTTTGGTCTTCCTTCCACACTTTGTTAAAAATTGAATAGTGATACACTTTTTATTGTATGGAAAAATTTACATTTTTTAAAAACAATGTACCACAATTGTATTGACATGACATGTATATATATATATGCTGTACCTGCTGAGATGAATAAAGAGGGAAAATTTAAAAAAAATATGCTCACCAGTGAAGATCCATGCTTAAAAGGGAACTAAGCTTTTCGTAAGAGGTGACTAACGGGATCGGGTGGTCAGGCTTGCTGATTGGTTGAGGCATTTCATCGTATCCCAGTTGCGTGGATCGATAGTCATATCAATCACTGCATGGTCCAGACTCGATTATTTACAGACCGTCGTCATATAGCTGGAATATTGTTGTGTGCGGCGTTAAACAACAAACAAATAAACCATAAGTGTAGTTATGAAACTCACGAAATGAACATACACAAATTATAATTAATTAGCTAATAATTCATTTCCAAAAGAACCTACATGGCGCAAGGGTAAATTGAAAAGTCTGTTGGCTGTCAGATATTTTTTTTGTGGTGTAAGTTTTCATCAATTGGATGTCATAACACAAGGTTACACTGATCACCATATATGGTGTCAACAAGTCAGCTAGACAGGGGTGAGAGAAACTTCGACAACAGAAAAACTGAGAAATGAGCTGTGATTATGTACCTTCCCAAATAGGGCATTTCATCTCATGGAGATATAAAAGTGAGTGAGTGAGTATGATTTAACGCCGCGTTTAGCAATATTCCAGCAATATCACGGCGGGAGACACCAGAAATGGGCTTCACACATTGTACCCATATTGGGAATCGAACCCGCGTCTGCGGCGTGACGAGCGATCGCTTTAACCACTAGGCCACCCGACCGCCCCGGAGATATAAGAAAGCACGCATGGGGATGACTGTCCAACATATTGAAAAGAAGAATGGGTTACAGCTGAAGAAAAACAGAACAGCAAAGAAGATGACTTCGTTCTGGGGATCCGCCAAATTGACGTCACACCAAATATCACTCCACCACATGGTAATGACTAAATCGACATGTTTCTATTCAACGTATCAATGACACAGCTGGCATCTGACACATTCCACTGGAGGGAACGGTTTGCAAGGTGTCCATCATGTTGACACTAGATTAGAAGGTGACCCAACGAAACAAATCCAGGGACTTTGTGACCTTTTTCATGCGAATTGTGATCAAGAATAAGACATGTGTATATCACGAGCAAGCAGTGGAGATATGTGGCCCCAATCCCACCAAAAATGTGTATAAGCTGGTGATGTCAGTTGACAACTGACGAGCAAAAACTAGCAACATGGAATACTACATCAGAATAAAGTAAAAGAAAAACGCCAAGGAGAGCTCAATTCATAATATGCTCTACTGGTAAAGAACAATGTGTATGTGCACATACGTGGCAATGGTTTCAGTAGCAAATTGTGTCTTTGTGTTTTCACCACATGCAATGCCGCTGACTTTTATCACTTCCCTAAACTCAAATCACACCTGCATGGTAGAGTTTTTACCTGTAACGTCGAGGAGAGTGCAGCCATCAGGCCTTGTTTGGAACCAAGATGACGTCTTCAACAGGGCAGCGATAACAAAGCTGGGGCATCGCGGGTTGAAATTGAAAAATAACATGGATAAGGTAGTTGATGTGAGGGCACGAAATACTTTGTTTATCCTGGTGCACTTGACAAGAGCTGGCTCAACTAAACTGGAAATTGTTCCTGAATAGCACAAGAGCAGAATACATGTCAATATCTCCACCTGGCAGTATTGCATTTGCAAGAGGACACTCTGAAACTCAGTCTTTTCTAAACTGACGAAGTTGACATGAGTGAGTGATTTTATGCCACTTTTAACACTTTTCCAGTTATATCACGGCGTGTCAGCTTAATGTGGGAGGAAAGCCCGAAGTGATGCAGGTCTTAGACGTTTACCACTTCGGTGAAACCAACGAGCATGGGTATGGTGCTAACAAACCTACCTAGAAACATAATCGGGGGGGGGGGGGGGGGGGGGGAGGTGGACCGGGATTCGAACCTACGATCATAGGTTTCTGGTGTGACCAAGGGACGCAACTCTGCACAGTAATTCGCGAATGTCACAGCATGTCATTGTCAACGTATTTGTAATGCGATGTCACAGCCTGTCATTGTCAATGTATTTGTAATGCAATATCACAGTCTGTCGTTGTCAACGCATTTGTCACCCGAGTGTCTTACAAGGTCAAATATATCAAGAGGAGTTGATTTATGTACAATATTCGAGGCTTGTCGAAGGTAGTTTAATGTTTGAGTTTGGAGCAAACGAGGATGCACGTGAGATTATACACATCTGATGTGCAAAAAACAATTTATGGTTATTTTCGAACAATCAAACAATGGATAAGCCATTTATTTATTTAAATGTCTATTTCGTTAATTTGCTTGGAGACGAAAAAAGTGGTTATTTGTTAAATAACATCTTGGCTTTAAATCCAGTGTAACCATGTTGTTTACCAGTCAGCCACTTGTCCACAGACTCAAGTTGCTTTCACAGACAAACATTCATAGCTTGGAATCCCGGTTCACCCTGATTAAGCTCCCAGATTTGTCAGCGTCATACTTGTGATCGTGAGTTTCTCCAAAAGTGGTAAATGCATAATACCTACATCTCACGCCGTCATATAGTTGAAACACGTTCAACCGAACTCACTCACTCACTCATTTTATTTTTCAGTGGATGTTTCAATGACAATGATGCTTAGAAGAAATCTAATTCTGGTTCTGCTTAACCTTGCGGTGTGTTTTACTCATGGTAAGCACAGTTTATACGTATTCCTTCACAATGATCAGATGGTGAGTAAGTTGAATACCGCATGAGCAGTAGTTTTGTGAGAGCACGGTAGCAAACTCGGTGCAAGTCTCCGGTTCGAAAATATGAATGATTGAAAGAAGATTAACATGAAACAACATTCACTCACTCACTCTGGAGTTTTCCATTCCATTCCATTAGAAGCCCTTGTAGATACCACATGTGGCTGTTATTGCTCAGTTCTCGATAAAATATTGGTATTAATAATATTCATAATTAGCTGATAATTTACTTTTTGTTAATAAAAAACATGATAAATGAAATGCCAAAGTATTTAAGGAAAATTTGCACACCCTTACTAATCTACTATCATACGCTTTGGATATTGACTTTTCTCTCACAAGGGAAACTATTATCATTCAATGTCTATTTTAAAAATAATGGCTATGTTTTTCACTTTGCAATATGGCTCAAATATTTGCCGCTGCGATGCAAAATTTGAACTCACCAAATCAATTTGAATATTGCCGACTGTGACATTAAACTACCCGCACGTGTTTTGTATTTCACCTGTATGTCTTTGTAATGAATGTTGTGAAACTTGTTTTCGAGGGAATCCTTGTGCTGAGAAGGTACTGCGTTTGAAGTGATCGTACGTCTGTATTGTAAATATGATGTTAGCATCACTTTATAAATTTTGACACATGAATCTCATTTACGTATATGTTCTATATATAGTTCGTCTCTTAGGCGTTGATACAGCGACGTTCATGCACGCGTGTGTGTGGCTGATTGTAACAAGAATGGTAACAACAAGTACCATCTTTTTAACGTCTTGGTATGACGCGGCCTGGTATTAAACCCTGGACCTTCGTCTCTCCTGGCAGACGCTCTACCACTAGACCACAGAGGTGGTCAGTTGGCGAATGAGGTAGATGGAACAGTAAAACATACCACTGTAATACCAACAGAAACCTCTATCACAGCTCGTTGCTTTAAACGCCGAGGGTGGACAACAATATATGTCCTAATCCACGTTCAAATACATACAAAATGCTTCATCTACCCCACACCATTGAGGCTAAAGTTAACAATTTCATATGTGTTCTCACAAGTTGTTATATTTTACAAGCGTATTGCTTGCACATTATTGCTATTTTACATTCAACCACTGTATTAAGGATGACTACAGGTATTTTGTCATTTCAAAGTTCATGGTATCTATTACAATGTGTTTTTGTGTTGACATTCACTGTTTTCATAAACTGATGCTATTATTGTCCACGAAAGGGTAACTAGCTGTTCGTTGTGGTAACCTTACTCTTTCACTCTCCTTTGTCGACAGGTATTTAATAACTAACTTGCTCTCATCGCAGTATGGCTGTAATATTGCCGATTCGATGTCAAATTTTACTCACTCGCACGTTTTGATAAGTAGTTGTTTTATGTGTGAGGTCTGTTTGTTTCCTTCTTTCTTTCGTTAACGCCACACACCAATAGATAAATCTACCAGACAGTCGTGTGACCGTTATTGCGTACAACGATCCATGCTATCGGGAAACGATGACACGCTATCAACCAAGTCACCGTGCCTGACAACCTTTTCTATCCCGGAACCCCGTGGTATATGAGAATCCTGTGGTCTATGTGATGTATATATTGTGAGATTAACAGAAGCCCCGACAACAGCAGTAACGGTACTGATAGTAGTGATAACAGAACAACTCTCTTCCACGTTACAGCACTGACGGACACAGACTGCCCTGGGGGAGTGGCTCTTCTTGGAACAGAATACACAATAGAAGGTGACAGAAGCAACTACACAGCCTTTATATGGGCACGACCATCTGATAACCGATATGTCGTCACCTGCAACCCCAGCTGTAGCCCTGTGGCTGGATACAGGGCAACTATAAACGACACACACTCTACACTCACTATACACAGTGTTGGGGTGGCAGATGCTGGCACTTGGAAGATCGTTGATGCGAATGTAGTGGGTGCCATCGGCGTCGATGTGTGTCCGCTGATAGTAGCTGGTGAGTATAAAGTCATGGAAGTCGAGAAAATATTTGTGAATTAATGGATATCATGAGCCCTAATCACTGAGATGAGTCAAGCAATATAAAAGATAATGCAAAAGGACAAATGTGGCCATGTTATAATCTCTAAAGTATTAATTCTGACTACAATGACCTGTTAATTCAGGTCTTGATGGGACTGGTGTCTTTATTACCCAAGATGAAGTTATTAATAACCACGGAACCGTGTGTACCTTAAGACTTAGGAAACATACAGGCTTACCCTTGTTGCTTAAGGTCATCAATTACTTGCCATCATAAATATAGGGAAGGAATGACTGGAATGTAGCTATCATTGATGTGCATATTTACATTACCGTGGGCGATGCATCTGAACGCATCATCAAATCACAAGTAAATGTCACATCATGCATGAAGAGTGTGTGATGCACGTGCACACAGAAGCCAAAGCGTGTGCGCTGAAAGGGGAACTCACAATCACTAATGCAATTGAGCTACCAGGCTCTTAAAATATTCAAAGTATATATTATTATTACCGAAAATATTTGGGAAGTCAAAAAGTGTATTTGTTTGCCTGAAGGACAAGTACCATCAAACGGCCTTCAATGCGACACCACGAAAATCGTCTTTTCACATTAATAACACTACGCAACAGATTCAAATCTGCTCTTGTTATAAATAGATAATTCCGTACAATGGCAGGAAGGCGAATTTCAGCATCTTCCGTCAACATTCCCGGCTCTCTTTAGTAGTGTCATGATGTGGGGCGGTATCACACATGACAGGCAAACTGATTTGGTTACAAAATTGTTAATGGACATTTGACTGGCCAACGGAATTTTGCGTCCTGTCGCTGCTACATTCGTAAGAATTATCGGTAGAAATATTGAATTGCCACACCACTTTGTGCCCAGGTCGTCTCCGATTGACCCCAAGAGACAGCATACGGATATTGGGCTGACATGTCCCCCAAAGAGCATATTCAGGATGTTATTTGGCAGAGAGACGCAACACCTGCGTTTGTAGAAAATCTGCGGCGTGCAATACCAAGGACAGCCATATCCAAGTTAATCAACAACATTGCGCAACATGGTGAAGACACGAGACACTGATCTACACGCCCGAAATTATTTTTACACACGTTTATCGTCATTACACCTTGACTATTATTTCAGAAATATTGTTTTTCGGAAGTATGGATATTAGTGTGTTTTCGTTTCTCATATGTCTTACATGAATGTTTGGAATACTAATTTTATTACACCAGCCTTTATTGATCAATGGATGATGTTATAACGACCCACTCCCTTTCACAAACATGTCAGTTTTGTGTTGTTAAATCACTTTCGTCACATAATTCTGCCACCAGGGGTCCCACAGTGTGGCATCAGCAGTGACGAGGACACTGACTCCCTGGAACCTGGAGCACAGCTGACTTTAACAGTGGACATCACACGCGACTACTGTTCTCGGGAGGCGGGCTTTGATCTGACTACTGGTGCTGTGACTGAAGCGTTGACCACGAAACACAACGTCAGTGGTGTATCAAACTCAACCCTTAACACAACCTTCAACGTAGATTTCACCCGATTAGGCGATGTGTCGATAAACTTCATGTGTGACAGAAGTTGGACTCTTACTTGTAATGGTGTTCAGAACCTTCTAAAAAGTGGGTAGAATAGTCTTTTTTTCTGTACAACAGGAAAGATCTGAGTTAGCGAGTTTGGTTTAACGCCTCTTTTAAAAATCTGTCAGTTATATCGTTTCGTAACAGCTTGGTATGGAAGGAAGTCGTGAAGTGATTTTTACTGTACAACAAGAAACATTTCTAAATTGGTTTTAGGTCTTTTTTAACAATATATCAGTCATATCACTGTTAACAGATTGATGTGGGGGGAAATCCTGAAGTGAGACATGTCTTGGCCGTTAACCACTTTGGTGCAACCAGCGTGCACGGGTACGGTACAGACGAACAACTGATCATAAGGCTGATCACTGAGGCGAATAAGGGATTCAAGCCAATGATCATGGAATCCTGTCAAAGCTAGGGGACGCAATCGGGGTCTGCACAGTACGCACGACCAGGCTATCAACACAATGTAATTTTTAAATGTGATCTACTGAGTATAATTATCTTTCTTATTCCCAGGTTCCATCTAACAGTCATTTTTACCGTACAACACGAGTTATGTCCGAGTCAGCGGTTTTGCCTTTACACCTTTTTTAAGTGACACAGGTTTTACCCGCTTACCAATTAGGTGAAACCTGCGAGCACGGGGGTGGTACCGACAAACCACTGATCAAAAGAGACTTGTCTGGGATTCAAACCAATAATCATCGAATCCAACCAAAGCTAGGGGAAGAAATCTTGTTCTACAAGTTACACATGACCTGGCTGTCAGCACAACATATATCATATCTAATAACGAACTACTAAGGATAATTATGTTTCATATTTATATATTGATTACATTAAATCTCATTTCATGTTATTTGTACGAATTATATGTATGTGCATTGTCAAAGTATTTTGTTCTTTCTATTTTATGCATGATCCTCAGGAAGCAGATATGTAATTTTATCTGTCTATTTATTGCAACCAGCACTGCCACAGTGCAACATCAGCAACGACAGGGACACCAACGTCCTGGAACCTGGCACTAATCTCACTCTGACAGTAGACATCCACAACTACTACTGTTCTCGACAAGCTGGATTTTATCTGACGACTGGACTCATTACCAACACACTCCTAGAGAAACAGACAATGGGCAATATCACTGACGCTGTCCTAGCCCAGCCCTTGAATGTCACAGCCGATCACTTTGGAGACGTCGATGTCACATTTCTGTGTGACAACATCACCAGGCCACTTCTCTGTGGCGGAGTTGACAAGTTGAGGGGTAAGTTTTTGTTTTTTTATGCATGTATGTTATTGTATACTGAACCGCAAAAGAAACCTCACCATGGACAGATATATGAGAAACCTTATTTGTCCAAACACTGTAAACATACTTTGAGACATATTAAAAAGATAAAACTTGGCAAAACTGATCATCAAGGTTGAAATTAAAGTGTTAAATGTTCTTAAAGTGAAACACAACACTAGTCTCTGAGCATATGTTTGTGTGTCCGCCATGTTCGTTGATGACTGCCGTGCAACGTCGATACATGGAATGAATGTGGCGGTTGATGAAGGCCCTAGGCACTTGAGCCCAAACTCTGAAGAACGCCTGACGCAGTTCAGCTGCAATCATTCAGCCGTCTTTGAATCTCGTCCCACAAGTACTCAATGGGATTTAAATCGGGACTAAGGGCAGGCAAGTAAATGGTTCTTATGCCATTCTGCTCTCTTGCTGATCTCGCAGTGTGGGCATGGGCGTTATCATGCTGAAACTCGAGTTGTGGCGATGTGCCAAATGAAATATGGCGTGTAGTCTCAAGACTTGTTCAATGTACCGAGCTGCTGTGACACCATTGCCTCTCCCTGGACCGATGTTGTTGAGGACCACAGGACCGACCCTCTGTGCAAGACCAATATCACCCCACACCATGATGCTCGGACCACACCACCAGTCTTTCTCAACAACACAAACATCCGAATAACGTTCCCCACTGTTGAGATGCAGTAACGGTTGTCATATGAGAAGAGACTCTTCTCCACTTCTAGTGGCACCAATGCTGGTGCTATGTTGCCCACTGAAGACGGTCCCGGCGATGGCGTGATGTCAGAATGGGTCCTCGGTGTGGCCTTTGACAGTGGAGCTGTTTGCTCGTCAATCGTCGACGTACGATGTCCGCACTAATGTGTCGCTGGTGTGTCCCCACAGTACGTCGAGCAGTTTCCGCAGCAGTAACAAAGCAATCTTGAAGATGCTGGCGAACAATCTGACGATCCTGACGTCGGATGGTGACCCTTGGTCTTCCACTACGTGGTCGTTCATCTGTAGTGTTGGTGGTCTGGTACCGTTGCGGGAGCCTGTATATGGTCCTTACGTTGACTTGCTATGCATTGGGTACTTGACGGGCGGTTTGTCCAGCTTGGAATCGCCCAAAGGCTTCTTGTCGCTGATTTCTTGTTCATTTGGCAGGTGTTAGCAATTCAATAAGGAATGAATGTTATCCGATCTGGGTGGATTCTTATAGGATAAGAAATGGGAGAAAACTCATTTGCGCGGAACTCACGTGCATCGGGTTACCATAGCCGTTGCCTTTATGCGTTTGGGCGATCGGTTTTATTGTCATTTGCCTTCTTTTTTTATCATCAAATTTCATTTCATACTCTAGGGTATACCATGCATGGCACGTGAGCTTTCGTCATGCGTGACTGATTACGTCATCTCGAGAAAACATAATTCCTCCCGCAATTATGTCCTATTTACTGTTACAAACATTGGAACCAAACAATGATGAAATATATTAGGTGAGGTGAGGTGAAATTGGGTTTAACGTCGCGTCCAAGATTATTGCACTTATATAGCGACGTGCATGCACGTGTATATGTGTGTGTGGCTGCTTGTACTAGTCCGGACTGATGCCGATTTATAGTGCTAGCTCACTGAGATACCATGCCGCAGTTTAACATGAATACCCCACTCAGACACAGTAAACTGACTCCGAGCCGACCAGTCCTTGTTTTAGCCCCTTAATGCCGAGCGCCAGACAGGGTAACAACAAGTACAATCTTTTAACGTCTTTTTGTATGACGCGGCCCGGGATCGAACCCTGGACCTTCCGCTCTCCGGGCGGACGCTCTACCACAAGACCACGGAGGCGGTCTGAAATATATTAGGATGTGCTTAACTCTTTTCGTTGTGTATAAATTTCTTAAACGTTTTGTTTTACTTACAAGTTGCCAAATCTCTGCACCGGAATGCTGGAACTCTAGAACGCTGCCATATCACGCTGTGTGAACATTTTTGTAACGTTTATGTCAGTCAGATACATGAAATATGAAACATATACCTCAAAGTGATATACACGTTAACATCTGACGTGTTGATTCCACACAAGTGGAACAAATGACTGATCACCATGCAGAAAACACATTCCCTACACAGTTTATCGATGTTTCATATGGCGTTTCTAGACAAGTGGCAATGGGTTCATCGTGGCTTCCTATATCTCATCCATTTAACCCTAGGTGGACCCAAAATATTTTGTTGGTTTAGACCCAACGTTGCCTCGACGCGAGGTCACTAAGCACGACCATCCAATCTTCATTTTCTAGTTACTTGATGAACAACATTTTTCCCCAACGTTGAGGTTACTAACACCTTCAAATGCGTTATCCATTTCGGGAAGATATGCTAGCCGTGAATAACATGTACCAACCTTAAATAACGCAGTGGTTAACTACACATTAGGGATATGTTTGTTGTTACTCTGTCTGGCGTGATATGCTTGGTGTGACCTTCTGTGACCCCCTGTCAGCCTTATGTGTCGGGCAAGATTTACCTGGCACGAGGTGTGACAACAACCTTGACCTTATCGTATTGCCTGGCACGAGGTGTGACAACAACCTTGACCTTATCGTATTGCCTGGCACGAGGTGTGACAACAAACTTGGCCTTATCGTATTGCCTGGCACGAGGTGTGACAACAAACTTGGCCTTATCGTATTGCCTGGCACGAGGTGTGACAACAAACTTGGCCTTATCGTATTGCCTGGCACGAGGTGTGACAACAACCTTGACCTTATCGTATTACCTGGCATGGTTACGCGTTTTGAATTAACTTCACAGACCGTTGTGTGTGTGTGTGTTGTAGTCGTCTTGTCTAATGCCTATTTTATAGTGCTAGCCCACTGAGATACCATGTCGCAGTTCAACATGCACAGCCCACTCAGACACAGTATACTTAAGCGTGCAAGAGTAAAAACACGTGCAGCATGGACTAGCGACAGTCCTGACATGCTGTACTGAACAACTTCTATTCACCTGCTCCAGCTCAGTTGGAAGACAGTGGGTTACAAAACGTAACACGATATGTGAGGTTGCAAGTTCGATTCACGTCATGAATTTTAACCAATCATCAAACACAATTGTGTTACATGAGGCAAGTTTTTAAAACGTTAATTGTAAAACTGAAGTCTTGCAGGGCAGGTCCCGGGCACCCCCGGGCCACCCAGGGAATTGTTGATATTGCCTCCCTTAGGAGTTTACCAACATTTAAAAGAACCTTCTGTTATTGTGGTGTGACATCGTCAAAAGTTCATAATTTCAATTCAAAGCATCATCGTGAATACACAAAACGATACGGCCGCTATGCCGTCGACGTCACTGCTTCCCAGGCTTGTATACACTGGACATGCACGTGCCTCCATCACCCCTGAATACATACAGTTAATGAGCCTTAAGAATAGCAAAAAAGCAATATACATAAAGTTCTTACACTTGATCTTGCTACGGCTATGAGCTATATTGTTAACTCACTCATGATTGGAGGCGGTGCGGTAGACTGATAGTTGAAGGATTCGCTCGCCACGCCGAAGACCCGGGTTCGATTTCCCACATGGGTACAATGTGTGAAACCCATTTCTGGTGTCCCCCGCCGTGATATTGCTGGAATATTGCTCAAAGCAGCGTAAAAAAATCACTCACTCATGATTCACAATTTTTTGTTTAAGATGTAACGACCACCAGTGTCGACACCTCCACGGTACCAACCGAGAAACCGTCCACCTCCAAGAGACCGACGCCCACGCCCAGCAGACCCACTGCCACTGAAGACACAGACACTCCAACTGATGCTACTCTAGGCCTTGCTATCGGACTGTCTCTGCTTGCCGTCTTACTTATACTCGCTGTCGTCCTCATTGTCCGCTATCGTCATGTAATCGGATCATACATCGTCACAACACGTGATAGTGACTATCAACTAACTGATAAAGAAAAGTGATTCGCGAATTATTTTTAGTACAGACATGTCCGTTTGCTGGCTGTGCGAAGTGCTTTCAAGGTAAAGTTCAAAATAGTTCAGCATCATCAGTGGATGAATGAGTCAATATGATTTTAAGCAGCTTTTACCAATAGTCCAGCCACATCACGGCGGTGAAAACAGAAGTAGGATTACCACAAAAATACGAATCAGGCTTTATTATTTTACCAGGACAGTGTGTTTTCTTTTAAGCAACTTTCATAAACTTCACCCCATTTACGAAGACGCATATGTGAAAAATGTGCCAGTCATGTGTGTTTTAAATTGCCTGAAACACAAATATTGTTATTGCAGACATTTATGGCACTAAAGGAGTTCATGTCAATAACATGTTTAGGTAACTCACTGTATTTTCATAATGTATATTTTCTGATGTAAAGCCACTTCGAACATGTTACATATATATTCTGTGTATACTCAGAAACAGATATGCAATTAAACTTGTTGTGTGTTCATTGTAGTTACTGCAATCTGGTTGACTTGATGGGTCAATTTCTTCAGCATTCAGTTCCAATTGAATGGAAAATGATTATCCACGTATATCGATATGGACTACTTTCATCGGACTGGGGGGAGTGAGTGAATATGGTTTTACGCCGTGTTTAGCAATATTCCAGCAATATCATAGCGGGGGACACCAGAAATCGGCTTCACTCATCGTATCCATGTCGACATGTCAACACCTACCAATGTTAATCCTCTTCTGTTAATCCTCCACCTACTATATATATATATATATATTCTGTACCATGTCCCTCATTCAGACTTGCTTGACAACGGTATAAGGATCTATACTGAAACGTCGCTTTTCACAGTATTAAAGAGGTTGTTATCCATAAAATTGTGTCTATCTTGTCATCCGTCAACTTCTAAGTAATCCCTATCAAACAATTTAGCTGTATTGTGACAGCCACAACAACACACATACATTATTGACACCACGAACCCAATGGAAATGAGTACTCCTGTCCAGTCCTGTCATGGTCCGGCACCGGGTGCGGTGTAATTTAGCGTCTCATGTTGTCAGGTGTGGTGTCACCAGAAAGTTACCACCGGCATCCTCTCAATTTCCCACTGGTGATCACAATGTTAAGTATGACAGTGTGTTGTATCCTGAGAGTTATTCCTACTCCCTGTATGACCTGACATTGTGTTGTGTCCTGAGAGCTACTCCTACTCCCTGTATGACCTGACAGTGTGTTGTGTCCTGAGAGCTACTCCTACTCCCTGTATGACCTGACAGTGTGTTGTGTCCTGAGAGCTACTCATACTCCCTGTATGACCTGACAGTGTGTTGTGTCCTGAGAGCTACTCCTACTCCCTGTATGACCTGACAGTGTGTTGTGTCCTGAGAGCTACACCTACTCCCTGTATGACCTGACAGTGTGATGTGTCCTGAGAGCTACTCCTACTCCCTGTATGACCTGACAGTGTGTTGTGTCCTGCGAGCAACTCCTACTCCCTGTATGACCTGACATTGTGTTGTGTCCTGAGAGTTACTCCTACTCCCTGTATGACCTGACAGTGTGTTGTGTCCTGAGAGCTACTCCTACTCCCTGTATGACCTGACAGTGTGTTGTGTCCTGCGAGCAACTCCTACTCCCTGTATGACATGACATTGTGTTGTGTCCTGAGAGTTACTCCTACTCCCTGTATGACCTGACATTGTGTTGTGTCCTGAGAGTTACTCCTACTCCCTGTATGACCTGACATTGTGTTGTGTCCTGAGAGTTACACCTACTCCCTGTATGACCTGACAGTGTGATGTGTCCTGAGAGCTACTCCTACTCCCTGTATGAGCTGACAGTGTGTTGTGTCCTGCGAGCAACTCCTACTCCCTGTATGACCTGACATTGTGTTGTGTCCTGAGAGCTACTCCTACTCCCTGTATGACCTGACAGTGTGTTGTGTCCTGAGAGCTACTCCTACTCCCTGTATGACCTGACATTGTGTTGTGTCCTGAGAGCTACTCCTACTCCCTGTATGAGCTGAAAGTGTGTTGTGTCCTGAGAGCTACTCCTACTCCCTGTATGACCTGACAGTGTGTTCTGTCTTGAGAGTTACTCCTACTCCCTGTATGAGCTGAAAGTGTGTTGTGTCCTGAGGGCTACTCCTAATCCCTGTATGGCCTGACAGTGTGTTGTGCCCTGAGAGCTACTCCTACTCCCTGTATGACCTCACAGTGTGTTGTGTCTTGAGAGTTACTCCTACTCCCTGTATGACCTGACATTGTGTTGTGTCCTGAGAGTTACTCCTACTCCCTGTATGACCTGACAGTGTGTTGTGTCCTGAGAGTTACTCCTACACCCTGTATGGCCTGACAGTGTGTTGTGTCCTGAGAGCTACTCCTACTCCCTCTATGACCTGACATTGTGTTGTGTCCTGAGAGCTACTCCTACACCCTGTATGAGCTGAACGTGTGTTGTGTCCTGAGAGCTACTCCTACTCCCTGTATGACCTGACATTGTGTTGTGTCCTGAGAGCTACTGCTACACCCTGTATGAGCTGAAAGTGTGTTGTGTCCTGAGAGCTACTCCTACTCCCTGTATGACCTGACATTGTGTTGTGTCCTGAGAGCTACTCCTACTCCCTGTATGACCTGACATTGTGTTGTGTCCTGAGAGCTACTCCTACACCCTGTATGAGCTGAAAGTGTGTTGTGTCCTGAGAGCTAATCCTACTCCCTGTATGACCTGACAGTGTGTTGTGTCTTGAGAGTTACTCCTACTCCCTGTATGAGCTGACAGTGTGTTGTGTCCTGACGGCTACTCCTAATCCCTGTATGGCCTGACAGTGTGTTGTGCCCTGAGAGCTACTCCTACACCCTGTATGAGCTGAAAGTGTGTTGTGTCCTGAGAGCTACTCCTACTCCCTCTATGACCTGACATTGTGTTGTGTCCTGAGAGCTACTCCTACTCCCTGTATGACCTGACAGTGTGTTGTGTCCTGAGAGCTACTCCTACTCCCTGTATGACCTGACATTGTGTTGTGTCCTGAGAGCTACTCCTACACCCTGTATGAGCTGAAAGTGTGTTGTGTCCTGAGAGCTACTCCTACTCCCTGTATGACCTGACATTGTGTTGTGTCCTGAGAGCTACTCCTACTCCCTGTATGACCTGACATTGTGTTGTGTCCTGAGAGCTACTCCTACTCCCTGTATGAGCGGACAGTGTGTTGTGTCCTGAGGGCTACTCCTAATCCCTGTATGGCCTGACAGTGTGTTGTGCCCTGAGAGCTAACTCTACTCCCTGTATGAGCTGACAGTGTGATGTGTCCTGAGAGCTACTCCTATTCCCTCTATGACCTGACAGTGTGTTGTGCCCTGAGAGCTACCTCTACTTCCTGTATGACCTGACAGTGTGTTGTGTCCTGAGAGCTACTCCTACTCCCTGTATGACCTGACAGTGTGTTGTGTCCTGAGAGCTACTCCTACTCCCTGTATGACCTGACAGTGTGTTGTGTCCTGAGAGTTACTCCTACTCCCTGTATGACCTGACATTGTGTTGTGTCCTGAGAGCTACTCCTACTCCCTGTATGACCTGACAGTGTGTTGTGTCCTGAAAGTTACTCCTACTCCCTGTATGACCTGACAGTGTGTTGTGTCCTGAGAGCTACTCCTACTCCCTGTATGACCTGCCATTGTGTTGTGTCCTGAGAGCTACTCCTACTCCCTGTATGGCCTGACAGTGTGTTGTGTCCTGAGAGCTACACCTACTCCCTGTATGACCTGACAGTGTGATGTGTCCTGAGAGCTACTCCTACTCCCTGTATGACCTGACAGTGTGTTGTGTCCTGCGAGCAACTCCTACTCCCTGTATGACCTGACATTGTGTTGTGTCCTGAGAGTTACTCCTACTCCCTGTATGACCTGACATTGTGTTGTGTCCTGAGAGTTACTCCTACTCCCTGTATGACCTGACATTGTGTTGTGTCCTGAGAGTTACTCCTACTCCCTGTATGACCTGACAGTGTGTTGTGTCCTGAGAGCTACACCTACTCCCTGTATGACCTGACAGTGTGATTTGTCCTGAGAGCTACTCCTACTCCCTGTATGACCTGACAGTGTGTTGTGTCCTGCGAGCAACTCCTACTCCCGGTATGACCTGACATTGTGTTGTGTCCTGAGAGTTACTCCTACTCCCTGTATGACCTGACATTGTGTTGTGTCCTGAGAGTTACTGCTACTCCCTGTATGACCTGACATTGTGTTGTGTCCTGAGAGTTACTCCTACTCCCTGTATGACCTGACAGTGTGTTGTGTCCTGCGAGCAACTCCTACTCCCTGTATGACCTGACATTGTGTTGTGTCCTGAGAGTTACTCCTACTCCCTGTATGACCTGACATTGTGTTGTGTCCTGAGAGTTACTCCTACTCCCTGTATGACCTGACATTGTGTTGTGTCTTGAGAGTTACACCTATTCCCTGTATGACCTGTCAGTGTGATGTGTCCTGAGAGCTACTCCTACTCCCTGTATGACCTGACAGTGTGTTGTGTCCTGCGAGCAACTCCTACTCCCTGTATGACCTGACATTGTGTTGTGTCCTGAGAGCTACTCCTACTCCCTGTATGACCTGACAGTGTGTTGTGTCCTGAGAGCTACTCCTACTCCCTGTATGACCTGACATTGTGTTGTGTCCTGAGAGCTACTCCTACACCCTGTATGAGCTGAAAGTGTGTTGTGTCCTGAGAGCTACTCCTACTCCCTGTATGACCTGACAGTGTGTTGTGTCTTGAGAGTTACTCCTACTCCCTGTATGAGCTGAAAGTGTGTTGTGTCCTGAGGGCTACTCCTAATCCCTGTATGGCCTGACAGTGTGTTGTGCCCTGAGAGCTACTCCTACTCCCTGTATGACCTGACAGTGTGTTGTGTCTTGAGAGTTACTCCTACTCCCTGTATGACCTGACATTGTGTTGTGTCCTGAGAGTTACTCCTACTCCCTGTATGACCTGACAGTGTGTTGTGTCCTGAGAGTTACTCCTACACCCTGTATGACCTGACAGTGTGTTGTGTCCTGAGAGCTACTCCTACTCCCTCTATGACCTGACATTGTGTTGTGTCCTGAGAGCTACTCATACACCCTGTATGAGCTGAAAGTGTGTTGTGTCCTGAGAGCTACTCCTACTCCCTGTATGACCTGACATTGTGTTGTGTCCTGAGAGCTACTCCTACACCCTGTATGAGCTGAAAGTGTGTTGTGTCCTGAGAGCTACTCCTACTCCCCGTATGACCTGACATTGTGTTGTGTCCTGAGAGCTACTCCTACTCCCTGTATGACCTGACATTGTGTTGTGTCCTGAGAGCTACTCCTACACCCTGTATGAGCTGAAAGTGTGTTGTGTCCTGAGAGCTACTCCTACTCCCTGTATGACCTGACAGTGTGTTGTGTCTTGAGAGTTACTCCTACTCCCTGTATGAGCGGACAGTGTGTTGTGTCCTGAGGGCTACTCCTAATCCCTGTATGGCCTGACAGTGTGTTGTGCCCTGAGAGCTAACTCTACTCCCTGTATGAGCTGACAGTGTGATGTGTCCTGAGAGCTACTCCTATTCCCTCTATGACCTGACAGTGTGTTGTGCCCTGAGAGCTACCTCTACTTCCTGTATGACCTGACAGTGTGTTGTGTCCTGAGAGCTACTCCTACTCCCTGTATGACCTGACAGTGAGTTGTGTCCTGAGAGCTACTCCTACTCCCTGTATGACCTGACAGTGTGTTGTGTCCTGAGAGTTACTCCTACTCCCTGTATGACCTGACATTGTGTTGTGTCCTGAGAGCTACTCCTACTCCCTGTATGACCTGACAGTGTGTTGTGTCCTGAAAGTTACTCCTACTCCCTGTATGACCTGACAGTGTGTTGTGTCCTGAGAGCTACTCCTACTCCCTGTATGACCTGACATTGTGTTCTGTCCTGAGAGCTACTCCTACTCCCTGTATGGCCTGACAGTGTGTTGTGTCCTGAGAGCTACACCTACTCCCTGTATGACCTGACAGTGTGATGTGTCCTGAGAGCTACTCCTACTCCCTGTATGACCTGACAGTGTGTTGTGTCCTGCGAGCAACTCCTACTCCCTGTATGACCTGACATTGTGTTGTGTCCTGAGAGTTACTCCTACTCCCTGTATGACCTGACATTGTGTTGTGTCCTGAGAGTTACTCCTACTCCCTGTATGACCTGACATTGTGTTGTGTCCTGAGAGTTACTCCTACTCCCTGTATGACCTGACAGTGTGTTGTGTCCTGAGCGCTACACCTACTCCCTGTATGACCTGACAGTGTGATGTGTCCTGAGAGCTACTCCTACTCCCTGTATGACCTGAAAGTGTGTTGTGTCCTGAGGGCTACTCCTAATCCCTGTATGGCCTGACAGTGTGTTGTGCCCTGAGAGCTACTCCTACTCCCTGTATGAGCTGACAGTGTGTTGTGTCTTGAGAGTTACTCCTACTCCCTGTATGACCTGACATTGTGTTGTGTCCTGAGAGTTACTCCTACTCCCTGTATGACCTGACAGTGTGTTGTGTCCTGAGAGCTACACCTACTCCCTGTATGACCTGAAAGTGTGTTGTGTCCTGAGGGCTACTCCTAATCCCTGTATGGCCTGACAGTGTGTTGTGCCCTGAGAGCTACTCCTACTCCCTGTATGAGCTGACAGTGTGTTGTGTCTTGAGAGTTACTCCTACTCCCTGTATGACCTGACATTGTGTTGTGTCCTGAGAGTTACTCCTACTCCCTGTATGACCTGACAGTGTGTTGTGTCCTGAGAGCTACACCTACTCCCTGTATGACCTGAAAGTGTGTTGTGTCCTGAGGGCTACTCCTAATCCCTGTATGGCCTGACAGTGTGTTGTGCCCTGAGAGCTACTCCTACTCCCTGTATGAGCTGACAGTGTGTTGTGTCTTGAGAGTTACTCCTACTCCCTGTATGACCTGACATTGTGTTGTGTCCTGAGAGTTACTCCTACTCCCTGTATGACCTGACAGTGTGTTGTGTCCTGAGAGCTACTCCTACTCCCTGTATGACCTGACAGTGTGTTGTGTCCTGCGAGCAACTCCTACTCCCTGTATGACCTGACATTGTGTTGTGTCCTGAGAGTTACTCCTACTCCCTGTATGACCTGACATTGTGTTGTGTCCTGAGAGCTACTCATACACCCTGTATGAGCTGAAAGTGTGTTGTGTCCTGAGAGCTACTCCTACTCCCTGTATGACCTGACATTGTGTTGTGTCCTGAGAGCTACTCCTACACCCTGTATGAGCTGAAAGTGTGTTGTGTCCTGAGAGCTACTCCTACTCCCTGTATGACCTGACATTGTGTTGTGTCCTGAGAGCTACTCCTACTCCCTGTATGACCTGACATTGTGTTGTGTCCTGAGAGCTACTCCTACTCCCTGTATGAGCGGACAGTGTGTTGTGTCCTGAGGGCTACTCCTAATCCCTGTATGGCCTGACAGTGTGTTGTGCCCTGAGAGCTAACTCTACTCCCTGTATGAGCTGACAGTGTGATGTGTCCTGAGAGCTACTCCTATTCCCTCTATGACCTGACAGTGTGTTGTGCCCTGAGAGCTACCTCTACTTCCTGTATGACCTGACAGTGTGTTGTGTCCTGAGAGCTACTCCTACTCCCTGTATGACCTGACAGTGTGTTGTGTCCTGAGAGCTACTCCTACTCCCTGTATGACCTGACAGTGTGTTGTGTCCTGAGAGTTACTCCTACTCCCTGTATGACCTGACATTGTGTTGTGTCCTGAGAGCTACTCCTACTCCCTGTATGACCTGACAGTGTGTTGTGTCCTGAAAGTTACTCCTACTCCCTGTATGACCTGACAGTGTGTTGTGTCCTGAGAGCTACTCCTACTCCCTGTATGACCTGCCATTGTGTTGTGTCCTGAGAGCTACTCCTACTCCCTGTATGGCCTGACAGTGTGTTGTGTCCTGAGAGCTACACCTACTCCCTGTATGACCTGACAGTGTGATGTGTCCTGAGAGCTACTCCTACTCCCTGTATGACCTGACAGTGTGTTGTGTCCTGCGAGCAACTCCTACTCCCTGTATGACCTGACATTGTGTTGTGTCCTGAGAGTTACTCCTACTCCCTGTATGACCTGACATTGTGTTGTGTCCTGAGAGTTACTCCTACTCCCTGTATGACCTGACATTGTGTTGTGTCCTGAGAGTTACTCCTACTCCCTGTATGACCTGACAGTGTGTTGTGTCCTGAGAGCTACACCTACTCCCTGTATGACCTGACAGTGTGATTTGTCCTGAGAGCTACTCCTACTCCCTGTATGACCTGACAGTGTGTTGTGTCCTGCGAGCAACTCCTACTCCCTGTATGACCTGACATTGTGTTGTGTCCTGAGAGTTACTCCTACTCCCTGTATGACCTGACATTGTGTTGTGTCCTGAGAGTTACTCCTACTCCCTGTATGACCTCACATTGTGTTGTGTCCTGAGAGTTACTCCTACTCCCTGTATGACCTGACAGTGTGTTGTGTCCTGCGAGCAACTCCTACTCCCTGTATGACCTGACATTGTGTTGTGTCCTGAGAGTTACTCCTACTCCCTGTATGACCTGACATTGTGTTGTGTCCTGAGAGTTACTCCTACTCCCTGTATGACCTGACATTGTGTTGTGTCTTGAGAGTTACACCTATTCCCTGTATGACCTGACAGTGTGATGTGTCCTGAGAGCTACTCCTACTCCCTGTATGACCTGACAGTGTGTTGTGTCCTGCGAGCAACTCCTACTCCCTGTATGACCTGACATTGTGTTGTGTCCTGAGAGCTACTCCTACTCCCTGTATGACCTGACAGTGTGTTGTGTCCTGAGAGCTACTCCTACTCCCTGTATGACCTGACATTGTGTTGTGTCCTGAGAGCTACTCCTACACCCTGTATGAGCTGAAAGTGTGTTGTGTCCTGAGAGCTACTCCTACTCCCTGTATGACCTGACAGTGTGTTGTGTCTTGAGAGTTACTCCTACTCCCTGTATGAGCTGAAAGTGTGTTGTGTCCTGAGAGCTACTCCTAATCCCTGTATGGCCTGACAGTGTGTTGTGCCCTGAGAGCTACTCCTACTCCCTGTATGACCTGACAGTGTGTTGTGTCTTGAGAGTTACTACTACTCCCTGTATGACCTGACAGTGTGTTGTGTCCTGAGAGTTACTCCTACACCCTGTATAACCTGACAGTGTGTTGTGTCCTGAGAGCTACTCCTACTCCCTGTATGACCTGACATTGTGTTGTGTCCTGAGAGCTACTCCTACACCCTGTATGAGCTGAAAGTGTGTTATGTCCTGAGAGCTACTCCTACTCCCTGTATGACCTGACATTGTGTTGTGTCCTGAGAGCTACTCCTACTCCCTGTATGAGCTGAAAGTGTGTTGTGTCCTGAGAGCTACTCCTACTCCCTGTATGACCTGACATTGTGTTGTGTCCTGAGAGCTACTCCTACACCCTGTATGAGCTGAAAGTGTGTTGTGTCCTGAGAGCTACTCCTACTCCCTGTATGACCTGACAGTGTGTTGTGTCTTGAGAGTTACTCCTACTCCCTGTATGAGCTGACAGTGTGTTGTGTCCTGAGGGTTACTCCTAATCCCTGTATGGCCTGACAGTGTGTTGTGCCCTGAGAGCTAACTCTACTCCATGTATGAGCTGACAGTGTGATGTGTCCCGAGAGCTACTCCTATTCCCTCTATGACCTGACAGTGTGTTGTGCCCTGAGAGCTACCTCTACTTCCTGTATGACCTGACAGTGTGTTGTGTCCTGAGAGCTACTCCTACTCCCTGTATGACCTGACAGTGTGTTGTGTCCTGATAGCTACTCCTACTCCCTGTATGACCTGACAGTGTGTTGTGTCCTGAGAGTTACTCCTACTCCCTGTATGACCTGACATTGTGTTGTGTCCTGAGAGCTACTCCTACTCCCTGTATGACCTGACAGTGTGTTGTGTCCTGAGAGTTACTCCTACTCCCTGTATGACCTGACAGTGTGTTGTGTCCTGAGAGCTACTCCTACTCCCTGTATGACCTGACATTGTGTTGTGTCCTGAGAGCTACTCCTACACCCTGTATGAGCTGAAAGTGTGTTGTGTCCTGAGAGCTACTCCTACTCCCGGTATGGCCTGACAGTGTGTTGTGTCCTGAGAGTTACTCCTACTCCCTGTATGAGCTGACAGTGTGTTGTGTCCTGAGAGTTACTCCTGCTCCCTGTATGAGCTGACAGTGTGTTGTGTCCTGAGAGCTACTCCTACTCCCTGTATGACCTGATAGTGTGTTGTGTCCTGAGAGTTACTCCTATTCCCTGTATGAGCTGACAGTGTGTTGTGTCCGGAGAGCTACTCCTAATCCCTGTATGACCTGACAGTCTATTGTGTCCTGAGAGCTACTCCTACTCCCTGTATGAGCTGACAGTGTGTTGTGTCCTGAGAGTTACTCCTACTCCCTGTATGACCTGACAGTGTGTTGTGTCCTGATAGCTACTCCTACTCCCTGTATGAGCTGACAGTGTGTTGTGTCCTGAGAGCTACTCCTACTCCCTGTATGAGCTGACAGTGTGTTGTGTCCTGAGAGCTACTCCTACTCCCTGTATGACCTGACAGTGTTTTGTGTCCTGAGAAATATTCCTACTCCCTGTATGAGCTGACAGTGTGTTGTGTCCTGAGGGCTACTCCTAATCCCTGTATGGCCTGACAATGTATTGTGCCCTGAGAGCTAACTCTACTCCCTGTATGAGCTGACAGTGTGATGTGTCCTGAGAGCTACTCCTATTCCCTCTATGACCTGACAGTGTGTTGTGCCCTGAGAGCTACCTCTACTTCCTGTCTGACCTGACAGTGTGTTGTGTCCTGAGAGCTACTCCTACTCCCTGTATGACCTGACAGTGTGTTGTGTCCTGAGAGCTACTCCTACTCCCTGTATGACCTGACAGTGTGTTGTGCCCTGAGAGCTACTCCTACTCCCTGTATGAGCTGACAGTGTGTTGTCTCCTGAGAGCTACTCCTACTCCCTGTATGACCTGACAGTGTGTTGTGCCCTGAGAGCTACTCCTACTCCCTGTATGACCTGACAGTGTGTTCTGTCCTGAGAGCTACTCCTACTCCTTGTATGACCTGACAGTGTGTTGTGCCCTGAGAGCTACTCCTACCCCCTGTATGACCTGACAGTGTGTTGTGTCCTGAGACCTACTCCTACTCCCTGTATGACCTGACAGTGTGTTGTGTCCTGAGAGCTACTCCTACTCCCTGTATGACCTGACAGTGTGTTGTGCCCTGAGAGCTACTCCTACTCCCTGTATGACCTGACAGTGTGTTGTGTCCTGACAGCTACTCCTACTCCCTGTATGAGCTGACAGTGTGTTGTGTCCTGAGAGCTACTCCTACTCCCTGTATAACCTGACATTGTGTTGTGTCCTGAGAGATACTCCTACTCCCTGTATGACCTGATAGTGTGTTGTGTCCTGAGAGATACTCCTACTCCCTGTATGACCTGACAGTGTATTGTGTCCTGAGAGCTACTCCTACTCCCTGTATGACCTGATAGTGTGTTGTGTCCTGAGGGCTACTCCTAATCCCTGTATGACCTGACAGTGTGTTGTGTCCTGAGAGCTACTCCTACTCCCTGTATGACCTGACAGTGTGTTGTGTCCTGAGAGTTACTCCTACTCCCTGTATGACCTGACAGTGTGTTGTGTCCTGAGAGCTACTCCTACTCCCTGTATGAGCTGACAGTGTGTTGTGTCCTGAGAGCTACTCCTACTCCCTGTATGAGCTGACAGTGTGTTGTGTCCTGAGAGCTATTCCTACTCCCTGTATGACCTGACAGTGTGTTGTGTCCTGAGAAATATTCCTACTCCCTGTATGAGCTAACAGTGTGTTGTGTCCTGAGGGCTACTCCTAATCCCTGTATGGCCTGACAATGTGTTGTGCCCTGAGAGCTAACTCTACTCCCTGTATGAGCTGACAGTGTGTTGTGTCCTGAGAGCTACTCCTACACCCTGTATGACTTGACAGTGTGTTGTGTCCTGAGAGCTACCCCTATTCTCTGTATGACCCTGACAGTGTTTTATGTCCTGAGAGATACCCCTACTCCCTGTATGAGCTGACAGTGTGTTGTGTCCTGAGAGCTACTCCTATTCCCTCTATGACCTGACAGTGTGTTGTGTCCTGAGAGCTACTCCTACTCCCTATATGGCCTGACAGTGTATTGAGTCCTGAGAGCTACTCCTACTCCCTGTATGAGCTGACAGTGTGTTGTGTCCTGAGAGCTACTCATACTCCCTGTATGAGCTGACAGTGTGTTGTGTCCTGAGAGCTACTCCTACTCCCTGTATGACCTGACAGTGTGTTGTGTCCAGAGAGCTACACCTACTCCCTGTATGAGCTGACAGTGTGTTGTGTCCTGAGAGCTTCTCCTACTCCCTGTATGACCTGACTGTGCGTTGTGTCCTGAGAGCTACACCTACTCCCTGTGTGACCTGACAGTGTGTTGTGTCCTCAGAGTTACTCCTACTCCCTGTATGACCTGACTGTGTGTTGTGTCCTGAGAGCTACTCCTTCTCCCTGTATGACCTGACAGTGTGTTGTGTGAATCTGAGAGCTACTCCTACTCCCTGTATGACCTGACAGTGTGTTGTGTCCTGAGAGGTACTCCTACTCCCTGTATGACCTGACTGTGCGTTGTGTCCTCAGAGGTACTCCTTCTCTCTGTATGACCTGACAGTGTGTTGTGTCCTCAGAGTTACTCGTACTCCCTGTATGACCTGACTGTGCGTTGTGTCCTGAGAGGTACTCCTTCTCTCTGTATGACCTGACAGTGTGTTGTGTCCTCAGAGTTACTCGTACTCCCTGTATGACCTGACAGTGTGTTGTGTCCTGAGAGCTACTCCTACTCCCTGTATGACCTGACAGTGTGTTGTGTCCTGAGAGCTACTCCTACTCCCTGTATGACCTGACAGTGTGTTGTGTCCTGAGAGCTACTTCTATTCCGTGTATGACCTGACAGTGTGTTGTGTCCTGAGAGTTACTCCTACTTCCTGTATGACCTGACAGTGTGTTGTGTCCTGAGAGCTACTCCTACTCCCTGTATGACCTGACAGTGTGTTGTGTCCTGAGAGTTACTCCTACTTCCTGTATGACCTGACAGTGTGTTGTGTCCTGAGAGTTACTCCTGCTCCCTGTATGACCTGACAGTGTGTTGTGTCCTGAGAGCTACTTCTATTCCCTGTATGACCTGACAGTGTGTTGTGTCCTGAGAGTTACTCCTACTTCCTGTATGACCTGACAGTGTGTTGTGTTCTGACAGCTACTTCTATTCCCTGTATGACCTGACAGTGTGTTGTGTCCTGAGAGTTACTCCTACTTCCTGTATGACCTGACAGTGTGTTGTGTCCTGAGAGCTACTCCTACTCCCTGTATGAGCTGACAGTGTGTTGTGTCCTGAGAGCGACTCATACTCTCTGTATGAGCTGACAGTGTGTTGTGTCCTGAGAGCTACTCCTACTCCCTGTATGACCTGACAGTGTGTTGTGTCCAGAGAGCTACACCTACTCCCTGCATGAGCTGACAGTGTGTTGTGTCCTGAGAGCTTCTCCTACTCCCTGTATGACCTGACTGTGCGTTGTGTCCTGAGAGCTACACCTACTCCCTGTGTGACCTGACAGTGTGTTGTGTCCTCAGAGTTACTCCTACTTCCTGTATGACCTGACAGTGTGTTGTGTCCTGAGAGCTACTCCTTCTCCCTGTATGACCTGACAGTGTGTTGTGTGAACCTGAGAGCTACTCCTACTCCCTGTATGACCTGACAGTGTGTTGTGTCCTGAGAGGTACTCCTACTCCCTGTATGACCTGACTGTGCGTTGTGTCCTGAGAGGTACTCCTTCTCTCTGTATGACCTGACAGTGTGTTGTGTCCTCACAGTTACTCGTACTCCCTGTATGACCTGACAGTGTGTTGTGTCCTGAGAGGTACTCCTTCTCCCTGTATGAGCTGACAGTGTGTTGTGTCCTGAGAGGTACTCCTACTACCTGTATGAGCTGACAGTGTGTTGTGTCCTGAGAGCTACTCCTTCTCCCTGTATGAGCTGACAGTGTGTTTTGTCCTGAGAGGTACTCCTACTCCCTGTATGAGCTGACAGTGTGTTGCGTCCTGAGAGCTACTCCTTCTCCCTGTATGACCTGACAGTGTGTTGTGTCCTGAGAGGTACTCCTACTCCCTGTATGACCTGACTGTGCGTTGTGTCCTGAGAGGTACTCCTTCTCTCTGTATGACCTGACAGTGTGTTGTGTCCTCAGAGTTACTCCCTGTATGACCTGACAGTGTGTTGTGTCCTGAGAGCTACTCCTACTCCCTGTATGACCTGACAGTGTGTTGTGTGCTGAGAGCTACTCCTACTCCCTGTATGACCTGACAGTGTGTTGTGTCCTGAGAGCTACTTCTATTCCGTGTATAACCTGACAGTGTGTTGTGTCCTGAGAGTTACTCCTACTTCCTGTATGACCTGACAGTGTGTTGTGTCCTGAGAGCTACTCCTACTCCCTGTATGACCTGACAGTGTGTTGTGTCCTGAGAGTTACTCCTCCTTCCTGTATGACCTGACAGTGTGTTGTGTCCTGAGAGTTACTCCTGCTCCCTGTATGACCTGACAGTGTGTTGTGTCCTGAGAGCTACTTCTATTCCCTGTATGACCTGACAGTGTGTTGTGTCCTGAGAGCTACTCCTACTCCCTGTATGACCTGACAGTGTGTTGTGTCCTGAGAGTTACTCCTACTTCCTGTATGACCTGACAGTGTGTTGTGTTCTGACAGCTACTTCTATTCCCTGTATGACCTGACAGTGTGTTGTGTCCTGAGAGTTACTCCTACTTCCTGTATGACCTGACAGTGTGTTGTGTCCTGAGAGCTACTCCTACTCCCTGTATGACCTGACAGTGTGTTGTGTCCTGAGAGCTACTTCTATTTCCTGTATGACCTGACAGTGTGTTGTGTCCTGAGAGCTACCTCTACTCCCTGTATGACCTGACATTGTGTTGTGTCCTGAGAGCTACTCCTACACCCTGTATGACCTGACAGTGTGTTGTGTCCTGAGAGCTACTCCTACTCCCTGTATGACCTGACAGTGTGTGGTGTCCTGAGAGCTACTCCTACTCCCTGTATGACCTGAAAGTGTGTTGTGTCCTGAGAGCTACACCCTACTCCCTGTATGACCGGACAGTGTGTTGTGTCCTGAGAGTTAATCCTACTCCCTGTATGACCTGACTGTGTGTTGTGTCCTGAGAGCTACTCCTACTCTCTGTATGACCTGACAGTGCGTTGTGTCCTGAGAGCTACACCTACTCCCTGTATGACCTGACAGTGTGTTGTGTCCTCAGAGTTACTCCTACTCCCTGTATGACCTGACAGTGTGTTGTGTCCTGAGAGCTACTCCTTCTCTCTGTATGACCTGACAGTGTGTTCTGTCCTCAGACTTACTCCTACTCCCTGTATGACCTGACTGTGCGTTTTTTCCTGAGAGCTACACCTACTCCCTGTATGACCTGACAGTGTGTTGTGTCCTCAGAGTTACTCCTACTCCATGTATGACCTGACAGTGTGTTGTGTCCTGAGAGTTACTCCTACTCCCTGTATGACCTGACAGTGTGTTGTGTCCTGAGAGTTACTCCTTTTCTCTGCATGACCTGACAGTGTGTTGTGTCCTGAGAGCTACTCCTACTCCCTGTATGAGCTGACAGTGTGTTGTGTCCTTAGAGCTACATCTACTCCCTGTATGAGCTGACAGTGTGTTGTGTCCTGAGAGCTACTCCTACTCCCTGTATGAGCTGACAGTGTGTTGTGTCCTGAGAGCTACCTCTACTCCCTGTATGACCTGACATTGTGTTGTGTCCTGAGAGCTACTCCTACACCCTGTATGACCTGACAGTGTGTTGTGTCCTGAGAGCTACTCCTACTCCCTGTATGACCTGACAGTGTGTGGTGTCCTGAGAGCTACTCCTACTCCCTGTATGACCTGACTGTGTGTTGTGTCCTGAGAGCTACTCCTACTCTCTGTATGAGCTGACTGTGCGTTGTGTCCTGAGAGCTACACCTACTCCCTGTATGACCTGACAGTGTGTTGTGTCCTCAGAGTTACTCCTACTCCCTGTATGACCTGACAGTGTGTTGTGTCCTGAGAGCTACTCCTTCTCTCTGTATGACCTGACATTGTGTTGTGTCCTGAGAGCTACTCCTACACCCTGTATGAGCTGAAAGTGTGTTGTGTCCTGAGAGTTACTCCTACTCCCTGTATGCCATGACAGTGTGTTGTGTCTTGAGAGTTACTCCTACTCCCTGTATGAGCTGACAGTGTGTTGTGTCCTGAGGGCTACTCCTAATCCCTGTATGGCCTGACAGTGTGTTGTGCCCTGAGAGCTAACTCTACTCCCTGTATGAGCTGACAGTGTGATGTGTCCTGAGAGCTATTCCTATTCCCTCTATGACCTGACAGTGTGTTGTGCCCTGAGAGCTACCTCTACTTCCTGTATGACCTGACAGTGTGTTGTGTCCTGAGAGCTACTCCTACTCCCTGTATGACCTGACAGTGTGTTGTGTCCTGAGAGCTACTCCTACTCCCTGTATGACCTGACAGTGTGTTGTGTCCTGAGAGTTACTCCTACTCCCTGTATGACCTGACATTGTGTTGTGTCCTGAGAGCTACTCCTACTCCCTGTATGACCTGACAGTGTGTTGTGTCCTGAGAGTTACTCCTACTCCCTGTATGACCTGACAGTGTGTTGTGTCCTGAGAGCTACTCCTACTCCCTGTATGACCTGACATTGTGTTGTGTCCTGAGAGCTACTCCTACTCCCTGTATGACCTGACAGTGTGTTGTGTCCTGAGAGTTACTCCTGCTCCCTGTATGAGCTGACAGTGTGTTGTGTCCTGAGAGCTACTCCTACTCCCTGTATGACCTGACAGTGTGTTGTGTCCTGCGAGTTACTCCTACTCCCTGTATGACCTGACATTGTGTTGTGTCCTGAGAGCTACTCCTACTCCCTGTATGACCTGACAGTGTGTTGTGTCCTGAGAGCGACTCCTACTCCCTGTATGACCTGACAGTGTGTTGTGTCCTCAGAGTTACTCCTACTCCCTGTATGACCTGATAGTGTGTTGTGTCCTGAGAGCTACTCCTACTCCCTGTATGAGCTGACAGTGTGTTGAATCCTGAGAGTTACTCCTACTCCCTGTATGACCTGACAGTGTGTTGTGTCCTGAGAGTTACTCCTATTCCCTGTATGAGCTGACAGTGTGTTGTGTCCGGAGAGCTACTCCTACTCCCTGTATGACCTGACAGTGTGTTGTGTCCTGAGAGCTACTCCTACTCCCTGTATGACCTGACAGTGTGTTGTGTCCCTAGAGCTACTCCTACTCCCTGTATGACCTGACATTGTGTTGTGTCCTGAGAGCTACTCCTACTCCCTGTATGAGCTGACAGTGTGTTGTGTCCTCAGAGCTACTCCTACTCCCTGTATAACCTGACATTGTGTTGTGTCCTGAGAGCTACTCCTACTCCCTGTATGACCTGGTATTGTGTTGTGTCCTGAGAGATACTCCTACTCCCTGTATGACCTGACAGTGTATTGTGTCCTGAGAGCTACTCCTACTCCCTGTATGACCTGAGAGTGTGTTGTGTCCTGAGGGCTACTCCTAATCCCTGTATGACCTGACAGTGTGTTGTGTCCTGGGAGCTACTACTACTCCCTGTATGACCTGACAGTGTGTTGTGTCCTGAGAGTTACTCCTACTCCCTGTATGACCTGACAGTGTGTTGTGTCCTGAGAGCTACTCCTACTCCCTGTATGAGCTGACAGTGTGTGGTGTCCTGAGAGCTACTCCTACTCCCTGTATGAGCTGACAGTGTGTTGTGTCCTGAGAGCTACTCCTACTCCCTGTATCACCTGAGAGTGTGTTGTGTCCTGAGAAATATTCCTACTCCCTGTATGAGCTGACAGTGTGTTGTGTCCTGAGGGCTACTCCTAATCCCTGTATTGCCTGACAGTGTGTTGTGCCCTGAGAGCTACCTCTACTTCCTGTCTGACCTGACAGTGTGTTGTGTCCTGAGAGCTACTCCTACTCCCTGTATGACCTGACAGTGTGTTGTGTCCTGAGAGTTACTCCTACTCCCTGTATGACCTGACAGTGTGTTGTGTCCTGAGAGCTACTCCTACTCCCTGTATGACCTGACATTGTGTTGTGTCCTGAGAGCTACTCCTACTCCCTGTATGACCTGACAGTGTGTTGTGTCCTGAGAGTTACTCCTGCTCCCTGTATGAGCTGACAGTGTGTTGTGTCCTGAGAGCTAGTCCTACTCCCTGTATGACCTGACAGTGTGTTGTGTCCTGCGAGTTACTCCTACTCCCTGTATAACCTGACATTGTGTTGTGTCCTGAGAGCTACTCCTACTCCCTGTATGACCTGACAGTGTGTTGTGTCCTGAGAGCGACTCCTACTCCCTGTATGACCTGACAGTGTGTTGTGTCCTCAGAGTTACTCCTACTCCCTGTATGACCTGATAGTGTGTTGTGTCCTGAGAGCTACTCCTACTCCCTGTATGAGCTGACAGTGTGTTGAATCCTGAGAGTTACTCCTACTCCCTGTATGACCTGACAGTGTGTTGTGTCCTGAGAGTTACTCCTATTCCCTGTATGAGCTGACAGTGTGTTGTGTCCGGAGAGCTACTCCTACTCCCTGTATGACCTGACAGTGTGTTGTGTCCTGAGAGCTACTCCTACTCCCTGTATGACCTGACAGTGTGTTGTGTCCTGAGAGCTACTCCTACTCCCTGTATGACCTGACATTGTGTTGTGTCCTGAGAGCTACTCCTACTCCCTGTATGAGCTGACAGTGTGTTGTGTCCTCAGAGCTACTCCTACTCCCTGTATAACCTGACAGTGTGTTGTGTCCTGAGAGCTACTCCTACTCCCTGTATGACCTGGTAGTGTGTTGTGTCCTGAGAGATACTCCTACTCCCTGTATGACCTGACAGTGTATTGTGTCCTGAGAGCTACTCCTACTCCCTGTATGACCTGACAGTGTGTTGTGTCCTGAGGGCTACTCCTAATCCCTGTATGACCTGACAGTGTGTTGTGTCCTGGGAGCTACTACTACTCCCTGTATGACCTGACAGTGTGTTGTGTCCTGAGAGTTACTCCTACTCCCTGTATGACCTGACAGTGTGTTGTGTCCTGAGAGCTACTCCTACTCCCTGTATGAGCTGACAGTGTGTGGTGTCCTGAGAGCTACTCCTACTCCCTGTATGACCTGACAGTGTGTTGTGTCCTGAGAGCTACTCCTACTCCCTGTATGACCTGAGAGTGTGTTGTGTCCTGAGAAATATTCCTACTCCCTGTATGAGCTGACAGTGTGTTGTGTCCTGAGGGCTACTCCTAATCCCTGTATGGCCTGACAGTGTGTTGTGCCCTGAGAGCTACCTCTACTTCCTCTCTGACCTGACAGTGTGTTGTGTCCTGAGAGCTACTCCTACTCCCTGTATGACCTGACAGTGTGTTGTGACCTGAGAGCTACTCCTACTCCCTGTATGACCTGACAGTGTTTTGTGTCCTTAGAGCTACATCTACTCCCTGTATGAGCTGACAGTGTGTTGTGTCCTGAGAGCTACTCCTACTCCCTGTATGAGCTGACAGTGCGTTGTGTCCTGAGAGCTACCTCTACTCCCTGTATGACCTGACAGTGTGTAGTGTCCTGAGAGCTACTCCTACTCCCTGTATGACCTGACAGTGTGTTGTGTCCTGAGAGCTACTCCTACTCCCTGTATGACCTGACAGTGTGCTGTGTCCTGAGAGCTACTCCTACTCCCTGTATGACCTGACAGTGTGATGTGTCCTGCGAGCAACTCCTTCTCCCTGTATGAGCTGACAGTGTGTTGTGTCCTCAGAGCTACTCGTATTCCCTCCTTGACCTGACAGTGTGTTGTGTCCTGAGAGCTACTCCTACTCCCTGTATGAGCTGACAGTGCGTTGTGTACTAGCAGCTACTCCTACTCCTAGTATGACCTGACAGTGTGTTGTGTCCAGAGGGATACTCCTACTCCCTGTATGACCTGACAGTGTGTTGTGTCCTGAGAGCTACTTCTATTCCCTGTATGACCTGACAGTGTGTTGTGTCCTGAGAGTTACTCCTACTTCCTGCATGACCTGACAGTGTGTTGTGTCCTGAGAGTTACTCCTACTTCCTGTATGACCTGACAGTGTGTTGTGTCCTGAGAGCTACTTCTATTCCCTGTATGACCTGACAGTGTGTTGTGTCCTGAGAGTTACTCCTACTTCCTGTATGACCTGACAGTGTGTTGTGTCCTGAGAGCTACTCCTACTCCCTGTATGACCTGACAGTGTGTTGTGTCCTGAGAGTTACTCCTACTTCCTGTATGAGCTGAAAGTGTGTTGTGTCTTGAGAGTAACTCCTACTCCCTGTATGAGCTGAAAGTGTGTTGTGTCCTGAGGGCTACTCCTAATCCCTGTATGGCCTGACAGTGTGTTGTGACCTGAGAGCTACTCCTACTCCCTGTATGACCTGACAGTGTGTTGTGTCTTGAGAGTTACTCCTACTCCCTGTATGACCTGACATTGTGTTGTGTCCTGAGAGTTACTCCTACTCCCTGTATGACCTGACAGTGTGTTGTGTCCTGAGAGCTACTCCTACTCCCTGTATGACCTGACATTGTGTTGTGTCCTGAGAGCTACTCCTACACCCTGTATGAGCTGAAAGTGTGTTGTGTCCTGAGAGCTACTCCTACTCCCTGTATGACCTGACATTGTGTTGTGTCCTGAGAGCTACTCCTACACCCTGTATGAGCTGAAAGTGTGTTGTGTCCTGAGAGCTACTCCTACTCCCTGTATGACCTGACAGTGTGTTGTGTCTTGAGAGTTACTCCTACTCCCTGTATGAGCTGACAGTGTGTTGTGTCCTGAGGGCTACTCCTAATCCCTGTATGGCCTGACAGTGTGTTGTGCCCTGAGAGCTAACTCTACTCCCTGTATGAGCTGACAGTGTGATGTGTCCTGAGAGCTACTCCTATTCCCTCTATGACCTGACAGTGTGTTGTGCCCTGAGAGCTACCTCTACTTCCTGTATGACCTGACAGTGTGTTGTGTCCTGAGAGCTACTCCTACTCCCTGTATGACCTGACAGTGTGTTGTGTCCTGAGAGCTACTCCTACTCCCTGTATGACCTGACAGTGTGTTGTGTCCTGAGAGTTACTCCTACTCCCTGTATGACCTGACATTGTGTTGTGTCCTGAGAGCTACTCCTACTCCCTGTATGACCTGACAGTGTGTTGTGTCCTGAGAGTTACTCCTACTCCCTGTATGACCTGACAGTGTGTTGTGTCCTGAGAGCTACTCCTACTCCCTGTATGACCTGACATTGTGTTGTGTCCTGAGAGCTACTCCTACTCCCTGTATGACCTGACAGTGTGTTGTGTCCTGAGAGTTACTCCTACTCCCTGTATGAGCTGAAAGTGTGTTGTGTCCTGAGAGTTACTCCTACTCCCTGTATGAGCTGACAGTGTGTTGTGTCCTGAGAGTTACTCCTGCTCCCTGTATGAGCTGACAGTGTGTTGTATCCTGAGAGCTATTCCTAGTCCCTGTATGACCTGACAGTGTGTTGTGTCCTGCGAGTTACTCCTACTCCCTGTATGACCTGACAGTGTGTTGTGTCCTGAGAGCTACTCCTACTCCCTGTATGACTTGACAGTGTGTTGTGTCCTGAGAGCGACTCCTACTCCCTGTATGACCTGACAGTGTGTTGTGTCCTCAGAGTTACTCCTACTCCCTGTATGACCTGATAGTGTGGTGTGTCCTGAGAGCTACTCCTACTCCCTGTATGAGCTGACAGTGTTTTGAATCCTGAGAGTTACTCCTACTCCCTGTATGACCTGACAGTGTGTTGTGTCCTGAGAGTTACTCCTATTCCCTGTATGAGCTGACAGTGTGTTGTGTCCGGAGAGCTACTCCTACTCCCTGTATGACCTGACAGTGTGTTGTGTCCTGAGAGCTACTCCTACTCCCTGTATGACCTGACAGTGTGTTGTGTCCTGAGAGCTACTCCTACTCCCTGTATGACCTGACATTGTGTTGTGTCCTGAGAGCTACTCCTACTCCCTGTATGAGCTGACAGTGTGTTGTGTCCTGAGAGCTACTCCTACTCCCTGTATAACCTGACATTGTGTTGTGTCCTGAGAGCTACTCCTACTCCCTGTATGACCTGATAGTGTGTTGTGTCCGGAGAGATACTCCTACTCCCTGTATGACCTGACAGTGTATTGTGTCCTGAGAGCTACTCCTACTCCCTGTATGACCTGACAGTGTGTTGTGTCCTGAGAGTTACTCCTAATCCCTGTATGACCTGACAGTGTGTTGTGTCCTGAGAGCTACTCCTACTCCCTGTATGAGCTGACAGTGTGTTGTGTCCTGAGAGCTACTCCTACTCCCTGTATGACCTGACAGTGTGTTGTGTCCTGAGAGCTACTCCTACTCCATGTATGACCTGAGAGTGTGTTGTGTCCTGAGAAATATTCCTACTCCCTGTATGAGCTGACAGTGTGTTGTGTCCTGAGGGCTACTCCTAATCCCTGTATGGCCTGACAGTGTGTTGTGCCCTGAGAGCTACCTCTACTTCCTGTCTGACCTGACAGTGTGTTGTGTCCTGAGAGCTACTCCTACTCCCTGTATGACCTGACAGTGTGTTGTGTCCTGAGAGTTACTCCTACTCCCTGTATGAGCTGACAGTGTGTTGTGTCCTGAGAGTTACTCCTACTCCCTGTATGAGCTGACAGTGTGTTGTGTCCTGAGAGTTACTCCTGCTCCCTGTATGAGCTGACAGTGTGTTGTATCCTGAGAGCTATTCCTACTCCCTGTATGACCTGACAGTGTGTTGTGTCCTGAGAGTTACTCCTACTCCCCGTATGACCTGACAGTGTGTTGTGTCCTGAGAGCTACTCCTACTCCCTGTATGACTTGACAGTGTGTTGTGTCCTGAGAGCGACTCCTACTCCCTGTATGACCTGACAGTGTGTTGTGTCCTCAGAGTTACTCCTACTCCCTGTATGACCTGATAGTGTGTTGTGTCCTGAGAGCTACTCCTACTCCCTGTATGAGCTGACAGTGTGTTGAATCCTGAGAGTTACTCCTACTCCCTGTATGAGCTGACAGTGTGTTGTGTCCTGAGAGTTACTCCTATTCCCTGCATGAGCTGACAGTGTGTTGTGTCCGGAGAGCTACTCCTACTCCCTGTATGACCTGACAGTGTGTTGTGTCCTGAGAGCTACTCCTACTCCCTGTATGACCTGACAGTGTGTTGTGTCCTGAGAGCTACTCCTACTCCCTGTATGACCTGACATTGTGTTGTGTCCTGAGAGCTACTCCTACTCCCTGTATGAGCTGACAGTGTGTTGTGTCCTGAGAGCTACTCCTACTCCCTGTATAACCTGACATTGTGTTGTGTCCTGAGAGCTACTCCTACTCCCTGTATGACCTGATAGTGTGTTGTGTCCTGAGAGATACTCCTACTCCCTGTATGACCTGACAGTGTATTGTGTCCTGAGAGCTACTCCTACTCCCTGTATGACCTGACAGTGTGTTGTGTCCTGAGAGTTACTCCTAATCCCTGTATGACCTGACAGTGTGTTGTGTCCTGAGAGATACTCCTACTCCCTGTATGACCTGACAGTGTGTTGTGTCCTTAGAGTTACTCCTACTCCCTGTATGACCTGACAGTGTGTTGTGTCCTGAGAGCTACTCCTACTCCCTGTATGAGCTGACAGTGTGTTGTGTCCTGAGAGCTACTCCTACTCCCTGTATGACCTGACAGTGTGTTGTGTCCTGAGAATTACTCCTACTCCCTGTATGACCTGAGAGTGTGTTGTGTCCTGAGAAATATTCCTACTCCCTGTATGAGCTGACAGTGTGTTGTGTCCTGAGGGCTACTCCTAATCCCTGTATGGCCTGACAGTGTGTTGTGCCCTGAGAGCTACCTCTACTTCCTGTCTGACCTGACAGTGTGTTGTGTCCTGAGAGCTACTCCTACTCCCTGTATGACCTGACAGTGTGTTGTGTCCTGAGAGCTACTCCTACTCCCTGTATGACCTGACAGTGTGTTGTCCCCTGAGAGCTACTCCTACTCCCTGTATGAGCTGACAGTGTGTTGTGTCCTGAGAGCTACTCCTACTCCCTGTATGACCTGACAGTGTGTTGTGTCCTGAGAGTTACTCCTACTCCCTGTATGACCTGACAGTGTGTTGTGTCCTGAGAGCTACTCCTACTCCCTGTATGACCTGACATTGTGTTGTGTCCTGAGAGCTACTCCTACTCCCTGTATGACCTGACAGTGTGTTGTGTCCTGAGAGTTACTCCTACTCCCTGTATGAGCTGAAAGTGTGTTGTGTCCTGAGAGTTACTCCTACTCCCTGTATGAGCTGACAGTGTGTTGTGTCCTGAGAGTTACTCCTGCTCCCTGTATGAGCTGACAGTGTGTTGTATCCTGAGAGCTATTCCTACTCCCTGTATGACCTGACAGTGTGTTGTGTCCTGCGAGTTACTCCTTCTCCCTGTATGACCTGACAGTGTGTTGTGTCCTGAGAGCTACTCCTACTCCCTGTATGACTTGACAGTGTGTTGTGTCCTGAGAGCGACTCCTACTCCCTGTATGACCTGACAGTGTGTTGTGTCCTCAGAGTTACTCCTACTCCCTGTATGACCTGATAGTGTGTTGTGTCCTGAGAGCTACTCCTACTCCCTGTATGAGCTGACAGTGTGTTGAATCCTGAGAGTTACTCCTACTCCCTGTATGACCTGACAGTGTGTTGTGTCCTGAGAGTTACTCCTATTCCCTGTATGATCTGACAGTGTGTTGTGTCCGGAGAGCTACTCCTACTCCCTGTATGACCTGACAGTGTGTTGTGTCCTGAGAGCTACTCCTACTCCCTGTATGACCTGACAGTGTGTTGTGTCCTGAGAGCTACTCCTACTCCCTGTATGACCTGACATTGTGTTGTGTCCTGAGAGCTACTCCTACTCCCTGTATGAGCTGACAGTGTGTTGTGTCCTGAGAGCTACTCCTACTCCCTGTATGACCTGACAGTGTGTTGTGTCCTGAGAGCTACTCCTACTCCCTGTATGACCTGACAGTGTGTTGTGTCCTGAGAAATATTCCTACTCCCTGTATGAGCTGACAGTGTGTTGTGTCCTGAGGGCTACTCCTAATCCCTGTATGGCCTGACAGTGTGTTGTGCCCTGAGAGCTACCTCTACTTCCTGTCTGACCTGACAGTGTGTTGTGTCCTGAGAGCTACTCCTACTCCCTGTATGACCTGACAGTGTGTTGTGTCCTGAGAGTTACTCCTACTCCCTGTATGAGCTGACAGTGTGTTGTGTCCTGAGAGTTACTCCTACTCCCTGTATGAGCTGACAGTGTGTTGTGTCCTGAGAGTTACTCCTGCTCCCTGTATGAGCTGACAGTGTGTTGTATCCTGAGAGCTATTCCTACTCCCTGTATGACCTGACAGTGTGTTGTGTCCTGCGAGTTACTCCTACTCCCCGTATGACCTGACAGTGTGTTGTGTCCTGAGAGCTACTCCTACTCCCTGTATGACTTGACAGTGTGTTGTGTCCTGAGAGCGACTCCTACTCCCTGTATGACCTGACAGTGTGTTGTGTCCTCAGAGTTACTCCTACTCCCTGTATGACCTGATGGTGTGTTGTGTCCTGAGAGCTACTCCTACTCCCTGTATGAGCTGACAGTGTGTTGAATCCTGAGAGTTACTCCTACTCCCTGTATGAGCTGACAGTGTGTTGTGTCCTGAGAGTTACTCCTATTCCCTGCATGAGCTGACAGTGTGTTGTGTCCGGAGAGCTACTCCTACTCCCTGTATGACCTGACAGTGTGTTGTGTCCTGAGAGCTACTCCTACTCCCTGTATGACCTGACAGTGTGTTGTGTCCTGAGAGCTACTCCTACTCCCTGTATGACCTGACATTGTGTTGTGTCCTGAGAGCTACTCCTACTCCCTGTATGAGCTGACAGTGTGTTGTGTCCTGAGAGCTACTCCTACTCCCTGTATAACCTGACATTGTGTTGTGTCCTGAGAGCTACTCCTACTCCCTGTATGACCTGATAGTGTGTTGTGTCCTGAGAGATACTCCTACTCCCTGTATGACCTGACAGTGTATTGTGTCCTGAGAGCTACTCCTACTCCCTGTATGACCTGACAGTGTGTTGTGTCCTGAGAGTTACTCCTAATCCCTGTATGACCTGACAGTGTGTTGTGTCCTGAGAGCTACTCCTACTCCCTGTATGACCTGACAGTGTGTTGTGTCCTGAGAGCTACTCCTACTCCCTGTATGAGCTGACAGTGTGTTGTGTCCTGAGAGCTACTCCTACTCCCTGTATGACCTGACAGTGTGTTGTGTCCTGAGAATTACTCCTACTCCCTGTATGACCTGAGAGTGTGTTGTGTCCTGAGAAATATTCCTACTCCCTGTATGAGCTGACAGTGTGTTGTGTCCTGAGGGCTACTCCTAATCCCTGTATGGCCTGACAGTGTGTTGTGCCCTGAGAGCTACCTCTACTTCCTGTCTGACCTGACAGTGTGTTGTGTCCTGAGAGCTACTCCTACTCCCTGTATGACCTGACAGTGTGTTGTGTCCTGAGAGCTACTCCTACTCCCTGTATGACCTGACAGTGTGTTGTCCCCTGAGAGCTACTCCTACTCCCTGTATGAGCTGACAGTGTGTTGTGTCCTGAGAGCTACTCCTACTCCCTGTATGAGCTGACAGTGTGTTGTGTCCTGAGAGCTACTCCTACTCCCTGTATGACCTGACAGTGTGTTGTGTCCTGAGAGCTACTCCTACTCCCTGTATGACCTGAGAGTGTGTTGTGTCCTGAGAAATATTCCTACTCCCTGTATGAGCTGACAGTGTGTTGTGTCCTGAGGGCTACTCCTAATCCCTGTATGGCCTGACAGTGTGTTGTGCCCTGAGAGCTACCTCTACTTCCTGTCTGACCTGACAGTGTGTTGTGTCCTGAGAGCTACTCCTACTCCCTGTATGACCTGACAGTGTGTTGTGTCCTGAGAGTTACTCCTACTCCCTGTATGAGCTGACAGTGTGTTGTGTCCTGAGAGTTACTCCTACTCCCTGTATGAGCTGACAGTGTGTTGTGTCCTGAGAGTTACTCCTGCTCCCTGTATGAGCTGACAGTGTGTTGTATCCTGAGAGCTATTCCTACTCCCTGTATGACCTGACAGTGTGTTGTGTCCTCCGAGTTACTCCTACTCCCCGTATGACCTGACAGTGTGTTGTGTCCTGAGAGCTACTCCTACTCCCTGTATGACTTGACAGTGTGTTGTGTCCTGAGAGCGACTCCTACTCCCTGTATGACCTGACAGTGTGTTGTGTCCTCAGAGTTACTCCTACTCCCTGTATGACCTGATAGTGTGTTGTGTCCTGAGAGCTACTCTTACTCCCTGTATGAGCTGACAGTGTGTTGAATCCTGAGAGTTACTCCTACTCCCTGTATGAGCTGACAGTGTGTTGTGTCCTGAGAGTTACTCCTATTCCCTGCATGAGCTGACAGTGTGTTGTGTCCGGAGAGCTACTCCTACTCCCTGTATGACCTGACAGTGTGTTGTGTCCTGAGAGCTACTCCTACTCCCTGTATGACCTGACAGTGTGTTGTGCCCTGAGAGCTACTCCTACTCCCTGTATGACCTTAGAGTGTGTTGTGTCCTGAGAAATATTCCTACTCCCTGTATGAGCTGACAGTGTGTTGTGTCCTGAGGGCTACTCCTAATCCCTGTATGGCCTGACAGTGTGTTGTGCCCTGAGAGCTACCTCTACTTCCTGTCTGACCTGACAGTGTGTTGTGTCCTGAGAGCTACTCCTACTCCCTGTATGACCTGACAGTGTGTTGTGTCCTGAGAGTTACTCCTACTCCCTGTATGAGCTGACAGTGTGTTGTGTCCTGAGAGTTACTCCTACTCCCTGTATGAGCTGACAGTGTGTTGTGTCCTGAGAGTTACTCCTGCTCCCTGTATGAGCTGACAGTGTGTTGTATCCTGAGAGCTATTCCTACTCCCTGTATGACCTGACAGTGTGTTGTGTCCTGCGAGTTACTCCTACTCCCCGTATGACCTGACAGTGTGTTGTGTCCTGAGAGCTACTCCTACTCCCTGTATGACCTGAGAGTGTGTTGTGTCCTGAGAAATATTCCTACTCCCTGTATGAGCTGACAGTGTGTTGTGTCCTGAGGGCTACTCCTAATCCCTGTATGGCCTGACAGTGTGTTGTGCCCTGAGAGCTACCTCTACTTCCTGTCTGACCTGACAGTGTGTTGTGTCCTGAGAGCTACTCCTACTCCCCGTATGACCTGACAGTGTGTTGTGTCCTGAGAGTTACTCCTACTCCCTGTATGAGCTGACAGTGTGTTGTGTCCTGAGAGTTACTCCTACTCCCTGTATGAGCTGACAGTGTGTTGTGTCCTGAGAGTTACTCCTGCTCCCTGTATGAGCTGACAGTGTGTTGTATCCTGAGAGCTATTCCTACTCCCTGTATGACCTGACAGTGTGTTGTGTCCTCCGAGTTACTCCTACTTCCTGTCTGACCTGACAGTGTGTTGTGTCCTGAGAGCTACTCCTACTCCCTGTATGACCTGACAGTGTGTTGTGTCCTGAGAGTTACTCCTACTCCCTGTATGAGCTGACAGTGTGTTGTGTCCTGAGAGTTACTCCTACTCCCTGTATGAGCTGACAGTGTGTTGTGTCCTGAGAGTTACTCCTGCTCCCTGTATGAGCTGACAGTGTGTTGTATCCTGAGAGCTATTCCTACTCCCTGTATGACCTGACAGTGTGTTGTGTCCTGCGAGTTACTCCTACTCCCCGTATGACCTGACAGTGTGTTGTGTCCTGAGAGCTACTCCTACTCCCTGTATGACCTGAGAGTGTGTTGTGTCCTGAGAAATATTCCTACTCCCTGTATGAGCTGACAGTGTGTTGTGTCCTGAGGGCTACTCCTAATCCCTGTATGGCCTGACAGTGTGTTGTGCCCTGAGAGCTACCTCTACTTCCTGTCTGACCTGACAGTGTGTTGTGTCCTGAGAGCTACTCCTACTCCCCGTATGACCTGACAGTGTGTTGTGTCCTGAGAGTTACTCCTACTCCCTGTATGAGCTGACAGTGTGTTGTGTCCTGAGAGTTACTCCTACTCCCTGTATGAGCTGACAGTGTGTTGTGTCCTGAGAGTTACTGCTGCTCCCTGTATGAGCTGACAGTGTGTTGTATCCTGAGAGCTATTCCTACTCCCTGTATGACCTGACAGTGTGTTGTGTCCTCCGAGTTACTCCTACTCCCCGTATGACCTGACAGTGTGTTGTGTCCTGAGAGCTACTCCTACTCCCTGTATGACTTGACAGTGTGTTGTGTCCTGAGAGCGACTCCTACTCCCTGTATGACCTGACAGTGTGTTGTGTCCTCAGAGTTACTCCTACTCCCTGTATGACCTGATAGTGTGTTGTGTCCTGAGAGCTACTCCTACTCCCTGTATGAGCTGACAGTGTGTTGAATCCTGAGAGTTACTCCTACTCCCTGTATGAGCTGACAGTGTGTTGTGTCCTGAGAGTTACTCCTATTCCCTGCATGAGCTGACAGTGTGTTGTGTCCGGAGAGCTACTCCTACTCCCTGTATGACCTGACAGTGTGTTGTGTCCTGAGAGCTACTCCTACTCCCTGTATGACCTGACAGTGTGTTGTGCCCTGAGAGCTACTCCTACTCCCTGTATGACCTGAGAGTGTGTTGTGTCCTGAGAAATATTCCTACTCCCTGTATGAGCTGACAGTGTGTTGTGTCCTGATGGCTACTCCTAATCCCTGTATGGCCTGACAGTGTGTTGTGCCCTGAGAGCTACCTCTACTTCCTGTCTGACCTGACAGTGTGTTGTGTCCTGAGAGCTACTCCTACTCCCTGTATGACCTGACAGTGTGTTGTGTCCTGAGAGTTACTCCTACTCCCTGTATGAGCTGACAGTGTGTTGTGTCCTGAGAGTTACTCCTACTCCCTGTATCAGCTGACAGTGTGTTGTGTCCTGAGAGTTACTCCTGCTCCCTGTATGAGCTGACAGTGTGTTGTATCCTGAGAGCTATTCCTACTCCCTGTATGACCTGACAGTGTGTTGTGTCCTGCGAGTTACTCCTTCTCCCCGTATGACCTGACAGTGTGTTGTGTCCTGAGAGCTACTCCTACTCCCTGTATGACTTGACAGTGTGTTGTGTCCTGAGAGCGACTCCTACTCCCTGTATGACCTGACAGTGTGTTGTGTCCTCAGAGTTACTCCTACTCCCTGTATGACCTGATAGTGTGTTGTGTCCTGAGAGCTACTCCTACTCCCTGTATGAGCTGACAGTGTGTTGAATCCTGAGAGTTACTCCTACTCCCTGTATGAGCTGACAGTGTGTTGTGTCCTGAGAGTTACTCCTATTCCCTGCATGAGCTGACAGTGTGTTGTGTCCGGAGAGCTACTCCTACTCCCTGTATGACCTGACAGTGTGTTGTGTCCTGAGAGCTACTCCTACTCCCTGTATGACCTGACAGTGTGTTGTGTCCTGAGAGCTACTCCTACTCCCTGTATGAGCTGACAGTGTGTTGTGTCCTGAGAGCTACTCCTACTCCCTGTATAACCTGACATTGTGTTGTGTCCTGAGAGCTACTCCTACTCCCTGTATGACCTCATAGTGTGTTGTGTCCTGAGAGATACTCCTACTCCCTGTATGAGCTGACAGTGTGTTGTGTCCTGAGAGTTACTCCTGCTCCCTGTATGAGCTGACAGTGTGTTGTGTCCTGAGAGCTACTCCTACTCCCTGTATGACCTGACAGTGTGTTGTGTCCTGCGAGTTACTCCTACTCCCTGTATGACCTGACAGTGTGTTGTGGCCTGAGAGCTACTCCTACTCCCTGTATGACCTGACAGTGTGTTGTGTCCTGAGAGCGACTCCTACTCCCTGTATGACCTGACAGTGTGTTGTGTCCTCAGAGTTACTCCTACTCCTTGTATGACCTGATAGTGTGTTGTGTCCTGAGAGCTACTCCTACTCCCTGTATGAGCTGACAGTGTGTTGAATCCTGAGAGTTACTCCTACTCCCTGTATGACCGGACAGTGTGTTGTGTCCTGAGAGTTACTCCTATTCCCTGTATGAGCTGACAGTGTGTTGTGTCCTGAGAGCTACTCCTACTCCCTGTATGACCTGACAGTGTGTTGTGTCCTGAGAGCTACTCCTACACCCTGTATGACCTGACAGTGTGTTGTGTCCTGAGAGCTACTCCTACTCCCTGTATGACCTGACATTTTGTTGTGTCCTGAGAGCTACTCCTACTCCCTGTATGAGCTGACAGTGTGTTGTGTCCTGAGAGCTACTCCTACTCCCTGTATAACCTGACATTGTGTTGTGTCCTGAGAGCTACTCCTACTCCCTGTATGACCTGATAGTGTGTTGTGTCCTGAGAGCTACCTCTACTCCCTGTATGACCTGACAGTGTATTGTGTCCTGAGAGCTACTCCTACTCCCTGTATGACCTGACAGTGTGTTGTGTCCTGAGGGCTACTCCTAATCCCTGTATGACCTGACAGTGTGTTGTGTCCTGAGAGCTACTCCTACTCCCTGTATGACCAGACAGTGTGTTGTGTCCTGAGAGTTACTCCTACTCCCTGTATGACCTGACATTGTGTTGTGTCCTGAGAGCTACTCCTACTCCCTGTATGAGCTGACAGTGTGTTGTGTCCTGAGAGCTACTCCTACTCCCTGTATGAGCTGACAGTGTGTTGTGTCCTGAGAGCTACTCCTACTCCCTGTATGACCTGACAGTGTGTTGTGTCCTGAGAAATATTCCTACCCCCTGTATGAGCTGACAGTGTGTTGTGTCCTGAGGGCTACTCCTAATCCCTGTATGGCCTGACAGTGTGTTGTGCCCTGAGAGCTAACTCTACTCCCTGTATGAGCTGACAGTGTGATGTGTCCTGAGAGCTACTCCTATTCCCTCTATGACCTGACAGTGTGTTGTGCCCTGAGAGCTACCTCTACTTCCTGTCTGACCTGACAGTGTGTTGTGTCCTGAGAGCTACTCCTACTCCCTGTATGACCTGACAGTGTGTTGTGTCCTGAGAGCTACTCCTACTCCCTGTATGACCTGACAGTGTGTTGTGCCCTGAGAGCTATTCCTACTTCCTGTATGAGCTGACAGTGTGTTGTGTCCTGAGAGCTACTCCTACTCCCTGTATGACCTGACAGTGTGTTGTGTCCTGAGAGCTACACCTACTCCCTGTATGAGCTGACAGTGTGTTGTGTCCTGAGAGCTACTCCTACTCCCTGTATGAGCTGACAGTGTGTTGTGTCCTGAGAGCTACTCCTACTCCCTGTATGACCTGACAGTGTGTTGTGTCCTGAGAGCTACTCCTACTCCCTGTATGACCTGACAGAGTGTTGTGTCCTCAGAGTTACTCCTACTCCCTGTATGACCTGACAGTGTGCTGTGTCCTGAGAGCTACTCCTACTCCCTGTATGTCCTGACAGTGTGTTGTGTCCTGAGAGCTACCTCTACTTCCTGTAAGACCTGACAGTGTGTTGTGTCCTGAGAGCTACTCCTACTCCCTGTATGACCTGACAGTGTGTTGTGTCCTGAGAGCTACTCCTACTCCCTGTATGACCTGACAGTGTGTTGTGCCCTGAGAGCTACTCCTACTCCCTGTATGACCTGACAGTGTGTTGTGTCCTGAGAGCTACTCCTACTCCTTCTATGACCTGACAGTGTGTTGTGCCCTGAGAGCTACTCCTACTCCCTGTATGACCTGACAGTGTGTTGTGTCCTGAGACCTACTCCTACTCCCTGTATGACCTGACAGTGTGTTGTGTCCTGAGAGCTACTCCTACTCCCTGTATGACCTGACAGTGTGTTGTGCCCTGAGAGCTACTCCTACTCCCTGTATGACCTGACAGTGTGTTGTGTCCTGAGAGCTACTCCTACTCCCTGTATGAGCTGACAGTGTGTTGTGCCCTGAGAGCTACTCCTACTCCCTGTATGACCTGACAGTGTGTTGTGTCCTGAGAGCTACTCCTAATCCCTGTATGACCTGACAGTGTGTTGTGTCCTGAGAGCTACTCCTACTCCCTGTATGACTTGACAGTGTGTTGTGTCCTGAGAGCTACCCCTATTCCCTGTATGACCTGACAGTGTGTTGTGTCCTGAGAGCTACTCCTACACCCTGTATGACTTGACAGTGTCTTGTGTCCTGAGAGCTACCCCTATTCTCTGTATGACCCTGACAGTGTTTTGTGTCCTGAGAGATACCCCTACTCCCTGTATGACCTGACAGTGTGTTGTGTCCTGAGAGCTACTCCTATTCTCTGTATGACCCTGACAGTGTTTTGTGTCCTGAGAGATACCCCTACTCCCTGTATGAGCTGACAGTGTGTTGTGTCCTGAGAGCTACTCCTACTCCCTGTATGAGCTGACAGTGTGTTGTGTCCTGAGAGCTACTCCTACTCCCTGTATGACCTGACAGTGTGTTGCGTCCAGAGAGCTACACCTACTCCCTGTATGAGCTGACAGTGTGTTGTGTCCTGAGAGCTTCTCCTACTCCCTGTATGACCTCACTGTGCGTTGTGTCCTGAGAGCTACACCTATTCCCTGTATGACCTGACAGTGTGTTGTGTCCTCAGAGTAACTCCTACTCCCTGTATGACCTGACAGTGTGTTGTGTCCTGAGAGCTACTCCTTCTCCCTGTATGACCTGACAGTGTGTTGTGTCCTGAGAGGTACTCCTACTCCCTGTATGACCTGACTGTGCGTTGTGTCCTGAGAGGTACTCCTTCTCTCTGTATGACCTGACAGTGTGTTGTGTCCTCAGAGTTACTCGTACTCCCTGTATCACCTGACAGTGTGTTGAGTCCTGAGAGGTACTCCTACTCCCTGTATGAGCTGACAGTGTGTTGTGTCCTGAGAGGTACTCCTACTCCCTGTATGAGCTGACAGTGTGTTGTGTCCTGAGAGCTACTCCTTCTCCCTGTATGACCTGACAGTGTGTTGTGTCCTGAGAGGTACTCCTACTCCCTGTATGACCTGACTGTGCGTTGTGTCCTGAGAGGTACTCCTTCTCTCTGTATGACCTGACAGTGTGTTGTGTCCTCAGAGTTACTCGTACTCCCTGTATGACCTGACAGTGTGTTGTGTGCTGAGAGGTACTCCTACTCCCTGTATGACCTGACTGTGTGTTGTTTCCTGAGAGGTACTCCTACTCCCTGTATGACCTAAATTGGGCGTTGTGTCCTGAGAGCTACACCTACTCCCTGTATCACCTGACAGTGTGTTGTGTCCTCAGAGTTACTCCTACTCCCTGTATGACCTGACAGTGTGTTGTGTCCTGAGAGCTACTCCTACTCCCTGTATGACCTGACAGTGTGTTGTGTCCTGAGAGCTACTTCTATTCCCTGTATGACCTGACAGTGTGTTGTGTCCTGAGAGTTACTCCTACTTCCTGTATGACCTGACAGTGTGTTGTGTCCTGAGAGCTACTCCTACTCCCTGTATGACCTGACAGTGTGTTGTGTCCTGAGAGTTACTCCTACTTCCTCTATGACCTGACAGTGTGTTGTGTCCTGAGAGTTACTCCTGCTCCCTGTATGACCTGACAGTGTGTTGTGTCCTGAGAGCTACTTCTATTCCCTGTATGACCTGACAGTGTGTTGTCTCCTGAGAGCTACTCCTACTCCCTGTATGACCTGACAGTGTGTTGTGTCCTGAGAGTTACTCCTACTTCCTGTATGACCTGACAGTGTGTTGTTTCCTGACAGCTACTTCTATTCCCTGTATGAGCTGACAGTGTGTTGTGTCCTGAGAGTTACTCCTACTTCCTGTATGACCTGACAGTGTGTTGTGTCCTGAGAGCTACTCCTACTCCCTGTATGACCTGACAGTGTGTTGTGTCCTGAGAGCTACTTCTATTTCCTGTATGACCTGACAGTGTGTTGTGTCCTGAGAGCTACCTCTACTCCCTGTATGACCTGACATTGTGTTGTGTCCTGAGAGCTACTCCTACACCCTGTATGACCTGACAGTGTGTTGTGTACTGAGAGCTACTCCTACTCCCTGTATGACCTGACAGTGTGTGGTGTCCTGAGAGCTACTCCTACTCCCTGTATGACCTGAAAGTGTGTTGTGTCCTGAGAGCTACACCCTACTCCCTGTATGACCGGACAGTGTGTTGTGTCCTGAGAGTTACTCCTACTCCTTGTATGACCTGACTGTGTGTTGTGTCCTGAGAGCTACTCCTACTCTCTGTATGACCTGACTGTGCGTTGTGTCCTGAGAGCTACACCTACTCCCTGTATGACCTGACAGTGTGTGGTGTCCTGAGAGCTACTCCTACTCCCTGTATGACCTGAAAGTGTGTTGTGTCCTGAGAGCTACACCCTACTCCCTGTATGACCGGACAGTGTGTTGTGTCCTCAGAGTTACTCCTACTCCCTGTATCACCTGACAGTGTGTTGTGTCCTGAGAGCTACTCCTTCTCCCTGTATGACCTGACAGTGTGTTGTGTCCTCAGAGTTACTCCTACTCCCTGTATGACCTGACAGTGTGTTGTGTCCTCAGAGTTACTCCTACTCCCTGTATGACATGACAGTGTGTTTTGTCCTGAGAGCTACTCCTACTCCCTGTATGAGCTGACAGTGTGTTGTGTCCTGAGAGCTACTCCTACTCCCTGTATTAGCTGACAGAGTGTTGTGTCCTCAGAGTTACTCCTACTCCCTGTATGACCTGACAGTGTGCTGTGTCCTGAGAGCTACTCCTACTCCCTGTATGTCCTGACAGTGTGTTGTGTCCTGAGAGCTACCTCTACTTCCTGTAAGACCTGACAGTGTGTTGTGTCCTGAGAGCTACTCCTACTCCCTGTATGACCTGACAGTGTGTTGTGTCCTGAGAGCTACTTCTATTCCCTGTATGACCTGACAGTGTGTTGTCTCCTGAGAGCTACTCCTACTCCCTGTATGACCTGACAGTGTGTTGTGTCCTGAGAGTTACTCCTACTTCCTGTATGACCTGACAGTGTGTTGTGTCCTGACAGCTACTTCTATTCCCTGTATGAGCTGACAGTGTGTTGTGTCCTGAGAGTTACTCCTACTTCCTGTATGACCTGACAGTGTGTTGTGTCCTGAGAGCTACTCCTACTCCCTGTATGACCTGACAGTGTGTTGTGTCCTGAGAGCTACTTCTATTTCCTGTCTGACCTGACAGTGTGTTGTGTCCTGAGAGCTACCTCTACTCCCTGTATGACCTGACATTGTCTTGTGTCCTGAGAGCTACTCCTACACCCTGTATGACCTGACAGTGTGTTGTGTACTGAGAGCTACTCCTACTCCCTGTATGACCTGACAGTGTGTGGTGTCCTGAGAGCTACTCCTACTCCCTGTATGACCTGAAAGTGTGTTGTGTCCTGAGAGCTACACCCTACTCCCTGTATGACCGGACAGTGTGTTGTGTCCTGAGAGTTACTCCTACTCCCTGTATGACCTGACTGTGTGTTGTGTCCTGAGAGCTACTCCTACTCTCTGTATGACCTGACTGTGCGTTGTTTCCTGAGAGCTACACCTACTCCCTGTATGACCTGACAGTGTGGTGTGTCCTCAGAGTTACTCCTACTCCCTGTATCACCTGACAGTGTGTTGTGTCCTGAGAGCTACTCCTTCTCCCTGTATGACCTGACAGTGTGTTGTGTCCTCAGAGTTACTCCTACTCCCTGTATGACCTGACAGTGTGTTGTGTCCTCAGAGTTACTCCTACTCCCTGTATGAGCTGACAGTGTGTTGTGTCCTGAGAGCTACTCCTACTCCCTGTATGAGCTGACAGTGTGTTGTGTCCTGAGAGCTACACCTACTCCCTGTATGAGCTGACAGTGTGTTGTGTCCTGAGAGCTACTCCTACTCCCTGTATGAGCTGACAGTGCGTTGTGTCCTGAGAGCTACCTCTACTCCCTGTATGACCTGACAGTTAGTTGTGTCATGAGAGCTACTTCTATTCCCTGTATGACCTGACAGTGTGTTGTGTCCTGAGAGCTACTTCTATTCCCTGTATGACCTGACAGTGTGTTGTGTCCTGAGACCTACTCCTACTCCCTGTATGACCTGACAGTGTGTTGTGTCCTGAGAGCTACTCCTACTCCCTGTATGACCTGACAGTGTGTTGTGCCCTGAGAGCTACTCCTACTCCCTGTATGACCTGACAGTGTGTTGTGTCCTGACAGCTACTTCTATTCCCTGTATGAGCTGACAGTGTGTTGTGTACTGAGAGTTACTCCTATTTCCTGTATGACCTGACAGTGTGTTGTGTCCTGAGAGCTACTCCTACTCCCTGTATGACCTGACAGTATGTTGTGTCCTGAGAGCTACTTCTATTTCCTGTATGACCTGACAGTGTGTTGTGTCCTGAGAGCTACCTCTACTCCCTGTATGACCTGACATTGTGTTGTGTCCTGAGAGCTACTCCTTCACCCTGTATGACCTGACAGTGTGTTGTGTCCTGAGAGCTACTCCTACTCCCTGTATGACCTGATAGTGTGTGGTGTCCTGAGAGCTACTCCTACTCCCCGTATGACCTGAAAGTGTGTTGTGTCCTGAGAGCTACACCCTACTCCCTGTATGACCGGACAGTGTGTTGTGTCCTGAGAGTTACTCCTACTCCCTGTATGACCTGACTGTGCGTTGTGTCCTGAGAGCAACACCTACTCCCTGTATGACCTGACAGTGTGTTGTGTCCTCAGAGTTACTCCTACTCCCTGTATGACCTGACAGTGTGTTGTGTCCTCAGAGTTACTCCTACTCCCTGTATGACCTGACAGTGTGTTGTGTCCTGAGAGCTACTCCTTCTCTCTGTATGACCTGACAGTGTGTTCTGTCCTCAGAGTTACTCCTACTCCCTGTATGACCTGACTGTGCGTTTTGTCCTGAGAGCTACACCTACTCCCTGTATGACCTGACAGTGTGTTGTGTCCTCAGAGTTACTCCTACTCCCTGTATGACCTGACAGTGTGTTGTGTCCTGAGAGCTACTCCTTCTCCCTGTATGACCTGACAGTGTGTTGTGTCCTCAGAGTTACTCCTACTCCCTGTATGACCTGACAGTGTGTTGTGTCCTCAGAGTTACTCCTACTCCCTGTATGACATGACAGTGTGTTGTGTCCTGAGAGCTACTCCTACTCCCTGTATGAGCTGACAGTGTGTTGTGTCCTGAGAGCTACACCTACTCCCTGTATGAGCTGACAGTGTGTTGTGTCCTGAGAGCTACTCCTACTCCCTGTATGAGCTGACAGTGCGTTGTGTCCTGAGAGCTGCCTCTACTCCCTGTATGACCTGACAGTGTGTAGTGTCCTGAGAGCTACTCCTACTCCCTGTATGACCTGACAGTGTGTTGTGTCCTGAGAGCTACTCCTACTCCCTGTATGACCTGACAGTGTGCTGTGTCCTGAGAGCTACTCCTACTCCCAGTATGACCTGACAGTGTGTTGTGTGCTGAGAGCTACTTCTATTCCCTGTATGACCTGACAGTGTGTTGTGTCCTGAGAGTTACTCCTACTTCCTGTATGACCTGACAGTGTGTTGTGTCCTGAGAGCTACTCCTACTCCCTGTATGACCTGACAGTGTGTTGTGTCCTGAGAGTAACTCCTACTTCCTGTATGACCTGACAGTGTGTTGTGTCCTGAGAGTTACTCCTACTTCCTGTATGACCTGACAGTGTGTTGTGTCCTGAGAGTTACTCCTACTTCCTGTATGACCTGACAGTGTGTTGTGTCCTGAGAGCTACTTCTATTCCCTGTATAACCTGACAGTGTGTTGTGTCCTGAGAGCTACTCCTACTCCCTGTATGACCTGACAGTGTGTTGTGTCCTGAGAGCTACTTCTATTCCCTGTATGACCTGACAGTGTGTTGTGTCCTGAGAGTTACTCCTACTTCCTGTATGACCTGACAGTGTGTTGTGTCCTGAGAGCTACTCCTACTCCCTGTATGACCTGACAGTGTGTTGTGTCCTGAGAGTTACTCCTACTTCCTGTATGAGCTGACAGTGTGTTGTGTCCTGACAGCTACTTCTATTCCCTGTATGAGCTGACAGTGTGTTGTGTACTGAGAGTTAATCCTACTTCCTGTATGACCTGACAGTGTGTTGTGTCCTGAGAGCTACTCCTACTCCCTGTATGACCTGACAGTATGTTGTGTCCTGAGAGCTACTTCTATTTCCTGTATGACCTGACAGTGTGTTGTGTCCTGAGAGCTACCTCTACTCCCTGTATGACCTGACATTGTGTTGTGTCCTGAGAGCTACTCCTACACCCTGTATGACCTGACAGTGTGTTGTGTCCTGAGAGCTACTCCTACTCCCTGTATGACCTGATAGTGTGTGGTGTCCTGAGAGCTACTCCTACTCCCTGTATGACCTGACAGTGTGTTGTGTCCTGAAAGCTACACCCTACTCCCTGTATGACCGGACAGTGTGTTGTGTCCTGAGAGTTACTCCTACTCCCTGTATGACCTGACTGTGCGTTGTGTCCTGAGAGCTACACCTACTCCCTGTATGACCTGACAGTGTGTTGTGTCCTCAAAGTTACTCCTACTCCCTGTATGACCTGACAGTGTGTTGTGTCCTCAGAGTTACTCCTACTCCCTGTATGACCTGACAGTGTGTTGTGTCCTGAGAGCTACTCCTTCTCTCTGTATGACCTGACAGTGTGTTCTGTCCTCAGAGTTACTCCTACTCCCTCTATGACCTGACTGTGCGTTTTGTCCTGAGAGCTACACCTACTCCCTGTATGACCTGACAGTGTGTTGTGTCCTCAGAGTTACTCCTACTCCCTGTATGACCTGACAGTGTGTTGTGTCCTGAGAGCTACTCCTTCTCCCTGTATGACCTGACAGTGTGTTGTGTCCTCAGAGTTACTCCTACTCCCTGTATGACCTGACAGTGTGTTGTGTCCTCAGACTTACTCCTACTCCCTGTATGACATGACAGTGTGTTGTGTCCTGAGAGCTACTCCTACTCCCTGTATGAGCTGACAGTGTGTTGTGTCCTGAGAGCTACACCTACTCCCTGTATGAGCTGACAGTGTGTTGTGTCCTGAGAGCTACTCCTACTCCCTGTTTGAGCTGACAGTGCGTTGTGTCCTGAGAGCTACCTCTACTCCCTGTATGACCTGACAGTGTGTAGTGTCCTGAGAGCTACTCCTACTCCCTGTATGACCTGACAGTGTGTTGTGTCCTGAGAGCTACTCCTACTCCCTGTTTGACCTGACAGTGTGCTGTGTCCTGTGAGCTACTCCTACTCCCTGTATGACCTGACAGTGTGTTGTGTGCTGAGAGCTACTCCTACTTCCTGTATGACCTGACAGTGTGTTGTGTCCTGCGAGCAACTCCTTCTCCCTGTATCAGCTGATAGTGTGTTCTGTCCTGAGAGCTACTCCTACTCCCTGTATGAGCTGACAGTGTGTTGTGTCCTGAGAGCTACACCTACTCCCTGTTTGACCTGATAGTGTGTTGTGCCCTGAGAGCTACTCCTACTCCCTGTATGACCTGACAGTGTGATGTGTCCTGCGAGCAACTCCTTCTCCCTGTATGAGCTGACAGTGTGTTGTGTCCTCAGAGCTACTCCTATTCCCTCTATGACCTGACAGTGTGTTGTGTCCTGAGAGCTACTCCTACTCCCTGTATGAGCTGACAGTGTGTTGTGTCCTGAGAGCTACTCCTACTCCCTGTATGAGCTGACAGTGCGTTGTGTACTAGGAGTTACTCCTACTCCTTGTATGACCTGACAGTGTGTTGTGTCCAGAGGGATACTGCTACTCCCTGTATGACCTGACAGTGTGTTGTGTCCTGAGAGCTACTCCTACTCCCTGTATGAGCTGACAGTGCGTTGTGTACTAGGAGTTACTCCTACTCCTTGTATGACCTCACAGTGTGTTGTGTCCAGAGGGATACTCCTACTCCCAGTATGACCTGACAGTGTGTTGTGTCCTGAGAGTTACTCCTACTTCCTGTATGACCTGACAGTGTGTTGTGTCCTGAGAGCTACTTCTATTCCCTGTATGACCTGACAGTGTGTTGTGTCCTCAGAGTTACTCCTACTCCCTGTATGACCTGACAGTGTGTTGTGTCGTGAGAGCTACTCCTACTCCTTGTATGAGCTGACAGTGTGTTGTGTCCTGAGAGTTACTCCTACTCCCTGTATAACCTGACAGTGTGTTGTGTCCTGAGAGTTACTCCTACTTCCTGTATGACCTGACAGTGTGTTGTGTCCTCAGAGTTACTCCTGCTCCCTGTATGACCTAACTGTGCGTTGTGTCCTGAGAGCTACACCTACTCCTTGTATGACCTGACAGTGTGTTGTGTCCTCAGAGTTACTCCTACTCCCTGTATGACCTGACAGTGTGTTGTGTCCTGAGAGCTACTCCTTCTCTCTGTATGACCTGACAGTGTGTTGTGTCCTCAGAGTTACTCCTACTCCCTGTATGACTTCACTGTGCGTTTTGTCCTGAGAGCTACACCTACTCCCTGTATGACCTGACAGTGTGTTGTGTCCTGAGAGTTACTCCTACTCCCTGTATGACCTGACAGTGTGTTGTGTCGTGAGAGCTACTCCTACTCCCTGTATGAGCTGACAGTGTGTTGTGTCCTGAGAGTTACTCCTACTCCCTGTATAACCTGACAGTGTGTTGTGTCCTCAGAGTTACTCCTACTCCCTGTATGACCTGACTGTGTGTTGTGTCCTGAGAGCTACTCCTACTCCCTGTATGAGCTGACAGTGTGTTGTGTCCTGAGAGTTACTCCTACTCCCTGTATAACCTGACAGTGTGTTGTGTCCTGAGAGCTACTCCTACTCCCTGTATGACCTGACAGTGTGTTGTGTCCTGAGAGCTACTCCTACTCCCTGTATGACCTTACAGTGTGTTGTGTCCTGAGAGCTACTCCTACTCCCTGTATGAGCTGACATGGTGTTGTGTCCTGAGAGTTACTCCTACTTCCTGTATGACCTGACAGTGTGTTGTGTCCTGAGAGCTACACCTACTCCCTGTATGACCTGACAGTGTGTTGTGTCCTGAGAGTTACTCCTACTTCCTGTATGACCTGACAGTGTGTTGTGTCCTGAGAGCTACTCCTACTCCCTGTATGAGCTGACAGTGCGTTGTGTACTAGTAGTTACTCCTACTCCTTGTATGACCTCACAGTGTGTTGTGTCCAGAGGGATACTCCTACTCCCTGTATGACCTGACAGTGTGTTGTGTCCTGAGAGTTACTCCTACTTCCTGTATGACCTGACAGTGTGTTGTGTCCTGAGAGCTACTTCTATTCCCTGTATGACATGACAGTGTGTTGTGTCCTGAGAGTTACTCCTACTTCCTGTATGAGCTGACAGTGTGTTGTGTCCTCAGAGTTACTCCTGCTCCCTATATGACCTGACTGTGCGTTGTGTCCTGAGAGCTACACCTACTCCCTGTATGACCTGACAGTGTGTTGTGTCCTCAGAGTTACTCCTACTCCCTGTATGACCTGACAGTGTGTTGTGTCCTGAGAGCTACTCCTACTCCCTGTATGAGCTGACAGTGTGTTGTGTCCTGAGAGTTACTCCTACTTCCTGTATGAGCTGACAGTGTGTTGTGTCCTGAGAGCTACTCCTACTCCCTGTATGAGCTGACAGTGTGTCGTGTCCTGAGAGTTACTCCTACTTCCTGTATGACCTGACAGTGTGTTGTGTCCTGAGAGCTACTTCTATTCCCTGTATGACCTGACAGTGTGTTGTGTCCTGAGAGTAACTCCTACTTCCTGTATGAGCTGACAGTGTGTTGTGTCCTCAGAGTTACTCCTGCTCCCTATATGACCTGACTGTGCGTTGTGTCCTGAGAGCTACACCTACTCCCTGTATGACCTGACAGTGTGTTGTGTCCTCAGAGTTACTCCTACTTCTATTCCCTGTATGACCTGACAGTGTGTTGTGTCCTGAGAGCTACTCCTACTCCCTGTATGAGCTGACAGTGTGTTGTGTCCTGAAAGCTACTCCTACTCCCTGTATGTCCTGACAGTGAGTTGTGTCCTGAGAGTTACTCCTACTTCCTGTATGACCTGACAGTGTGTTGTGTCCTCAGAGTTACTCCTGCTCCCTATATGACCTGACTGTGCGTTGTGTCCTCAGAGCTACACCTACTCCCTGTATGACCTGACAGTGTGTTGTGTCCTCAGAGTTACTCCTACTCCCTGTATGACCTGACAGTGTGTTGTGTCCTGAGAGCTACTCCTACTCCCTGTATGAGCTGACAGTGTGTTGTGTCCTGAGAGTTACTCCTACTCCCTGTATAACCTGACAGTGTGTTGTGTCCTCAGAGTTACTCCTACTCCCTGTATGACCTGACTATGTGTTGTGTCCTGAGAGCTACTCCTACTCCCTGTATGAGCTGACAGTGTGTTGTGTCCTGAGAGTTACTCCTACTCCCTGTATAACCTGACAGTGTGTTGTGTCCTGAGAGCTACTCCTACTCCCTGTATGACCTGACAGTGTGTTGTGTCCTGAGAGCTACTCCTACTCCCTGTATGAGCTGACAGTGTGTTGTGTCCTGAGAGCTACTCCTACTCCCTGTATGAGCTGACAGTGTGTTGTGTCCTGAGAGTTACTCCTACTTCCTGTATGACCTGACAGTGTGTTGTGTCCTGAGAGCTACACCTACTCCCTGTATGACCTGACTGTGTGTTGTGTCCTGAGAGTTACTCCTACTCCGTGTATGACCTGACAGTGTGTTGTGTCCTGAAAGCTACTCCTTCTCTCTGTATGACCTGACAGTGTGTTGTGTCCTGAGAGCTACTCCTACTCCCTGTATGAGCTGACAGTGTGTTGTGTCCTTAGAGCTACACCTACTCCCTGTATGAGCTGACAGTGTGTTGTGTCCTGAGAGCTACTCCTACTCCCTGTATGAGCTGACAGTGCGTTGTGTCCTGAGAGCTACCTCTGCTCCCTGTATGACCTGACAGTGTGTAGTGTCCTGAGAGCTACTCCTACTCCCTGTATGACCTGACAGTGTGTTGTGTCCTGAGAGCTACTCCTACTCCCTGTATGACCTGACAGTGTGCTGTGTCCTGAGAGCTACTCCTACTCCCTGTATGACCTGACAGTGTGTTGTGTCCTGAGAGCTACTCCTACTCCCTGTATGAGCTGACAGTGTGTTGTGTCCTGAGAGTTACTCCTACTTCCTGTATGACCTGACAGTGTGTTGTGTCCTGAGAGCTACACCTACTCCCTGTATGACCTGACTGTGTGTTGTGTCCTGAGAGTTACTCCTACTCCGTGTATGACCTGACAGTGTGTTGTGTCCTGAGAGCTACTCCTTCTCTCTGTATGACCTGACAGTGTGTTGTGTCCTGAGGGCTACTCCTACTCCCTGTATGAGCTGACAGTGTGTTGTGTCCTTAGAGCTACTCCTACTCCCTGTATGAGCTGACAGTGTGTTGTGTCCTGAGAGCTACTCCTACTCCCTGTATGAGCTGACAGTGCGTTGTGTCCTGAGAGCTACCTCTGCTCCCTGTATGACCTGACAGTGTGTAGTGTCCTGAGAGCTACTCCTACTCCCTGTATGACCTGACAGTGTGTTGTGTCCTGAGAGCTACTCCTACTCCCTGTATGACCTGACAGTGTGCTGTGTCCTGAGAGCTACTCCTACTCCCTGTATCACCTGACAGTGTGATGTGTCCTGCGAGCAACTCCTTCTCCCTGTATGAGCTGACAGTGTGTTGTTTCCTCAGAGCTACTCGTATTCCCTCCTTGACCTGACAGTGTGTTGTGTCCTGAGAGCTACTCCTACTCCCTGTATGAGCTGACAGTGCGTTGTGTCCTGAGAGCTACTCCTACTCCTTGTATGACCTGACAGTGTGTTCTGTCCAGAGGGATACTCCTACTCCCTGTATGACCTGACATTGTGTTGTGTCCTGAGAGCTACTTCTATTCCCTGTATGACCTGACAGTGTGTTGTGTCCTGAGAGTTACTCCTACTTCCTGTATGACCTGACAGTGTGTTGTGTCCTGAGAGTTACTCCTACTTCCTGTATGACCTGACAGTGTGTTGTGTCCTGAGAGCTACTTCTATTCCCTGTATGACCTGACAGTGTGTTGTGTCCTGAGAGTTACTCCTACTTCCTGTATGACCTGACAGTGTGTTGTGTCCTGAGAGCTACTCCTACTCCCTGTATGACCTGACAGTGTGTTGTGTCCTGAGAGTTACTCCTACTTCCTGTATGACCTGACAGTGTGTTGTGTCCTGAGAGTTACTCCTACTTCCTGTATGACCTGACAGTGTGTTGTGTCCTGAGAGTTACTCCTGCTCCCTGTATGACCTGACAGTGTGTTGTGTCATGAGAGCTACATACATTCCCTGTATGACCTGACAGTGTGTTGTGTCCTGAGAGCTTCTCCTACTCCCTGTATGACCTGACAGTGTGTTGTGTCCTGAGAGCTACTTCTATTCCCTGTATGACCTGACAGTGTGTTGTGTCCTGAGAGTTACTCCTACTTCCTGTATGACCTGACAGTGTGTTGTGTCCTGAGAGCTACTCCTACTCCCTGTATGACCTGACAGTGTGTTGTGTCCTGAGAGTTACTCCTACTTCCTGTATGACCTGACAGTGTGTTGTGTCCTGAGAGCTACTCCTACTCCCTGTATGACCTGACAGTGTGCTGTGTCCTGAGAGCTTCTCCTACTCCCTGTATGACCTGACATTGTGATGTGTCCTGCGAGCAACTCCTACTCCCTGTATGAGCTGACAGTGTGTTGTGTCCTGAGAGCTACTCCTTCTCCCTGTATGAGCTGACAGTGTGTTGTTTCCTCAGAGCTACTCGTATTCCCTCCTTGACCTGACAGTGTGTTGTGTCCTGAGAGCTACTCCTACTCCCTGTATGAGCTGACAGTGCGTTGTGTACTAGGAGCTACTCCTACTCCTTGTATGACCTGACAGTGTGTTCTGTCCAGAGGGATACTCCTACTCCCTGTATGACCTGACAGTGTGTTGTGTCCTGAGAGCTACTTCTATTCCCTGTATGACCTGACAGTGTGTTGTGTCCTGAGAGTTACTCCTACTTCCTGTATGACCTGACAGTGTGTTGTGTCCTGAGAGTTACTCCTACTTCCTGTATGACCTGACAGTGTGTTGTGTCCTGAGAGCTACTTCTATTCCCTGTATGACCTGACAGTATGTTGTGTCCTGAGAGTTACTCCTACTTCCTGTATGACCTGACAGTGTGTTGTGTCCTGAGAGCTACTCCTACTCCCTGTATGACCTGACAGTGTGTTGTGTCCTGAGAGTTACTCCTACTTCCTGTATGACCTGACAGTGTGTTGTGTCCTGAGAGTTACTCCTGCTCCCTGTATGACCTGACAGTGTGTTGTGTCATGAGAGCTACATACATTCCCTGTATGACCTGACAGTGTGTTGTGTCCTGAGAGCTTCTCCTACTCCCTGTATGACCTGACAGTGTGTTGTGTCCTGAGAGCTACTTCTATTCATTGTATGACCTGACAGTGTGTTGTGTCCTGAGAGTTACTCCTACTTCCTGTATGACCTGACAGTGTGTTGTGTCCTGAGAGCTACTCCTACTCCCTGTATGACCTGACAGTGTGTTGTGTCCTGAGAGTTACTCCTACTTCCTGTATGACCTGACAGTGTGTTGTGTCCTGAGAGCTACTCCTACTCCCTGTATGACCTGACAGTGTGCTGTGTCCTGAGAGCTACTCCTACTCCCTGTATGACCTGACAGTGTGATGTGTCCTGCGAGCAACTCCTACTCCCTGTATGAGCTGACAGTGTGTTGTGTCCTGAGAGCTACTCCTACTCCCTGTATGAGCTGACAGTGCGTTGTGTACTAGGAGTTACTCCTACTCCTTGTATGACCTGACAGTGTGTTGTGTCCAGAGGGATACTCCTACTCCCTGTATGACCTGACAGTGTGTTGTGTCCTGAGAGCTACTCCTACTCCCTGTATGAGCTGACAGTGCGTTGTGTACTAGGAGTTACTCCTACTCCTTGTATGACCTCACAGTGTGTTGTGTCCAGAGGGATACTCCTACTCCCTGTATGACCTGACAGTGTGTTGTGTCCTGAGAGTTACTCCTACTTCCTGTATGACCTGACAGTGTGTTGTGTCCTGAGAGCTACTTCTATTCCCTGTATGACCTGACAGTGTGATGTGTCCTGAGAGCTACTCCTACTTCCTGTATGACCTGACAGTGTGTTGTGTCCTGAGAGTTACTCCTACTTCCTGTATGACCTGACAGTGTGTTGTGTCCTCAGAGTTACTCCTGCTCCCTGTATGACCTGACTGTGCGTTGTGTCCTGAGAGCTACACCTACTCCCTGTATGACCTGACAGTGTGTTGTGTCCTCAGAGTTACTCCTACTCCCTGTATGACCTGACAGTGTGTTGTGTGCTGAGAGCTACTCCTTCTCTCTGTATGACCTGACAGTGTGTTGTGTCCTCAGAGTTACTCCTACTCCCTGTATGACCTCACTGTGTGTTTTGTCCTGTGAGCTACACCTACTCCCTGTATGACCTGACAGTGTGTTGTGTCCTCAGAGTTACTCCTACTCCCTGTATGACCTGACAGTGTGTTGTGTCCTGAGAGCTACTCCTTCTCCCTGTATGACCTGACAGTGTGTTGTGTCCTCAGAGTTACATCTACTCCCTGTATGACCTCACAGTGTGTTGTGTCCTCAGAGTTACTCCTACTCCCTGTATGACCTGACTGTGTGTTGTGTCCTGAGAGCTACTCCTACTCCCTGTATGACCTGACAGTGTGTTGTGTCCTGAGAGTTACTCCTACTCCCTGTATAACCTGACAGTGTGTTGTGTCCTGAGAGCTACTCCTACTCCCTGTATGACCTGACAGTGTGTTGTGTCCTGAGAGCTACTCCTACTCCCTGTATGACCTGACAGTGTGTTGTGTCCTGAGAGCTACTCCTACTCCCTGTATGAGCTGACAGTGTGTTGTGTCCTGAAAGTTACTCCTACTTCCTGTATGACCTGACAGTGTGTTGTGTCCTGAGAGCTACACCTACTCCCTGTATGACCTGACAGTGTGTTGTGTCCTGAGAGTTACTCCTACTCCCTGTATGACCTGACAGTGTGTTGTGTCCTGAGAGCTACTCCTTCTCTCTGTATGACCTGACAGTGTGTTGTGTCCTGAGAGCTACTCCTACTCCCTGTATGAGCTGACAGTGTGTTATGTCCTTAGAGCTACACCTACTCCCTGTATGAGCTGACAGTGTGTTGTGTCCTGAGAGCTACTCCTACTCCCTGTATGAGCTGACAGTGCGTTGTGTCCTGAGAGCTACCTCTACTCCCTGTATGACCTGACAGTGTGTAGTGTCCTGAGAGCTACTCCTACTCCCTGTATGACCTGACAGTGTGTTGTGTCCTGAGAGCTACTCCTACTCCCTGTATGACCTGACAGTGTGCTGTGTCCTGAGAGCTACTCCTACTCCTTGTATGACCTGACAGTGTGTTGTGTCCAGAGGGATACTATTACTCCCTGTATGACCTGACAGTGTGTTGTGTCCTGAGAGCTACTTCTATTCCCTGTATGACCTGACAGTGTGTTGTGTCCTGAGAGTTACTCCTACTTCCTGTATGACCTGACAGTGTGTTGTGTCCTGAGAGTTACTCCTACTTCCTGTATGACCTGACAGTGTGTTGTGTCCTGAGAGCTACTTCTATTCCCTGTATGACCTGACAGTGTGTTGTGTCCTGAGAGTTACTCCTACTTCCTGTATGACCTGACAGTGTGTTGTGTCCTGAGAGCTACTCCTACTCCCTGTATGACCTGACAGTGTGTTGTGTCCTGAGAGTTACTCCTACTTCCTGTATGACCTGACAGTGTGTTGTGTCCTGAGAGTTACTCCTACTTCCTGTATGACCTGACAGTGTGTTGTGTCCTGAGAGTTACTCCTACTTCCTGTATGACCTGACAGTGTGTTGTGTCCTGAGAGCTACTTCTATTCCCTGTATGACCTGACAGTGTGTTGTGTCCTGAGAGCTACTCCTACTCCCTGTATGACCTGACAGTGTGTTGTGTCCTGAGAGCTACTTCTATTCCCTGTATGACCTGACAGTGTGTTGTGTCCTGAGAGTTACTCCTACTTCCTGTATGACCTGACAGTGTGTTGTGTCCTGAGAGCTACTCCTACTCCCTGTATGACCTGACAGTGTGTTGTGTCCTGAGAGTTACTCCTACTTCCTGTATGACCTGACAGTGTGTTGTGTCCTGAGAGCTACTCCTACTCCCTCTATGACCTGACAGTGTGCTGTGTCCTGAGAGCTACTCCTACTCCCTGTATGACCTGACAGTGTGATGTGTCCTGCGAGCAACTCCTTCTCCCTGTATGAGCTGACAGTGTGTTGTGTCCTCAGAGCTACTCGTATTCCCTCCTTGACCTGACAGTGTGTTGTGTCCTGAGAGCTACTCCTACTCCCTGTATGAGCTGACAGTGCGTTGTGTACTAGGAGCTACTCCTACTCCTTGTATGACCTGACAGTGTGTTGTGTCCAGAGGGATACTCCTACTCCCTGTATAGCCTGACAGTGTGTTGTGTCCTGAGAGCTACTTCTATTCCCTGTATGACCTGACAGTGTGTTGTGTCCTGAGAGTTACTCCTACTTCCTGTATGACCTGACAGTGTGTTGTGTCCTGAGAGCTACTCCTACTCCCTGTATGACCTGACATTGTGTTGTGTCCTGAGAGTTACTCCTACTTCCTGTATGACCTGACAGTGTGTTGTGTCCTGAGAGTTACTCCTACTTCCTGTATGACCTGACAGTGGGTTGTGTCCTGAGAGTTACTCCTGCTCCCTGTATGACCTGACAGTGTGTTGTGTCCTGAGAGCTACTTCTATTCCCTGTATGACCTGACAGTGTGTTGTGTCCTGAGAGCTACTCCTACTCCCTGTATGACCTGACAGTGTGTTGTGTCCTGAGAGCTACTTCTATTCCCTGTATGACCTGACAGTGTGTTGTGTCCTGAGAGTTACTCCTACTTCCTTTATGACCTGACAGTGTGTTGTGTCCTGAGAGCTACTCCTACTCCCTGTATGACCTGACAGTGTGTTGTGTCCTGAGAGTTACTCCTACTCCTTGTATGACCTAACAGTGTGTTGTGCCCTGAGAGGTACTCCTACTCCCTGTATGACCTGACAGTGTGTTGTGTCTTGAGAGCTACTTCTATTCCCTGTATGACCTGACAGTGTGTTTGTGTCCTTAGAGCTACACCCTACTCCCTGTATGACCGGACAGTGTGTTGTGTCCTGAGAGTTACTCCTACTCCCTGTATGACCTGACTGTGTGTTGTGTCCTGAGAGCTACTCCTACTCTCTGTATGACCTGACGGGGCGGTCGGGTAGCCTAGTGGTTAAAGCGTTCGCTCGTCACGCCGAAGACCCGGGTTCGATTCCCGACATGGGTACAATGTGTGAAGCCCGTTTCTGGTGTCCCCCGCCTTGATATTGCTGGAATATTGCTAAAAGCGGCGTAAAACCATACTCACTCACTCACTCACTGTATGACCTGACAGTGTGTTGTGTCCTGAGAGCTACTCCTACTCCCTGTATGACCTGACAGTATGTTGTGTCCTGAGAGCTACTCCTACTCTCTGTATGACCTGACAGTGTGTTGTGTCCTGAGAACTATTCCTACTCCCTGTATGACCTGACAGTATGTTGTGTCCTGAGAGCTACTCCTACTCTCTGTATGACCTGACAGTATGTTGTGTCCTGAGAGTTACTCCTACTCCCTGTATGACCTGACAGTGTGTTGTGTCCTGAGAGCTACTCCTACTCCCTGTATGAGCTGACAGTGTGTTGTGTCACGAGGGATACTCGCACTCCCTGTATGGCCTGACAGTGTGTTGTGCCCTGAGAGCTAACTCTACTCCCTGTATGAGCTGACAGTGTGTTGTGTCCTGAGAGCTAACTCTACTCCCTGTGTGACCTGACAGTGTGTTGTGTCCTGAGAAATACTCCTACTCCCTGTATGAGCTGACAGTGTGTTTTGCCCTGAGAGCTGACTCTACTCCCCGTATGACCTGACAGTGTGTTGTGTCCTGAGAGCTAACTCTACACCATGAAACGAAACAGAAAAAAAAACACATCAAAGCTGGCCTGAGCAGCGATGGCATTTGATAAGAAACGCCCCGTCAATGCATTTTGGACCCAGATATCATAAAAAAAAATTTAAATTGCAACAAGATCCACTCAGTTCCGCTGACACATACCCAACTAGGTAAACCACTTTATTATAGAAATACGAGGCCAATACAACAAAGGGGCGGTCGGGTAGCTTAGAGGTTAAAGCGTTCGCTCGTCACGCCGAAGACCCGGGTTCGATTCCCGACATGCGTACAATGTGTGAAACCCGTTTCTAGTGTCTCCCGTTCTCATATTGCTGGAATGTTGCTAAAAGCGGCGTCACACCATGATCACTCACTCACTCACGCAACACACCGAAGAATCCATATGTGAATCCCATTTCTGGTGTCCCCCGCCGTGATATTGCTTGAATATTGCTAAAAGCGGAGTAAAACCATACTCACTCACTCACTCACTCAACACACCGAAGAATCCTGTAAAGTGTGTTGTATATCGTGTCAGCTTGTTTTTTTAGCAACACAACAGTGGGAATGTCTAGATATAGGAACACTACAAGCTGAGGCGGCGAATGGATGCCTTATCTTGATGATAATAGAAAGTAGGTATACTACCCTGGATCATCGAGGATGAGGTTAAACAGATATTTTTCGTTTGATCAAACATTTGTTCACAGACGGGGGGCGGGGGGCGGGGGGCGGTCGGGGAGCCTAGCGGTTAAAGCGTTCGCTCCTCACGCCGAAAACCCGGGTTCGATTCCCGACATGGGTACAATGTGTGAAGCCCATTCCTGGTGTCCCCCGCCGTGATATTGCTGGAATATTGCTAAAAGCGGCGTAAAACCATACTCACTCACTCACTCACTCAAACAGTGGACATAGGGTAGCTGTGTACGTTTGTCCACAAAGCGGTTACCAGTAATCCAGGTAAATCAAACAGTTGACAGTTTGTACTTATAACACAACAGTCAACATTATTGCAGTTTTGTCTAAAAGAAGTTTCAATGAGCAAATTTAGACATGAGTGAGTGAGTGAGTTGGGTTTAACGCCACTTTTAACAGTATTCCAGTTATATCGCGGCGTGTCAGCTTAATGTGGGAGGAAAGCCCGAAGTGACGCAGGTCTTAGACGTTTACCAGTTCGGTGAAACCCACGAGCACGGGTATGGTGCTGACAAACCTAGAAACATAATCGGGGCGAACCGGGATTCGAACCCACAATCATAGGTTTCTGGCGTGCCCAAGGGACGCAACTCTGCACAGCGAATCGCGGCTCCTTAGACGACTGGACCACCCGTGCCCCTAATTTAGACATGAAGGTTAGGAGCGTTGCTATCATTAATCTTTTAAAGTATCATAAAACTTCGATCAGGGCTAAGCTAACATTAGGAAACATGTTGCAATAAATAATGTAAGGGTAGATTACGACAGGGGCGAACGTCACTTTGAATGCATATCAGCTGCATGATGGTCACCTTAAGTACCGGGTGTGGTGCAGTTTAGCTTCCTGTGTTGTCAGCCGTGGTGTCAGAAAAATGTTACCACCGACGTCCTTTCAATTTGCCCTTGTTGATCACATCTTTGAGTTGGTAGCTTCCCGTGAAATAAAATAATATCCAAGCTGAGGTTGAGACAAGTGTAGACAAATGTCCACTCAATGCATTTTGTCAGCTCCTTGAGTTCGTTTGTCAACAAAGCAGTTGGCAATAATCCAGGTGTATTAAACAGCGGACAAGGTATAATTGCACGCGTTTGTTAAAACAACAGTCGAAATTGTGTAGGTGTATTCCTTTGTTAAAACAACAATCGGGAATAGTCCAGGTGCATCAAACAACCGACATTGTGTAGGTGTATTCCTTTGTTGAAACAACAATCAGGAATATTCCAGGTGTATCAAACAACCGACATTGTGTAGGTCTATTCCTTTGTTGAAACAACAATCAGGAATATTCCAGGTGTATCAAACAGTCGACATTGTGTAGGTCTATTCCTTTGTTGAAACAACAATCAGGAATATTCCAGGTGTATCAAACAGTCGACATTGTGTAGGTGTATTCCTTTGTTGAAACAACAATCAGGAATATTCCAGGTGTATCAAACAACCGACATTGTGTAGGTATATTCCTTTGTTGAAACAACAATCAGGAATATTCCAGGTGTATCAAACAGTCGACATTGTGTAGGTAATATTCCAGGTGTATCAAACAGTCGACATTGTGTAGGTGTATTCCTTTGTTGTTACAACGATCAGGAATATTCCAGGTGTATCAAACAGTCGACATTGTGTAGGTGTATTCCTTTGTTGTTACAACGATCAGGAATATTCCAGGTGTATCAAACAGTCGACATTGTGTAGGTGTATTCCTTTGTTGTAACAACGATCAGGAATATTCCAGGTGTATCAAACAGTCGATATTGTGTAGGTGCATTCCTTTGTTGTAACAACAATTAGTAACATTCAAGGTGTATCAAACAGTCGACATTGTGTAGGTGTATTCCTTTGTTATAACAACAATTAGTAACATTCCAGGTGTATCAAACAGTCGACATTGTGTAGGTGTATTCCTTTGTTATAACAACAATTAGTAACATTCCTGGTGTATCAAACAGTCGACATTGTGTAGGTGTATTCCTTTGTTAAAACACCAATCAGGAATATTCCAGGTGTATCAAACAGTCGACATTGTGTAGGTGTATTCCTTTGTTGTAACAACAATCAGGAACATTCCTGGTGTATCAAACAGTCGACATTGTGTAGGTGTATTCCTTTGTTAAAACAACAATCAGGAATATTCCAGGTGTATCAAACAGTCGACATTGTGTAGGTCTATTCCTTTGTTAAAACACCAATCAGGAATATTCCAGATGCATCCAACAATCGGCATTGTGTAGTTGTATCCGTTTGTTAACGAACCTTTCAGTAATATTCCAGCTATATCGGAAAGTTAGTCGAGGAGTTGCATGTATCAGGCTGTGTATATCAGCTGAATGAAGGAGGGACGACAGAAGTGATGCAAGACTTTGCTGACGCCAATCATCACAGATACGGTGCTGACGTCAAAACCCATAATCGGAGAGGACCTGGAACTCATACTCACAATCATAGGATCCGGACACAACGCAGCACAGGTTCGAATCCCGGTTCGCCCTGATTATGTTTCTAGGTTTGTCAGCACCATACCCGTGCTCGTGGGTTTCACCGAAGTGGTAAACGTCTGAGACCTGCATCACTTCGGGCTTTCCTACATCATCAAGCTGACACGCCGTGATATAACTGGAATACTGTTAAAAGCGGCATTAAACCCAACTCACTCACTCACTCACTTACTTAACGCAGCACAGCCAGTGGCGGCGCCTCTCATGACTCAGCGACTCGTTATCCCTGCACTGAGTGGAGTTTGTTTGTTTCTTAGCGCCACATTCAGCAATATTCCAGCTGTCCAAAACCAATGAGTGGTGTCATGAGCACGTCCTACTTCCGTCTGGGTACGATGACACGCAGATCAACCGGACCACCCGATCCGTTCAGTAGCCTGTTGCGATAAATCTACTTGACTACTAGGGATCCTTTCCTTTGTTTGTTTGTTTGTTTGTTGTTAATTGCCACCGCACTCACCAATATTCCAGCTATATGACGGCGATCTGTAAATACTCGGACCAGACAATGCAATCAGTGACATCATGAGCATCGCTCGACGCAACAAATACGATGAGAAACATCAATCAAGTCAGCGAGCCTGACCACCCGATCCCGTTAGTAGCCTGTTACGACAAGAATAGTCGCCTATTACGGCAACAATGCTTTGCTGAAGACCTGTTCTACCCGGGTGAGGATCTATCGACATCCTGGGGATTGATATCAACCTTTGCGAGGGCGAAGTTTGCACAATCAAACGTCAAATTTATGTTTTGTTAATCAACACAATATTTTACAATCTACACTCAGAAAGGGGCGGTCGGCTAGCTTTGTGGTTAAAGCGTTCGCTCGTCAAGCCGAAGACCCGGGTTCGATTCCCGACATGGGTACAATGTGTGAAGCCCATTTCTGGTGTCCCCCTCCGTGATATTGTTGGAAAATTGCTGAAAAGCGGCATAAAACCACACTCACTCACTACTCTCAGACAAATTGACAATCACAGGTCACATTTTTCTTGAACGCTGTATCCGCTGTATCCACCCGCCCAATTACTCAAGACATAATCCTGCGAGTTTTGACCTTCCTACGCAAATACCAAAGGGAACCTCCATAAGCTCACAAGGGGCATTCGGGTAGCCTAGTGGTCAAAGCGTTCGCTCGTCGCTCAAAGACCCGGGTTCGATTCCCGACATGGGTTCACTATGTGAAGCCCATTTCTGGTGTCCCCCTCCGTGATATTGCTGGAATATTGCTTAAATCTCACTTAAGCTCACAATAGTTACTCCCCTTGCTTCAGTGTTCTACTCGTGCTCCCCCACAAACAGATCCTGACTAAGGGTTGAAGACGCAGTGAGATAAGTTAGAGGAAGCATGGCCAACACGACCTAAACAGTTTTAGGTTCTTCAACCCGTGGAAGGGGCGGTCGGGTAGCCCAGTGGTTAAAGCGTTCGCTCGTCACGCCAAAGACCCGGGTTCGATTTCCGACATGGGTACATTATGTGAAGCCCATTTCTGCTGTCCCCCGCCGTGATATTGCTGGAATATTGCTAAAAGCGGCGTAAAACCATACTCACTCACTCACACAACCCGATGATGCAAGTGTTGATGTACGTTGTCTTCTAAATACCAAAATACCTGTGAAGATCCGTACTGTGTTTAGTGGTGTTTCACCTCAATGCTCAACTTCTGCGGGTCGGACGACATGGAAACTTCCCTTGCTTGGAACTGATTACGCGTCTGGTACATATTGAGGAAGTTCCAACAATGTCAAACAGTTTGAACCTTGACCCCAAGTTTTATGTGAACATGTTTCAACACATAGCACTGCGCACGGATTATTGACCGTGAGTGCGTTAAGGGTGGGTCCCACCTTCAACATTATTTCGGCAAGTGACGGCGACTGAGCTTACTGTGTAAGGACCGCCTCCGTGGTCTAGTGGTAGAGCGTCTGCCGGGAGCTTAAGGTCGGGGTTCGATCTCACGTCTCGTCATACCAAAAGACTTAAAAAGCTGGTAATTGATGTTACTTTGTCTGACCATCGGCATTAAGGGGCTAAAACAAGGACAGGTCGGCTCGGAGTCAGTATACTGTGTCTGAGTGGGGTATTCATGTTAAACTGCGGCATGGTATCTCAGTGGGCTAGCACTATACCATTTGCATAAGTCCGGACTAGTACAAGCAGCCACACATACAAACGTGCATGCACGTCGGTATATAGGTGCAATAATCTTGAACGCGGCGTTAAACAGTAGTTAGTACACACCACAAAATAATTATTATCAGCAGAAGAAATACGTTTCTTCTGCTGACGTCACTTCCTGTTGGTGCAACGTCGCCAGCGAGTCGACCTACGCTGTTGCAACGAAAATATAGTAGGTTTTACTAGTTTGGTATGTCTTTTGAGGAACACTGTCCTGAGAAAAGCTATCAAGATGATATCAGGAAAGATATAAAAGATACTCTCGAATGTTTATTGCGGAGTCAACAGCATACCAAACGCAGTCTCTGGAATTTAATGCCCAAGATGGCGGACATGCTCCTCAAGGTGCGTCGAGTTCACCGAGTCCCGGTTTTTGCAACGCTGAAGTCGCCACCGGCACAACACGACAACATGCGACGAATTCAGTTGATGTGCAGTCTGAATTTCAAGTTATCAAGGACAGTTATCAACGTGTCAAGCTAGCTGCCGATCACAAACTGCAGGCTTCTCGCGGAGGAATAAAACGCCAGGACCAAACAACCTATTCTATTATAGCAAAGTGTGCGCGGTATATTGAAACAGGTTTGAAAATATTACAAAGCATTGAGTCAAGTGACAGTGAGAATATTCAGGACCTTTATGTTGTACTGTTAGCTAATATTCGTTATCTACAAGATGATTATGCTGCTCTTTTAGTTAGTGGTGCTGTTAACCCAGAAACAGCACGATTGTTCAGAACATTTAGAAGAAATACCTCTGGTTTTACTCCAGACGCAATAAACGACCTGAGAAACGCTGCAGCCGTACCTTCAGTATCAGTACAGCAAGATCGGGCATCCTACCGTGGACGCTATCCGTTCCGACCAAGAGGCCGAGGATTCAGATCACGTGGATTTGGACGCGGTGACTTTTACTGTCGACAAGCACATTCTTCACAAGACGTGTTCACGGGTCAAAACATCCCTACCACTCGCGATAATGAAGGGGGACAATAAATATTGAAAGACATTGCAACAAATTCCAGTTATAAAATGTCAGCGGTCAAGGAAGAAACTTTGATTTTACTGGAGTCAGACATTAAATATATTCTTTATAACATTGTATAACATTGTTAAACGTTTGAACATTGCCAAGAGAGCGTTTAAGGTGACAAAAGTAGTCTCCCTTGTTTTGTGTGTACTAGATTTCCATTTGTGTTAGTTAGAGGTTGGATTTACTCCCTTAGTCTGATATGTTTTAATTTCTTTCTCTATTTTATGTTAATTTTTTATTTTTTGTTTATGCAAGTGTCTTAGTTTATGTTCAATTAGAAATATTTGTATGTTTCGGCTTTAAAACATTTCGATGGGGTATTTTACATTTGATGTTTTAAATGTGTTTTCCAAAAACTACCCTACATTTCAAGGCAGGTAATACTCAACGACACAAAGATGCCTGGCGTGGGATAGGAGCTCCAGATAATGTTTGTAAATGGGTTTATGATGGCGTAAAAATACCATTTACTAAAGAACCACAAACTTTTCATATGTCTAACCACAAATTCAGTTATAACAATATCAATTTGTGACAAGTGAAATTCGGGCATTGTTGTGTTCGGGAGCAATTGAAATGTACAGTCGAAAACCAAAATGTGTATCGCCTGTTGGAATTGTACCTAAAAAGGGGGGAAAATTACGATTGATACATGATTTACGGGAGCTGAACAGTGCATGTTTAAAACAGGGATACCAATGTGAGGACATTAGAACGGTTAGACAGTGTGTTAAAGCAGGTGATAGTTTAGATACACTTGACATTAAAAAACGGATTTCATCATATACCCATACACCAAGATGACAGAGATTATATTGGGTTTCAGTTGCAAAATACATTTTATCGATGGAAGGTTCTCCCATTTGGCTTATCCATAGCTCCGTACTATTTTTGTAAAATACTCAAACCAGTTGTTACGTATCTGCGATCTCTTTGACTGACAGTTGTGTGTGCACAGACGGAGAATTCGCCCAGTTGAGAATCCCATCATCACGGGTAAGGAAACTGAAAAAAAGGCATAAGGCGTTGTCTTGCTTTACCTAGGATTGAGGCCAGAGTGTTGGCTCGCATCTCTGGTCAGTGTGTATCAATGTTCCGGGCTGTTGCCCCAGGGAAACTAATGCTCAGAAATACATACAGACTTCCTAGTAGAAGAAACGACGATAAATTGACACTATATTCGCCAGCTAAGGAGGATATGTTGTGGTGGTTTACTGCTCTTGATAACTGGAATGGACAAAGTATAATTATTCGACAACCTGAAGTCCAAATAGTTACAGATGCAAGTTCGACAGGTTACGGCGCGGTATGCAACGGGAAACAGGCAGCAGGATTTTGGCCTCAACAGGTAAGCAGACTTCACTCAAACAACAGAGAGATGTTAGCCATTCTCATGGCGTTGCACACCTTTGGTCCAAGTTTCAAAGGAAAAGTTGTGAAGATTCTGTCCGACAACATATCTGCAGTATGCTACATAAATCAACTGGGAGGTCCAAGTCTGCCCCTGACAAATATCAAGAAATCAATATGGACGGTGGCTCACAAGTACGACCTTCATATTCAAGCAGGCTTCCTGGCTGGATGCAAGAATGTAGAAGCAGATGCTCTCAGTCGTCTCCCAGACCTATCCGAGTGGCAACTGAATCCAGCCCTATTTCAATACGTAGACAAACTGTGGGGACCCCACTAAGTAGACCGGTTCAGCTGGGAACATACAACAGTCGATTTTGGGACCCGTGCAGTTCAGGGGTGGACGCTTTGTCTCAAGCAAACTGGGGAATTCACAACAACTTTGTGAATCCGCCCCTCCGTCTATTACCAGAGGTCATAGACAAGGTCATCCAGGAAAAAGCAATCGCGACTATCATAGCACCTGCATGGAGAAACAGACCGTGGTTTCACAAAGTCAGAACGATATTGACCTGTTCCCCAATTCGAATTCCAAAGACCTCCTGGACAATTCTAAGTTCAACGTGCAAGGTGGAACCTTTGAGAAATCACAAATGGCGCCTTTACGCCTAGAGAGTGTGTGGAGACGGAATCTAGAACAAAAAGGTTGGTCAGACAGGGCCATAAGTCAACTACCACTTTGTCTGGCACCTAGCACTCTCAAAGTGTACAACGGAGCTATTCAGAAACTACAACAATTTTGTCATGATAATGAACGGTCATTTCCGAGATGTGATGAAATAACTATATTTGACTTTTTGTGCTCAATAGCTGATAGTTCGTCTAGACCATTTTCTCAAATAAAGACAACAGTCGCTGCCCTCACTCACTTGTTCAAATGTGCGAACGAGTAGTCAGTTTTGGACAATTACGAAGTCAATATGATGATCAAAGCATTGATTAAATCTAATACTCTACAACCCCGTAAATGGTCAAAGATCATGCCCGTGGAACCGTTTATCAATTTATTTCGTCAATGGCTAAACAATCTGCATCTACAGCTTACATTGTTAAGGTTAAAGGTTATTGTATTGTTGTCTTTAACATTAATGTTGAGACCCTCGGACATAGCCCCTAAAGGCGTTGTGTTTGATCCCAATGACAATGTGAAAAAAGCAGTGGTATTTTCAACTGATGATGTACTTTTCCATGATATACACACTACAACGGACATGCAATACATTTACGCACCTAGCCATAAAAATGTGAGTGCAATAATCTTGAACGCGAGATTAAACCCCACTTTAACCCTGCTTTGACCTCCCCCCTCCTCCCCCGTATACATGACATTGTATACAGCTATAGTTCCTCCAACAATCTCGTAACGGAATAAAATGGTTATTTCGGGACAATACACAACCAAATATTCCCGAGAAACTGTGGTTCCCGATGACATCATTCAACAAGCTACTATATTATATGAATACAGGATCAGTTCTCCCGAGAGAGCTGTGTCGTGCAGTTACCCGGGCTTTAGAGGACACGTTTCTAGGGGGTCCTCCCGTGGTTTACTCCGCTATGCCTGCATAACACGGCTGGGAAACCATGCCTCTACTGTTTCAAGCTTTGGGGTCGTGTTCGGCAATTTGACGGTATGGCCCCGAAGCCATCTTTCACATAACAATTTAAAATGGATAGACGTCTTTTTCATTTACACAAACTACAGCAAGCAAAGTGGATATTGTTTGTGTGCATATTCTTGACATTATACTGGCATCCTTCAGAGACTAATTGAGGGCGTGGTGGCCCAGTCGTCTAAGGCGCCGCGATTCGCTACATACAGTAGGGGATCAAAACAGGTTATTTTAGTATGACGAAACAGGTTATTTTAGTATGATGAAACGGGGTTTTCAGTATGATGAAACGGGTTGTTAAGTATGATGAAACGGCGTGTTTGGTATGACGAAAAAGGGTTTTTAGTATGATGAAATGGGTTAACGTACATGGGTAATGTGATATTGTTAACAAGTTTCATATGAAAATGATATTCTCCACTTTGTGAGGTGACGGTGAGATGAAAGGGTGTATTATAATAACAGAATATTGCAGTTAGGTTTGGACTAGGATGTACATATGCTTGTGTCTGTTTGTGTGTGTGTGTGTGCGTGCGGGCAGTGTGTGTGTTCGATTACGTATATTGTATGTGTGAGTGTGCACTTTCACTGATATCTTCTAAATGGAAATGAATCCACTATATATGATAATAGAGAGTGAGTATTCCCTTTTATCAATATTTCATAAATAATACTGGCAGAAAAAAAGAAAGTAATGGGTTTCACTCATAGTACATATGTTGGAACCGAACCCGGGTCAACCCATCGTCCTCTATATGAAAATACCCCCATTAGCCCGTTTTTATTGTGTAAGATTTAGAACTGAAAGTCGTTTTTATATAATTACTGCTCCCTTTGACAATTAATTCCCCTTCTTATACAACAGTGTGACGTGAAGGGGTAATCCCCCTATATCCCAGGCAAGACACACACAGTGCTACGATAGACGTATAGAAAATTATCTCCTACACAAAAGAACATGCGTCAGCTCTACACTTGACTAAACAATTTCTCGGAGAGCAGTGGTTGCTTGTAATGGACATTCGTGACACCTATAAACTGTTTGTAGTCTGCACTCAGCTCAGATCCAACTCTACAGCCTTCTTAAGAAGCGTGTCAGTATTTCCCGGGATGTATCCTGTCACTGAACAGCAGAACAAAGACAACAAGTGTTTGCGTCACCTGTGAATCTTGTCAGCAAATAAGCAATCAGGCCAGTGAGCCATAAATCCCACGTATTTGATTCCCCGAGAATTCAACTTTCGTTTAGGCATGTCATTATTATGATCAAATAAATGTCAATGTAAAATAACTTATACTGTATATTTGTTGCAGGTTTTCAGGTATAACGTTCGGTGTATGGACAGGTGGGATCCAGGTTTGCCCAGATCTTTGGACGGTCAATTCCTTCTTTGACGACCGAATGAAGAAACAAAGCTAAACAGCAGCGGGTTCGTCATTCAGAGTGAGTGAGTGAGTGAGTGAGTGAGTGGGTGAGTGAGTGAGTGAGTGGGTGGGTGGGTGGGTGGGTTGGTGAGTGAGTGAGTGAGTGAGTATGGTTTTACGCCGCTTTTAGCATATTCCAGCAATATCACGGCGGGGGACACCAGAAATGGGCTTCACACATTGTACCCATGTCGGGAATCGAACACGGGTCTTCGGCGTGATGAGCGAACGCTTTAACCACTAGGCTACCCGACAATTCTAACAAAACTATAAGATCTTTAGACTATCTCCCAACAACACTTTCGGCTTCATTTTTATTAAATGAGATAGTGTGTATTTGGCCACATTATTGTAATTATTAATATACATCATTATGAACCACGAATCGTTGTGATTAAATAAATTTCAATATATGTTATACAGTTTTTTGGTGCAGGGTTTCAGGTGTAAGGTTCAAGGTACGGCAAGGGCACAGACAGGAAGACACCTCTGATGCAGGTAAGTTCTGAAAGTTCCTTTGTGAGTTGATATGAAATCGGGTTTAACGTCGGGTTGAAGAATATTGTACTTAAAGAGATGTGCCTCAACGCGCGCGCGTGTGTGTGCATCTGTGCGTGGGCTAATACTAGTTTGGACATTAAGCTTAAGTAATATCGACGCTCTGATCTCTTTCAAATATGGTCAGTTAGAAATAGACGAGACCAGTGAAACCGCCTCATATTTTTCATATTTAGATGTATATATCGAGATTAAGACAGACAATAATACATGCACAAATTGTCTTCAGTTGTACCCCATTCAACTTTTCAAAATGTTGGACAGTCATCCCCATGCGTGCTTTCTTATATCTCCGGGGCGGTCGGGTAACCTAGTGGTTAAAGCGTTCGCTCGTCACGCCGAAGACCCGGGTTCGATTCCCGACATGGGTACAATGTGTGAAGCCCATTTCTGCTGTCCCCCGCCGTGATATTGCTGGAATATTGCTAAAAGCGGCGTAAAACCATACTCACTGACTCACTCACTCACTCATGTCAATAAATAGTCCAGAAGCCCTAGGCTTTGGTCTCCTCATTTCACAAGTTTTGAGAACGAAGTTTTTCTTCAAAGATGTCAAGGATGAGGGCTGACAAAAGTGTATCCACAAGACTGTGTGACAAGAGGGATTAGTATTAGTTAAACGTTCCTGCAGCATGCCCTGTCTACGAAGATTTAAAACAGGGTCATACGACTCTTTCTTTTTATCAGGATTTCAGCTCCCACAGCCTCGGTAAATGTTCAAACTGCTGTATAATGGAAATGTAGAGCACGGTTCCAAATTTGTAACATCACTGACACAAGTGTTGATCCTTAGTTTAATTTGTGCAATAAATGCATGTTCCCGTGTTTGTTCATGTGCACACTTGACTTGTACAAGAACACGCACGCACGCACGCACGCACGCACGCACGCACGCACGCACGCGCGCACGCACGCACGGGAAACTCCATTTCACCTCCCCTGTTCACGAACACCAGGTATCATCACTATTTCATAGGGATCCATCAACACATACTTATGATATAATCGCAACACTGAACTGTTAGTTTCTAATGTTTATCTACACATTTGTTTTGAATAGGATCGCCAAAAAGTGGGTGAGTTAAAATTTAAATGTAAAGTCGCATCGGCATACATTCAGTCACAGTAGCTACTCTCCCAAAAGGGAAAGTTAAGATCCAAATAATGAAATGTGTAACACCTTACTACTTGTATGCACCACAGCCTTCTTCAAATGTGAACGATGAAAACGATGACAACGAATCTGTTCCTACTGTGTGAGTATGGTTTCATTCCTTGCTTTAAGATTTCTAGATGATGCCCCACATAGCCCGCTGTCAGATAAGTTACAGATCTAGAACTTCTAATAATTGCGAATAAATTGACATGTTTATGTCATATCGACACGGGACATCTATCAAGTAGCGAATAGTACCGGGCATATCCGATACGAATGCAAGGACTAAAGCTCTAGATGTCCGTGAAACAGTTCACAAGTCTTACTTCCGACCATACGGGCCCAAATTATGTCGGTTATACCGGTTCAACAACCTGAGAATATTGTTAAATTTTTAAATGCATCTTTCAATGTTTTGTTCTTAGATGAATCCTGATTGAAGTGGTTAAACCTAACCTGAATAATAAATAATAAACTTAAAAATAAAATGTAAACTCATTTATTCGAATGGTAATGATTGCATGATTTTATGTTCCAGTAGTTTTCATATGCCCTTCGTCTGCTTATTCCAACTGTCTGTGGTCCACGGAAGAAACACCGTGCCCTGAATGTGTGCTGGGATGGTATGAAAGCAGCTGTGACAACAGGTGTATTGGTTTCTGTGACAACGGTGGCTGTCACAGGGACTCAGGACAATGCCTGCAGTGCCAGGGTGGCTACTATACCTCCACCTGTACAACAAAGTGTCCCCCACACTGCAGGGAGAACGATGACGGGCATGCATACTGTGACCGAACGACGGGACATTGTTCACAATATTGTAAAGATGGTTGGTGGGGAGACAGGTGTGAGCGAGCCTGCAGTGAAGGATGTGTGGACAACTCCTGCTTCTCCTGGGAAAGGTATTGTAACAAGGGCTGCCTCCAGGGTTGGACTGGTGACGATTGTGGCACAAGATGTCCAAGCGGCTGCCATCAAAACGCATGCGAGCCAGATAAAAGAGGTAGATGTACCCAAGGTTGTCGCCTTGGCTTCCACGGCCATCACTGTGATCAGCCCTGTGATAGTCGCTGTAGGGAGCAGGACTGTGTTTACGACCACCAAATAAAGTCTGCAGTCTGTAGACAGGGCTGTGTGGACGGATGGATGTCTCCTGACTGTCGAAGGAAGTGCTCTCGCAACTGTGAAGCATGTCTGCAAGAGTCTCGAAATTGTTCTCGATGTTCGCAAGGCTACTGGGGAGTTGACTGCGCCAGTGTGTGTAGTTCCACGTGTTCTCACGGGACATGTGATATGGATGGAAAGTGCTTTGCATGTCAACCTGGTTACTTTGGCAACACTTGTGAACGCAGTTGTGGGACTGATTGTGGCAGGTGCGACATGACGAATAAAGATGGGCGATGTGATGACGTTTGTGTCACACTTTGTTCAAACAATACAAATGGACTTCCCGGCTCTAGTTATGCTGTACATACAGGTGAGTTTCTATGTCATTGAGAAATTGTAGCGATCAAGGCTAAAGTTATCATTTAAACTCAAATGCTGTTGACCTTTTGTACAGCTACATACATGTAGTACATATCACGTGACCATCCACTTCAATACAATTAACACATCTCCATTCTATTAATTATTGATATTCTATTGAAGCTAGTCACATCCCCAGCCACAGTCAGTTGCACTTTGATGTGATTGTTATTCGTTTTCTCAAATGAGTGTTCACCAGTGGCCCCCCTCGCATGTTTAAGACAAAAAAGGCTCTCCTTGTGTAAGGTGTGCTAGACTTCTATGACAAAGGTTTTGAATCCTGATTCTCCCTGATTCTCTTTCAAGATCTGGCTTTACTTGGTTTAATAATTAAAGGAGCGATCGAATAGGAAAGATGCTTCGACAGTTAGAACAGTAAAATTACTATTTTCAAAGAGTTTCTGAAAAATGATGTTCATTAGTGTTTCAAGAAAACATGGTTCATAATTTGATTTATTACTAATTAGGGAAGACTGATTGTCTGTAACAAATCTCCGATACTTGCTCATTGATCTGATTGGTCAGTTGAAGCATAATGCTTAATTGTTGAGAAAAATACATGACGTCATCTGAACAATAGGTTGCCTTCATTGAGTGAGTGAGTGATTGAGTGAGTGAGTATGGTTTTACGCCGCTTTTAGCAATATTCTAGCATTATCACGGCGGGGAACACATGAAAGAGGCAATGTGCCCATGTGGGGAATCAACCCGGGTTTTCAGCATGTTGCTTTAACCACTAGGCAAGCCCACCGCCCCTGTCTTCGTTGAAGTTAATCAGTAGGGTTGACATTTCATAAGGTTTTCTCACTTAACATATCTGTGTTGTTTGTGTCTGTTTGTTGTTGAAAGCCGCACACAGCAATAGTCCAGATGCATGACGGCGATCTGAAAATAAGTCTGGACAAGACAATCTGGTGATTGATATCATGAGCATCAATCCACGCATCTGAGAAACGATGCCATGCATCAACTAAGTCAGTGAACCTGACCACCCGATCTTTTTAGTCGCCTCTTACGACGAGCTAGGTTGTTGAAGACCTAACATGGATCTTCACGTGTTATTTTTGGCTAGTAATATATAGAATAACCTTCCTGAAACTGATCATGTGTACCTCGTGAATGAATACTCTTGCGAACTGACACAGTCATAATTAAACTATAAGCATTTGCCAAAGATGTGTAGCTGTCCCATGGCAATATGTATTTCCCCTCCAACAACTTCTTATTCTACCTCGAATCCAATGAAATGAAAACGGTTTTCGCCATTTATCAAACTGAGATCCAACTCGACTATGATACTTAAACAGTGCATTTTTTGTTTCAGATGAGAGGAATACATCAGGCCGTTGTGGAGATGGATTCCTGTAGCTTCCTGTCCCACTTCTCCTCATGAACCTGTCATTCCATGTATTATGTAGATGAAATTGTGATGCATCAGAGATGCCCCGTTGAGATGGCATTGACCATCAGTAAAATATGTGTGTCGTCTGTTTCATCTTTATAGTCGAACGATATTCTAACTGCATGTACATGACGGACAAGAATAAGCCCCAATCATTCCATGATGACAATACGACATCATCCTTTGTTGGGGATCAGATTACGACATATAACAGCAGCTCATATTGCCCTTGATATTATTGCGCCCTACCGATAACTGTTTACGCCTCCTTTGCAATTAGTCAAACCAGAAGTAGACATTACACTTACTCATTTAAAAAATCCAATATTAACCAGTTAATCCTTCAGCAGGAATCTGTCCAGTTACGCTCTAAACATAATTCTCACCACTACATCTTCACAAATGGATCCAAGGATGGCGCCAAAGTTGCCAGTGCCGCCATAATTGGTTCAAAAACTATTTCTTCAAGATTACCAGGTACAGCTACATATTTACTGCTGAAGCTATTCAAACAACCTTGACATATATTCAGAAACAAACTGCATGTTAACTCTTCATCATTTTCTTTGATTCTTTGTCATGCCTTCAGGCACTTAAAAACGTCAACCCGAATCATCCGTTAAGATCCCTTTTCACCCTGGATTCCCCTCCTCTGCTATCTCGAAAGCTTGACCGCTGTCGGTGCTGGGTGAATCTGATAATATTATCACTTTTAGCTGTTGGGACTGTTATTGTGTTTGATACTGACCACTGCTATTATATTATGATTATTGTACTTCCCGTCTGTGTACAGACATTGTAATTAATGTGCAGTAATTTGTATTGATTTGTAAACCTTGAGAATTTTGTAATACATTTGTTGATTGCACACCATTAGTTGTTTATTTGTTGCTTTCACACTTAAGTCTTTTCTGTACATTGTTTAAATTTGGGAATCGACACGTAACAAAGCATAGTGTTCATCTTCTGCTTAACTCACATGTTGACTGTGGCCTGATGTGATATAATGTGATAGAGTCTGGACGTTCAGGTAGATACATATGACATATTACCAAAAGGCAATGCAGTTGAATACTGTTGTGTTGAAATTGAACCAACCCACGTCAATATTACGCAATATCCAAAGCTTCGACAAAAATGAAAATTATGAATAAAGAATGATTACGCAGGGACCACGTTTATTTCCCGACGAGACAACCACACGTTAGACACAACAAACGACGTTTGACTGTATATGAATTGACTTGGAGTCAAGATTAGCAGATCTGTTGGCCGCCGATGTCTGGCTCGCCCCCTTTACACGTGGTTGTTGGCCCGTGAACATTTGCAACAAGTCCTCCACTGTGAATCATTCCATTCAAGTTTACCTTGGTAACTTACCAGACACAAGTGATTAAGTTTGTCATGCAGTCAAACTTATTTATTCTGAACTATTTGAAAGAAAACGTGTGATAGAGGAATATGTTGACAATGGTATCATCCACCTTGAATCAACTTCCTCACGGTCTTCATACATTGTAACACACGTTCATTGATATAAGACACAAATAGTAACTGGAGGATTACAATCTTTATTTCAGGTTTAGATTTCATGATATGTCAACAAATAACAAATTTCTTTATGCAAGACCAAAGGAAAGTATCGACGTCAAATATTATTCCACCTGAAAAGGTTTCTTCTTGGCGATAATTCACAGTATGAAGCGTGTTCCCATCTCTATGTGGCAGAGATAGTGCAACTAACTTAAACAGTCACTGAAAGGTACAATGAATGAACCCGCACTACAGGTGTGAGTTGATGGTGTTGATGTTGATGATCATAGGAAATATCTGCTACAAGCAGGTTCATTACATAGGATTAATTATAACTACTCATAGTTTTCGCAGCACGTTCACATACATTGTGTGTATGTGTGTGTGTGTGTGTGTGTGTATGTGTGTGTGTGTGTGTGTGTGTGTGTGTGTGTGTGTGTGTGTATGTGTGTGTGTACGTGTGTGTGTGTGTGTGTGTGTGTGTGTGTGTGTGTGTGTGTGTGTGTGTGTGTGTGTGTACGTGTGTGTGTGTGTGGTGTGTGTGTGTGTGTGTGTGTGTGTGTGTGTGTGTGTGTGTGTGTGTGTGTGTGTGTACGTGTGTGTGTGTGGTGTGGTGTGTGTGTGTACGTGTGTGTGTGTGTGTGTGTGTGTGTGTATGTGTGTGTGTGTGTGTGTGTGTGTGTGTGTGTGTGTGTGTGTGTGTGTGTGTGTGTATGTGTGTGTGTACGTGTGTGTGTGTGGTGTGGTGTGTGTGTGTGTGTGTGTGTGTGTGTGTACATGACATTGTATACAGCTATAGTTCTTCCAACAGTCTCCTAACCGAATGTAATATTTTTTTCAGGACAATAGACAACCAAATATTCCCGAGAGACTCTTGCGCAGCCTGTTTATCTGTGGTTCCCGATGACATCTAGACTTTCTAGACAGACGGTATACGTGAATGTGTTTCATCAGCTGCAAAAACACGCTGACATATGATGGTACTAGTCAAAATAAGTAGCTGCACTGGATATCGTTTTTGTCACTGTACTGATGGGTCAAATTTGTAAATATCCTCAACACGCTTTAAATCCTTTTCTGAGGCCTTGAATGCTACTTAAGGGAAACTGACATTAGGAAAGTTGGACGTCATCCTCCCTCTTGTCATACAGTCATGAGGAGAGACTTTGTCACTCAGAATCTTTATGCATAGGTCTAAAAATATAACCGTAGAGGCGGTACACGACACAAGAAGTTTTATTTGACGTCGGTTATTACAGGTAACGGTATAACTTTGAATCTTTAAAGCTATTAATGCCATGAAACAATGGAGAGGAAATGCATAATAAACTGAAATATCAACATGTGTATTGGAAGCTAAGACATGTTTATAGTAAAATATTTAAAGGAAATACAAGGAAATCACAAGGATATTCACAAAATATTTACACGTAGAACGTTTTCACATTCGGAAGAAGCCTGCAGAAATCTCAGATTTTTTTAAATTGTTTGGCAGATGAAGATCCTGGTGGCCTCATAAGCATAATGTTGATCCCCGGGGAGTCTCCGCCATCAGATGGAATAGGTCAGCGTCTTCGGGGTCATCAAATGTTGGTCACTGGTCTCTTTTTAATTACTCCAAATTGGTCATCTTCGGGAGGGAACTGGCTTTATCATCATACCATCATTCAATATATCTTTTTGCGAATAACAAGGAAACAGAACAACTACTACATGCAAACAAAGATTTAAAGTTACACATCAAGAAAAAATCAAGGACGATTATTATTTTATTTATGTATATGTTCTTATTGTGTGTAGGCTGTTTATGCTGTTTGTTAGTTCAATGTTTAATGCAGCAGGAATAAAATTCCAATTTATGCCGGCGGCTTGTAAATGATTGAATCTGGACTGGATCAGGTAAGTCAGTAATTGTTATTATTGGTAAACTTGTCTGACTACCTGATGAACTGCGGTGCCTCTTATAGTCGCTAGTTGTATGGGACCTGTGCCAATCCAGAATCTCCATGGGGATCACATTCAATTATTCACTTTGCCTAGATTTAAGTATGAGAGTATAAACAAACGGGATATCATCGAGTATGAGAGGGTACGGAAACTATGCATGCAGTATTGTTGTAAAATAAATAACCACAACCAAAATAAAATATAGTCAATATGTTCCCCTGTGATATCGAAAATGTTGTGATTTCAAATAATGTAAGCAACATTCATGTGAGGTAAAATATCATTAGTATCCACAAATATTCATTTCACATTTTCATAATTGTCATCCAAAAATGTAATTTATCTTTAGATAGTTTTAGTCAGCGGACATACGTTTGACCTCAGGTAGATATTCTGTGTTACATTACGCACGTACATGACGTATTTATCAATGCCTTGCTCTGTTGTTCATCTAACTGAGTCTTGCATATAGCAAAGCACTTTTGTGTGTACGCAACAACGCGCATTGTTCGTTTTAATGACGACGTTGAATATGATTATTTGCCTATTCATAAATCCCCATCAACCCGCATTTTTCAGATACCTTTGTTAAGCTCTGCAGCCATTGAAATGTGCGTTGGCGATGTAGTTGGCTTTGGATACGTTTGTCAAAAGATCTAGTGAGTGACAATGGGTTCTGTGTCACATGTAAATCATTTCAGTCAAATTAGAAGTGACAATTGTGGAGATTTGTGAGCCACTCATCTTAGGCCGTGAACCAAGCAATGAACAAGTCCGTGGGTAGGATAAATCAGTGCCACCTGGTGAACCAACTATATATGCACCGAAGGTATATAAATGATTATCGATCCAGTTTGATTTTGTGGCCATATGAGGTGAGGTGAAATGGGGTTCGACGTCGCGTCCAAGATTATAGCACTTAAATAGCAACGTACATGCACGTATGTGTGGCTGTTTGTGCTAGTCCGGACTTATGCCGACTTTGTTGTGTAAAGATTCTGGTACTGTCCACTGTACAGATGTAACAATTATTTCTCAGAAAGAAGTCATGAATCTGGTTTGCCATCACAACACAATTTTAGTTGAGGGTTATTCACATCTAACTGCAGATGTATTAATTATATCATAGTCTCGGGTGTGTAAGTGTGACGTCTCATACAACCATCTAGCACTAATACATTGTGAATTTGTATTCAAAGATATATTCAGTACACCAATAGTGTGCATATTAGTAACTTGAAATAAATGACACATGTAAGAGCCTTGCTGTGACTTGCTACCCATACAGCTACGGACTGTCTGGGCCCCACCGGTATCTACATGTCCGTCTTCGACTGGAGACATTTGAAATAATCTCAACATAAATAATTTTTAAAGGCTTGACCAAATACGTAATTTGGGGTATAGTGTGCATATAAAAATACCGAATGTCGGAAAGACACATTGAGGTAATACCATACTGGCTATGATGAAATATACATGACTCAGTTACATATATAAACACACATGATATACACTGGACGGAGTCCATTAAAGTACACACCATATACTAAGTCCCGAGTGTCGAGCTTGTTGGTGCCAGTATGGTGGTTTCTGTATAAGTGCAAGGCCAGCAGCATGGTGGCTGTGGTTGGATCTCTATGTGACTGACGAGTGCACTGCTTGGCCCTGTGATTTGGTTTTAAAGTGAGTTGGGTTTAACGCTGGTTTTAACAGTATTCCAGTTATATCACGGCGTATCAGCTAAATGTTGGAGGAAAGGCCGAAGTGATGCAGATCTCAGACGTTTACCACTTCGGAGAAACCAACGAGCACGGGTATGGTGCTGACAAACCTAGAATCATAATCGGGACGAACCAGGATTCGAACCACTATCATAGGTTTCTGGTGTTTCAAAGTTACGCAAATCTGCTCAGCGAATCGCGGCGCCTTAGATGACAGGGCCCCCTGTGCCCCCCTTGGGCACAATGCAATGGTGATGATCATTTATATTGAGATCAGCATTTTTATGTAATGGCAATTGAGTGATTTGCAGGCTACATGGTAATTAGCCTTTGGATGAAAGGTTGTCCTGAATCGGCATTTCCAGACACTGATTTTGACACTTACCAGAATAACCTTTCTCTCGACCAGGCTTTCCTGTTACAATGTACTTCCCATTTTTTTTAAGCCTTTCCTGGTGGAAACGTAATGCAATAGCAAGTGCAATTACACAAAAGAGCAGCGTTAGTCCAATAGCAAGACCTAAGGTAAGGTCGGATGGTGATGACTCTGTAGTAGATGGACTTGTGGGTGTTGACGACCTCTCAGATGCTGTTGGTGAGCTTGGTGACGTGTTGCTCGTTCCTTAAATAGAAAAAAGGCAAATTTAAATTGGGAGAAAAAATTCGCAGATATTTCGTTCTCGTCCTCCACTCAAATGAAGCACTCAAATGACACAACTGAAATTTGTCAATGTCAATTTTTGGATTACCCTTAATAAATGTTAACCAAAAAAAACACTTCAACCATAACAGTATATTTTTGAACTGAAGGAATGGAATGAAGTTTTGTTTGTTTTTCTAGCCTGGAATCGACACGGGAACGGTTGAGGATGGTAATTACGTACCTGTCGATGTGGGGGATGTTGTTGGTGAAGGAGCAGCTGGAAGAGAAGAACAGACATGTAATATTTCTACAAGACGTCATATGATTTTATGGATACAATTTTGTTTCAAAAGGGAATTTTACACTTTTTAATAGGTCGTTTAAAACGTGTTTATTGCTGTAAAGCTACCTCAATGCAAAATTTCAATTTTCGGGTTACCCTCAACAAACCTTTCAAAAAATAAACACCAACCTTAACAGCATATGTTTGGACTGATGGAATGATCTGAAGACAGTTTTGTTTGTTTGTATGTTGTTCGCCCTACATGCTGGTCTGTAAATAATCCAATTAGGGCCAGAAAGTCCAGTGATTAACATTATGAGCACCGATCTATGCAATTGAAAACAATAGCATGAAATCCACCATGACACCGACTCTAATCCACAAAGTCGCCTCTCACAACACGCATGGGTTTTTGATTACGTAATCTAGCCTGGAATCGACACAGGAATGGACGAGGGTGGTAGTTATTTACCTGTCGACGTAGGGGATGTTGTTGGTGAAGGAGCAGCTGGAAAGAGAACAACAGACACGTAATATTTGTACAAGACGTTATGTGATTTTGTGAATACAAATTTGTTTCAAAAGGCGAGTTGGCTCCTTTTAATAGGTCGTTTAGTGCTCTAAAGCTGCTTCACTGCAAAATGTCAATTTTCGGGCTACCCTCAACAAATCTTAACAAAACAAACAACAACACCAACCTTAACAGTATATGTTTGAACTAAAGGAATGGTCTGAAGACAGTTTTGTTTGTTCGTCCAGCTCCATGCTGGTGTGTAAATAATTCAATCAGGGCAAGAAGATCCAGTGATTAACATTATGACCATTGATCTACGCAATTGGAAACAGAACATGGAATCCACAAAGTCACCGACTCGTTGGTTGTTGAGGACCTATTCTAGCCTGGAATCGACAAGGGAACGGTTGAGGGTGGTAGTTACGTACCTGTCGATGTGGGGGATGTTGTTGGTGAAGGAGCAGCTAGAAAGAGAACAACAGACACATGATATTTGTACAAGACGTCATGTGATTTTGTGGATACAATTTTGTTTCAAAAGGAATTCGCCCTTTCTAATAGGTCGTTTAAATGTGTGTATTGCTGTAAAGTCACCTACTACAAAATGTCATTATTCGGTTTCCCTCGACATATATTGTTGTTTAGTTATCAGCCAACGGAAAACAAATGCTAGATGTCCATCGTAAACCTTAACAGTATATCTTTGAACTGGAGGAATGCTGTGAGGATAACTGTATTAAGATAAATACCTACCGCTTAACTTGGAAACTCCATCGCACGTAAGTGATCTATTGCTGTTGTCACATCTAAACATAACACTGACATTTCCCAAACGATCAGATGAGACGTTGAAGAAGTGGTGCTGGACAGTGTCGGTGATGTTGTGCGTGGTCTGGTTCTGCAACAAGACGTCTGTGACGCTGCCAGTAGTGAGATCAAACCCAGCTTGTTGAGAACAGAAGTAGCCTCTGATGTCCACTGTCAGAGTGAGAGTTGTACCTGGCTCCAGTACATCGGTGTCTGTATCACTGCTGATGTTGCACTGTGGGGGACCTGGTCAGTAAATCATGTACATGTTAATGTCACTTTAATTTCTGATGTTTAAAAGTGAAAAGTTTCATCCAGCAAAAGCATTAATGCATTTACAAGCAAAATTGAAAATATTTAAAGTAATATATTTATTTTCAATTTTCTCAGTGAATAGATACTGATTTGTACTTATAACAACTCTAAAGTTTAGTCTCACTTTTTAACAAACTCTTTACTCCACTACAGCTCAGATCACTGCTCATGACGTCACATGCAAACGACACCGTGACGTCACCAAAACGTGAAAGGACAATATTGATAGTTTTGTTAATGACGTCAGTCGTGACATCACTGACGTTGTGTTTCGTCAACAACGTCTCCATGAGAACACCAGTGGTAAGGTTAAAGACAGTTTCCTGGGAACAGTAGTAGCCGTTGATGTACACTGTGACTGTCAGGTTTGTGCCGAGCTCAAGGGCGTCTGTGTCCACATCACTGCTGATGTTACATTGCGGAATTTCTGTTGACAGAAAATACTCAAAGTATTTATGATTCCAAAAATGACATTATCAACTTGGCTCCACTAAAATTACGTTAGAAACATAACCAGTTCAGGCGATGGCTGGTTGGTTGGTTTGTTGATTTTAACGCCGCACTCAGCTATATTCCAGCTATATGACAGCGGTCTGCAAATAATCGAGTCTGGACCAGACAGTCCATTGATTGAAGTCATGAGCATCGATCCATGCAAATGGGTTTTTGGTAGACAGTTACATGTTTAGATATATTTAGTTACAATTTATATATTTAACTGGCTGATAACAAACATATTGGCTGATCAGTTTTACATATTAAAGCAATATCCATTAATGTAACTTGTCTGATGTCCGAATTTCGACGCTAAGTATTCTTTTTCGCCTGTCCACTCAGAACATTTTGATACAGATACCAGCACGGATTGTGACGTTGTTCTCATTGTGTGATCGTATAATATTATGTTTTATCCTGAGCCGTCGCTATATACAACATGCACAACAAAACGAAAATAGCAGTATCAGAACAATTTGGTATTGACGACAAAAGGTAGTAACATGTAAATTAATAGTGAACGAGACAGAGGATAAAAGTTTACTTGAAAAGTAATTGTTGGTTAACCTTTTAAATTCGCATTTGTTGACTTATCAATATAATCACCAAGGAACCAATGTTTATGGAATTTAACCATTCTTTTGACTTCACGGGCGGGGATCACGGGGAATAATATAGGTCCCCAGCAACCTATGCTTGTCGTTAGAGGTGACTAAAAGGATCGCTTGGTCAGTGACTTGGTTGATGTATGTCGTCATCGAGCCTGGCCTCCCGATCAATTTAGTTGCCCCTTCCGACAGTGACACTTACGGAACTGGGGAACTGTATTGTTACCAGGAATCTACACGGTTTATGGCTAGATCCGATGATCTATAATATGTCGAAATGTTTTGTGTAAATACTCACTAGCTGCGGTCAGATGACACACGTCTACAGGGATGGGATCCACTACAGTCGCATCCACGATCTTCCATGTACCAGCATCTTCCATCTTAACACTGTGTATAGTGAGTGTAGAGTGTGTGTCGTTCATAGTTGCCCTGTATCCAGCCACGGGGCTGCAGCTGGGGTTGCAGGTGACGACATACCGGCCATCACTTGGTCGTACCCATATAAAGCCTGTATAGCTGCTTCTGTCACCAGTTATGGTGTAATCTGCTTCAAGAAGACCGACACCCGCTGGACACATGGAAGCTATTAGGGAAGCACCTTGAACACAAGTTGTATAAAAGATTGCTACGACATGGAATACAATCACTATAATTCATGTTAAATTATTGAAAATGCCCGGTTGTGGTTGTTACTGATACAAAAGACCCATTTATTAGAGATCGTTGTCAAAATTGCATGTTTGAAAATGCTGGTGAAGAAATATTGTTGATTTTAGACTTTTGACTGTAGACGGTTGAAATCAATCATAAACACACTGCCCAATTAAAAGACGTTTAATGCTATTTGCAATCACGCTTTGATAAGGTAGTGGATCCTCTTGTACCTTCGTAAAACATCATAAGCCTCAAACTGTTCAATATATTACAAGGTGACATGTAAGATAATCACTTAAATTACAGTGAAAGAAAACAAGCTACAGGAAATGTTACCCATTATTTTGTGTATTATATCGACTTATTGATAAAAGAATATAGTTTCTTACATGCTTTTTTTTCCGAGTGTATTTTTAAGGCCCTGCTGGACACATAATTTGTAAATCAATAAAATATCAATATAGGCCATGGCCTAGCTAGATGATAACAGCATGGATAGATTGAAGTAATTACATTGCTCTCCTTACTGTATACGCACCTGTTGACGTAGGAGTCACAGCCGTTGTAGATATGGAATCTGTTTTGGAATATAATCATATAATAAAGAATTGAGATTTTCGTTTTCTTGTTCATGTTTGCTATTCACTCACTTATTGTTAGCCAGATATAAATATGACGCACTTCCAATATGTTCTGCTAGACTTTCGTTAAAGGTTAGTACATACCTGAGTAGTTATAGAACTAGTGGGTTTCTTGTGATTGTTGGTGCTGTAATACTCACGCACCCACTCACTCACTCATTGTTTGCGGGAAAAGATATGACGCACTTTCAATATGTTTGGTATCAACAATTCAGTTAAAATAGACAAATGTGACAACGTACCAGAAGACGTCGGCGTGTCACCTGATGTCGAAGAAATATATACATTGACTTGATCCTATTGATCTTTACACATCTTCCTCCAACCAATTCTTTGTAAAACTTATTTTCACAGATTTATCACCTGTCAGACTGTCGTTAAAGGTTAATAAATACATGAGTAATTATAAAGCTCGTGGGTATCTTGTGATTGTTGGTGCTGTAATACTCATTCACACAATGCTTGTTTGCCAGTGAAAATATGAGGCTCTTTCAATACGTTTGGTATGGAACATTGAATGAACACAGATAAATTTGACAACGTACCGACAGACGTTGGCGTGTCACGTGTTGTCGAAGAAATGTCTGAAACGAATGATCGAAACATATTACAGAGGCACATTATATTCGAAATATATACATTGAATTGTACGCATCGATTATGACACACCCTTCTCCATCCAATTCTTTGTAACAAATTATTTTCACAAATTTATCAGCGGCTTGACTGTCGTTAAAGGTTAATAAACACGTGAGTAATTACAGAAGATGTGTGTTTCTGGTGAGTGTTGGTGCTGTAGGTTCTTGCCATAAGTGCCTGATATATATGCTATTACGTAACGACTCAAATACTAGTATTACAAACATGTAGATAAATATACAGCAATAAATCTACAGCAAATGCATTGAAATCAGACTCAAGCCATCAGCTCTAGAACTACAAGCACTTTTAATTAAGCAGCCTGAATAGAAACTATAGGAATACACCTTTCAATCAGGGTCATACTTGGAACAGTAAGGTCGTTTGACACATTAGCTGTCAGACAAAATATACAAGTACAAACACTGAATTATAAACACAAATTTTGAAATTTTGAACATTGTTATTAAGTGTCATTTATTATGCTGATATACATCCAAATCAACTTTTTTGTTTTGAAATATGTGCAGGTACAATATGTTGGGTAGTGCCAGTTGTTTCTAATGCCCTTAAAATGGGATAGTAATACGTAGAAAACAATTACAATATTTGACTTGAATCCCCCTTGTACTCACTGGAGACCATCACTTCACACACGCCTTGCGGCGCACTTGTATCATTTATTGCATCTTGTATCCTCCATGTTCCAGCATCATTCACTCCGACACTGTGTATAGTGAGTGTAGAGTGTGTGGCGTTCATAGTTGCACTGTATCCAGCCACGGGGCTGCAGCTTGGGTTGCAGGTGACGACATACCGGTCATCAGTTGGTCGTACCCATATAAAGCCGGTATAGTTGCTTCTGTCACAAGTTATGTTGTATTCTGTCTCCAGTGTTGCCACTCCACCTGGACACGGTGCTTGTGTAGGGGATACACCTACAGTAGCAATGAAACACCAACCACTACAAGGCTGATCTACTTCAGACATTACCACAGTAACTGTTTTTAGTTTATGGAGGTATTTAAGTAAAACCGGTGCTCATATTGTGTAGTTACCTCCTTAAATGCACAATTCTTTTTTAATAATTTGTTATAAATAAATAAGTCAACAATAATAAATTCACATCAACTGTAGACACCTCTTCGAAATCAGTAACATCCTTCATTCTATTTTTAGCCAATCAGGAAACAGCATGGTGGGCTTTACACAGTTGCTTGGTGAAAAATATTTCATAAATAAATCGGAAGTAAAAAGCAAATCTAAATCATATGATTATGAAGGTTGAGGACACATACTTAATCATTACATTAAGTGAAAAAACTTAAATGATATATATCTAACCTGGCTACTTTTCAGAAAATAACATGGACATTTAAACTTACTTACCATGGATGAAAGTCACAGTCAGAACCAGTAATACATGTACTTGGTTTTGTTTAACCATCATTTTCAACAAACTGGAAAGAAATACACAGCGAGATTGCTACATTTTTATCCACTCAGTCTAGTTGAGGTCATTATTTGTCATATTTAACTTTTGGCGCCTTCAAACATTAACTATCATCATATCGTTTTTTGAAAGTTTGTGCTTTTATGAGAAGGGACGGTGGCATAGTGGGTAATGCGTTCGCTCGTCACACCGAAGGAGCGGGTTCAATTCCTTCATGAGTAAAGTGTGTGAAGCCCTTTTCTTGTGTCCCCGCAGTGGTTTTTTTGTGTCATTGCCAACATCAGCGTAAAACAATCATCATTCACTTCATTATGCAAATAGGTTACGAACAAAAATATCTTTGTTTGACAGAAAGTATAAATATTCACTTTCAGTATATATATTTGGTAAAATATATGAAAACAATTGATAACTTACCGATTGTACCACTTGCTGTCGTAGAAATATCTGAAAGTAAATTACGAAAAACATGAGAAGCAAATCATTTAAGAAATATGTACATTGACCTGTGAAATATTTCCCAAACCTTTTCAATGTAACAATAATTGAATTAAAAAGGAGACTACGTTTATAACGAACATGCTTACAACGAACTGACGGATATAACGAATTTATTTTTGGTCCCGGATATTTGCTGTATATATGCTTAAAATATGTTTGTAACGAACTACGGTTATAACGAACTAAAACTAGTGGTCCCTTTAAATTCGTTATAACCATAGTTTACTGTACATGAACAATCATGACCAACCAGTAGAGAGAGTGCAGCTTACATGGTACAAGAAGGGACATTTAACATTTGCCAGCCAGAGTTTTGAACCCTCGTGTTATAATGTCCACTATCTGGAATCCTTGTGCACAGAACAAGTATGAAATACATCGTTTCTTTTGTGATTAGACCCATGTTGGGTTGATTTTAGCATTGCGTCAGCTTTGGAACCCATAAATAAATTTATGGTGTTTAATCCCAGTTTATTGATTCACCCGGCATGTGGATACGTGACTCCACTGAACTATTCCTCAAGAATCCGTCTGAGTGCATAACCTGTTTCGCTCGCCTGGTCATTGATATAAATAGCTCTGGCGGATTAATGTAATCGATGAAATCTCGGACTCTTGCCAGGGACATTCGGACGTCTTCGGATTCGTGTATTAACATACAACACAGGGTCACGTTATCGCCACTTCTTTATTCGATTCTAATGTTCGGAAAAACTTTTTACAGATTGATATATATTTTATATTTCGGGAAGGTTTCTTGGCTGGATACTGTACTCGTTGGGCTAACGTAAGGAGAAATATGCAAATATGAAAGGTCAGGTTGGCACTTCTTTCAGTGTTTTCAAACAAACATGGCGTCGCCTTGTCCCATCGTACATCGAGTCACAATTAACCATCATGTAATTTATTGGAATAATAACTATTGCTGTTAATGTTGATAGTGATTGATATTGATATTGATTATGGAGGGACATTCTACAAGTGCAGGGAACTTTGGAAACATAGAATGCCAAGCAATGTTAGCGATGACGCTTGTGGCAGAAGGATTGGTGAGGCACAAATTAGCTGCTATAACACATAGATCATTTTACCATGAGTGAGTGAGTGAGTATGGTTTTACGCCGCTTTTAGCAATATTCCAGCAATATCACGGCGGGGGACACCAGAAATGGGCTTCACACATTGTACCCATGTCGGGAATCGAACCCGGGTCTTCGGCGTGACGAGCCAACGCTTTAACCACTAGGCTACCCGACCGCCCCCATTTTACCATCAAACTCGTTGAGATACTGATGACGGGAGGCTGACAGGTGCCCCCGATTTGACGTATTTTGACCCGTGGAGTTTTTCTTATTATCCAACAAACAAAATCGGTTATATACTGAACCGCAAAGAAACCCCACGGTAACATTGCATGAAAAGTTATCGTTGAAATATCTGTCTATTTTTTTTCAAATTTTCTAAAACTTAACATTACCGTGTCTGGAAAATAAAATTTGATGATAAAAAACCAAAGCAGATGACAATAAAACTGATCGCCCAAACGCATCACGGCAACGTACATGGTAACCCGATGCACTTCAGTTCCATGCAAATTGAACTGCACATGCATTCCTCCACCCAAATCCACCCAAATCGGAAAACTTTCATTCGTTATTGAATTGCTACCAAGTGACAAGATTGACACGAAATCAGCGACACCAAGCCCTTGGACGATTGCAAACTGGACAAGCCGCCCGGCAAGTAGCCAATGCAATTCAAGTCCACGTTAGGACCATATACAGGCTTCAGCAACGGTACCAGACCACCAACACTACAGATTACCGACCACGTAGTGGAAGACCAAGGGTGACCACCCGACGTCCTGATCAGGATCGTCAGATTGTGCCACAGTATCTTCAAGATCGCTTTGTTACTGCTGCGGAAAATACTTGACAGACCACGGGGACACACCAGCGAAACATTAGTGCCGACACGGTGCGTCGACGATTGACGAGCAGACACCTCCACTGTCACAGGCCACAGAAAGGGACCATTCTGACACCACGTCATCGCCGGGACCATCTTCAGTGGTCCACACAGCACCAGCATTGGCGCCACCAGCAGTGGAGAAGAGTCTTCTTCTCGGACGAGAGCCGTCACTGTATCTCAACAGCAGATGAGAGAGAGAGGGAGTCTGGTGACGCCGTGGGGAACGTGTGAGGTGGAATTGGTCTTGCACAGAGGGTCGGCTCTGTGGTCTTCCACAACATCATTCCAGGGAGACAGCAGCTCGGTACATTGATCAAGTCTTGAGAACACACGCCACCTTTCATTTGGTACGTCGCCGCAACCATGAGTTTCAGCATGCTCAGGAGACTTCCGCAGGCAGAATGACATCAGAACCATGCAATCCCGATTTAAATCCCATTGAGCACATGTGGGACGAGATTTAAAGATGGCTGAATGTCGGCCTTGGTAGTAGCTTCCTCCCTACGGCTTCGATTATTTCACCTTTGTCCAATATTGTAAATCAATAAAATGGCATGAGATGAGGGTTTTAAAGCTAAAATTGTTTAATACGACCTTGAACGTATTTGATGTGTTTACCTCGTTACAGCACTTTCCTTTTATACACACTATAACACTCTAACACTCTAACACTCTAACACTCTAACACTATAACACTCTGACACTATAACACTATAACACTCTAACACTTTAACACTATAACACTATAACACTATGACACTCTGACACTATAACACAATAACACTATAACACTATAACACTATAACACTCGTTGTTCTCCATACGTGTACTTCATAAGTGCTCTCCATACCCGTTCTCCAGCCATTTCTCAATACCCATTCTCATTACCTCTTCTTCATGCCCGTTCTTCACAACTCTTCATTGTACTCGATCTTCATGCTTCTCTATAGAGATTACTACACGAGTGCCTGTCAGATACCATTTATCTTTCAACGAGTTGTTTCAAAACGCATCTAACGAGCGAAAGCTTTGAAACAACGAGTTGTAAGATAAATGGTATCTGACAGGCACGAGTGCAATAATGTGTTTCTTACACACCCTAAAATCATCGCTCCTTTTTCGCCTCGAATCGATGCATTTTGTCTGTTCTCACGATGGCAGTGGCGCATTAATTCATAAATAATGTGACCCTACATCTAAACCAAAAAAACGGGTCCACTATATGTGGATTACAAAGGCGATGATGATAGTGCAAACCAGATAGGATCAAAGAACACGCCTGATGCCGAGTTAAAAAGATTCACATCGTAGAATTTACCAAATAGGTACAACATTATTTATTACCGTATGACATCCTTACCGGTGACCGACTTCTACAAAATGGCGAGTTCACTGACAACCGTATGCGGGATTTTCAGAAGCGTATTTTCGTTGATTGAGGGATGGTATATACATAAATGTGTCATGTAAGAAATCAGAAACAATCAGAAAATCTGCGTTCTGTTATTTGTTTTTATGTTTCCCAGTGTATCCAAGAGTGAGTGAGTGAGTATGGTTTTACGCCACTTTTAGCAATATTCCAGCAATATCACTGCGGGGGACACCAGAAAACGGGCTTCACACATTGTATCCATGTCGGGAATCGAAAACGGGTCTTTGGTGTGACTTTGCGTCTGTCGTGGCGTCACACAGGACGGAAACTTTTACGATTTCTGTTAAATTTCCCTGATCATTATAATGTATATAATTTTAATTCCATAACTCTTCCCTCCAAACGAGGCAGCCAATGTATGCAATAATTAGACGTATTGATCTCTCAAAATGGGAGTGTAAAATCTGAATTTTGCTTTGTTTACATTTCATCAAGTACAGATTTCCGAGCACAGTGTTCATTTGCACATCTATTTTTTTGGCTTGATGTCATCTGATTATTTGATTTGGTGACAAAGACCATTTGTCACTTGATTCTAGAATGTAGGTGGAATTCAGGGATGCTTGTATCTCAGCTAATTTTGAAATGCACGTGATCTAATAGGCGTTTCATAACCCGCATACATGAAATGTGATTTTGTAAAAACTATCCAAAATAGCGAAAAGTGCTCTTTGGCGTTCGTGTTTGGGTAATTTCCAAAACATTCTAAACGATTCCAGGTTCCTCGGCGACGTTTCAGAATTATCATTGCTGTTTCGGTGAAAAAGAGAAAACAGAAAACGCATAACACGGGGATATATCTATTAACACCATTACGTTCAACACAGACGTAGGTGGATCAACGTAACAGGTATCTCTATACCCATTCTTCATACCTTTTCTTCATGCCTCCACTCAATACCCGTTCTTCATACCCGTTTTCTTCACCCATTATCCACACCCATTCTCCATACCTGTTCTCCATACCTGTTCTCTATACCTGCTCTCCATACCTGTTCTCCATACCTGTTCTCCATACCTGTTCTCTATATGCGTTATCTATACCCGTTCTCCATACCCATTCTCCATACCAGTTCTCTATACCTGTTCTCCATGTGTTCTCCATACCCGTTCTCCATACCCATTCTCCATACCCGTTCTCCATACCTGTTCTCTATACCCGTTCTCTATACCTGTTCTCCATACCCGTTCTCTATACCCGTTCCCCATACCTGTTCTCCATACCCGTTCTCTATACCCGTTCCCCATACCTGTTCTCCATACCTGTTTTCCATACCCGTTCTCCATACCTGTTCTCCATACCCGTTTTCCATACCTGTTTTCCATACCCGTTCTTCATACCTGTTCTCCATACCCGTTCTCCATACCTGTTTTCCATACCCGTTCTTCATACCTGTTCTCTATACCCGTTCTCCATGCCTGTTTTCAATACCCGTTCTCCATACCTGTTCTCTATACAAGTTCTCCATACCTGTTTTCAATACCCATTCTCCATACCCGATCTCCATACCTGTTTTCCATACCTGTTCTCTATACCCGTTCTCCATACCTGTTGTCTACACCCGTTCTCCATATATATTCTCCATACCTCTTCTATGTACCCGTTCTCCATACATGTTCTCCAGACCTGTTCTCTTTACTCGTTCTCCATACCCGTTCTCCACACCCGTTCTTCATACCTCTTCTCTATACCTGTTCCTCATACCAGTTCTTCATGCCTCTACTCCATACCCGTTCTCCATACCCGTTCTCCATACCCGTTCTCCATACCAACAGTATATTGACTTCAAGCTCGACTTGTCCTTGTTTTATTTCCAAAGTGACGAAATGACAGTGGCATCTAAAGAGGTCAAATACCAATGCATGCGGTATCAATTTAATCTTGCGTGTTCAACAAAGCGCTGTTCGCTATGGCCGTCATACATACCAGATCGCATGACAAGACTACAACTCTTGAACATAACGAACTCTCGTAAAAAGACTTGAACTGTTTTATGTCAACATCTAGGCAACAGTGTAATGAAACGTTTTTCACTTCCACACTGCTGAATTGCTATCTGGGATTTTGCCCAAGACACGTGACAGCTACGATCATATGCGGATACGGTGGGGTGTGAGGTGAGAAGTGGTATCCGTACCCACATGTGTTCACACGTCACAACGTAGAGTGGGAGAATATGGACGTGACAGCTTGCAGTAGCATTCCAGGAATGTCACAGTGGTGGCCACTTGAAACTGTAGCCTTGCGGGCAATAGGACTTCAGGTTGAGATCAAGGGAGATGACACACAGAGAGCCTGAGAGAAATATAGACGTGGATGAACGAGAGAGATTTAGAAATTGAGGCGAGACAGGGAGTGATTGACACAGGGAATAGATTGAGTGAGTGGCTATGGCCTAGCAAAAGGCATAGTATGGTATTCCCGCAATATCGTGGCGGGGGCATTAGAAAAGCGTCGCACACATAGCACCATTGTGAGAATCGAACCCGGGTCTTCGGCGTGAGTTGCAAATGCTTTAACCATTAGGCTACACAACCTACCCAAGGTATGTAGAAGATACAGCCTCGTCAATACAGCCTCTAATGGGTATCGCGAACAATACGGCTCATTGAATGCGGGACATGTAATAAACCCCGCGCTCATTACCGCAAATTCACAACGCTGCATAATTAGTGACGGGTGCGGCATAACATGTATTTTATACCGTGGCTTTTAATTCACATTGTGCTTTATTTGTGTGCCACTGCTCTGATGTTTAACATGCAGTTTTAGATTATTAAAAACTCATAACGATTCTTCCTTCCCCGACTTAAACAAAATATACGGCTCCCATCACTTTTACCACATCCGCCACAAGTAGTCCCCACCTCCCTAACAGGCCCCTAATCCCGACCGCGTGAACTAAGAAAACATTACGCTCTAACCATGGACCTTAGCCAAGCCGTAAATCCTGATTGTAGTCAGTTGTGTGTGTAACAGATAACCGTTAGTCATAGGGCAATCATCATTGATTTGATATGTACTGTGGGACCCTATTCCTGAGGAATTGCGATGTAAAAGCGTCTGCACTGCGGAGATTTACAGGGAAATTCAGGTCAAGGATAGCGTATGGGTTACCTGTGCATTGAGGGTAGACGTCGGGAGTAGGGTAATGATAAGGTTAGGGGATAGAGTTAGGAGTAGGTGTAGGGGTATGGGTGGTTATTAGGTTAGCGGTTATAGGGGAAGCTAGAGTAGGGTAATGATAAGGTTAGGGGATAGAGTTAGGAGTAGGTGTAGGGGTATGGGTGGTTATTAGGTTAGCGGTTATAGGGGAAGCTAGAGTAGGGTAATGATAAGGTTAGGGGATAGAGTTAGGAGTAGGTGTAGGGGCATGGATGGTTATTAGGTTAGCGGTTATAGGGGAAGCTAGAGTAGGGTAATGATAAGGTTAGGGGATAGAGTTAGGAGTAGGTGTAGGGGTATGGGTGGTTATTAGGTTAGCGGTTATAGGGGAAGCTAGAGTAGGGTAATGATAAGGTTAGGGGATAGAGTTAGGAGTAGGTGTAGGGGTATGGGTGGTTATTAGGTTAGCGGTTATAGGGGAAGCTAGAGTAGGGTAATGATAAGGTTAGGGGATAGAGTTAGGAGTAGGTGTAGGGGCATGGATGGTTATTAGGTTAGCGGTTATAGGGGAAGCTAGAGTAGGGTAATGATAAGGTTAGGGGATAGAGTTAGGAGTAGGTGTAGGGGTATGGGTGGTTATTAGGTTAGCGGTTATAGGGGAAGCTAGAGTAGGGTAATGATAAGGTTAGGGGATAGAGTTAGGAGTAGGTGTAGGGGCATGGATGGTTATTAGGTTAGCGGTTATAGTAGAAGCTAGAGTAGGGTAATGATAAGGTTAGGGGATTAAGTTAGGAGTAGGTGTAGGGGTATGGATGGTTGTTAGGTTAGCGGTTATAGGGGAAGCTAGAGTAGGGTAATGATAAGGTTAGGGGATTAAGTTAGGAGTAGGTGTAGGGGTATGGATGGTTGTTAGGTTAGCGGTTATAGGGGAAGCTAGAGTAGGGTAATGATAAGGTTAGGGGATAGAGTTAGGAGTAGGTGTAGGGGCATGGATGGTTATTAGGTTAGCGGTTATAGTAGAAGCTAGAGTAGGGTAATGATAAGGTTAGGGGATAGAGTTAGGAGTAGGTGTAGGGGTATGGGTGGTTATTAGGTTAGCGGTTATAGGGGAAGCTAGAGTAGGGCATGGGTATGTGTAGGGTGGAGGTAGAGGTAGGTGTAAGGTAAGAGTAGGGTTAAGGATAGGATAGGGTAGAGGTAACGTAAGGGGTAGGGGTAGGATTAGGGTTACAGTAGGATAATGATAGGGGTAGGTAGAGTTAAGGGTAAGGGTAATGTTAGATAGGGGTTGAGAATGGGGAGTAGGGGTAAGGGTAAGGATAGGGATAGGGTAGGGTGGGGATAAGGAGTAGGTATAATCGTAGGGGTGGTGAAATGAATACGGTAAGCATAGATTAGGGTAGGAGTAACGGTTAGGGTAGAGGTCGGGGGTAGGGATGAGGGTAGGGATAGAGGAAGGGCAGGGGTGGGGATATGGAGTAGGTATAATCGTCGGGGTGGTGAAATGAAAACGGTACGCGTAGAGTAGGGTAGGGGTACCTGTAACAGTAGAGGTCAGGGGTAGGGGTGAAGGTAGGGGTAACGGCAAGAGGAGAGGTCAGGGTAGGGGTGAGGGTAGGGGTAGGGATAAGGAGCTGGTAGTATGGCTAAGGGTAGGGGTAGGGAAGAGGTAAAGGTAGGGGTAGGGTAGCAGTAAGGGTTGGGTCATTGTAGAGCAGGGTTAAGGTTTGGGTTTGAGTATGGGTAGTGGTTAGTGTAGAGATTAGGGTATGTACATGGGTAGGGGGTAGGGTAAGTGTTAGGGTAAGGATGAAGGTTTGGGTAAGGGTATGGGTGGGGTTAGCTTTGAGGCTTGGGTGTCGGTACAGGCAGGGTAGAGTAGTCAAGGGTTATGGTAAAGTTGGGGAGGGTTCAGGTTGGGGATGGCGGTAGGGCTGGGGAGGGTTAAGGGTGGTTGAAGTGGAAGGCTTTCTGGAAAGTTTTGTGTAAGGGTTAAGGCAGAGGCTTGGGTTGGGGGCTCAATACCGTACTATTGTGTGATACCTCAGTTTGCTGGATAACACCTGTTGACTCATCACTCAATTTTCGGGGCGGTCGGGTAGCCTAGTGGTCAAAGCGTTCGCCTGTCACCCCGAAGACCTGGGTTCGATTCCTGACATGGGTACAATGTGTGAAGCCTATTTCTGGTGCTATTGCTGTGATATTGCTGGAATATTGCTAAAAGCGACGTAAAACCATACTCACTCTCTCGCTCATTCAATTTTCTACTTTCTGTCGATCTACCCCCTGATCGTGCCCATGTTTGTGTACCACAACACAGTTTCACATTAGGCGAACTGTTGTGACGTGTGCAAAGTGTCCTGATCAAATGTTAACGTCACATCGAATACATCAATGAATAAATGAAGTCATATCAGAGACGCCATCTAAATACGCTTTTGGGAAATGATGGTACACAGTCAACAATGAGAACACCCGATTCTTAGTTCGGTTGTATTTTACCTGAGCAATGAGGTGATGAGGTTTTACAATGACAAACATTGACGAATGGAAAAAGAACAGATGTTCATTAGGCTTTCGCAATACAACTCGGTGCGCAAAATGTTCAAGGAGAGCCCATTTGGCATGTTTCACATGCATACGTATTGACCGCAACCATAATTTTAACATAAAAATAGCCCCTCACCAAATAACACCAGATGGAAGCGTGGGCCCAATTCACACCCACACCAACTTGTCCATCCAACACCCCAGTCCCATACCCGCTCCCACGCCAACTTGTCCATCCAACACCCCAGTCCCATACCCGCTCCCACGCCAACTTGTCCATCCAACACCCCAGTCCCATACCCGCTCCCACGCCAACTTGTCCATCCAACACCCCAGTCCTATACCCGCTCCCACGACAACTTGTCCATCCAACACCCCAGTCCCATACCCGCTCCCACGCCAACTTGTCCATCCACCTCCCCAGTCCCATACCCGCTCCCACGCCAACTTGTCCATCCACCTCCCCAATCCCATACCCGCTCCCACACCAACTTGTCCATCCACCTCCCCAATCCCATACCCGCTCCCACGCCAACTTGTCCATCCACCTCCCAAGTCCCATACCCGCTCCCACGCCAACTTGTCCATCCAACACACCAGTCCCATACCCGCTCCCACGCCAACTTGTCCATCCAACACCCAAGTCCCATACCTGCTCCCACGCCAACTTGTCCATCCACCTCCCCAATCCCATACCCGCTCCCACGCCAACTTGTCCATCCACCTCCCCAATCCCATACCCGCTCCCACACCAACTTGTCCATCCACCTCCCCAATCCCATACCCGCTCCCACGCCAACTTGTCCATCCACCTCCCCAATCCCATACCCGCTCCCACGCCAACTTGTCCATCCACCTCCCAAGTCCCATACCCGCTCCCACGCCAACTTGTCCATCCAACACACCAGTCCCATACCCGCTCCCACGCCAACTTGTCCATCCAACACCCCAGTCCCATACCCGCTCCCACGCCAATTTGACATCTAACACCCCAGTCCAATACCCGCTCCCACTCCAACTTGACATCCAACACCCCAGTCCCATACCCGCTCCCACGCCAACTTGTCCATCCAACACACCAGTCCCATACCCGCTCCCACTCCAACTTGTCCATCCAACACCCCAGTCCCATACCCGCTCCCACTCCAACTTGTCCATCCAACACCCCAGTCCCATACCCGCTCCCACTCCAACTTGTCCATCCAACACCCCAGTCCCATACCCGCTCCCACTCCAACTTGTCCATCCATCTCCCAAGTCCCATACCCGCTCCCACTCCAACTTGTCCATCCAACACCCCAGTCCCATACCCGCTCCCACGCCAATTTGACATCTAACACCCCAGTCCCATACCCGCTCCCACGCCAACTTGTCCATCCAACACCCCAGTCCAATACCCGCTCCCACGCCAATTTGACATCTAACACCCCAGTCCCATACCGGCTCCCACGCCAACTTGTCCATCCAACACCCCAGTCCTATACCCGCTCCCACTCCAACTTGACATCCAACACCCCAGTCCCATACCCGCTCCCACGCCAACTTGTCATCCAGCACCCCAGTCCAATACCCGCTCCCACGCCAACTTGACATCTAACACCCCAGTCCCATACCCGCTCCCACGCCAACTTGACATCCAACACCCCAGTCCTTTACCCGCTCCCACGCCAACTTGTCCATCCAACACCCCAGTCCCATACCCGCTCCCACCCCAACTTGTCCATCCAATACCCCAGTCCTATACCCGCTCCCACTCCAACTTGTCCATCCAACACCCCAGTCCCATACCCGCTCCCACGGCAACTTGACATCCAGCACCCCAGTCCAATACCCGCTCCCACGCCAACTTGACATCCAGCACCCCAGTCCCATACCCGCTCCCATTCCAACATCCACATCTGACTCAACATACCTACATACATGTACACACACCCTACACCTTCCTCACCAAAACAGTAAACATATAGCATCAATCATCCTCACCCACACATCCTACACCTTCCTCGCCAAAACAGTAAACATATAGCATCAATCATCCTCACCCACACACCCTACACCTTCCTCGCCAAAACAGTAAACATATAGCATCAATCATCCTCACCCACACACCTTACACCTTCCACACCAAAACAGTAAACAGTAAACATATAGCATCAGTCATCCTCACCCACACACCCTACACCTTCCTCACCAAAACAGTAAACATATAGCATCAATCATCCTCACCCACACACCCTACACCTTCCACACCAAAACAGTAAACATATAGCATCAATCATCCTCACCCACACACCCTACACCTTCTTCACAATTCAGTAAACATATAGCATCAATCATGCTCACCCACACACCCTACACCTTCCTCACCAAAACAGTAAACAGTAAACATATAGCATCAATCATCCTTACCCACACATCCTCACCCTTCCTCACCAACCATTGTCAAGATCAGGGTATCAATAAATATATATATATAATTATTTCAGCCCCCAGCAATGCATCACATAAATCACGCTTCAAAGCTGCATGTAATCCACAATGCCACACTAGATTATGTCATAACCCTTCAAGACAACTGAATGCACGAACACCCACTATGGCGTATGATGTTATAGAATGTACAACATCACTGACCCTTTCATATAAATACAAGTCATTACATAGTGATATTCATATACTTACAAATATCAGATAGAAAATCGTTGAAGTGATAGTAATGGCGGTAAATGCGCCCCGTGGACCGTCATGCATTGTGCAAGTTACCTCATAAAACACCCAACTTACACAATACAGCCTTCGTATATATTTGTATTCAGTATGATAGACAGGTACACAATTGATCATGTAAATAAATTGCAAGCGTCTTACCTTTTTGGCTGATGTAACGAACCAAACTATACTTTTCAAAGTGTAGTCACAAACACTGCCAAGTAATCCCGTCCAGATCAATCCACCATGTTGGTTTTTTTTCTTGTCATGTGCGTGACATCGATATGTGTATTGGCATGTTGACAATGACAACTGCTACAGGGTCGTAAGAGGCGTCGCTATTCGCTCTGCAGCACTGTGTCCGTTAGGCGTACCAGAGATCTATAACTCTGGCTTCGAATCTGCCATAGTCACACTGACCATGTTTCTAGGTTTGTCAGCACTGTGCTCGTGTTTATATGGTACAGAACATTTATAACAAAATAACAAAATATGAAACTTTCATTACAAGGGAAGAATATAGGAGGGGTGTAACAGTTTATAGCAGATGGCCATGATTAAACCGAGTGGCATACGTTTGACTCCATCACGATACTGGAGTGTTTTCCTTTTTGTTAGATGAAAAGTCGACTTCAATGTTCCTGAACTGTTCAGCACTGTTTATGTATATCTCTGACATCGAACACACTGCTTTGCGTGTGAAGGTTGTTGGAAGAAGGTTTACGGGTTGCGTGTGGGTGTGGGTGTGAGTGTGGTCGTGGGTGTGGGTGTGGGTGTGGGTGTGGGTGTGGGTGTGGGTGTGGATGTGAGTGTGGTCGTGGGTGTGGGTGTGGGTGTGGGTGTGGGTGTGGGTGTGGTCGTGGGTGTGGATTGATGCGGGTGTGTATGGATGTGGGTGTGTGGGTGGGTGTGGATGGGTGTGAGGGTGTGGTTTGGGCTGTGGATGTGGGTGTAGGTGGGTGTTGGTCTTAGTGTGGGTGGTGGTTGGTGTGTGGCGGTTGTGGGTATGGGTGTTGTTGTGGGTATGGGTGTGGATGTTTGGATGTGTGGATGTGGGTGTGGTTGCGGTTGTGGGTGTGGTTGTAGGTGTGGGTGGGTGTGGGTGTTGGTGTGGGTGGGTGTTGGTGTGGATGTGGGTGGTGGGTGTGGGTGTGCGTGCGGGTGTGGGTGTGGGTGTGGGTGTGGGTGTGGGTATTGGTGTGGATGGGGATATGAATGTGGATGTGGATGTGGATTGGTGTTGGTGTTGGTGTTGGTGTGGGTGGTGGGTGGTGGGTGTGGGTGTGGGTGTGGGTGTGAGTGTGGGTGTGGATGTGGGTGTGGATGAGTGTTGGTGTTGGTGGTGGGTGGTGGGTGGTGGGTGGTGGTTGTGGGTGTGGGTGTGGATGGAAGTTGGTGTTGGTGTAGGTGTGCGTGCGGGTGTGGGTGTTGATGTTGATGTAGATGTGGATGTGGATTGATGTGGGTGGTGGGTGGTGGGTGGTGGGTGGTGGGTGGTGGTTGTGGGTGTGGATGTGGGTGTGGGTGTGGGTGTGGATGTGGGTGTGGGTATGGGTATGGGTGTGGATGTGGCTGTGGATGTGGATGTGGGTGTGGATGGAAGTTGGTGTTGGTGTTGGTGTGGGTGGTGGGTGATGGGTGGTGGGTGGTGGTTGTGGGTATGGATGTGGGTGTGGATGTGGGTGTGGATGTGGATGTGGGTGTGGATGGCAGTTGGTGTTGGTGTTGGTGTTTGTGTGGGTGGTGGGTGTTGGGTGGTGGGTGGTGGTTGTGGGTATGGATGTGGGTGTGGGTATGGGTGTGGATGTGGATGTGGGTGTGGATGGCAGTTGGTGTTGGTGTTGGTGTTTGTGTGGGTGGTGGGTGGTTGGTGGTGGGTGGAGTACCGCACACAGCCCACCATTCCAATTTGGTACACCTTTACTGAAAATAGGCCATTTTGGCTTTCAATGTACTTTGGCACTATGCGCTTCATATTTTGATAACCAATATCCTAGTAAATATTATTGAAGCAAATCCATTTCAAACAAAAATCAAGTTCCTGTTGCAACAGAAGTTACCATTTATTGCTGTGATTTGTGGAGAACCGCACTCAGCCCACCATTCTAATTTGGCACATCGGGGCTGAAAATAGGCCATTTGGTTTGCAACGAGGTTTTGCAGTGTCCACATCATATCTTGAAAACCAAAACTTTACAGTATATTTTTCAGGACATTATCATTTTAAATGCATGTAAAATTAATTTACCAACAGATGTTACCATTTATTGCTGTGCTTTATGGAAAACCGCACACATCCCACCATTCTAATTCGGCACACCTTGACCGAAAATAGGCCATTTTGGCTTGCAACGTTGGCAGTATCCATGCACTTCAAATGTTGTTAAATAAAACCTTAAAAAATATTTTTAAAGCAAATCCATTTCAAACAAAAGTCAAGTTCCTGTTTCAACAGAAGTTATCATTTATTGCTGTTCTTTGTGGAGAACCGCACACAGCCCACCATTCTAATTTGGCACATCGGGGCTGAAAATAGGCCATTTGGTTTGCAAAGAGGTTTCGCAGTATCCACTTCATATCTTGAAAACCAAATCTTTACAGAATAATTTTCAAGACGTTATCATTCGAAATGCATGTAAAATTCATTTACTAACAGATGTTACCATTTATAGCTGGGCTCTGTGGAGAACCGCACACAGCCCACCATTCTAATTCGGCACACCTTTACTGAAAATAGGCCATTTTGGCTTTCAATGTAGTTTGGCACTATCCACTACATATCTTGATAACCAATATCCTAATAAATATTATTGAAGCAAATCCATTTCAAACAAAAGTCAAGTTCCTGTTTCAAAAGAAGTTACCATTTATGGCTGTGATTTGTGGAGAACCGCACTCAGCCCACCATTCTAATTTGGCACATCGGGGCTGAAAATAGGCCATTTGGTTTGCAACGAGGTTTTGCAGTGTCCACATCATATCTTGAAAACCAAAACTTTACAGTATATTTTTCAGGACATTATCATTTTAAATGCATGTAAAATTAATTTACCAACAGATGTTACCATTTATTGCTGTGCTTTATGGAAAACCGCACACATCCCACCATTCTAATTCGGCACACCTTGACCGAAAATAGGCCATTTTGGCTTGCAACGTTGGCAGTATCCATGCACTTCAAATGTTGTTAAATAAAACCTTAAAAAATATTTTTAAAGCAAATCCATTTCAAACAAAAGTCAAGTTCCTGTTTCAACAGAAGTTATCATTTATTGCTGTTCTTTGTGGAGAACCGCACACAGCCCACCATTCTAATTTGGCACATCGGGGCTGAAAATAGGCCATTTGGTTTGCAAAGAGGTTTCGCAGTATCCACTTCATATCTTGAAAACCAAATCTTTACAGAATAATTTTCAAGACGTTATCATTCGAAATGCATGTAAAATTCATTTACTAACAGATGTTACCATTTATAGCTGGGCTCTGTGGAGAACCGCACACAGCCCACCATTCTAATTCGGCACACCTTTACTGAAAATAGGCCATTTTGGCTTTCAATGTAGTTTGGCACTATCCACTACATATCTTGATAACCAATATCCTAATAAATATTATTGAAGCAAATCCATTTCAAACAAAAGTCAAGTTCCTGTTTCAAAAGAAGTTACCATTTATGGCTGTGATTTGTGGAGAACCGCACTCAGCCCACCATTCTAATTTGGCACATCGGGGCTGAAAATAGGCCATTTGGTTTGCAACGAGGTTTTGCAGTGTCCACATCATATCTTGAAAACCAAAACTTTACAGTATATTTTTCAGGACATTATCATTTTAAATGCATGTAAAATTAATTTACCAACAGATGTTACCATTTATTGCTGGGCTTTATGGAAAACCGCACACATCCCACCATTCTAATTCGGCACACCTTGACCGAAAATAGGCCATTTTGGCTTGCAACGTTGGCAGTATCCATGCACTTCAAATGTTGTTAAATAAAACCTTAAAAAATATTTTTAAAGCAAATCCATTTCAAACAAAAGTCAAGTTCCTGTTTCAACAGAAGTTATCATTTATTGCTGTTCTTTGTGGAGAACCGCACACAGCCCACCATTCTAATTTGGCACATCGGGGCTGAAAATAGGCCATTTGGTTTGCAAAGAGGTTTCGCAGTATCCACTTCATATCTTGAAAACCAAATCTTTACAGAATAATTTTCAAGACGTTATCATTCGAAATGCATGTAAAATTCATTTACTAACAGATGTTACCATTTATAGCTGGGCTCTGTGGAGAACCGCACACAGCCCACCATTCTAATTCGGCACACCTTTACTGAAAATAGGCCATTTTGGCTTTCAATGTAGTTTGGCACTATCCACTTCATATCTTGATAACCAATATCCTAATAAATATTATTGAAGCAAATCCATTTCAAACAAAAGTCAAGTTCCTGTTTCAAAAGAAGTTACCATTTATGGCTGTGATTTGTGGAGAACCGCACTCAGCCCACCATTCTAATTTGGCACATCGGGGCTGAAAATAAGCAATTTGGTTTGCAACGAGGTTTTGCAGTGTCCACATCATATCTTGAAAACCAAAACTTTACAGTATATTTTTCAGGACATTATCATTTTAAATGCATGTAAAATTAATTTACCAACAGATGTTACCATTTATTGCTGGGCTCTGTGGAGAACCGCACACAGCCAACCATTCTAATTCGGCACACCTTGACTTAAAATAGGTCATTTTGGCTTGCAACGTTGTTTGGCACTAGCCATGCACTTCATCTGTGATAAATAATATCCTAAAAAATATTTTTGGAGCAAATCCATTTCAAACAAATGCCAAGTTCCTGTTTCAACAGAACTTACCATTTATTGCTGTGCTTTGTGGAGAACCGCACACAGCCCACTATTCTAATTCGGAAAACCTTAACTGAAAGAAGACAATTTTGGCATATCTTGAAAACCAAAACTTTACACTATAAATTTCAGGACATTATCACTTTAAATACATGTAAAATTCATTTACCAACAGATGTTACCATTTATAGCTGGTCTCTGTGGAGAACCACACACAGCCCACTTTTCTAATTCAGCACACCTTGACTGAAAATAGACCATTTTGGCATATCTTGAAAACTACAGTATATTATTCAGGACATTATCATTGTAAACGCATGTACAACCAAAACTTTACAGTATATTTTTTAGGACATTTTCATTTTAAATGCATGTTAATATCATTTACCAACAGATGTTACCATTTGTAGCTGTGTCTTATGGAAAACCGCGCACAGCCAACAATTTTAATTCGGCACACCTTAAATGAAAATAGGCCATTTTGGCTTGCATCGTTGTTTGGCACTATCCACTTCGGAGAAAATCCATTTCAAACAAAAGCCAAGTTCCTGTTTCAACAGAAGTTACCATTTACTGCTGTGCTTTGTGGAGAACTGCACACAGCCCACCGAATGTAACATCCCTTTCTTAACGACTAACCAGAAATTGAAACATTCGATAGTTGAATCTTTTGTTGATAAATATGTACTCTACCAAATACGTGTTCAGTTGATGTCTATTTCAGTGGCGTAACGTCCAACTGGTACAACGTGGTCGAAAATAAAGTGATTGTTTTAATCACGTTTGTGTCAATAGATAATTAATTGATACTTGATGTATGGTCAAACTTGAAAACAAATCGTGGGAAAAAGATGGTATCATACTTTAAGAATTTAAAGTCAATAGACTTGTAAATATTTCACCGCTTTATCATAAATAATAGAAAAATGTCAACGCCACGGATAGCCAGCCAGAATACTGCGTTGGGCGTAAAAGGCAAACTAACAGTGAAAAACATATGACTGGATCTCTGACAATCAGTCATGGCACCAGGTGTTCGCGAGAACGGTCAGCATATGCTGCAGCTCACAATTTGTATACAAAAAACACGCGCCCGTTGACCTACATCACACATCAGAACTCCCTCCGCGCGGAGGTGTCATCCAAACAAGGGGCGGTGGGGTAGCCTAGTGGTTAAATTGTTAGCTCGTCACGTCGAAGACCCGGGTTCGATTCCCCACATGGGTACAATGTGTGAAGCCCATTTTCCGGTGTCCCCCGCCATGCTTTTGATGGAATACTGCTAAAAGCGGCCTCAAACCATACTCACTCACTCATCCAAACAAACCAGACAACCAAGTGATGGACCAGAAAGCCAGTCACACCATCGCTCACTTTCTGATTTGTTAGATATAAAAATGATACATTAACTTTGAACTATGTCTGCTGTGCACAAGCACAAAGACCCTGCTGCTTATTGGAAAGAAAACGTTTTAGAATGTTTACTGAAGCCAAGTGCTATGTTTCAACATCTTTACTTCCCAGCATCCGTCACATGTATATGAGACCCGTGAAGATCCGGGGTAAATATGTCTTCAGCAACCCATTCTTGTCGCTACAGGCGATTATGCTTGTCGTAAGAGGCGACTAACGGGATCGGGTGGTCAGGCTCGCAGATTTGATTCATGCATGTCATCGTATCCCAATTGCGTGGATCGATGATCATGATATCAATCACTGGATTGCCTGGTCAAGACTCGATTATTTACAGACCGCCGTCATATGGCTGGAATATTGCTGAGAGCTGCGTTAAACAACAAACAAACAAACATGTACATGATCATGTTTGTGTATCTATATACCGAAATAGTAATCATTCCATCATTATATAAAGAGAATCAATGAGCTTCACACATTTATATATATTCCTCGGCCACACAGCTTTACTCTCTGTAGCGATGCGTGCCTCCGTTCCCACTTTCTCGACATCGATACTTCTCACTGATAATCCCACTGATAAGACTGGCGTTCATGTTTGACGTTGATGCATCCACTTATTCTCGGGACATGGTCAAAAGGTAAACACATTTCTTTTAGTTTTGCGTTAGGAATTGCCACTCACATATTTATTTTTCAGTCTGCATTTTTGTAAAATATACGTTTATGACAAAGCACATTTATACCAGCATCAGAATTGAAAATTTGTTGTGAAGGATTCTGAATGTAGTCAGGCATGCCGGTTTGATTAAGGATTCACAATAACCGTGTGTTTAGGTATAAAGCGCATTTTTTATATGCGTGAGTGAGTGAGTATGGTTTAACGCCGCTTTTAGCAATATTCCAGCAATATCACACATTGTACCTAGGTCGGGAATCGAACCCGGGTCTTCGGCGTGACGAGCGAACGCTTTAACCACTAGGCTACCCGACTGCCCTATTTTAGATATGAACGTACTTATAGTGTAAACACGTGAAACAGGCTAATCACACTGAAACCCCCAATAATCTAAACATGTTTAGATTTCAAGCTTGGTCATCACGAATTGATTCGGTATTGGGTACAGAGAGTATTGGGGCAATGAATTCATGTTGTTTTAGAAATGTATTCAACGGTTATCGTTGTGGTGATGAACAAGGTATGTTGTTTACTGTAATATGATTTGGATGAAGAAATGGTCGAGGTGGGAGAGGAAATGATGTGTAGTGTCGATGATGTGAATAAACACGTGACCCAATCACGAGCTGAGCAGGCCAGACTGAACGTGCTGGCTAATTAAGACATTCAGCAGTGTCGCATGCAACAAATCTGAATATTGTGATTAGAAACATGTCAGAATCAACGAATGAAAATGTGTTAAACAAGGCAAACAGCTTGATTCGCGAGGGACTGGGAGATAGCAATCTTCCATCAACAGATCATCTTCCCGAGGCAAGGGAGTTAACTGACTATAAAAGTCCATGAGAGATATTAACATTGAGACGGCCGAGAGAAAGCAATCTTCCAACAACAGATACACTGGACTTATCATCGCTAAATGCCACAGTAATGACGACAAAGTAAATAATCCAGGACAGAAGAAAGTACTTAGAAATAGCAGACACTATAAGGATGTCCACGTCAATACTGACGCGTCGTTACACTAGAGAAGACAAGAATCCAACATGAAGTTGCTGGTGGACGTGGCAATCTGATCGTCAATGGAAGCAGAATACAACGAGTAGGCTCATCCATCGATAGGCGACGCGATTCAGCTGAGAATGGAAGCAGACGATACAACGATGCGAGTTCACACATACGCGACCGCAGCCCAAGACACGAGCGACGACACAGAGATGGTCGCTCGTAACTGGAATTCCCGTGTTCATGCTAAGCAAACCAACCTCTATTAGAACACTTCTTTCCATTGGGCAACATTTTAAATTCACCTATGGAGTTGAGAGGTACGTGCAGAGTTTCCTCCCCCGGTCGCAAAGAAGTTCACAGGCTCATCTACGTTGTGGTGTGGCGCCTTTAAGAGAAGATATAGGAAGATACGAAAACTTGCCATTGGAAGAAAGGGGGTGTTTTAATGTGGAGCATGAATGTCATCTCTTGTTACACTGCCCCTTCTATATTAAAATTAAAGCTTTACCATTATGGGAACTTGCTTAGGTTTCTGTTTCTGATATAAATACATTGTTTGAACCTGTCTGTCTTTTAAGTACACTGGTGCATACGATTCATGTCTTCAAATGAGACATTATGGGAACTTGCTTAGGTTTCTGATATAAATACATTGTTTGAACCTGTCTGTCTTTTAAGTACACTGGTGTATACGATTCATGTCTTCAAATGAGACATTATGGGAACTTGCTTAGGTTTCTGTTTCTGATATAAATACATTGTTTGAACCTGTCTGTCTTTTACGTACACTGGTGTATACGATTCATGTCTTCAAATGAGACATTATGGGAATTTGCTTAGGTTTCTGTTTCTGATATAAATACATTGTTTGAACCTGTCTGTCTTTTACTTACACTGGTGTATACGATTCATGTCTTCAAATGAGACATTATCGGAACTTGCTTAGGTTTCTGTTTCTGATATAAAAACATTCTTTGAACCTGTCTGTCTTTTACATACACTGGTGCATACGGTTCATGTCTTCAAATGAGACATTATCGGAACTTGCTTAGGTTTCTGTTTCTGATATAAATTCATTGTTTGAACCTGTCTGTCTTTTAAGTACACTGGTGCATACGATTCATGTCTTCAAATGAGACATTATGGGAACTTGCTTAGGTTTCTGTTTCTGATATAAATACATTGTTTGAACCTGCCTGTATTTTAAGTACACTGGTGCATACGATTCATGTCTTCAAATGAGACATTATCGGAACTTGCTTAGGTTTCTGTTTCTGATATAAATACATTGTTTGAACCTGTCTGTCTTTAACGTACACTGGTGCATACGATTCATGTCTTCAAATGAGACATTATCGGAACTTGCTTAGGTTTCTGTTTCTGATATGAATACATTGTTTGAACCTGTCTGTCTTTTACGTACACTGGTGCATACGATTCATGTCTTCAAATGAGACATTATCGGAACTTGCTTAGGTTTCTGTTTCTGATATAAATACATTGTTTGAACCTGCCTGTCTTTTAAGTACACTGGTGCATACGATTCATGTCTTCAAATGAGACATTATCGGAAATTGCTTAGGTTTCTGTTTCTGATATAAATACATTGTTTGAACCTGTCTGTCTTTTAAGTACACTGGTGCATACGATTCATGTCTTCAAATGAGACATTATCGGAAATTGCTTAGGTTTCTGTTTCTGATATAAATACATTGTTTGAACCTGTCTGTCTTTTACATACACTGGTGCATACGATTCATGTCTTCAAATGAGACATTATCGGAACTTGCTTAGGTTTCTGTTTCTGATATAAATACATTGTTTGAACCTGCCAGTATTTTAAGTACACTGGTGCATACGATTCATGTCTTCAAATGAGACATTATCGGAAATTGCTTAGGTTTCTGTTTCTGATATAAATACATTGTTTGAACCTGTCTGTCTTTTAAGTACACTGGTGCATACGATTCATGTCTTCAAATGAGACATTATCGGAACTTGCTTAGGTTTCTGTTTCTGATATAAATACATTGTTTGAACCTGCCTGTATTTTAAGTACACTGGTGCATACGATTCATGTCTTCAAATGAGACATTATCGGAACTTGCTTAGGTTTCTGTTTCTGATATAAATACATTGTTTGAACCTGTCTGTCTTTTAAGTACACTGGTGCATACGATTCATGTCTTCAAATGAGACTACTTCTACCTCTATACCTTATTGATTCAGGTCAACAATTGACGTCAGCTGATACAGGACATACCGCCGGAAACATACAATCAGTATGGGACGACCCTCATGCTTCCTCGTGCTGCTCGCAACTGCAGCCTGTGTATTTGAGACACGCTATGTCAAACAGCCATGCGGCCCCAAGATGTGTGAACTATTCTGTCGCCAGGTTGTTGACTGCACTGGTTTCATTGTGACGACTCCCGACCTGTCTTGCCACCTGACAACTCAGACCGTCCCTGCAGAGACCTCCGGTGTAACAGTACATAAGTTTAACGTAAGACAGGGGGGTTATGGCACGTCAAAAAACTTCCTTTTCTTACATGTTTCTTGCACTGTCCGTATAATCAAATGAATATGTGTCTAAAATGTTTCTGCATACTGACACCAGTCTGTAACTCGTGTGTTTCCAGTATTTTAGTTTTTCAGTAGTATATACATGCTAAAATGTGTGGTGTGTATACCGTAAACATAGTCAGTAGCTATATATACCTCCATTTATTCATTCATTCATTCATACAATCCATCCATCATCCATTCATTCATCCGTCTATTCATTCATTCATTCATCCATCTATTCATTCATTATTTCATCCATCCATCCATCCATCCTTCCATTCATTCATCCATCCATTCATTCAATAATCCATCTACTCATCCATCCATCCATTCATTCATTCATCCGTCTATTCATTTATTCATCAATCTATTCATTCATTAATTCATCCATCTATTCATTCATTAATTCATCCATCATTAATTCATCCATCCATCCATCCATCTATTCATGCATCCATTCATTCATTAATTCATTCATACATTTAAATGACTTGAAGCAATAAAACAAATGTAATTGAAGGAACGATCTTCAGTCGTTATAAGTGTTTTAAATAAAAATACATTGGAATTAAGCCTCTGAACTGACAAACAATCAGAACAACCGTTCCAACATTATTACTCTAGTGGGGAGAAGGGGCCACCAGTTTAATAAAAATGGGGACTTCCGTCACCAGGCCCAACGAGGAAAAGCACCTTCGGGTTTTGCACTTCTGGGACAGATTCTTGACTTTAACGCCATCAGCTGCAACCACCCTTTGAACGACAGAAATGGGCTTCACACATTTTGCCTATGTGTGAAATCAAACCCATGTCATCAGCGTCACGGGAGAACGCTTTTATCACTTGGCCACCCCTCCGACCCAGATACATATTCAGACATCAAATTGCTTGGTGTCCTGAAACTAAATTTGTTGTAGACATGAGGGTGTATTTGTCTTTCAGACAGCTACTAGGCTGGACTCCCCATGTCCTGCACACTTCACCATTGTCCATTCAAGAACAAGAGGACTTCAGTGTGTCATGTGTAAGTATTACCTTCAGTTCATTACCCTGGAAGTATGTGGTAACAAAACACGCAAATTCAAAAAAATTACCACGCTTGTATCAGTGAGGCAGCAACACGTGCTGAATGCCAAAGAGGTAGGCCTTAGTGTTTGTGTTTGCTCAGCATTCATGACATGCATTTCATACAGTCACTCCGACACTATCGTGGGACGTTTTCGTTTTCTTCTTGTTTAACACCGCACTCAGCAATGTTCCAGCTATAGAGAGATGGACACCATGGGCATCGATCTGCGCAGTTGGGTTATAATGACATGGATCAACCAAGTCAGCGATGGTTGCTGAAGACCAGTTCTAACCCGGATCTTCAATTGTTCCGTTCAATCCGTTGAAATCGTTCAACAGAGTCTGTTCGCAGGACTCTGTTCTGATTTCCTAGGGACCACGGTGGCCCCGTCATCCAAGGCGTTGCACGCCAGAAACCTAAGACTGTGGGTTCGAATCCCGGTTTGCCCCGAGTATGTTTCTAGGTTTGTCAGCACCATACCCGTGCTCGTGGGTTTCACCGAAGTGGTAAACGTCTGAGGCCTGCATCACTCCGAGCTTTCCTCCCACATTAAGCTGACACGTTGTGATATAACTGGAATACTGTTAAAGGCGGCATTAAACCCAACTCATTCACTCTGAATCTCTAAAGGGTTTTGGAGCTTGTATTTACATTTCATGATGTACTGAATACTGTCAGCATGCATAGCTGATATACTGTTGTCAGTTGTCAATAACAACATGGTCAGGTTTACTTCTAACGGATGTTCCTATGCTTTCATTTTGTTTTCAGCTGGTGGCAGTGGACAAATAGGAAATCCAGAGTTTGTGTCACGGGTCGTATACACATCATTGTCGATGCCTTATCTGTACCAAATGGATCTAAATAACAAATCTTCTATCAAATACGCGAAATATAAGATAGAACATATTATCGATATAGCTTTTGTAAATGCATTGAAGGAGTTGATAGTAGCAACCAAGCAGCCTTCAGTGCTGTCATGTCGCTCTGGTGAAGTAAGACCACGAGCTATTTCAAACGTAAGTGCAACCCGTTTGGTGGTTGACCAGATAAAGTCACTTGTGTTCATGCATGTCAGGCCGAATATAATGATAATGACGACCCAAGGCAAGGTACTAAATACTTTTAAAGTCAGCATACGGTTTTTGACATTTGCTGTACACCAAACACTGGAAACTGTTTACTGTGCTGCTAACCGCCAACTCATTGCATATGATTATAAAGGACGTATGGTTGGGGTTCTTAAAAACTACGTCTTTTCTACTTTTGTCACATTAGATGCCAAAGGAGAAACCTTATATTATGGCAAGAACAACATATATGGATACTCTTTGGTGACCAATACCACGATGTTCCTGATGGGAGTTCATTATACGGTGATACGATTTCATGTTATTGGAAACGGCAAAGCCGTTGTTACCTTTAAGAAACAAAACAGCATTTCTACTGTCGACCTTGAACATGCTACAATTAAGAAGCTTATTACCACTTCACATGGGCGGAGAGCTACTGCTCTAGTTGTGTGTTTAGTACCATGAGGTATGTTTTTGGGTACATTATCATTCTCAGTAAATGATATAAACCCATTGTGAATTGATCGTGCTAATAATTCTCTTCATATAAAAAATGCTGATAGTAATCTAGAGACAAACAACCACACACACTGCAATGGTTGCTTGAACACGTGATGTCATAATTTGTGAATGATTGACAAATGTATGCGGTATGGTATAGTGTACCACAATAAACAGACATTGAATATATTTTTGTTTTTCGTTTTCCTGAATTCGAGAACAGCTGTGAGAGATCAAGTTGGTACATGCAGCGCACACTAATAATCCGTCTATACTGATTGCTTTAACTGAGGAAAGCACGCTGTATTTTATCACCTTATTTATTCAAATACCCTGTTTACACAGGTATTTTTGCCTCACATTTAGATTATATGGAAAACAAATTGTAACTTCTCAATAATATGCTTCTTTTGGGAAACCAAGGATTTACAAGGACTTTAAATAACAAATGAAACTCATTGCCTGGTAAATATAAATTATACAGGATTTGTGCAAAAGTTTGTCAAATCGCGAACCAGACAATCCAGTGATGGACCAGACAATCCAGTGATGGACCAGACAATCCAGTGACACTAAAGTATTAAAACAACACACAAAGTATTAAAGCAACAAAACAACTTTATTTGAACTGATTTTCATTCTTTCCATACTGAGCATACAACACAATCATTTCCACCACAATCTACATGCCACTCACACCAGACCTGAAGTCCACTTCAAAACAGGGGAGTCAACACGGAGCAGTTGTTGATAAGGCGACCCTGTTAAATAGGGTTCTTCATCTTCAATTATTTTCAACAATCATCCATAAGGTTGTTATGGGAGTACTCTTAATGAAACAATTGAAATGCACAAATCGACCGTATGGGTCAAGTTAGTGCACTAGCAGTGAGGCTATCGAGGCCAAGTCATTCATTATGCGATGCATATATATTTCGGAACCCCTAACCAGTAAAAAGGCAAGTAAAAGTCACACTGTGGTGAATGGGGAGCTGATCAGGATGATATAATATTTTTTACTTTCATTGATTAATATGTATTTATTTCGGTTCTGGTTAAGACAGGTTAATGGCAGGTAGAGGTAGCGAATTATGTTTTTGGGGTTGTTTTAGTTTTGTTTTTAATTTTCTTTGATTTTATTTTTGTTTTTAAGAAAAACTACAACTTTACGGATAACAAGGTCTGGTTCATCGTTTTTGTATTTAGCGACGTATCATTATTACTGATATTATTACTTATATATTAAATACATAACTGTTTGTCCTAAATGCCCAGACATAATTGTGAACCAATGTCAACACTGGTACCATGTAATGCAGTGAATATTATTGGAATGCCGTGACACTGGCACTGACGTAGATTCTACAGGGTTGTGTTTTGTTATGCCTGAAATTGTCTGCCCTTTTTGCCCCTACGTTGGGGTGCAAGGTGATGAGCGTAATGGTGCATACTGATTAGTTGGCAACGTGGCGGAAGTCATACCACACGTTACATAACAGCTGGCGTTTTGTAAATAGGCAAAAGAAGCCTAAACCACAAAGACAAATACGACTGAGGGAATCGAAAACATAAAGACCAAAGCTTTCCGTTGATTATGAATAATATTTGTGGAATATGGTAGTTTATATTTATATCAATTCTACCATTTCTCAGGGCACTATTAAAGCTTGGAATTAAAAATTCCGATGGGTGATGTATAACTCACATAGTGCGGTCACATAGGGCGGTGGCACTTTATTAGAGCCTCTTCAAAAGAGAGTAACTTTTGCCCAGGTGGCTCGGTCGTGTAAGGCGCCGCTATTCACAGTGCAGAGTTGCGTCCCTTGGGCACGCCCGAAACGTATGATTGTGGGTTCGAATTCCGGTTCCCCTCAATTACGTTTCCAGGTTTGTTAGCACCGAAGTGGTAAACGTCAAAGCATCACCTCGGGCTTTCCTCCCACATCAAGCTGACACGCCGTGATATTACTGGAATACTGTTAAAAGCGGCCTTAAATCCAACTCACTCACTCACTCACTCCACGAAAACGAATTATGAGCGTCACTTTGCTTTGAAAGGTGCCACTTTAATTTTCTGCTTTAAATAAACACTTCATAAAAATACAATATTCACAACAGATCCAAGTGGGATCGAACTCAAAATTCCACCCTATAGTCCAGGCCCTTAGGGAGCCGTTAGCGGGTATCGTGCAGATGTGTCTACAAGCATCAAATATACTTAATTCATTTTTGGAGGGCGCCAAAGCCGGTAATCATTGGGGCCGCCATATTGGCAAAATCCAAGATGGCCGCCAGTCCCTTTATGTTTGTTTGTTTGTTTGTTTGTTGTTTAACGCCACACTCGGCATTATTCCAGCTATATGACGGCGGTCTGTAAAATAATCAAGTCTGGACCAGACTATCCAGTGATTGACATCATGAGCATCGATCCACGCAATTGGGATCGATGACATGTTTCAACCAAGTCAGCAAGCCTGACCACCCGATCCCGTGAGTCGCCTTTTACGACAAGCATAGTCGCCTTTTACGGCAAGAATGGGTTGCTGAAGACCTATTCTACCCCGGAATCTTCATGGGTCCAGTGCCTTTTTTATTTTATCCTAACTTACTAACCAAAAGTCATACTGTCATGAACGAAGGCGCTTTTTGTATGATTTTGACCTCAAGGATTCCAAATCTGAGCTTTGTTTTGACATACAAAATACCCTTTGTCCAATTTAGTTGTCAGAGTTTTCCCAGGGGCATAATTATGGGCAAAAACGTGCAGGTACAGGTTTAATTTGGATGTGACACAATAATGTTATTTTCTGGTCTGCAAATGAGTATAATGCACTGTTGGTGGTAGATGGTTTATATTACTGAACACGCAAAGGTTACATATATTACCTTAGATGAATTTCTTTCTTCTTCAAGAAACGCTGATATACATGTTGGTGGTCATGACTAATTGTGCATTTATCACACGTAGGTGGCCTACATGGCTACTTGTCCAATGAATTTATTTATATTTTTCCGTCTCTGTAGTTGTTTTTGGCTGATTTGGCGAGAATAGTAGTCATGGTGGTAAAGACTGACACGGTGGTGGTGGTGACATAATTGTAAATTGTACCTGTGATATTGCCTGAGTTTCATCCAATTGCTACAGCGCAAATAGCAAAGTAGCCCTTGTTTAGGATTCAGCCTCTGTATATAAGCTATCTGCGCTTCGACAGATGTACCGAACACTGATGGAAGAACAAGAAGGTCCCTGTCACAATAAGAGGCAGCCACATTCAACATGGTTAAAAGAGCAAGGATCACATGAACAGTCCAATAAGAGTCTACAGGCACACATACATCATTATGAAACAGGAAGTCGTCACATCTCTCTCTAGGGTCCATGAAGTTGGAGAGGACCTTCATGCACAATACATTTCACAGACACTCGACAAGGTGACAGTGCCAGTGCCAAACACTATCCGGCGTAATATAATCTTGACATTCGCCAATTGTCCTGATCTGACCAAAATAAGGAAACAAGACCAGTGGTTTACAGTAGACAATATGACTCTAATCGCAACACTCTACCTTTAACTACAATTACGAGCAGATATGGATATGGAAGAGTTTTTTCGTTTTGAAAATCAATGGCAACCACCAAGTTAGATCGTGGTTCACTTGGATTCGGAAACAAGTCTGATATTCTGGCATGCATCAAATCGCCAATTGGTCGAGCACATCCAGGAAAATAAGCCACAGTTGTTGTGTTGGATATGGCAACTGTTGTTCATATGGTGCGGCCCACACCAGCAAAAAGCTTTGCTGAGTATGTTACACAACACATTGTGTCATTCCTGGAGTCTCAGATAACCGCAACAGTTGCATGTATATATATGCCATATGGGATAACTACCCAGGAAACAACCCACGGACTAGGATGGCCACACACGAATCCCAAAGCATGACTGAAACAGTGGATTTCTCGAAAACGAGGGTAACAAAAAGGAGTTATTCTCTTTCCTCAGTGAGGAGCTTGTCAAGATATTCCTTCACCTGGCACATGCTGTAGCACAGGGCCACCAGACAGCTTATGTTCGTACTGTTGATAGTGACGTGGTGGTCCTTTCCATAAGCTTCTTCTCTACACTTGGTCTCTCAGAGCTGTGGTTGTGTTTCGGTAGCGGGAATACAATTCGCGATATTCCCATTCATGATATCTGTTCCTATCTTGGACCTTCGGGGTCTCTGACATTGTAGCTTTTCGATTCTACTTCAGGGTGCGACACGACATCACAGCTCCTTGGGTTTGGCAAGAAGACTGATTGGGCATCTTGACAACACACACCAGGACCCACTGAAACACTGGTGACTCTAACCAATCAACCAGAACTGTTCAGCCTTGAGTCTCTTCACATGCAGAAGCTGGAACGATTGTAGTTATCATGTTAAGTAAGGGAGTTGGTTTGGTTGAAGTCAATGAAGCCAGACATCGTCGTTTTGCAACCGAGAATACACCACTCACTCAGGCAGCCTTGTTTGAACACATAAAAGGGCACTGCTTCAGGCAAGCTTTTACTGGAATCAAGCAGCCTCAGTTCGCCAGGAAATCCCTTACTTTAGTGAATGGGGGTGGCAAAGGAAGACGGTGGTAACTGGTTACCATTTTGGACAACTCTCGAGGATACCAGTAAGTCATGTTCCTTCCTTTTGCTTTGCTATTGCAAAAGGTATTGCACCGGAAACTGTAAATACAGTAGAGCTGGAGTCTACTGCATGGGGTTATGCAAATATGAAGGTGGATGTGTGGATGCCTCGATCAATTAGATTAAACCTTGACACAGTGATGTTTACCCTACACTAGAGATCTTTAAGTTTGTAATGTTTTTTAAAATATATTTTATGTTGTTCTCAGTTGTGAACTGTTCTGTGTTGAAAATGACCATAAAAAATAAAGTTGATTTGATTAAAATATGTTTTCAAACACTTAATTGGCCAAAACGCACTTCTGTGTAAAACAAGGCTCAGATTTGGAATCATTGAGGTCAAAAATCTATAATCCTATGACTTTTGGTTATGAAGTTTGGACAAAATCCAAGTAGGGACTGGGGGCCATCTTGGAATTTGCCAATATGGCGGCCCCAATGATCACCGGCTTTGGCGCCCTCCAAAAATAAATTAAGTACATTCTGGTCTACAGATGTGCCAAATTTGATGCTTGTAGACACATCTGCACGATATCCCCCAATTGTCTGGACTACTACGCAGGATTTCGAAATTCAACACGTAACCGATTTGCCCACATAGCCATTGATAAATAAACGAAGAATTTTGCAGGTTATGATTGCAGTCTACTCAATGTACATGGGACGAGATACGTTGGAGTGTTTTAACTTTATGTGTGACACAAGCTGAAAGATGTAGGGACTTTCCACTTTGTACACAGTCTTGTCCCAAATGTGTTTGCAAGTATGAATATTCTTACTTGTAAAGCTACAAACGTCCGGTGTCCTCTCTGCTGTGTTGCCACTAAAACAGCTGTCAGCCGAGAAAGTTATAGGATGATGTACGTGTATTTGCCAAAACAACAAGTACGGAATGATCAGTAGGTTATACCACACGCCACACTATAGATACGAAACGAATAAAAGTAACTGAATCGCCCATGACCTTCTGAAAAACCAATTTCTTGATCGAGGTAACGCTGCTGTGCTTACGAATACAAGGTTTCACGTTCGTTTCCCAGGAGTAACAGTTGTTCCTGAACATGAAAATGTTTAAGAATTTAGTTTTTGTGGAGCCAACACAAGAGAAGGAAGTGTGACAATGTATCAGATGAGGTTTTTACCGCCTATCAATGACATTGTTGCAATGATGCTTGGTTTAAATGGCAGTACAATGTTGCACAGTCCTGTATATATTTCTGGAGGAAGACGGTTTTGCTATTGGTGTAAAAAAGGTATTATATCTACCACAGGATGGGACATGGCTCAATTCTCCATTTATGTTTGTTTCCTGCCGTGCCGTGCCGTGCCGTGCCGTGCCGTGCCGTGCCGAGTTCCACTCAATGACTGATGGAGTTTTGTTCACTTGTGCGGCTGGGCTGGGCTGGGCTGGGCTGGGCTGGGCTAGGCTGGGCTGGGCTTGACTGGGCTGGGCTGAGCTGGGCTTGGCTGGGCTTGACTGGGCTGGTCTGGGCTGGGCTGGGCTTGACTGGGCTGGGCTGGGCTGGGCTGGGCTGGGCTGGGCTGGGCTGGGCTGGGCTTGACTGGGCTGGGCTTGACTGGGCTGGGCTGGGCTTGACTGGGCTGGGCTGGGCTGGGCTGGGCTGGGCTGGGCTTGACTGGGCTGGTCTGGGCTGGGCTGAGCTGGGCTGGGCTGAGCTGGGCTGGGCTAGGCTGGGCTGGACTTCAAGTTAGTATCAACGAATTGTACCCTGAAAACCGCTGGCAAGATCAATAGGATAGAACGAACTGAAGCGTCTCAAAAAAATCTGAAGAAACATAAGTTTAATACTGTGGCTTCAAGCCTGATGCAAAATATGTTTAGCAACACCAAAGAATTTTCATTACTGTTAAAAACGTTCTCTAATCCTGTCTAATTCAAGTTTAACGCCATCGTAAAAGATTCATTCAGCAACGCATGTATATATATATTGTAGTCCTAAGTGACGCACAACAGTAGTATTTGTGGCGTCATGATGCCTATGATGTAACAGTGACAATAGAGTGAAAAATAAAATGTAGTCCTAGGCGACAGCCAACGTTATGCTTTTGACGTCATAAGGCCTTGACGTCATAGCTAGTGAATATATTGGGAGGTATGAATACATTATGGTGTGAGTGCACAAATACATGGGGAAGTATTAGCTACATGGGGAAGTTTTGAAAATTATGCTTTTGAATTAAGTTTAGGTTTCAAAAGCCTAAGGAAGATCTGTTCTTTTTCCACTCGTAAATGTTTGTCATTGTTAAACAACTTATATAACGGACAGCCAGTAAAAGGACCACTGCCGCATTCATCAATGCGTTTGCTTACATTTATACAACACACCTTTGGATATCGAATTTGTTGTCTGTGTACAGTGATTAGGTCTTTTAGTTGCATACCAGTTTCTCCAATATAATGCTCACCACATACCACACGTTAAAACATGCATAACATCTTCACTGCGACAGTTCATGTCGTTTTTAACAGTAAATAGTTATATTGGCAAAATTGAAATTGGCACTCTTCAATTATTATTGGGCAAGTTCCACATCGAGGTGTGTTATATTTTGTTACATTGACGGTATTTGTATTTTGTGAGTATTTGGATGGACAAAGAATTTGTTTGAGATTTTTAGGCTGTCTCAGTTTACACTTAGATAAAAATGTTTTCATAGTTTTACTTTGCTGTAAAATGTAGAACTGGCATGATGGTATATGTTCTTCATGTTCCCTCGACCGTTACAATGATATCAAGTCTATTATAGATCCAGAGAAGTATTTAAGTATTTCAGATGATAAATGGCTTCTCAGGGCATTATGTCAATTCAGAGTGTTATTACACACACATTCAATGTAAATATTAGACGTAGATGTGAAAAAGGGGATTTGAAATGGGTATGTATAAACGCTGCCAATTGGAAGAGATTGAGGATGAATTTCATGTATGTGAAAAGTATGAACATCTTAGAGAAAAATGTGTTACGATGTTTACCAATAGGCATAAAGAAAAGAAAAGGTTCCCTAACCCTAAGACACTTTAAGAGGTCGCCTATTCCTGCTCAGGTTCCCCAATACATTTAAATGACTGTGTTACCCTTGCTCGGTTCCCTAGGCAATTTGGTTTGCAACGAGGATTCGCAGTATCCACATCATGTCTTGAAAAACAAAACTTTACAGTTTATTTTTCAGGACATTATCATTTTAAATGCATGTAAAATTAATTTACCAACACATGTTACCATTTATAGCTGTGATTTGTGGAGAACCGCACACAGCCCACCATTCTAATTCGGAACATCTTGACCGAAAATAGGCAATTTTGGCTTTCAATGTAGATTGACACTCTCCACTTTATATCTGGATAAATAATATCCTATATACTATTTTTGAAGCAAATCCATTTCAAACAAAAGCCAAGTTCCTGTTGAAACAGAAGTTACCATTTAAGGCTGTGATTTGTGGAGAACCGCACACAGCCAACCATTCTAATTCGGAACATCTTGACTGAAAATAGGCAATTTGGTTTGCAACGAAGTTTCGCAGTATCCACATCATGTCTTGAAAACTAAAACTTTACAGTATATTTTTCAGGACATTGTCATTTTATATGTATGTAAACTTCATTTACCAACACATCTTACCATTTATTGCTGTGCCTTATGGAAAACCGCACACAGCCCACCATTCTAATTCGGCACACCTTGACTGAAATTAGGCCATTTTGGCTTGCAACGTTGTTTGGCACTAAACATGTACTTCATATGTTGATAAATAATATCCTAAAAAATATGTTTGAAGCAAATCCATTTCAAACAAAAGCCAAGTTCCTGTTTCAACAGAAATTACCATTTATTGCGGTGATGTGTGGAGGACCGCACACAGCCCACCATTCTAATTTGGCACATCGTGACTGAAAATAGGCCATTTGCTTTGCAACAAGGTTTCGCAGTATCCACTTCATATCTTGAAAACCAAAACTTTACACTATATTTTTCAGGACATTATCATTTTAAATACATGTAAAATTCATTTACCAACAGATGTTCTCTGTGGAGAACTGCACACAGCCCACCATTCTGATTCGGCACACTTTGACGGAAAATAGGCCATTTTTGCGTGCAACGAGTTTTCGCAGTATCCACTTCATATCTTAAAAACCAAAACTTTATATTTTTCAGGACATTGTCATTTTAAATGCATGGAAAATCTATTTACCAACAGATGTTATAATTTATTGCTGTGCCTTAAAGAAAACCGCACACAGCCCACCATTCTAATTCGGCACACCTTGACTGAAAATAGGCCACTTTGGCGTGCAACGTTGTTTGGCACTATCCATGCACTTCATATGATGATAAATATTATCCTAAAAAATATTTTTGAATCAAATCCATTTCAAACAAAAGCCAAGTTCCTGTTTCAACAGAAGTTACCATTCATGGCTGTGATTTGTGGAGAACCACACACAGCCCACCATTCTTATTCGGAACATCTTGACAAAAAATAGTTAATTTGGTTTGCAACAAGGTTATGCAGTATCCACATCATGTCTTCAAAACCCAAACTTTACAGTATATTTTTTCAGGACATTATCATTTTAAATGCATGTAAAATTCATTTACCAACACATGTTACCATTTATAGCTGGGCTCTGTGGAGAACCGTATACAGCCCAACATTCTTATTCAGCACACCTTGACTGAAAATAGGACATTTTGGCTTGCAATGTTGTTTGGCAACTATCCACTTTTTATGTTGATAACTAATATCCAAAAAATATTTTTGAAGCAAATCCATTTCAAACAAAAGCCAAGTTCCTGTTTCAACATAAGTTACTATTTATGGCTGTGCTTTGTGGAGAACCGCACACAGCCCACCATTCTAATTCGGCACACCTTGACTGAAAATAGGCCATTTTTGCGTGCAACGAGTTTTCGCAGTATCCACTTCATATCTTTAAAACCCAAATATTACAGTATATTTTTCAGGACATTGTCATTTTAAATGCATGTACAATTCATTTACCAACACATGTTACCATTTATTGCTATGCCTTATGGAAAACCGCACACAGCCCACCATTCTAATTCGGCACACCTTGACTGAAAATGTTGATAGATAATATCATAAAAAATATTTTTGAATCAAATCCATTTCAAACAAAAGCAAAGTTCCTGTTTCAACAGAAGTTACCATTTATTGATGTGCTTTGTGGAGAACCGCACACAGCCCACCATTCTAATTCGGAACATCTTGACTGAAAATAGGCCATTAAGCTTGCAATGTAGTTTGGCACTATCCACTTTATATCTTGATAACCGTGGAGACCCGCACACAGGATATCACATCTTCATGTTCTTCAGACGTACCATGGGCGGTTGAGTAGCCTAGTGGTTAAAGCATTCGCTCGTCACGCTGAAAACCCGGGTTCAATTCCCGACATGGGTACAATGTGTGAAGCCTATTTCTGGTATCCCCCGCCGTGCTATTGCTGCAATGTTCCTAAAAGCAGCGTAAAACCATACTCACTCACTCACTCAGACGCAACATGGGAAGTGGTGCCAGGAAAGAGTGTGTCGGGTTCTATAGGATTGGCAGGACAAAACGTAGTAGGTTAACGTTCATAGTGATGTGTGTTATTTTATTTTTTTGGTCATACTGGGAAAGATGATAACATGAACTGCATTCAAACATGTTTTCCTATGAAAATGTTTCAGAGTTTGTGAAAATGTTAGCTTCAAATCTCTGAACAGTATAGTAAAAACGGAATTATTTGAAAATGCAAAATATTAATGTGAGCCTTCTATGAAATCTTTAAAAAGGGGTCTAAGTACAATCAGATAGAAAATGTATCCCTATTTATGATTCAGTCCGTACTGTTATAGACCGCCTCCGTGGTCTAGTGGTAGAGCGTCCGCCCAGAGGGTGTCCTCCCAAAACTTCTACATGCCAAAACTTCTACAGCTTAAAACAACAAAGTTTATGGTCCACTGCACCACTAATCTCCTGGCTATTACCTGTTGGGCATTGATTGGAACAGTCCAATTAATTAAGTGTACAACATACAACACAACAAAACAATTTGAAGACAATCGACTCATATATAGCACTGGTATAAATAAATAGTACACACACTTTTTGCACTGGACTACTTACTAATTAAATGTAAGCACTGGTATAAATAAATAGTACACACACTAATTTAATGTCACAAGTGGCCTTACTCTGTCACATACAGCACTAAAAATACTTTTTTTCAAGTCTCTTTACCAAGTTTGAGAAGATGACCAACAGCATCAAGGAACTCGATAGGGGTTTTCTGTTCTTGAGTCAACATGTCCTTAAGACGTCTCAGGCGGTTTTCAGTCTCTCTGTAAACTCGCTTCCTGCTTGGTGGGGCAGCACCAAAGTCTAAAAGATTGCAAGATGAACAAACCTTGTCATAGTGCTTTTTGTGACCGAGTCTGAGGCGTGAGATAGCAATTTCAATTTTCCTTTCATTTGAGTATGAGTTGAGTGAGTCTGCTTTTTCATTTCCATGAATATCTATGTGAGAGGGGATCCAACACAGCTCCACCTGTTGCCCTTGGTCCGATAGTTTTGTATATTCGTATAGAATATTGTTGATTGTGTTTGGCCTGGAGTTTGAGTTTCTGCCACTGATGGCCTGAAGTGCACCTAGCGAGTCTGATGGGGCCATTTTCATGCTTTTAGTGCGGATCTAGATGGCTCCATCATCCGCGAATTTTGATGTGTTTACTTTAGGGGATAGGCCCTCGAAAAGATCGTGATTTCCTAAACCAGTTAATTTCATTGTAAGTGACGGGTCTTTTTATTATAATCTTCTTTATCTCCAAATATGTTTTTTTTTATTACGTACATCTGTAACTATTTAATCTTCCCAAAGTACCCTTCCTTGCCTTTCTAAAACAAAATCGTAAAGAAGCTAATGAGTCTTCCTAATTACAGGAGGACTATACCATTATAACAATAGGTAAACTCAATCAGCCATGACAACTCTCTGTAGATGTTTTGGCATGTAGAAGTTTTGGCATGTAGAAGTTTTGGGAGTGAACCGCCCAGAGAGCGGAAGGTCCGGGGTTCGATCCCCGGCCACGTCATACCAAAAGACGTTAAAAGATAGTACTTGTTGTTATCCTGTCTTGCGCTTGGCATTAAGGGGCAAAAACAAGGACTGGTCGGCTCGGATGTTAAACCCCATTTCACCTCACCTCACTGAACTGTTATACCTGTGCCGGGTTCATGCAGAACACGGGGTCCTCAGCAAGATTACAAACTAGATCAGGTGTTCTAGGCTCAGTGTCGATCGAGGCTAATGTTTTTTATATGGATGGGGGTGTCACAAATGAATTATTTAAAGATCACTGTCATATATCTGGAACACGAAATACCCGCACACAATTCCTTTTAACACAGTGTAAACTGGTGAGGTATAGTATCAGTTGCAAAGAAGAAATCTGCCAAAACCATAAATCAGTAAAATCAACCTCTGTACATGTAGACATGTCCATAACACTGTTGTACTTGAATCCAAAGCTCCATAAACATCCATAGGAGAGATACATTCCTTGGTCCATCACATGTACCATCTCTTTCTTAATGACTAACCATAATCCTTAATACAATCAAGGAAGAACTTTCTATACATTCACAGAAATTATTTCAGACAATTGGATTAATACTATATGGATTGCCCAAAATTCAAAGGATCATTTTTTTTTGCTCTTTCAGAATAGATTCAAGTTTCCTTCTGTCAAAACATTTGATTTTTCAACTTTGTATACCACTATCCAGCATTACAAGCTTACAGTCGGATATTTGCTTGCATACATTTCCATGTGTCTTGAAACATTCGATAATTGAATCGTTTGTTGATAAAAAAGTACTCTACCAAATACGTGTACAGCTGATGTCTATTTCACTAGATAGTTTCTGTCAATAGATAATTGACTGATACTTGATGTATGGTCAAACTTGAAAACAACTCGTGGGAAAAAGATGGTATCATACTTTAAGAATTTAAAGTCAATAGACTTGTAAATATTTCACCGCTTTATCATAAATAATAGAAAAATGTCAACGCCATGGAATAGCCAGCCAGAATCCTGCGTTGGGCGTAAAAGGCAAACTTACAGTGAAAAACATATGACTGAATCTCTGACAGTCAGTGATGGCACCAGGTGTTCGCGAGAAAGGTAGGTATATGCTGCAGCTCACACAATTTGTATAAAAAACACAAACAAACAAACAAACATACATGATCATGTTAGTGTATCTATATACCCAAATAGTAATCATTCCATCATCATATGAACAGAACCAATGAGCTTCACACATTGATCGACTAGACTATTCCTCGGCCCAGAGGGTTAGTCTCTGTAGCGATGCGTGCCTCCGTTCCCACTTTCTCGACATCGATACTTCTCACTGATAATCCCACTGATAAGACTGGCGTTCATGTTTGACGTTGATGCATCCACTTATTCTCGGGACATGGTCAAAAGGTAAACACCTTTCTTTTAGTTTTGCATTAGGAAGAGCCACTCACGTATGTTTTTTTTAGTCTGCATTTTTGTAAAATATACGTTTATGACAAAGCACATTTATACCAGCATCAGAATTGAAAATTTGTTGTGAAGGATTCTGAATGTAGTCAGGCATGTCGGTTTGATTAAGGATTCACAATAACAGTGCGTTTAGGTATAAAGCGCATTTTTTAAATGCGTGAATGAGTGAGTATGGTTTAACGCCGCTTTTAGCAATATTCCAGCAATATCACACATTGTACCCAGGTCAGGAATCGAACCCGGGTCTTCGGCGTGACGAGCGAACGCTTTAACCACTAGGCTACCCGACCGCCCTATTTTAGATATGAACGTACTTATAGTGTAAACACGGGAAACAGGCTCATCACACTAAAACCCCAAATAATCTAAACATGTTTAGATTTCAAGCTTGGTCATCACGAATTGATTCGGTATTGGGTACAGAGAGTATTGGGGCAATGAATTCATGTTGTTTTAGAAATGTATTCAACGGTTATCGTTGTGGTGATGAACAAGGTATGTTGTTTACTGTAATATGATTTGGATGGAGAAATTGTCGAGGTGGGAGAGGAAATGATGTGTAGTGTCGATTATGTGAATAAACACGTGACCAAATCACGAGCTGAGCAGGCCAGACTGAACGTGCTGGCTAATTAAGACATTCAGCAGTGTCGCATGCAACAAATCTGAATATTGTGATTAGAAACATGTCAGAATCAACGAATGAAAATGTGTTAAACAAGGCAAACAGCTTGATTCGCGAGGGACTGGGAGAAAGCAATCTTCCAACAACAGATCATCTTCCCGAGGCAAGGGAGTTAACTGACTATAAAAGTCCATGAGAGATATTAACATTGAGACGGCCGAGAGAAAGCAATCTTCCAACAACAGATGCACTGGACTTATCATCGCTAAATGCCACAGTAATGACGACAAAGTAAATAATCCAGGACAGAAGAAAGTACTTAGAAATAGCAGACACTATAAGGATGTCCACGTCAATACTGACGCGTCGTTACAACAGAGAAGACAAGAATCCAACATGAAGTTGCTGGTGGACGTGGCAATCTGATCGTCAATGGAAGCAGAATACAACGAGTAGGCTCATCCATCGATAGGCGACGCGATTCAGCTGAGAATGGAAGCAGACGATACAACGATGCGAGTTCACACATATGCGACCGCAGCCCAAGACACGAGCGACGACACAGAGATGGTCGCTCGTAACTGGAATTCCGGTGTTCATGCTAAGCTAACCAACCTGTATTAGAACACTTCTTTCCATTGGGCAACATTTTAAATTCACCTATGGAGTTGAGAGGTACGTGCAGAGTTTCCTCCCCCGGTCGCAAAGAAGTTCACTGGCTCATCTACGTTGTGGTGTTGCGCCTTTAAGAGAAGATATAGGAAGATACGAAAACTTGCCATTGGAAGAAAGGGGGTGTTTTAATGTGGAGCATGAATGTCATCTCTTGTTACACTGCCACTTCTATATTAAAATAAAAGCTTTACCATTATGGGAACTTGCTTAGGTTTCTGTTTCTGATATAAATACATTGTTTGAACCTGTCTGTCTTTTAAGTACACTGGTGTATACGATTCATGTCTTCAAATGAGACATTATGGGAACTTGCTTAGGTTTCTGTTTCTGATATAAATACATTGTTTGAACCTGTCTGTCTTTTAAGTACACTGGTGTATACGATTCATGTCTTCAAATGAGACATTATCGGAACTTTCTTAGGTTTCTGTTTTTGATATAAATACATTGTTTGAACCTGTCTGTCTTTTACATACACTGGTGTATACGATTCATGTCTTTAAATGAGACATTATGGGAACTTGCTTAGGTTTCTGTTTCTGATATAAATACATTGTTTGAACCTGTCTGTCTTTTACGTACACTGGTGTATACGATTCATGTCTTCAAATGAGACATTATCGGAACTTGCTTAGGTTTCTGTTTCTGATATAAAAACATTCTTTGAACCTGTCTGTCTTTTACATACACTGGTGCATACGATTCATGTCTTCAAATGAGACATTATCGGAACTTGCTTAGGTTTCTGTTTCTGATATAAATTCATTGTTTGAACCTGTCTGTCTTTTAAGTACACTGGTGTATACGATTCATGTCTTCAAATGAGACATTATCGGAACTTGCTTAGGTTTCTGTTTCTAATATAAATACATTGTTTGAACCTGTCTGTCTTTTAAGTACACTGGTGCATACGATTCATGTCTTCAAATGAGACATTATGGGAACTTGCTTAGGTTTCTGTTTCTGATATAAATACATTGTTTGAACCTGTCTGTCTTTTAAGTACACTGGTGCATACGATTCATGTCTTCAAATGAGACATTATCGGAACTTGCTTAGGTTTCTGTTTCTGATATAAATACATTGTTTGAACCTGTCTGTCTTTTACATACACTGGTGCATACGATTCATGTCTTCAAATGAGACATTATGGGAACTTGCTTAGGTTTCTGTTTCTGATATAAATACATTGTTTGAACCTGTCTGTCTTTTAAGTACACTGGTGCATACGATTCATGTCTTCAAATGAGACATTATCGGAACTTGCTTAGGTTTCTGTTTCTGATATAAATACATTGTTTGAACCTGTCTGTCTTTTAAGTACACTGGTGCATACGATTCATGTCTTCAAATGAGACATTATGGGAACTTGCTTAGGTTTCTGTTTCTGATATAAATACATTGTTTGAACCTGTCTGTCTTTTACGTACACTGGTGTATACGATTCATGTCTTCAAATGAGACATTATGGGAACTTGCTTAGGTTTCTGTTTCTGATATAAATACATTGTTTGAACCTGTCTGTCTTTTAAGTACACTGGTGTAAACGATTCATGTCTTCAAATGAGACATTATGGGAACTTGCTTAGGTTTCTGTTTCTGATATAAATACATTGTTTGAACCTGTCTGTCTTTTAAGTACACTGGTGCATACGATTTCATGTCTTCAAATGAGACATTATCGGAACTTGCTTAGGTTTCTGTTTCTGATATAAATACATTGTTTGAACCTGTCCGTCTTTTAAGTACACTGGTGCATACGATTCATGTCTTCAAATGAGACATTATGGGAACTTGCTTAGGTTTCTGTTTCTGATATAAATACATTGTTTGAACCTGTCTGTCTTTTACGTACACTGGTGTATACGATTCATGTCTTCAAATGAGACATTATGGGAACTTGCTTAGGTTTCTGTTTCTGATATAAATACATTGTTTGAACCTGCCTGTCTTTTAAGTACACTGGTGTATACGATTCATGTCTTCAAATGAGACATTATGGGAACTTGCTTAGGTTTCTGTTTCTGATATAAAAACATTCTTTGAACCTGTCTGTCTTTTACGTACACTGGTGCATACGATTCATGTCTTCAAATGAGACATTATCGGAACTTGCTTAGGTTTCTGTTTCTGATATAAATACATTGTTTGAACCTGTCTGTCTTTTACGTACACTGGTGCATACGATTCATGTCTTCAAATGAGACATTATCGGAACTTGCTTAGGTTTCTGTTTCTGATATAAATACATTGTTTGAACCTGTCTGTCTTTTAAGTACACTGGTGCATACGATTCATGTCTTCAAATGAGACATTATCGGAACTTGCTTAGGTTTCTGTTTCTGATATAAATACATTGTTTGAACCTGTCTGTCTTTTACATACACTGGTGCATACGATTCATGTCTTCAAATGAGACATTATGGGAACTTGCTTAGGTTTCTGTTTCTGATATAAATACATTGTTTGAACCTGTCCGTCTTTTAAGTACACTGGTGCATACGATTCATGTCTTCAAATGAGACATCATGGGAACTTGCTTAGGTTTCTGTTTCTGATATAAATACATTGTTTGAACCTGTCTGTCTTTTACGTACACTGGTGTATACGATTCATGTCTTCAAATGAGACATTATGGGAACTTGCTTAGGTTTCTGTTTCTGATATAAATACATTGTTTGAACCTGCCTGTCTTTTAAGTACACTGGTGTATACGATTCATGTCTTCAAATGAGACATTATGGGAACTTGCTTAGGTTTCTGTTTCTGATATCAATACATTGTTTGAACCTGTCTGTCTTTTACGTACACTGGTGTATACGATTCATGTCTTCAAATGAGACATTATCGGAACTTGCTTAGGTTTCTGTTTCTGATATACATACATTGTTTGAACCTGTCTGTCTTTTAAGTACACTGGTGCATACGATTCATGTCTTCAAATGAGACATTATCGGAACTTGCTTAGGTTTCTGTTTCTGATATAAATACATTGTTTGAACCTGTCTGTCTTTTACATACACTGGTGCATACGATTCATGTCTTCAAATGAGACATTATGGGAACTTGCTTAGGTTTCTGTTTCTGATATACAAACATTGTTTGAACCTGTCTGTCTTTTACGTACACTGGTGCATACGATTCATGTCTTCAAATGAGACATTATTGGAACTTGCTTAGGTTTCTGTTTCTGATATACATACATTGTTTGAACCTGTCTGTCTTTTAAGTACACTGGTGCATACGATTCATGTCTTCAAATGAGACATTATCGGAACTTGCTTAGGTTTCTGTTTCTGATATAAAAACATTGTTTGAACCTGTCTGTCTTTTAAGTACACTGGTGCATACGATTCATGTCTTCAAATGAGACATTATCGGAACTTGCTTAGGTTTCTGTTTCTGATATAAATACATTGTTTGAACCTGCCTGTATTTTAAGTACACTGGTGCATACGGTTCATGTCTTCAAATGAGACATTATCGGAACTTGCTTAGGTTTCTGTTTCTGATATAAATACATTGTTTGAACCTGTCTGTCTTTTACGTACACTGGTGCATACGATTCATGTCTTCAAATGAGACATTATGAGAACTTGCTTAGGTTTCTGTTTCTGATATAAATACATTGTTTGAACCTGCCAGTATTTTAAGTACACTGGTGCATACGATTCATGTCTTCAAATGAGACATTATGGGAACTTGCTTAGGTTTCTGTTTCTGATATAAATACATTGTTTGAACCTGTCTGTCTTTTAAGTACACTGGTGCATACGATTCATGTCTTCAAATGAGACATTATGGGAACTTGCTTAGGTTTCTGTTTCTGATATAAATACATTGTTTGAACCTGCCTGTCTTTTAAGTACACTGGTGCATACGATTCATGTCTTCAAATGAGACATTATGGGAACTTGCTTAGGTTTCTGTTTCTGATATAAATACATTGTTTGAACCTGTCTGTCTTTTAAGTACACTGGTGCATACGATTCATGTCTTCAAATGAGACATTATCGGAACTTGCTTAGGTTTCTGTTTCTGATATAAATACATTGTTTGAACCTGTCTGTCTTTTACGTACACTGGTGTATACGATTCATGTCTTCAAATGAGACATTATGGGAACTTGCTTAGGTTTCTGTTTCTGATATAAATACTTTGTTTGAACCTGCCTGTCTTTTAAGTACACTGGTGTATACGATTCATGTCTTCAAATGAGACATTATGGGAACTTGCTTAGGTTTCTGTTTCTGATATAAATACATTGTTTGAACCTGTCTGTCTTTTACGTACACTGGTGTATACGATTCATGTCTTCAAATGAGACATTATCGGAACTTGCTTAGGTTTCTGTTTCTGATATACATACATTGTTTGAACCTGTCTGTCTTTTAAGTACACTGGTGCATACGATTCATGTCTTCAAATGAGACATTATCGGAACTTGCTTAGGTTTCTGTTTCTGATATAAAAACATTGTTTGAACCTGTCTGTCTTTAACGTACACTGGTGCATACGATTCATGTCTTCAAATGAGACATTATGGGAACTTGCTTAGGTTTCTGTTTCTGATATAAATACATTGTTTGAACCTGTCTGTCTTTTAAGTACACTGGTGCATACGATTCATGTCTTCAAATGAGACATTATCGGAACTTGCTTAGGTTTCTGTTTCTGATAAAAAAACATTGTTTGAACCTGTCTGTCTTTTACACACACTGGTGCATACGATTCATGTCTTCAAATGAGACATTATGGGAACTTGCTTAGGTTTCTGTTTCTGATATACATACATTGTTTGAACCTGTCTGTCTTTTAAGTACACTGGTGCATACGATTCATGTCTTCAAATGAGACATTATCGGAACTTGCTTAGGTTTCTGTTTCTGATATAAATACATTGTTTGAACCTGTCTGTCTTTTACGTACACTGGTGCATACGATTCATGTCTTCAAATGAGACATTATGAGAACTTGCTTAGGTTTCTGTTTCTGATATAAATACATTGTTTGAACCTGCCAGTATTTTAAGTACACTGGTGCATACGATTCATGTCTTCAAATGAGACATTATGGGAACTTGCTTAGGTTTCTGTTTCTGATATAAATACATTGTTTGAACCTGTCTGTCTTTTAAGTACACTGGTGCATACGATTCATGTCTTCAAATGAGACATTATGGGAACTTGCTTAGGTTTCTGTTTCTGATATAAATACATTGTTTGAACCTGCCTGTCTTTTAAGTACACTGGTGCATACGATTCATGTCTTCAAATGAGACATTATGGGAACTTGCTTAGGTTTCTGTTTCTGATATAAATACATTGTTTGAACCTGTCTGTCTTTTAAGTACACTGGTGCATACGATTCATGTCTTCAAATGAGACATTATCGGAACTTGCTTAGGTTTCTGTTTCTGATATAAATACATTGTTTGAACCTGTCTGTCTTTTACGTACACTGGTGTATACGATTCATGTCTTCAAATGAGACATTATGGGAACTTGCTTAGGTTTCTGTTTCTGATATAAATACTTTGTTTGAACCTGCCTGTCTTTTAAGTACACTGGTGTATACGATTCATGTCTTCAAATGAGACATTATGGGAACTTGCTTAGGTTTCTGTTTCTGATATAAATACATTGTTTGAACCTGTCTGTCTTTTACGTACACTGGTGTATACGATTCATGTCTTCAAATGAGACATTATCGGAACTTGCTTAGGTTTCTGTTTCTGATATACATACATTGTTTGAACCTGTCTGTCTTTTAAGTACACTGGTGCATACGATTCATGTCTTCAAATGAGACATTATCGGAACTTGCTTAGGTTTCTGTTTCTGATATAAAAACATTGTTTGAACCTGTCTGTCTTTAACGTACACTGGTGCATACGATTCATGTCTTCAAATGAGACATTATGGGAACTTGCTTAGGTTTCTGTTTCTGATATAAATACATTGTTTGAACCTGTCTGTCTTTTAAGTACACTGGTGCATACGATTCATGTCTTCAAATGAGACATTATCGGAACTTGCTTAGGTTTCTGTTTCTGATAAAAAAACATTGTTTGAACCTGTCTGTCTTTTACACACACTGGTGCATACGATTCATGTCTTCAAATGAGACATTATGGGAACTTGCTTAGGTTTCTGTTTCTGATATACATACATTGTTTGAACCTGTCTGTCTTTTAAGTACACTGGTGCATACGATTCATGTCTTCAAATGAGACATTATTGGAACTTGCTTAGGTTTCTGTTTCTGATATAAAAACATTGTTTGAACCTGTCTGTCTTTTACGTACACTGGTGCATACGATTCATGTCTTCAAATGAGACATTATGGGAACTTGCTTAGGTTTCTGTTTCTGATATAAATACATTGTTTGAACCTGTCTGTCTTTTAAGTACACTGGTGCATACGATTCATGTCTTCAAATGAGACATTATCGGAACTTGCTTAGGTTTCTGTTTCTGATATAAAAACATTGTTTGAACCTGTCTGTCTTTTAAGTACACTGGTGCATACGATTCATGTCTTCAAATGAGACATTATGGGAACTTGCTTAGGTTTCTGTTTCTGATATAAATACATTGTTTGAACCTGTCTGTCTTTTAAGTACACTGGTGCATACGATTCATGTCTTCAAATGAGACGTTATCGGAACTTGCTTAGGTTTCTGTTTCTAATATAAATACATTGTTTGAACCTGTCTGTCTTTTAAGTACACTGGTGCATACGATTCATGTCTTCAAATGAGACATTATGGGAACTTGCTTAGGTTTCTGTTTCTGATATAAATACATTGTTTGAACCTGTCTGTCTTTTAAGTACACTGGTGCATACGATTCATGTCTTCAAATGAGACATTATGGGAACTTGCTTAGGTTTCTGTTTCTGATATAAATACATTGTTTGAACCTGTCTGTCTTTTACGTACACTGGTGTATACGATTCATGTCTTCAAATGAGACATTATGGGAACTTGCTTAGGTTTCTGTTTCTGATATAAATACATTGTTTGAACCTGTCTGTCTTTTACGTACACTGGTGTATACGATTCATGTCTTCAAATGAGACATTATCGGAACTTGCTTAGGTTTCTGTTTCTGATATACATACATTGTTTGAACCTGTCTGTCTTTTAAGTACACTGGTGCATACGATTCATGTCTTCAAATGAGACATTATCGGAACTTGCTTAGGTTTCTGTTTCTGATATAAAAACATTGTTTGAACCTGTCTGTCTTTTACGTACACTGGTGCATACGATTCATGTCTTCAAATGAGACATTATCGGAACTTGCTTAGGTTTCTGTTTCTGATATAAATACATTGTTTGAACCTGTCTGTCTTTTAAGTACACTGGTGCATACGATTCATGTCTTCAAATGAGACATTATCGGAACTTGCTTAGGTTTCTGTTTCTGATATAAATACATTGTTTGAACCTGTCTGTCTTTTACATACACTGGTGCATACGATTCATGTCTTCAAATGAGACATTATGGGAACTTGCTTAGGTTTCTGTTTCTGATATAAAAACATTGTTTGAACCTGTCTGTCTTTTACGTACACTGGTGCATACGATTCATGTCTTCAAATGAGACATTATCGGAACTTGCTTAGGTTTCTGTTTCTGATATAAATACATTGTTTGAACCTGCCTGTCTTTTAAGTACACTGTTGTATACGATTCATGTCTTCAAATGAGACATTATCGGAACTTGTTTAGGTTTCTGTTTCTGATATAAATACATTGTTTGAACCTGTCTGTCTTTTACGTACACTGGTGTATACGATTCATGTCTTCAAATGAGACATTATCGGAACTTGCTTAGGTTTCTGTTTCTGATATAAATACATTGTTTGAACCTGTCTGTCTTTTACGTACACTGGTGTATACGATTCATGTCTTCAAATGAGACATTATCGGAACTTGCTTAGGTTTCTGTTTCTGATATAAATACATTGTTTGAACCTGTCTGTCTTTTACGTACACTGGTGTATACGATTCATGTCTTCAAATGAGACATTATCGGAAATTGCTTAGGTTTCTGTTTCTGATATACATACATTGTTTGAACCTGTCTGTCTTTTAAGTACACTGGTGTATACGATTCATGTCTTCAAATGAGACATTATGGGAACTTGCTTAGGTTTCTGTTTCTGATATAAAAACATTCTTTGAACCTGTCTGTCTTTTACATACACTGGTGCATACGATTCATGTCTTCAAATGAGACATTATGAGAACTTGCTTAGGTTTCTGTTTCTGATATAAATACATTGTTTGAACCTGCCTGTATTTTAAGTACACTGGTGCATACGGTTCATGTCTTCAAATGAGACATTATCGGAACTTGCTTAGGTTTCTGTTTCTGATATAAATACATTGTTTGAACCTGTCTGTCTTTTACGTACACTGGTGCATACGATTCATGTCTTCAAATGAGACATTATGGGAACTTGCTTAGGTTTCTGTTTCTGATATAAATACATTGTTTGAACCTGCCAGTATTTTAAGTACACTGGTGCATACGATTCATGTCTTCAAATGAGACATTATGGGAACTTGCTTAGGTTTCTGTTTCTGATATAAATACATTGTTTGAACCTGTCTGTCTTTTAAGTACACTGGTGCATACGATTCATGTCTTCAAATGAGACATTATCGGAACTTGCTTAGGTTTCTGTTTCTGATATAAAAACATTGTTTGAACCTGTCTGTCTTTTACGTACACTGGTGCATACGATTCATGTCTTCAAATGAGACATGATGGGAACTTGCTTAGGTTTCTGTTTCTGATATAAATACATTGTTTGAACCTGTCTGTCTTTTAAGTACACTGGTGCATACGATTCATGTCTTCAAATGAGACATTATCGGAACTTGCTTAGGTTTCTGTTTCTAATATAAATACATTGTTTGAACCTGTCTGTCTTTTACGTACACTGGTGCATACGATTCATGTCTTCAAATAAGACATTATGGGAACTTGCTTAGGTTTCTGTTTCTGATATAAATACATTGTTTGAACCTGTCTGTCTTTTAAGTACACTGGTGCATACGATTCATGTCTTCAAATGAGACATTATCGGAACTTGCTTAGGTTTCTGTTTCTGATATAAATACATTGTTTGAACCTGTCTGTCTTTTACGTACACTGGTGTATACGATTCATGTCTTCAAATGAGACATTATGGGAACTTGCTTAGGTTTCTGTTTCTGATATAAATACATTGTTTGAACCTGCCTGTCTTTTAAGTACACTGGTGCATACGATTCATGTCTTCAAATGAGACATTATGGGAACTTGCTTAGGTTTCTGTTTCTGATATAAAAACATTGTTTGAACCTGTCTGTCTTTTACGTACACTGGTGTATACGATTCATGTCTTCAAATGAGACATTATCGGAACTTGCTTAGGTTTCTGTTTCTGATATAAATACATTGTTTGAACCTGTCTGTCTTTTATGTACACTGGTGCATACGATTCATCTCTTCAAATGAGACATTATCGGAACTTGCTTAGGTTTCTGTTTCTGATATAAATACATTGTTTGAACCTGTCTGTCTTTTACATACACTGGTGCATACGATTCATGTCTTCAAATGAGACATTATCGGAACTTGCTTAGGTTTCTGTTTCTGATATAAATACATTGTTTGAACCTGTCTGTCTTTTAAGTACACTGGTGCATACGATTCATGTCTTCAAATGAGACATTATCGGAACTTGCTTAGGTTTCTGTTTCTGATATAAATACATTGTTTGAACCTGTCTGTCTTTTACGTACACTGGTGTATACGATTCATGTCTTCAAATGAGACATTATGGGAACTTGCTTAGGTTTCTGTTTCTGATATAAATACATTGTTTGAACCTGCCTGTCTTTTAAGTACACTGGTGTATACGATTCATGTCTTCAAATGAGACATTATCGGAACTTGCTTAGGTTTCTGTTTCTGATATAAATACATTGTTTGAACCTGTCTGTCTTTTAAGTACACTGGTGTATACGATTCATGTCTTCAAATGAGACATTATCGGAACTTGCTTAGGTTTCTGTTTCTGATATAAATACATTGTTTGAACCTGTCTGTCTTTTACATACACTGGTGTATACGATTCATGTCTTCAAATGAGACGTTATGGGAACTTGCTTAGGTTTCTGTTTCTGATATAAATACATTGTTTGAACCTGTCTGTCTTTTAAGTACACTGGTGCAAACGATTCATGTCTTCAAATGAGACATTATCGGAACTTGCTTAGGTTTCTGTTTCTGATATAAAAACATTGTTTGAACCTGTCTGTCTTTTACATACACTGGTGCAAACGATTCATGTCTTCAAATGAGACATTATGGGAACTTGCTTAGGTTTCTGTTTCTGATAAAAATACATTGTTTGAACCTGTCTGTCTTTTAAGTACACTGGTGCATACGATTCATGTCTTCAAATGAGACATTATGGGAACTTGCTTAGGTTTCTGTTTCTGATAAAAATACATTGTTTGAACCTGTCTGTCTTTTACATACACTGGTGGATACGATTCATGTCTTCAAATGAGACATTAAGGGAACTTTCTTAGGTTTCTGTTTCTGATATAAATACATTGTTTGAACCTGTCTGTCTTTTACGTACACTGGTGCATACGGTTCATGTCTTCAAATGAGACATTATCGGAACTTGCTTAGGTTTCTGTTTCTGATATAAATACATTGTTTGAACCTGTCTGTCTTTTAAGTACACTGGTGCATACGGTTCATGTCTTCAAATGAGACATTATCGGAACTTGCTTAGGTTTCTGTTTCTGATATAAATACATTGTTTGAACCTGTCTGTATTTTAAGTACACTGGTGCATACGATTCATGTCTTCAAATGAGACTACTACTACCTGTTTATCTTTGTGATTCAGGTCAACAATTGACGTCAGGTGGTACAGGACATACCGCCGGAAACATACAATCATTATGGGACGACCCTCATGCTTCCTGGTGCTGCTCGCAACTGCAGCCTGTGTATTCGGGACACGCTATGTCAAACAGCCATGCGGCCCCAAGATGTGTGAACTATTCTGTCGCCAGGTTGTTGACTGCACTGGTTTCATTGTGACGACTCCCGACCTGTCTTGCCACCTGACAACTCAGACCGTCCCTGCAGAGACCTCCGGTGTAACAGTACATAAGTTTAACGTAAGACAGGGGGGTTATGGCACGTCAAAAAACTTCCTTTTCTTACATGTTTCTTGCACTGTCCGTATAATCAAATGAATATGTGTCTAAAATGTTTCTGCATACTGACACCAGTCTGTAACTCGTGTGTTTCCAGTATTTTAGTTTTTCAGTAGTATATACATGCTAAAATGTGTGGTGTGTATACCGTAAACATAGTCAGTAGCTATATATACCTCCATTTATTCATTCATTCATTCAATTTATCCATCATCCATTCATTCATCCGTATATTCATTCATTCATTCATCATCTATTCATTCATTAATTCATCCATCCATTCATCCATCCTTCCATTCATTCATCATCCATCCATCCATTCAATCATCCATCTGTTCATCCATCCATCCATTCATCCGTCTATTCATTTATTCATCAATCTATTCATTCATTAATTCATCCATCTATTCATTCATTAATTCATCCATCTATTCATTCATCCATCTATTCATTCATCCATCCATCATTAATCCATCCATCCATCCATCCAGCTAGGAGAAAGGGCCACCAGGTTAATACAAATGGGGACTTCTGTCAACAGGCCCAACGAGGAAAAGCACCTTCGGGTTTTGCACTTCTGGGACAGATTCTTGACTTTAACGCCACCACCCTTTGAACGACAGAAATGGGCTTCACACATTTTGCCTATGTGTGAAATCAAACCCATGTCATCAGCGTCACGGGAGAACGCTTTTATCACTTGGCCACCCCTCCGACCCAGATACATATTCAGACATCAAATTGCTTCGTGTCCTGAAACTAAATATGTAGACATGAGGGTGTATTTGTCTTTCAGACAGCTACTAGGCTGGACTCCCCATGTCCTGCACACTTCACCATTGTCCATTCAAGAACAAGAGGACTTCAGTGTGTCATGTGTAAGTATTACCTTCAGTTCATTACCCTGGAAGTATGTAGTAACAAAACACGCAAATTCAAAACAAATACCACGCTTGTATCAGTGAGGCACGCAAAACGTGCTGAATGCCAAAGAGGTAGGCCTTAGTGTTTGTGTTTGCTCAGCATTCATGACATTAATAATGCATTTCATAACGTCACTCCTACACTATCGTGGGACGTTTTCGTTTTCTTGTTGTTTAACACCGCACTCAGCAATGTTCCAGCTATAGAGAGATGGACACCATGGGCATCGATCTGCGCAGTTGGGTTATAATGACATGGATCAACCAAGTCAGCGATGGTTGCTGAAGACCAGTTCTAACCCGGATCTTCAATTGTTCCGTTCAATCCGTTGAAATCGTTCAACAGAGTCTGTTTGCAGGACTCTGTTCTGATTTCCTAGGGGCCACGGTGGCCCCGTCATCCAAGGCGTTGCACGCCAGAAACCTAAGACTGTGGGTTCGAATCCCGGTTTGCCCCGATTATGTTTCTAGGTTTGTCAGCACCATACCCGTGCTCGTTGGTTTCACTGAAGTGGTAAACGTCTGAGACCTGCATCACTCCGAGCTTTCCTCCCACATTAAGCTGCCACGTTGTGATATAAATGGAATAATGTTAAAGGCGGCATTAAACCCAACTCACTCACTCTGATTCTCTAAAGGGTTTTGGAGCTTGTATTTACATTTCATGATGTATTGAATACCGTCAGCAGTCATAGCTGATATACTGTTGTCAGTTGTCAATAACAACATAGTCAGGTTTACTTCTAACGGATGATCCTATGCTTTCATTTTGTTTTCAGCTGGTGGCAGTGGACAAATAAGAAATCCAGAGTTTGTGTCACGGGTCGTATACACATCATTGTCGATGCCTTATCTGTACCAAATGGATCTAAATAACAAATCTTCTATCAAATACGCGAAATATAAGATAGAACATATTGTCGATATAGCTTTTGTAAATGCATTGAAGGAGTTGATAGTAGCAACCAAGCAGCCTTCAGTGCTGTCATGTCGCTCTGGTGAAGTAAGACCACAAGCTATTTCAAACGTAAGTGCAACCCTACTGGTGGTTGACCAGAAAAAGTCACTTGTGTTCATGCGTGTCAGGCCGAATCTAATGATAATGACGACCCAAGGCAAGGTACTAAATACTTTTAAAGTCAGCATACGGTTTATGACATTTGCTGTACACCAAACACTGGAAACTGTTTACTGTGCTGCTAACTTCAAAATCATTGCATATGATTATAAAGGACGTATGGTTGGGGTTCTTAAAAACTACGTCTTTTCTACTTTTGTCACATTAGATGCCAAAGGCGAAACCTTATATTATGGCAAGAACAACATATATGGATACTCTTTGGTGACCAATACCACGATGTTCCTGATGGGAGTTCATTATACGGTGACACGATTTCATGTTTATGGAAACGGCAAAGGCGTTGTTACCTTCAAGAAACAAAACAGCATTTCTGCTGTCGACCTTGAACATGCTACAATTAAGAAGCTTATTACCACTTCACTAGGGCGGAGAGCTACTGCTCTAGTTGTGTGTTTAGTGCCATGAGGTATGTTTTGGGGTACATTATCATTCTCAGTAAATGATATAAACCCATTGTGAATTGATCGTGCTAATAATGCTCTTCATATAAAAAATGCTGATAGTAATCTAGAGACAAACAACCACACACAATGCAATGGTTGCTTGAACACCTGATGTCATTATAGTTTGTGAATGATTGACAAACGTATGCGGTATGGTATAGTGTACCGCAATAAACAGACATTGAATATATTTTTGTTTTTCGTTTTCCTGAATTCGAGTACAGCTGTGAGAGATCAAGTTGGTACATGCAGCGCACACTAATAATCCGTCTATACTGATTGCTTTAACTGAGGAAAGCACGCTGTATTCTATCACCTTATTTATTCCAATACCCTGTTCACACAGGTATTTTTTGCCTCACATTTAGATTATATGGAAAACAAATTGTAACTTCTCAATAATATGCTTCTTTTGGGAAACCAAGGATTTACAAGGACTTTAAATAACAAATGAAACTCATTGCCTGGTAAATATAAATTATACAGGACTTGTGCAAAAGTTTGTCAAATCGCGAACCAGACAATCCAGTGATGGACCAGACAATCCAGTGACACTAAAGTATTAAAACAACACACAAAGTATTAAAGCAACAAAACAACTTTATTTGAACTGATTTTCATTCTTTCCATACTGAGCATACAACACAATCATTTCCACAACAATCTACATGCCACTCACACCAGACCTGAAGTCCACTTCAAAACAGGGGAGTCAACATGGAGCAGTTGTTGATAAGGCGACCCTGTTAAATAGGGTTCTTCATCTTCAATCATTTTCAACAACCATCCATAAGGTTATGGGAATTCTCTTCATGGAACAATTGAAACAAACTCTCTGCATTAAGCAGCAATGACAATGCTCACAGGGAACTGGACAAAAGGATATTGTAAGTTTTGTAAATGACAATTAAAATACAATAGCATTTGTTGTTTAGAATTCTTGTCTTGAACCAAAATAAAACTTACGTAAATCATTGCGTGTTCTTTGCCTGTCCATGGCACTGGTACTGTTTCGGCCACCAGGAACAATTGAAAATGTGAACATCTTTCCAGGACTCTGGGGAATAGGACCATATCCTTCCCAATAATTTTCTCCCTTTGCTAAGCCAGGATGCAACAGCGCATACCAGCCCTATAACCTTTCAAAGTAATATGGCAAATACAATAAATAATCTTCACGTTTGTAAGTTGTAGAACATCCAATCATTTTGCTTTTCTATGTGAAATATGTCCAAAAGTCCTCAGACTTGTTCAAAAAATATGTCCTGTCTCTCATGACCTTCCTGCCCCTTCAATTGCCCCTGACCCTTCTTTAAAGAAATCAAATTCAGGCCTACCAAGGAAAAACTAACGTGTGTTCAAAAACAAAGAAATTTAAACAAATATGACAAAAGTTGAAAAAAGGTTGTATGAAAGACATTATGTGAAGATTTTTTGTAGATAACTGATATTTGAAACTCCTTAAGTGGATGATCATGGGACTAACTTTTTTTATGATATGAATTTTTCCTGAAGGATCAAGCTGGAGTGTAATCCCCAAGTTCTGAAGGCTTTCTACTTCTTGAAGACGAATATTGTACAGATATAATTTCAGCCTATTTCCGGAATTGGCTTTATGAGTGAATGTCATGCATTCAAAAATAATGTTTGATTTTACATATGTCTTGCATCTAAAAATATACCCTAGACACCTTTGAATGCCCCGATGTGCTTTAAATTGTATCTGAAATATATACAATATATGGGGAAATATATGTTAACCATTACACAACCAGTTGACAATTGTTTTAGGCATGTCCGTTTGCGCTAAGACGGAACTCGGTTGCAAAAATGGCCATGGGAGGGTCATGAGTCGCTATTCGGCTTGTCATGGAATAACACGAGTTGCTCACGAATGCTATGATGACATATATTGATGTATCATCAGCAACCTTCCACGGTGAAAGGGTACGACGTCACAAAATCAACCGAGTTGGACAAAAAATCCATACAACAAGCACAGTTGCTGGGAGTCCTGGCAGGGGCGCATGATGTCGGAGGGGAATTCAAAGCTCAACAGTTCAAGGGCATTACTCTGGAATGAACCCAAAATGACCCTACACTCACACAAGTCCAACTCCTTACTTTGGAAATAAAAAAACATCAAACAAATAAAACAAAAGAATGAATGGCAAAAGGCCCCAGCTCTTCACTTGTCTGGTATGAATACAAGGTTTCATGGTATGACCTGGAACTGAACCCTACCATCATTTGAATTCCAACTTGTTGGAAGCACAAAAAGTAAATATTTAAAACAAATCTGACTAGCAAAAGACATACGTTCAATGCATCCCTGAAGTGTATACAAATTTCCTGAAGAAATGTTGAATGGTTTATGAGTTTTTAGACCATGACAATGACAGGCTAACGGATCCGTTTCCATATATAAACGGCTCTGACATCTGATGACACAGTTTTTGTTATTTTAATGCTTGGACTTGTATAGAATTTGTAACGCATGTCAAGTTACTTGTGTGTAGACCGCCTCACCTCACCTCACCTCACCTCACCTACTCATCCTTAACCTAAAGTCCTTCCTACCCTGGCAGGGGTTAGAAAAGTCAGGAGAAACAATTTGTACACGAAAGAAAACAAGATAAAAAAAGGCGCATATTGCTGGGGAGTCCTTCAGCCAGTCTGTCAACATAATCTGCTTCTTTCATAGCTTGAAACATACATAATCTGCTTCTTTCATAGCTTGAAACATACATAATCTGCTTCTTTCATAGCTTGAAACATACATAATCTGCTTCTTTCATAGCTTGAAACATACATAATCTGCTTCTTTCATAGCTTGAAACATATACATAATCTGCTTCTTTCATAGCTTGAAACAAACATAATCTGCTTCTTTCATAGCTTGAAACATACATAATCTGCTTCTTTCATAGCTTGAAACAGACATAATCTGCTTCTTTCATAGCTTGAAACATACATAATCTGCTTCTTTCATAGCTTGAAACATACATAATCTGCTTCCTTCATAGCTTGAAACATACATAATCTGCTTCTTTCATAGCTTGAAACATATACATAATCTGCTTCTTTCATAGCTTGAAACATACATAATCTGCTTCTTTCATAGCTTGAAACATACATAATCTGCTTCTTTCATAGCTTGAAACATACATAATCTGCTTCTTTCATAGCTTGAAACATACATAATCTGCTTCTTTCATAGCTTGAAACATACATAATCTGCTTCTTTCATAGCTTGAAACATACAACTCCACGATGGGTGTGATGCTGTTTAAAACAGTATTACAGTCATATCATGGCATGTCAGCTTAATGTGGAAGGAAAGCCTGAAGTGATGCAGGTCTCAGACGTCTAAAACTTCGGTAAAACCCACGAGCACGGTATGGTGCAGACAAACCTAGAAATATAATCGGGACGAACTGGGATTGGAACCCACAATCATAGGTTCCTGGTGTGCCCAAGGGATGCAACTCTGCACTGGGAATTTGTCCCGTGCCACCTCCATCATAGAAAGAACTGGCATCAGACTGTATTCAAGATAACAATGAACTGATTAACTTATATACAGAATCTAAAAACAGACTGTCGTTCTAAAATAATGTCAAAATCTAACAGGCGAAAACCTTCTATATTCATTCCACCAAAGTCGGGAACAATTTGGATATTACTTTGATGATAAAAATACCATTCTTTTAAGTCCTTCGTTCTTTCATCAATTTTAGCAAGTTAAAAATGCATTTGGAAGTTTGACCACAAGTGCCAATAATGATGCTATAAGTTGATCTTAAAATGGGTACAGTTATCACCATTTTAAACTACAATTTAGTGGTGCTTAAGAAAGAGAAAATATGAAAACCAACTATTCAATACATCACAGTTTCAATTCAAACAGACATTCCATCTTTAACCACTGAAATAAAATAAACAAAGTACACATTTGTGTCTTTTTCAAGTAGTAGCAACAACCTCTGAAGACTTGTGAAAAAAGGTTTATATCAGTCCCCTGGGCTGGAAATGAAATTTTAAGTGTGGGAACAACGACGGTCACAAAGGTAAGAATGCTGTATGGGAGGGGGCCAAGGACTTAGATAGGTTTTACGTTTGACACCACACTCATTCCAACCTGCCAGCTAAGATGGCAGCCTGTAAGTAAGTCAATCTTGGCCAGGCAATCCAGCGATTGACACTATGATCAACCATCCACACTTTCAGTGTACGCTGACACACAATCAGCCATGTCACCCAGCCAGACCACCCGAGCAGTTAAGTTGTCTCTTTCGACAGATCATGTTGGAAGCATCATAAATTTTGAATAACCTTTCCATTGTCACCGAACACTGAACTGGATTGGGCTGTGGAGAGGTTCTGTCCAAGAAGAGCAACATCTCCGAGCATCTGCAGATTATAAGCTGTGTTGTCCTGAGGAACTGCTGGTTGGACGCTGGTCACTTTCTGCTGGGCTTCTGCCAGGCTGACACCATCTTCTGGACTCGTGCTCTGACCCTGTGGCCTGTCCTGCTCGGGCTTCCTGTACACCAGGATTCCATCCTCGTCCATAGCGAGAGCCTGGATCTGGCTCTCCCCAAGGCCAGGGTTGCTGATGAATGTGATGTTGATGGAGGACCCAGACTGGACTGTACAAGCTTTCTCGCTACTGGCTTCGTCCTGATCACCCTGGTGAGTGTTTGTGGTTTCCAAGTGTCTGGCATGAGAACCATCCGAACCTTGAGAAGCACCTGAAACTGATCCTTTAGAACAAGCTGAAGCTTGAAACCCAGCTGAACTTGTTCCTTGGAAACCTCCAGAACTATATCCATGGAAACCCCCTGTAGTTGAGCCTTGGAATGCATCTGAACTAGAGCCTTGGAACCCTCCTGAACTGGAGCCTTGGAACCCTCCTGAACTAGAACCTTGGAACCCTCCTGAACTGGAACCTTGGAACCCTCCTGAACTGGAACCTTGGAACCCTCCTGAACTGGAACCTTGGAACCCTCCTGAACTGGAACCTTGGAAACCTGAAGAACTGGCTTCTTGGAAAGCACCTGAACTTGTAGCTTGTGGACCTTCACTGTGCTGGATCTCGCCAGTGTGGCTGTCCATGCAGAAGCCTGGCATGGATGTGTGTGAAGCCAGGGTACCCTGTCTGTGGCCCTCCAGCTGAGGCGGAAAGTCTGGCATAGAAAGCAGAGTGCTCTGTGGACTGTGTGGAGTCTGTGGGTTGGGGCTGTCCCCACTCGTGTCTGCTGTGTTGTGTGCTGCTACGTTGCGAAACAACAACTTTGGTGTGGGTGGCTCGCTCATTTCCTCACTCTCAGATGCTTCACGCTCGGACATCCCAGCTTCGTGAGAATCATCTTGCATAGCTTCGTTCTCCATTATCTCGTCTGATACCTCAATACTCTCATATCGTATGGTTTGGAGTCGTAGTGTTCCATCCTCGTGAACTTTGTACCTAAAAGTGGTAAAGAAGCATACAGTTAGTGACTGATTTGCCGTGTAATATACATCATTTAATACAGAGAATAGCTAGCAAGCATGGATGAACATAAATTCTGCCATCTGTATGTGTTTCGAGACATTCAGTCTGATTGGGGGAGACAAAACACAGGAACCGTAGCACCATAACTCTAAGACAGACCCTAGCACAATACCTTCACTGAATCTGGAGTGTCATGATTCTATGACAGACCCTAGCACAACGCCTCTTACCTGAATCTGGAGTGTCCTGACTCTATGACAGAGCCTAGCATAATACCTTTACCTGAATCTGGAGTGTCCTGACTCTATGACAGACGCAAGCACAATGATTATTACCTGAATCTGGAGTGTCCTGACTCTATGACAGACCTTGGCACAACGCCTCTTACCTGAATCTGGAGTGTCCTGACTCTATGACAGACCTTGGCACAACGCCTCTTACCTGAATCTGGAGTGTCCTGACTCTATGACAGACCCTAGCATAATACCTTTACCTGAATCTGGAGTGTCCTGACTCTATGACAGACCTTAGAATAATACCTTTACCTGAATCTGGAGTGTCCTGACTCTATGACAGACGCAAGCACAACGCCTCTTGCCTGAATCTGGAGTGTCCTGACTCTATGACACACCCTAGCACAATACCTTTACCTGAATCTGGAGTGTCCTGACTCTATGACACACCCTAACAAAATACCTTTACCTGAATCGGGAGTGTCCTGACTCTATGACAGACCCTAGCACAATACCTTTACCTGAATCTGGAGTGTCCTGACTCTATGACAGACGCAAGCACAACGCCTCTTGCCTGAATCTAGAGAGTCCTGACTCTATGACAGACGCAAGCATAATACCTTTACCTGAATCTACAGCGTCCCGACTCTATGACAGACGCAAGCACAATGATTATTACCTGAATCTGGAGTGTCCGGGGGGCCACTTGAACTTGTGTTGTTTCTTCAGGTGCTTGGTCAGCTGGTTGCCTCGTGTGAACCTCTTCTCACACACGTGACAGAAGTAGCGAGAAGTGTCGAGAATCTGGCAGATATACAGACCAAGTTGGAATCTTTTTGTATCAATTTTCATGTAATGTTTGTGCAACGTGGACTAACCCACAGACAACGAAGCTGACTAAAATCAACAACAACAAAAAATGTGTCATCACGGAAAACCTCCCATTACATCATCCTATTGTTTTCACTAACACACTATAATATTGAGTGAGTGAGTGAGTTGGGTCTAATGCTGTTATGAACACTATTCCAGTGACATCATGGGGTGTCAGCTTGATGTTTGATTTGGTTTGGTTTGTTTAACGCCGCACTGAGCAATATTCCAGCTATATGATGGCGATCTGTAAATAATCGAGTCTGGACCAGACAATCCAGTGCTTTACATCATGAACATCGATCCACGCAATTGGGATACAATGACATGCATCAACCAAGTCAGCGAGCCTGACCACCCGATCCCGTTAGTCGCCTTTTACAACAAGCAAAGTCAGCTTTTACGGCAAGCATGGGTTGCTGAAGACCTATTCTACCCAGGATCTTCACGGGTCGCTTGATGTTGGAAGAAAGGTGTTAGATGTTTAGATGTGGTAAAACCCACAAGCACGGGTATGGTCCTGACAAACCTAGAAACATACTCTTGGCGAAGTAGACACAACTTATGGATAACAACTGTCAAGACAACATTCCAGTATTGATCCTTATACCGTTGTCAAGCAAGACTGAATGAGGAACAAGGTACAGAATATATATAGTCTTGCTTGAAGACAGTATAAGGATCCATACCGAAACGCCGTCTTCACAATTGTTAAAGAAGTTGTTATTCATAAATTGTGTCTACTTTGTCATCCGTCAATTTCTAAGTAATGCCTATCGAAGAAATACTCTTGGAGAACCAGAATTTGAACCCACGATCATAGGTTTCTGTTGTGCCCAAGGGATGCAACTCTACACAGCGAATTGCAGCACCTCAGATGACTTGGCCATCCATGTCCCTACTATGCTACTGAGCATTAAGTACCTTCAGTACAGCCTGACCAAACTAGACATTGTCCAGTGTTCCAGAAGGTAAATAAATTGGGCCTTCCTGTCTAAGCAAGATCTTTCCTGGGCATTCTCAGCCAGAAGGAACTCATACAGGCGAGACGCTCATGTGCCGGGTGTTACATCAAACAGGTGTAAAGAACTGGGAAATGGAGACCTATCTTATCTGGGAATCCATGGGTACTTTCTACGCTCTGGCCAGAGACCCAAACAGGGAGACAAGCACGGGTACTTTCTACGCTCTGGCCAGAGACCGAAACAGGGAGACAAGCATGGGTACTTTCTACGCTCTGGCCAGAGACCCAAACAGGGAGACAAGCACGGGTACTTTCTACACCCTGGCCAGAGACCCAAACAGGGAGACAAGCATGGGTACTTTCTACGCTCTGGCCAGAGACCCAAACAGGGAGACAAGCACGGGTACTTTCTACGCTCTGGCCAGAGACCGAAACAGGGAGACAAGCATGGGTACTTTCTACGCTCTGGCCAGAGACCCAAACAGGGAGACAAGCACGGGTACTTTCTACACCCTGGCCAGAGACCCAAACAGGGAGACAAGCACGGGTACTTTCTACGCTCTGGCCAGAGACCCAAACAGGGAGACAAGCACGGGTACTTTCTACGCTCTGGCCAGAGACCGAAACAGGGAGACAAGCATGGGTACTTTCTACGCTCTGGCCAGAGACCCAAACAGGGAGACAAGCACGGGTACTTTCTACGCCCTGGCTAGAGTCCCAAACAGGGAGACAAGCATTGGTACTTTCTACGCCCTGGCCAGAGACCCAAACAGGGAGACAAGCACGGGTACTTTCTACATTCTGGCCAGAGACCCAAACAGGGAGACAAGCATGGGTACTTTCTACGCTCTGGCCAGAGACTCAAACAGGGAGACAAGCATGGGTACTTTCTACACTCTGGTCAGAGACTCAAACAGGGAGACAAGCATGGGTACTTTCTACATTCTGGCCAGAGACCCAAACAGGAAGACAAGCATGGGAGACAAGCATGGGAGACAAGCATGGGAGACAAGCATGGGTACTTTCTACATTCTGGCAAGAGACCCAAACAGGGAGACAAGCACGGGTACTTTCTACGCTCTGGCCAGAGACCCAAACAGGGAGACAAGCATGGGTACTTTCTACGCTCTGGCCAGAGACCCAAACAGGAAGACAAGCATGGGTACTTTCTACATTCTGGCCAGAGACCCAAACAGGGAGACAAGCATGGGTACTTTCTACACCCTGGCCAGAGACCCAAATAGGGAGACAAGCATGGGTACTTTCTACGCTCTGGCCAGAGACCCAAACAGGGAGACAAGCATGGGTACTTTCTACGCTCTGGCCAGAGACCCAAACAGGAAGACAAGCATGGGTACTTTCTACGCTCTGGCCAGAGACCCAAACAGGGAGACAAGCATGGGTACTTTCTACACCCTGGCCAGAGACCCAAACAGGGAGACAAGCATGGGTACTTTCTACGCCCTGGCCAGAGACCCAAACAGGGAGACAAGCATGGGAGGCAAGCATGGGTACTTTCTACACTCTGGCCAGAGACCCAAACAGGGAGACAAGCACGGGTACTTTCTACATTCTGGCCAGAGACCCAAACAGGGAGACAAGCACGGGTACTTTCTACATTCTGGCCAGAGACCCAAACAGGGAGACAAGCATGGGTACTTTCTACATTCTGGCCAGAGACCCAAACAGGGAGACAAGCACGGGTACTTTCTACATTCTGGCCAGAGACCCAAACAGGGAGACAAGCACGGGTACTTTCTACATTCTGGCCAGAGACCCAAACAGGGAGACAAGCATGGGTACTTTCTACATTCTGGCCAGAGACCCAAACAGGGAGACAAGCATGGGTACTTTCTACGCTCTGGCCAGAGACCCAAACAGGGAGACAAGCATGGGTACTTTCTACATTCTGGCCAGAGACCCAAACTGGGAGACAAGCACGGGTACTTTCTACAGTCTGGCCAGAGACCCAAACTGGGAGACCCAAACAGGGAGACCCAAACAGGGAGACAAGCATGGGTACTTTCTACACTCTGGCCAGGAACTCTCATGAGCAGGCAAGACCTTGTTTGTTGTATGAGGTGACTAACAGGATCGGGTGATTGGTTGAGTTTCTTGATGTTAATCGCTGGATTGTCTCCCCTACTACTACTCCAGTGGAGATCTACCCTGACCCCCCTACTACTCCAGTGGAGATCTACCCTGACTCCCCTACTACTCCAGTGGAGATCTACCCTGACTCCCCTACTACTCCAGTGGAGATCTACCCTGACTCCCCTACTACTACTCCAGTGGAGATCTCCCCAGACTCCCCTACTACTACTCCAGTGGAGATCTACCCTGACTCCCCTACTACTACTCCAGTGGAGATCTACCCTGACTCCCCTACTACTACCACAGTGGAGATCTACCCTGACCCCCCTACTACTACCACAGTGGAGATCTCCCCAGACTCCCCTACTACTGCTCCAGTGGTGGGGATCTACCCTGACTCCCCTACTACTCCAGTGGAGATCTACCCTGACTCCCCTACTACTACTCCAGTGGAGATCTACCCTGACTCCCCTACTACTACTCCAGTGGAGATCTCCCCAGACTCCCCTACTACTACTCCAGTGGAGATCTACCCTGACTCCCCTACTACTACCACAGTGGAGATCTACCCTGACTCCCCTACTAAAACCACAGTGGAGATCTACCCTGACTCCCCTACTACTCCAGTGGAGATCTACCCTGACTCCCCTACTACTACTCCAGTGGAGATCTCCCCAGACTCCCCTACTACTACTCCAGTGGAGATCTACCCTGACTCCCCTACTACTACCACAGTGGAGATCTACCCTGACTCCCCTACTACTACTCCAGTGGAGATCTACCCTGACTCCCCTACTACTACCACAGTGGAGATCTCCCCAGACTCCCCTACTACTGCTCCAGTGGTGGAGATCTACCCTGACTCCCCTACTACTCCAGTGGAGATCTCACCTGACTCCCCTACTACTACTCCAGTGGTGGAGATCTACCCTGACTCCCCTACTACTCCAGTGGAGATCTACCCTGACTCCCCTACTACTACTCCAGTGGTGGAGATCTCCCCTGTCTCCCCTACTACCCCAGTGGAGATCTACCCTGACTCCCCTACTACTACTCCAGTGGTGGAGATCTACCCTGACTCCCCTACTACTCCAGTGGAGATCTCCCCTGACTCCCCTACTACTACTCCAGTGGTGGAGATCTACCCTGACTCCCCTACTACCCCAGTGGAGATCTACCCTGACTCCCCTACTCCAGTGGTGGAGATCTCCCCTGACTCCCCTACTACCCCAGTGGAGATCTACCCTGACTCCCCTACTACCCCAGTGGTGGAGATCTCCCCTGACTCCCCTACTACCCCAGTGGAGATCTACCCTGACTCCCCTACTACTCCAGTGGAGATCTCCCCTGACTCCCCTACTACTACTCCAGTGGTGGAGATCTACCCTGACTCCCCTACTACCCCAGTGGAGATCTACCCTGACTCCCCTACTACTACTCCAGTGGTGGAGATCTCCCCTGACTCCCCTACTACCCCAGTGGTGGAGATCTACCCTGACTTCCCTACTACTACTCCAGTGGTGGAGATCTACCCTGACTCCCCTACTACTACTCCAGTGGTGGAGATCTCCCCTGACTCCCCTACTACCCCAGTGGAGATCTACCCTGACTCCCCTACTACTACTCCAGTGGAGATCTACCCTGACTCCCCTACTACTCCAGTGGAGATCTACCCTGACTCCCCTACTACTACTCCAGTGGAGATCTACCCTGACTCCCCTACTACTCCAGTGGAGATCTACCTTGACTCCCCTACTACTACTCCAGTGGTGGAGATCTACCCTGACTCCCCTACTACTACTCCAGTGGTGGAGATCTACCCTGACTCCCCTACTACCACAGTGGAGATCTCCCCTGACTCCCCTACTACTACCACAGTGGAGATCTACCCTGACTCCCCTACTACTCCAGTGGAGATCTACCCTGACTCCCCTACTACTAATCCAGTGGTGGAGATCTCCCCAGACTCCCCTACTACTCCAGTGGAGATCTACCCTGACTCTCCTACTACTACTACAGTGGAGATCTACCCTGACTCCCCTACTACTTCCACAGTGGAGATCTCCCCAGACTCCCCTACTACTGCTCCAGTGGTGGAGATCTACCCTGACTCCTCTACTACTCCAGTGGAGATCTACCCTGACTCCCCTACTACCCCAGTGGAGATCTACCCTGACTCCCCTACTCCAGTGGTGGAGATCTCCCCTGACTCCCCTACTACTCCAGTGGAGATCTACCCTGACTCCCCTACTACTCCAGTGGTGGAGATCTCCCCAGACTCCCCTACTACTCCAGTGGAGATCTACCCTGACTCCCCTACTCCAGTGGTGGAGATCTCCCCAGACTCCCCTACTACTCCAGTGGAGATCTACCCTGACTCCCCTACTCCAGTGGTGGAGATCTCCCCAGACTCCCCTACTACTCCAGTGGAGATCTACCCTGACTCCCCTACTACTCCAGTGGAGATCTACCCTGACTCCCCTACTACTGCTCCAGTGGTGGAGATCTCCCCAGACTCCCCTACTACTGCTCCAGTGGAGATCTACCCTGACTCCCCTACTACTCCAGTGGAGATCTCCCCAGACTCCCCTACTACTCCAGTGGAGATCTACCCTGACTCTCCCACTACTCCAGTGGAGATCTCCCCAGACTCCCCTACTACTACTCCAGTGGTGGAGATCTCCCCTGACTCCCCTACTACCCCAGTGGTGGAGATCTACCCTGACTTCCCTACTACTACTCCAGTGGTGGAGATCTACCCTGACTCCCCTACTACTACTCCAGTGGTGGAGATCTCCCCTGACTCTCCTACTACCCCAGTGGAGATCTACCCTGACTCCCCTACTACTACTCCAGTGGAGATCTACCCTGACTCCCCTACTACTCCAGTGGAGATCTACCCTGACTCCCCTACTACTGCTCCAGTGGTGGAGATCTCCCCAGACTCCCCTACTACTGCTCCAGTGGAGATCTACCCTGACTCCCCTACTACTCCAGTGGAGATCTCCCCAGACTCCCCTACTACTCCAGTGGAGATCTACCCTGACTCTCCCACTACTCCAGTGGAGATCTCCCCAGACTCCCCTACTACTACTCCAGTGGTGGAGATCTCCCCTGACTCCCCTACTACCCCAGTGGTGGAGATCTACCCTGACTTCCCTACTACTACTCCAGTGGTGGAGATCTACCCTGACTCCCCTACTACTACTCCAGTGGTGGAGATCTCCCCTGACTCCCCTACTACCCCAGTGGAGATCTACCCTGACTCCCCTACTACTACTCCAGTGGAGATCTACCCTGACTCCCCTACTACTACTCCAGTGGTGGAGATCTACCCTGACTCCCCTACTACTACTCCAGTGGTGGAGATCTACCCTGACTCCCCTACTACTACTCCAGTGGTGGAGATCTACCCTGACTCCCCTACTACTCCAGTGGAGATCTACCCTGACTCCCCTACTACTAATCCAGTGGTGGAGATCTCCCCAGACTCCCCTACTACTCCAGTGGAGATCTACCCTGACTCCCCTACTACTACTACAGTGGAGATCTACCCTGACTCCCCTACTACTACCCCAGTGGAGATCTACCCTGACTCCCCTACTACTACCCCAGTGGAGATCTCCCCTGACTCCCCTACTACTACTCCAGTGGAGATCTACCCTGACTCTCCCACTACCCCAGTGGAGATCTACCCTGACTCCCCTACTACTCCAGTGGAGATCTACCCTGACTCCCTACTACTCCCGTGGAGATCTACCCTGACTCCCCTACTACTGCTTCAGTGGTGGAGATCTCCCCAGACTCCCCTACTACCCCAGTGGAGATCTACCCTGACTCCCCTACTACTACTCCAGTGGTGGAGATCTCCCCAGACTCCCCTACTACTCCAGTGGAGATCTACCCTGACTCCCCTACTACTCCAGTGGAGATCTACCCTGACTCCCCTACTACTGCTCCAGTGGTGGAGATCTCCCCAGACTCCCCTACTACTGCTCCAGTGGAGATCTACCCTGACTCCCCTACTACTCCAGTGGAGATCTCCCCAGACTCCCCTACTCCAGTGGAGATCTACCCTGACTCTCCCACTACTCCAGTGGAGATCTCCCCAGACTCCCCTACTACTCCAGTGGAGATCTACCCTGACTCTCCTACTACTCCAGTGGTTGAGATCTCCCCTACTACTGCTCCAGTGGTGGAGATCTCCCCAGACTCCCCTACTTCTACAGTGGAGATCTACCCTGACTCCCCTACTACTCCAGTGGAGATCTACCCTGACTCCCCTACTACCCCAGTGGAGATCTACCCTGACTCCCCTACTCCAGTGGTGGAGATCTCCCCTGACTCCCCTACTACTCCAGTGGAGATCTACCCTGACTCCCCTACTACTCCAGTGGTGGAGATCTCCCCAGACTCCCCTACTACTCCAGTGGAGATCTACCCTGACTCCCCTACTCCAGTGGTGGAGATCTCCCCAGACTCCCCTACTACTCCAGTGGTGGAGATCTACCCTGACTCCCCTACTACTCCAGTGGAGATCTACCCTGACTCCCTACTACTACTCCAGTGGAGATCTCCCCTGACTCCCTACTACAGTTCTGTACCTGGTGCTCCTTCCTGTAGTGGTTGGTGAGGCTGGTGTAGGACCGCGCCTTGTATCGGCACTTGTCAATGTGGCACTGGAAGAGGCTGTCCTTGCTGTGACTCTCCAGGTGGCGCCGCAAGTCAGCGCCACTCTTGGCACTGAAACAATGTCAGTCAGTACACGCTGAAAACGTCAACGCCAGAGACTATTCAGTCTTCATATCTCACAACACAAATTCCACTGGGCGACCATGGAAAATATTAGATGAATGGATCACTAAAAATCAGTGATGTCACCAGGTGTTCGCGAAGAGGGTAAGCATGTTCTGCCTTTTACAAACAGCCTCAGTGCTGGAGTGAGTGAGTGAGTATGGTTTTACGCCCCTTTTAGCAATATTCCAGCAATATCACGGCGGGGGACACCAGAAATGGGCTTCACACATTGTACCCATGTTGGGAATCGAACCCGGGTCTTCGGCGTGACGAGCGAACGCTTTAACCACTAGGCTACCCGACCGCCCCCTCAGTGCTGGAGATCCAGCTAGTCACTCACAATCTTTTTAAAGCAAGTGCTTGTTTATTTCCTAAAGCAAGTGCTTGTTTATTTCCTAAAGCCGTGCCCAGCAGCGTCCTGAACAGCGTTTCAGCTGCATCGCCAGCGTCAACAATAAGCACTCAAGAACTTCCAGTGTGCAATGGCCTATCCTGCCACACCAGGCTCTAAGACATATATTTACCTAACGCCTGCTACCAGATCCTTGTCTTAGACCTAATGTTGAAAATTTAAGTGTGTGTGTGTGTGTGTGTGTGTGTGTGTGTGCGTGTGCGTGTGCGTGTGCGTGTGCGCATGCGTGTGTCCTTGGAGGTCTTGTAACTTTTAACAGGACGCCTGTCCCGAGGACCCCTTGACTTTCAGGATTAATTTCAAACAAACAATTGTGTTTCAACCAAATCACTGGGAGTTTCTGAGAAAACGAGTGTACAGCTAATGGCTGCTTCGGCTTAGTTTACAGGACAATACACATAGTAATCTTAATCTCGTGCATACAAAACAATGCCTAGAAGAACAGGAAATACAATTTAATCGGTAAATCATCATGTCTAGTGATGTTTTACCTCAAATTTCAAATTTGTAATGACCAAGTTGAATTGTTATGATCTGTTCGTTTCCCTGAATTCGATGAAGGCATACGATGTAATTTTGTTCTGTGGAAGACAAACACGTTATAACTGCAAATGTAGGGAATGTGTTTGTGCTTCATTCAGATTCCCTTTATAGACGGGGGGGTCACTGAAAAGACGAGGTATAAAAATTAGCATTGATTTTGAAGGGTTGTACAGGGGGGTTGCTTATAGGTGATGTCACTTCTTAGACGGGGATATACGGTGATGCCACTACATAGACGGGGATATACGGTGATGTCACTTCATAGACGGGGATATACGGTGATGTCACTTCATAGACGGGGATATACGGTGATGTCACTTCATAGACGGGGATATACGGTGATGTCCCTTTATAGACGGGGATATACGGTGATGTCTCTTCATAGACGGGGATATACGGTGATGTCCCTTTATAGACGGGGATATGCGGTGATGTCACTTCATAGACGGGATATACGGTGATGTCACTACATAAACGGGGATATACGGTGATGTCACTTCATAGACGGGGATATACGGTGATGTCACTTCATAAACGGGGATATACGGTGATGTCTCTTCATAGACGGGGATATACGGTGATGTCACTTCATAGACGGGGATATACGGTGATGTCACTTCATAGACGGGATATACGGTGATGTCACTACATAAACGGGGATATACGGTGATGTCACTTTATAGACGAGGATATACGGTGATGTCACTTCATAGACGGGGATATACGGTGATGTCTCTTCATAGACGGGGATATACGGTGATGTCACTTCATAGACGGGGATATACGGTGATGTCACTTCATAGACGGGGATATACGGTGATGTCACTTCATAGACGGGGATATACGGTGATGTCACTTCATAGACGGGGATATACGGTGATGTCACTTCATAGACGGGGATATGCGGTGAGGAAGGAGGAGGAGGCCCTGGGCCCCCTATTTCAATACCAGGGACCCACAAATATATTACTGAAGGTCCTGAAGATTTGAAAATGTACAGACCAAGGTAAATCATTGATGGTATCTATTAGCAGACACACCTGTGAAACGGTATTAAAAGAGTTGTCTCCCTTACTCTTCGCTATTAGATGGTTGGGGGATCAAGTATGAATCCAGTTGTATATTTAGTGATAATCATTTTTTATATTGATTTTTAAATAGTGAGCAGTAAGCCGAAAACAAGTCAATGTGGTCCTAATATAGCAATATGTTCCAAGCCTCAAACTAACAATATGTTCTGAGGGTCCCATGAACAAAATTTTCCGAGGCTCCTGAAATGCTGTCCTTACCAAGCAGCGTCACCATGACAACTCACCAGTGTTCACAGTGGGCACACTTGAATGGCTTCTCCATGGTGTGTCGGTACCGGATGTGGGCGCGGAGTCCGGACGGGGCCGGGCACGTCATGTCACAGAAGGGGCACTTGTAGTGGTTCACTGTGGGCACATACAACAGGTGTGAGTGGCAGGGAGTGGGTGATACAAGTCATAGAAGGGGCACATACAACAGGTGTGAGTGACAGGGAGTGGGTGGTACAAGTCACAGAAGGGGCACATACAACAGGAGTGAGTGACAGGGAGTGGGTGGTACAAGTCACAGAAGGGGCACTTGTAGTGGTTCACTGTGGGCACAATCAACAGGTGTGACAGACAGGGAGTGGGTGATACAAGTCACAGAAGGGACACTTGTAGTGGTTCACTGTGGGCACAATCAACAGGAGTGACAACAGGGAGTGGGTGATACAAGTCACAGAAGGGGCACTTGTAGTGGTTCACTGTGGGCACAATCAACATGAGTGAGTGGCAGGGAGTGGGTGGTACAAGTCACAGAAGGGGCACTTGTAGTGGTTCACTGTTGGCACAATCAACAGGAGTGACAACAGGGAGTGGGTGGTACAAGTCACAGAAGGGACACTTGTAGTGGTTCACTGTGGGCACATACAACCGGAGTGACAACAGGGAGTGGGTGATACAAGTCACAGAAGGGGCACTTGTAGTGGTTCACTGTGAGCACAATCAACATGAGTGAGTGGCAGGGAGTGGGTGGTACAAGTCACAGAAGGGGCACTTGTAGTGGTTCACTGTTGGCACAATCAACAGGAGTGACAACAGGGAGTGGGTGGTACAAGTCACAGAAGGGGCACTTGTAGTGGTTCACTGTTGGCACAATCAACAGGAGTGACAACAGGGAGTGGGTGGTACAAGTCACAGAAGGGACACTTGTAGTGGTTCACTGTGGGCACAATCAACCGGAGTGACAACAGGGAGTGGGTGGTACAAGTCACAGAAGGGGCACTTGTAGTGGTTCACTGTGGGCACATACAACAAGGGTGAGTGGCAGGGAGTGGGTGGTACAAGTCACAGAAGGAGCACTTGTAGTGGTTCACTGTGGGCACATACAACAGGAGTGAGTGACAGGGAGTGGGTGGTACAAGTCACAGAAGGGACACTTGTAGTGGTTCACTGTGGGCACATACAACAGGAGTGAGTGACAGGGAGTGGGTGGTACAAGTCACAGAAGGGACACTTGTAGTGGTTCACTGTGGGCACATACAACAGGTGTGAGTGACAGGGAGTGGGTGGTACAAGTCACAGAAGGGGCACTTGTAGTGGTTCACTGTGGGCACAATCAACAGGAGTGACAACAGGGAGTGGGTGGTACAAGTCACAGAAGGGACACTTGTAGTGGTTCACTGTGGGCACAATCAACAGGAGTGACAACAGGGAATGGGTGGTACAAGTCACAGAAGGGACACTTGTAGTGGTTCACTGTGGGCACATACAACAGGTGTGAGTGACAGGGAGTGGGTGGTACAAGTCACAGAAGGGGCACTTGTAGTGGTTCACTGTGGGCACATACAACAGGTGTGAGTGACAGGGAGTGGGTGGTACAAGTCACAGAAGGGGCACTTGTAGTGGTTCACTGTGGGCACATACAACAGGTGTGAGTGACAGGGAGTGGGTGGTACAAGTCACAGAAGGGACACTTGTAGTGGTTCACTGTGGGCACAATCAACAGGAGTGAGTGACAGGGAGTGGGTGATACAAGTCACAGAAGGGACACTTGTAGTGGTTCACTGTGGGCACAATCAACAAGGGTGAGTGACGGAGTGGGTGATACAAGTCACAGATGTTACCACTCTTGTATCGTGCTGACAGAGGAAGAATCATAATCGGGGCACATCTGCAGCTGGAGGAGGACCAGGGATTCTATGCTGGTTCTGCCTGTGCTCTGATTCCTTGTTATGCATAAAGCTAGGATACAAAGAGTGGGGTTGAACCCTAGGAGTTACCATTAACTGTTAAAAGGCAGATAGTTAGCCCAAATCAGCAGCAAATATCATAAACAATTCCCAAATCAGAATACAATATTTGGCAATTCATGTTAGTGTAGATATAACTCATAGTTTGGTGTTGTGTATGTCACATGAATTCATGGATAACTTGTGTTTGTAAAATCATGATTGATGATTGGCTGGTGTCATTTTGAGAGAGTGAGTGAGTGAGTACGGTTTAATGCCGCTTTTAGCAATATCCCAGCAATATCACGGCGGGGGACACAAGAAATGGGCTTCACACATTGTACCCATGTCCAGTATGGAACCCGGGTCTTCGGCGTGACGAGCGGACAGTGTCATTTTGAAGTTTTCAATCTTCAGTTCATCCTTCCAGTTTTACAAAAAGTCATGTCCAGAACATCCAACAATCACCTTCATAATGTTTTGAAAAAAAAGACAATGGCTTCACTATGTCTAACATTTTTTTTCAGTTACTGAGTAGAGAATAAATTTTCCCAGGAAACAAAACTATAGCTGTGTTGAGAGAGGTGCTGAATAATTTGTGTTCAAAAATGAAAAATTGTGTTTGATTGTTTGGTCAGTTAGACTTTCTGATCAGTCTTTGATTATTTAAATCAATCAGAACACAGGACAATAACAATAATAATCTTACATCATTAAAATACCTCTAAATTGTATGAAATTGTTTATTTAAATAAAATATCAAAAGTTGAACAAAATACATTTTTTCCCCATTTTGCCTGACAAGGCACCAATTAGTTTGGAATCCCAGATGCATTTGTGAATCCTCCGTTACTCACCATGGTGACGCATGTGGTCCCTCAGGATTCGCTCTGTGGCAAACCTCTTGTTGCAGTGGGAACACTGGTAGCACCGCACTGGAAACAGACAGAACATTCTCAGAACTATTGTCAGTCAATCAATCAGCTCAGCAGGGACCAGGACAAAACATCACCAGTTCTACAGAGTGTTGTAATGACGATGCACAATGTTCACTGCGAGATAACAAATGAAATGACACTGTTTGGTATAATCATTAGCCAAATTTCAACCTATGTCCCATAAATTTTTCACACATTCCCTTCGACAATTTCTCCCATGATTCCTGTAGATGTTCTTCCTACACTGGATGTGGCAAGAGAACTTGTCATTGTGTTCTCTACATATGTATAATCATTATGCCTTTAGACACCCTTTTAGAAGTATTTTCATAACAATATGCATATAACACATCAGCTGCTAATAAGAGGTTCTTATTGCGATTTGAAACCTCTAATTGACCAAACAGAATTATGTATAGTCCACAAGCAAGTGTGTCTGTCCAGTCCTCATAATTTAGACACAACACATTCATTCCTGGAGATTGGAACATGTGCTCGCAACTTGATGATGTTGTATAATGGACAATGTTATTTTTGAGAGGAGAGTATCGGAGTTATCATTCTTTAAATACATGTATAGGTAGAATATTTTTAAAGCTTGTACATTTCACCATCACCCTTTAAAAGGTGGAACATAACGTTGATATCAACATGGTTTGTCCTCCCTACAGTGCTATATGGTGAGATAAACAACTCCCACTCGTCCTTTATTTTCCAAGTACATGAACTCTGTTTTCGAAACCAAACTCTCCTGACAGTCCCTCGCTATATGGTCCTGTCTGATGGTAACAGATCTGTCAGACTTCTACAAGTCCTTATGATACCTTAGCTATTGGGCTATTTGGCAAGGACTGTAAGACTAGTGCCAATTTCTACCGTTGTATTCTTTAATAAATGTTACACCAAACACTAATTACTACTGAAAATGACCAGTGAAAACATCATATTTTCATCCATTGCGCCATTCTTGACAATGACAATCGTAAATTGTCAGTGTGCCAGGAATTTGGTTATCCTGTGTATGAAAAAGATGGCTCATGCATCACCGATTAGAGCATGTGCAAGTATCATGATACCTATGGGATCGTGAGCAAGGTATCGTGGTACGTATCGGATCGTGAGCAAGGTATAGTGATACATATCTGATCGTGAGCAAGGTATCGTGATACATATCGGATTGTGAGCAAGGTATCATGATACGTATCGGATCGTGAGCAAGGTATCATGATACGTATCGGATCGTGAGCAAGGTATCATGATACGTATCGGATCGTGAGCAAGGTATAGTGATACATATCTGATCGTGAGCAAGGTATAGTGATACGTATCGGATTGTGAGCAAGGTATCGTGATACATATCTGATCGTGAGCAAGGTATCATGATACGTATCGGATCGTGAGCAAGGTATAGTGATACATATCTGATCGTGAGCAAGGTATAGTGATACATATCGGATTGTGAGCAAGGTATCATGATACGTATCAGATCGTGAGCAAGGTATCGTGATACGTATCGGATCGTGAGCAACGTATCGTGGTACGTATCGGATCGTGAGCAAGGTATAGTGATACATATCGGATTGTGAGCAAGGTATCATGATACGTATCAGATCGTGAGCAAGGTATCGTGATACGTTTCGGATCGTGAGCAACGTATCGTGGTACGTATCGGATCGTGAGCAAGGTATCGTGATACATATCGGATTGTGAGCAAGGTATCATGATACGTATCAGATCGTGAGCAAGGTATCGTGATACGTATCGGATCGTGAGCAAGGTATAGTGATACATATCTGATCGTGAGCAAGGTATCGTGATACATATCGGATTGTGAGCAAGGTATCATGATACGTATCAGATCGTGAGCAAGGTATCGTGATACGTATCGGATCGTGAGCAACGTATCGTGGTACGTATCGGATCGTGAGCAAGGTATAGTGATACATATCGGATTGTGAGCAAGGTATCATGATACGTATCAGATCGTGAGCAAGGTATCGTGATACGTTTCGGATCGTGAGCAACGTATCGTGGTACGTATCGGATCGTGAGCAAGGTATCGTGATACATATCGGATTGTGAGCAAGGTATCATGATACGTATCAGATCGTGAGCAAGGTATCGTGGTACGTATCGGATCGTGAGCAAGGTATAGTGATACATATCTGATCGTGAGCAAGGTATCGTGATACATATCGGATTGTGAGCAAGGTATCATGATACGTATCGGATCGTGAGCAAGGTATCGTGATACGTATCGGATCGTGAGCAACGTATCGGATCGTGAGCAAGGTATTGTGATACATATCGGATTGTGAGCAAGGTATCGTGATACATATCGGATCGTGAGCAAGGTATCGTGATACATATCGGATTGTGAGCAAGGTATAGTGATACGTATCGGATTGTGAGCAAGGTATCGTGATATGTATCGGATTGTGAGCAAGGTATCATGATACGTATCGGATCGTGAGTAAGGTATCGTGATACGTATCGGATCGTGAGCAAGGTATCGTGATACATACTAGATCGTGAGCAAGGTATCGTGATACATATCGGATCGTGAGCAAGGTATAGTGATGCGTATCGGATCGTGAGCAAGGTATCGTGATACGTATCGGATCGTGAGCAAGGTATCGTGATACATACTAGATCGTGAGCAAGGTATCGTGAGTAAGGTATCGTGATACGTATCGGATCACACAGTTGTTGTATCGTCCCACCCCTCAACAGTATGGAGTCTGCAGAAAGAGCAGACCTTACCTGGGCTGTAATCTCAATACCGACACAGAGAGGCCAGGGGTAAACAATGGGACAAAGAGTCAAACACAGAGAGACAAACAAAGAGTCAAACACAGAGAGACAAACAAAGAGTCAAACACAGAGAGACAAACAAAGAGTCAAACACAGAGAGACAAACAAAGAGTCAAACACAGAGAGACAAACAAAGAATCAAACACAGAGAGACAAACACAGAGAGACAAACAAAGAGTCAAACACAGAGAGACAAACACAGAGAGACAAACAAAGAGACAAACACAGAGAGACAAACACAGAGAGACAAACAAAGAGTCAAACACAGAGAGACAAACACAGAGTCAAACACAGAGAGACAAACAAAGAGTTAAACACAGAGAGACAAACACAGAGAGACAAACACAGAGAGACAAACAAAGAGTCAAACACAGAGAGACAAACAAAGAGTCAAACACAGAGAGACAAACAAAGAGTCAAACACAGAGAGACAAACAAAGAGTCAAACACAGAGAGACAAACTCAGAGAGACAAACAAAGGGTCAAACACAGAGAGACAAACACAGAGTCAAACACAGAGAGACAAACAAAGAGTCAAACACAGAGAGACAAACACAGAGAGACAAACAAAGAGTCAAACAGAGAGACAAACACAGAGTCAAACACAGAGAGACAAACAAAGAGTCAAACACAGAGAGACAAACACAGAGAGACAAACACAGAGAGACAAACAAAGAGTCAAACACAGAGAGACAAACAAAGAGTCAAACACAGAGAGACAAACACAGAGAGACAAACAAAGAGTCAAACACAGAGAGACAAACAAAGAGTCAAACACAGAGAGACAAACACAGAGAGACAAACAAAGTGTGTTCAGACTGTTTCCCCCGTCCCGTTGTCAGATCCTAGGGTATTACATCAATGAGTGCACACCAGAAACTAGCAATTTGACCCAACCTAGAGATTCATTTGAATACTTCCAATACAACCCTAATTCCAAAAGAACTTGCTGGAAGCCCAGTCAGTATTGGCATAGTGATAGCACTGTGACATGCCATAGTGGATAGAAATTACTGAAGGAAGCTCCATAAAATCCCCGTGACTGACTATCATGGCTTTGGTTTGTTTGTTGTTTATAATAACCATTCTGGGAAGCTATGGGTAAACATTCAGACATTGTTGGTTGGTGGGTTTGTTGTTTAATGCCGCACTCAGCAATATCCCAGCTATATGACGGCAGTCTGTAAATAATCGAATCTGGACCAGACAATTCAGTGATTTACATCATGTACATCAATCCACGCAATTTGGATACGATGACATGCATCAACCAAGTCAGCGAGCCTGACTACCCGATCCCGTTAGTCGCCTTTTACGACAAGCATGGTCGCCTTTTACGGCAAGCAGGGGTTGCTGAAGACCCATTCTACCCCGGATCTTCACGGGTCAGCGTGGGTTGCTAAAGACCCATTCTACCCCGGATCTTCACGGGTCAATGTGTGTGCTGAAGGCTACATGCTATGAAGTCTTCAGTCTACAGTAAGGAAAGTTTGATATCACGATTATATCCGAATGTTGTTGTAAATAGATGATGATGATGATGATGATGATGATGATGATGATGATGATGATGCCATCCATTGTTCATGAAGCCTTTTACTGTTCATGCAATCCATTGTTCATGATGCCATCCATTGTTCATGCCATCCATTGTTCATGCCGCCATCAATCCATTCTTGTTCAAGACAGAATATATTTTCTCTCGATGCTTCAAGAAAGGCAATGTTTAGGGCAACAGTGAACAATGTACATATTTTAGGACCTGTGAAGATCCGGGTTAGAAGAGGTCTTCAGCAACCCATGCTTGCTGTAGAAGGCAACTATGCTTGTCGTAAGAAGGACTATGCTTGCCGTAACGGTATCGGGCGGTGAGGCTCGCTGACATGGTTGAGCATGTCATCGTATTCCAATGGTGTGGATCGATGCCGATGATGTCAGTCACTAGATTGTCTGGTCCAGACTGGATTATTTACAGACCGCCGTCATATAGCTGGAATACTGCTGAGTGCCTCGTTAATCAACAAGCAACAAGAGTCATCAGAAAGATGACATATCCCCCCGGCAGCTGTCTGTAAAGTAACCACTAGTAAATGTGCAATTCTGTATGTAATGAGTCAAGAGTTGAATGTTCTTGAAGAAGCATACATTGTTTACCCACAAAAGATCCACCATGGTCACATCCATATGAAATGGAAAGTAAAACAAGTGTGTTTCTGTGGGGTTTTTTTATGCAAACAAATGACAAATTACAAGAAACAATAACTAAACAAGCGTATAGTCAACGAAGTCATCTATATCCCCCGCCCATTTAAACACGTTATGGTCCAAAACCATGTAACTGACCCAACATTTCTTTCAGCCAATGTCAAAATAGCTGGAATGGAAATTCTAAAATAAACATTTCTAAAACTCCTTTATATCAAATGGCACCAATTCAGTATGTGCTTTATATATAGACATGCAATGTTTGGCAAGGAAATATTTAACAGTTTATTTGTTATACTCCATAAGTGAACTAACCCTATATTAAAACTTAAATTCAACTTGTTGCCATGGAAACTGAAAATAAAAATTTATAAAATTCCTAAATAGCAAAAGGCACCAGTTCAGTATATGCCTGGTAGACATGCAAAGTTTTGTAAGAAAGTATTCAGCAGCTTTTGAGTTACGCTCCGAAAATGAACACCACCCTTATAGAACCTAAATCCAACTTGTTGCCATGGAAACACAAAAAATAAAAAATTCTCAAATTCCTAAATATCAAAAGGCACCAGTTCAGTATGTAGTTTAAACCTATGAAAAGTGACATGGAGAAATATTCAACAGTTTTTGAGTTCTGCTCCGGAGACAAACATCACTCACACAGTGAGCCTGTGTCCAGCATGTTTACATGAAAATTGGAAAATAAAAAAAATTGGAAAAATTCCAAAATAGCAAAAGGCACAATTTCACCACTTAAGTGATATAAATGCAAAGTTTGATGAAGAACTATCTAACGGTTTTCAAGTTCTGCTCCGGAAACAATTCAGACAGACGGACAGACGGACGGACATGCCCATAGCTATATTCCCCACATTATATGCCGGGGGGACAAAAAATGATGGGCAGGACACTAAACAACAACTCTCAACGTATGAATGAGCCAATCCCGGAATGCATCCCACAAATCTTATTGCCACATCCCACTAAAGCCTCATTGCCAAAGAAACATCATAAAATCTCTTTCATGACAGGCAGCTGTGAAAGTGCGCCAAGGCTACGGAGGCGGGTGAGCCATGTACAGATGAAGCTGAATGTTTGATGCCTCCTAAAACAGCAGCAGCAGTCTCTAAATAGAAGCACCCTGGCCCAGGTGGTGAAAGAGGCAGAGCTAATTACACTGCTAGGGGGCACTCGCTATCACACAGATGAGGGGGGAGGGGTGGAGATGAGGGGGGTGATGTCAGTCAGTGCATTCTGCTTGCACTCAATGCCTCCTCCAGGCAGGACCCTGTGGAAAGGTGTCTTGGGATCTGGATAATTTCAAGATCAATGGTTAGAAAAGATTTAATACGATTTATTATAATCCTAATTTCTAAATACACTGTAGATATCGCTGCAATGAAATTGCATCACAATGCTTTGCAGACCATTGTGACATCATTGGTTACCATGACGTCATAATCAAATGACATCACTTATGGCTCTGCTACTGAAGCTGTTAGCAGTACTTTTTACACTTAAGCCACTGCTTATTACTGTCTACAAACTGAAAAAGTTGGAAGAATGATGTTGGATGATAAATAAAATCTCACCCTCGTGTCTTTTGATATCAAATATATCAACACTCGTTGATAAAAGTGGAAAAATTCCTCGGCAAGCCTCTGAGTTTTCCCACTTTTATCAACTTGTGTTGATATATTTGATATCAAAAGACACGAGGATGAGATTCTCTATTTAATGTCGCATCCAAGACTATTGCACTTAAAAAGCAACATGCATGCATGATTTTATAGAGCTAGCCCACTGAGATACCATGCCACAGTTAAACATGAATACCCCACTCAGACACAGTATACTGACTCCGAGCCGACCAGTCCTTGTTTTAGCCCTTTAATGCCAAGCGCCAGACAGGGTAACACGAAGTACCATCTTTTAACGTCTTGTGGTATGGCGTGGCCGGGAATTGAATCCTGACCTTCTTCTCTACCACTAGACCACGGAGGCAGACGCTCTACCACTAGACCACGGAGAAGAAAACAATGTCAGCGTCACTTTGTTTGTTTATATGATAGTTTGTTTGTTTGTTCTTTTGTTTGTTGTTTAACGCTGCATTCAGCAATATTCCAGCTGTATGACGGCGGTCTGTAAATAATCAATATCAAAATATTCCAGCAGTATCGTGGCTGGGGACAACAAGAATGGGCTTCAGACATGCAGTGAATCCAAACCGGGGTTTAGGTGTGATGATTTAACGCTTCAACCACTGGGCCACGACATAAGCTCACTTCTCTTTCTGTCAGTTGACCTAAATAGTGCCAGCTGTCATCCAACATGTCTGATCATTTTCCATCTTCCCTAGGCAAGGGAATTAACTGACTATAAAAGTCCAGTTTCCACCCTTGCCGAACTAGGCTGGAATTTCTTGGCTCGATCGTAGGGGCACCAGTGCCTATTATGAGTTATGTCCCTTCTATGTTCCTCCTATGGACCAATCAGATTCCACCTCTCATATTACTGCATCTGCTTCAAACAAAATGCTGGAGCCCAGTCAAGACGATCTGATCAATAATCAAACTATTTTTTGCCATAAATCGGGTCTTACTTGGTGAGGTGCATCAGATCACGAGTGCACCTTGATAAAAAACATGAAAAGATTTGAAAAATATCTGTTGATGCTGAGTTGGTGGTACACATGCTATGCAAATCCTGCAGTCGACCAAAGTCTGCATGGCAGTTTACGAAACGGATGTCGATTTCCTTATGCATTTTTTACTGGACTATGCATAGTCTGGGATACCCTGGGACCCGACACCCTGGGACCTTACACTCTTGGACCCGACCTGATACTCTGGGAACCTACACCCTGGGACCTTACACCCAACACCCTGGGACCTGACACCCAACACCCTGGGACCCAACACCCTGGGACCTTACACCCTGGGACCAAACACCTGGGACGCGACACCCTGGGACGCATCACCTAGGACCCGACACCCTGGGACCTGACACCCTGGGACCCGACACCCTTGGATCCGACACCTGGGATCCAACACCTGGGACCCAACACCTGGGACGCGACACCCTGGGACGCGACATCCAACACTCGGGGACCTGTCTAACGAGGGCCTGACATAGGCCCAGGTACACCTGGGACCCAACACCCTGGGACCTTACACTCTTGGACCCGACCTGACACCCTGGGACCTTAAACCGAACACCCTGGGACCTTACACTCAACACCCTGGGACCTTACACTCAACACCCTGGGACCTTACACTCAACACCATGGGACCTGACACCCTGGGACCTTACATCCTGGGACCTGACACCCCAGGACCTTACACCCTGGGACCTGACACCCCGGGACCTTACACCCTGGGACCTGACACCCCGGGACCTTACATCCTGGGACCTGACACCCCGGGACCTTACACCCTGGGACCTGACACCCTGGGACCTGACACCCTGGGACCCAACACCTTGGAACCGACACACTGGGACCCAACACCCTGGGACGCGACACCCTGGGACCCAACACCTGGGATCCGACACCTGGGACCCAACACCTGGGACGCGACAAACTGGGACGCGATATCCAACACTCGGGGACCTGTCTAACGAGGGCCTGACATAGGTATAGTATTATCACTACTAGTACAACCATATCTGCTACAACCGCCACCACTACGACAGCCACCACCACTACTACTACCACCACCACTAAGACAGCCACCACCACTACGACAACCACCACCACTACTACTACTCCCACCGCCATTACTACAACCACCACCACTACGACAGCCACCACCACCACTACTACCACCACCACTAAGACAGCCACCACCACTACTACAACCAACACCACTACGACAACCACCACCATTACTACTACTCCCACCGCCATTACTACAACCACCACCATTACTACAACCACCACCATTACTACAACCACCACCACTACGACAACCACCACCACTACTACTACCACCACCACTACGACAACCACCACCACTACGACAACCACTACCACTACGACAACCACCACCACTACTACTACTACCACCACTACGACAACCACCACCACTACGACAACCACTACCACTACGACAACCACCACCACTACTACTACTACCACCACTACGACAACCACCACCACTACGACAACCACTACCACTACGACAACCACCACCACTACTACTACTACCACCACTACGACAACCACCACCACTACGACAACCACCACCACTACGACAACCACTACCACTACTACAACCACCACCACTACTACTACTACCACCACTACGACAACCACCACCACTACGACAACCACTACCACTACGACAACCACCACCACTACGACAACCACTACCACTACTACAACCACTACCACTACTACTACTACCACCACTACGACACCCACCACAACTACGACAACCACCACCACTACGACAACCACCACCATTACTACTACCACCGCTGTACCTACAAATCACACTGGCAAAGCACCACTACCACAACTCCACAGGAACTGTACCAAATCTGACAAATCAGAAAAGTTTCCCAAAGGACAAAGATAACTGTGGCCTGCACCAACATTAGCCTCTGTGGTCTGCGGATGTCGTGGCGACAAATGATTTCTTTAACTGCTTCCTTCTGAAGCCCAGGGCTACAAGTCGGAGGTACACAGCCTTCAAAGCATGGAGGCAGCCCTGTGATGCTGTGCACCTAAGAAAGGTCATTCATGTAGCCAGTGCACAGCCCCCCTCCACCTAGCCTTGCTTCATACAGGTGGACAGCCAGCGTAACTATTCCTGAGAGAGAGAGAGAGAGAGAGAGAGAGAGAGAAAGAGAAAGACAGAGACACAGAGAGAGAGCGAGAGAGAGAGAGAGACAGAGAGAGAGAGAGACAAAGAGAGAGACAGAAAGAGAGAGAGAGCGAGAGAGAGAGAGAGAGAGACACACAGAGAATGAGATAGACAGAGACAAAGAGAGAGACAGAAAGAGAGAAAAAGAAAGTGAGAGAGAGAGAGACACAGAGAAAGAGAGACAGTGAGAGAAAATGAGAAAGAAGAGAGAGAGAACCCACAGAAAGAGGGAGAGAGACAGAGACACAGAGAGAGAAAGACACAGAGTGAGAGACAAAGAGAGAATGAGATAGACAGAGAGACAAAGAGAGAATGAGATAGACAGAGAGACAAAGAGAGAATGAGATAGACAGAGAGACAAAGAGAGAATGAGATAGAGAGACAAAGAGAGAGAAAGAAATAGAGAGAAAGAGAGAGAATAAGAAAGTGAGAGACAGAAAGAGAGAAAAAGAGACACGAGAGAGAGAGAGAGAGAGAGAGAGTGAGAGAGAGAGAGAGAGAGAGAGAGAGAGAGAGAGAGAGAGAGAGAGAGAGGATGGGGAGTGGAAGGGAAATTATATATCAAACAACAAATTGTTGTACTCAAATTCCCCCAAAACCTTCACAGGATAAGCAGGTGCTCTGAAATATGATGTGTTGTGGGTAAAAAACTGTTTGATTCCTTAATTTCACAGAAATATTTGTATGTTTCAAGTGCTGACTGAAAGTTATCCTGTCTCAAACATAGAGCCAAGTTCCTTCCCCCAGTTTGCTGCTTCCTGCTGATTGGTTAATTCATGCCGCAGCTCAATGCTGATTGGTTAGTTCATGCCGCAGCTCAATGCTGATTGGTTAATTCATGCCGCAGCTCAATGCTGACTGGTTAATTCATGCCGCTCAATGCGTTGTTGAAATTAATTTAACTGATCGCTTCTGATGTCACAGAAGATCTCACTCAAAAGTACAGCCTGTTAGCATAAAAGACCACCCATCACATTGTCAGGATTTGGTGTTATATATATCCAGGATCCAGAATTACAATAAATATTTAAACAACAACAACAAGAACTTGTCTTGCCATTGGGCAACATTGATTGAGGGAGAGATGGCATATATATACAGTATTCCTTTTCTTGTAGCACGGTACAGGGTTCACTCAAGGAATTTTCTGACATGGGCCCTTTATGTAAATACTTAAGAGGTTATAACACTCACACTCGCCCATACAGCACAATGTTAAAATGCCCGATTGTATTTCAAAATGTCGGCCTTTTTTCAAATTTAGGGGCAAAATGCGCAAGGCCCCACCCTAGAATTATCCCTGACTTTCTCCGTGTGCAGCTGGGAATTCTTTGGAGGAGCTGAAGATGAAGATGGACAAGATTTGTATTGAGGCTAATGTGTAAATGTATGTGATAGCGTTTGAGGTTGGATCCGATCATCCATGTTGTCAACAGAAACAATCACTGTATACATCTCTCATGGTTGTATGTCACATTTGCTTGTACAGACTTTCTGCTTGTCCTCTTTACCAAGCGTGTTTAAACCTTGGGTGCAGCCCATGTCTGCTTTACAACAACTGTGATAGAGTTTATGGCCTGTTGTGGCAGTTGTGGCAGTTGTGGCCACAACTGTGGTTCAGCCTACACTGCTGCGCTGGGTGCACAACAGTAAGTGTCAGTCCTGAGACGCGGCGGTGGCCAGGACGTGCACCGTCACATGCTCACTATTCCTAACCCAGCAGATGATGAGGTGAGCGGGGAAAAGGGGTTAAAATACCCACCTGTCTGACAGTCCTGAGACGCGGCGGGCGGGACGTGCACCGTCACATGCTCACTATTCCTAACCCAGCAGATGATGAGGTGAGCGGGGAAAAGGGGTTAAAATACCCACCTGTCTGACAGTCCTGAGACACGGCCGGGACGTGCACCGTCACATGCTCACTATTCCTAACCCAGCAGATGATGAGGTGAGCGGGGAAAAGGGGTTAAAATACCCACCTGTCTGACAGTCCTGAGACGCGGCGGCCGGGACATGCACCGTCACATGCTCACTATTCCTAACCCAGCAGATGATGAGGTGAGCGGGGAAAAGGGGTTAAAATACCCACCTGTCTGACAGTCCTGAGACACGGCCGGGACGTGCACCGTCACATGCTCACTATTCCTAACCCAGCAGATGATGAGGTGAGCGGGGAAAAGGGGTTAAAATACCCACCTGTCTGACAGTCCTGAGACGCGGCGGTGGCCAGGACGTGCACCGTCACATGCTCACTATTCCTAACCCAGCAGATGATGAGGTGAGCGGGGAAAAGGGGTTAAAATACCCACCTGTCTGACAGTCCTGAGACGCGGCGGGCGGGACGTGCACCGTCACATGCTCACTATTCCTAACCCAGCAGATGATGAGGTGAGCGGGGAAAAGGGGTTAAAATACCCACCTGTCTGACAGTCCTGAGACACGGCCGGGACGTGCACCGTCACATGCTCACTATTCCTAACCCAGCAGATGATGAGGTGAGCGGGGAAAAGGGGTTAAAATACCCACCTGTCTGACAGTCCTGAGACGCGGCGGCCGGGACATGCACCGTCACATGCTCACTATTCCTAACCCAGCAGATGATGAGGTGAGCGGGGAAAAGGGGTTAAAATACCCACCTGTCTGACAGTCCTGAGACACGGCCGGGACGTGCACCGTCACATGCTCACTATTCCTAACCCAGCAGATGATGAGGTGAGCGGGGAAAAGGGGTTAAAATACCCACCTGTCTGACAGTCCTGAGACGCGGCGGCCGGGACATGCACCGTCACATGCTCACTATTATTAACCCAGCAGATGATGAGGTGAGCGGGGAAAAGGGGTTAAAATACCCACCTGTCTGACAGTCCTGAGACACGGCCGGGACGTGCACCGTCACATGCTCACTATTCCTAACCCAGCAGATGATGAGGTGAGCGGGGAAAAGGGGTTAAAATACCCACCTGTCTGACAGTCCTGAGACGCGGCGGCCGGGACATGCACCGTCACATGCTCACTATTCCTAACCCAGCAGATGATGAGGTGAGCGGGGAAAAGGGGTTAAAATACCCACCTGTCTGACAGTCCTGAGACGCGGCGGTGGCCAGGACGTGCACCGTCACATGCTCACTATTCCTAACCCAGCAGATGATGAGGTGAGCGGGGAAAAGGGGTTAAAATACCCACCTGTCTGACAGTCCTGAGACGCGGCGGTGGCCAGGACGTGCACCGTCACATGCTCACTATTCCTAACCCAGCAGATGATGAGGTGAGCGGGGAAAAGGGGTTAAAATACCCACCTGTCTGACAGTCCTGAGACGCGGCGGCCGGGACATGCACCGTCACATGCTCACTATTCCTAACCCAGCAGATGATGAGGTGAGCGGGGAAAAGGGGTTAAAATACCCACCTGTCTGACAGTCCTGAGACACGGCCGGGACGTGCACCGTCACATGCTCACTATTCCTAACCCAGCAGATGATGAGGTGAGCGGGGAAAAGGGGTTAAAATACCCACCTGTCTGACAGTCCTGAGACGCGGCGGCCGGGACATGCACCGTCACATGCTCACTATTCCTAACCCAGCAGATGATGAGGTGAGCGGGGAAAAGGGGTTAAAATACCCACCTGTCTGACAGTCCTGAGACACGGCCGGGACGTGCACCGTCACATGCTCACTATTCCTAACCCAGCAGATGATGAGGTGAGCTGGAAAAGGGGTTAAAATACCCACCTGTCTGACAGTCCTGAGACGCGGCGGTGGCCAGGACGTGCACCGTCACATGCTCACTATTCCTAACCCAGCAGATGATGAGGTGAGCTGGAAAAGGGGTTAAAATACCCACCTGTCTGACAGTCCTGAGACGCGGCGGTGGCCAGGACGTGCACCGTCACATGCTCACTATTCCTAACCCAGCAGATGATGAGGTGAGCTGGAAAAGGGGTTAAAATACCCACCTGTCTGACAGTCCTGAGACGCGGCGGGCGGGACGTGCACCATCACATGCTCACTATTCCTAACCCAGCAGATGATGAGGTGAGCTGGAAAAGGGGTTAAAATACCCACCTGTCTGACAGTCCTGAGACGCGGCGGGCGGGACGTGCACCGTCACATGCTCACTATTCCTAACCCAGCAGATGATGAGGTGAGCTGGAAAAGGGGTTAAAATACCCACCTGTCTGACAGTCCTGAGACGCGGCGGGCGGGACGTGCACCGTCACATGCTCACTATTCCTAACCCGGCAGATGATGAGGTGAGCGGGAAAAGGGGTTAAAATACCCACCTGTCTGACAGTCCTGAGACGCGGCGGCCGGGACATGCACCGTCACATGCTCACTATTCCTAACCCAGCAGATGATGAGGTGAGCTGGACAAGGGGTTAAAATACCCACCTGTCTGACAGTCCTGAGACGCGGCGGCCGGGACATGCACCGTCACAGAGCTCACTATTCCTAACCCAGCAGATGATGAGGTGAGCTGGAAAAGGGGTTAAAATACCCACCTGTCTGACAGTCCTGAGACGCGGCCGGGACATGCACCGTCACAGAGCTCACTTGACCTGTATAGCGATATGTATTGCAATATATTGCCATACTTTGACCTGTATTGCGATACGTATTGCAATATATTGCCATACTTCGACCTGTATTGCAATATGTATTGCAACATTTTGCCATACTTTGACCTGTATTGCAATATGTATTGCAACATATTGCCATACTTTGACCTGTATTGCAATATGTATTGCAATATATTGACAATTTACATTTTCAGAGTTAATCAGAGTTATACCCTGTATTAATGTCAGATACCATCAGGCTCCTTCCCAGCGCGTGACACCTTCGTTATACTCTCGGTACAGAGAGCTCCGCGATGGGCTATCGCTGTGAGGAGCTTGATAGTGGTGATGTGTACATGCTAGTTGATAATAAGATCGTCAGAGGCAAGTTGTATCAGGAAGATACTATTTTCCATCTCGATATCAATTAGGAACACATAAATATACTTATTCATATTGCCCCAATATATTGCTACATTTACAAATGTATCGCAATACGTATTGCTGAAGATTTGCACCACAACATACCGGTGTACCGTTGTACCGTTGTACCAGTGTACAGGTAATGAACCGCACACCCTTATGTTACACCCGTAACACCGTTACACCCTTATTCTTATGTTTACCTTTTTGTTATTTTTAGTCTCGAAAATTCTGCACTGGAAACTATTTATCTGTCTGGTACCTTTACAAAGTCTGAGTGATATTTGGGGGAGTGTTATACACCGGTTATTCCACAAGTATATACCGGAAAACAGAAACACTGGCCAAACTCCTCATTATCTTTATCATTATCATTATTATTATTATTATTATTATTATTATCATTATCATTATTATCATTATTATTTACAGATTAAAATAAAAAAACACAGAGAGGGTTTGGGGGATCCTGGCGCAGTCAGGCTGGTTAGACTCATCATCAGCTCAGGGCCCTTGCCCCCTCTACACACAGCCCAGTCAGGCTGGTTAGGCTCATCATCAGCTCAGGGCCCTTGCCCCCTCTACACACAGCCCAGTTAGACTGGTTAGGCTCATCATCAGCTCAGGGCCCTTGCCCCCTCTACACACAGCCCAGTCAGACTGGTTAGGCTCATCATCAGCTCAGGGCCCTTGCCCCCTCTACACACAGCCCAGTCAGACTGGTTAGGCTCATCATCAGCTCAGGGCCCTTGCCCCCTCTACACACAGCCCAGTCAGGCTGGTTAGGCTCATCATCAGCTCAGGGCCCTTGCCCCCTCTACACACAGCCCAGTCAGACTGGTTAGGCTCATCATCAGCTCAGGGCCCTTGCCCCCTCTACACACAGCCCAGTTAGACTGGTTAGGCTCATCATCAGCTCAGGGCCCTTGCCCCCTCTACACACAGCCCAGTCAGACTGGTTAGGCTCATCATCAGCTCAGGGCCCTTGCCCCCTCTACACACAGCCCAGTTAGACTGGTTAGGCTCATCATCAGCTCAGGGCCCTTGCCCCCTCTACACACAGCCCAGTCAGGCTGGTTAGGCTCATCATCAGCTCAGGGCCCTTGCCCCCTCTACACACAGCCCAGTTAGACTGGTTAGGCTCATCATCAGCTCAGGGCCCTTGCCCCCTCTACACACAGCCCAGTCAGACTGGTTAGGCTCATCATCAGCTCAGGGCCCTTGCCCCCTCTACACACAGCCCAGACAGCGAATGGGACTTCGCTGCCTAGTCAAACCCACCAAGAACTTTTCTTTCACTATTATTATTATTATCATTTATTACTATTTATTTATTTAATATTCAAATAATTACTTTTTATGGCTGCAAACTATATTTATTTTCTCGCGCACGCTTGTGCATGCTTGTGCACAAAACACATTTTCAACTTCATTCTGCAGCACATCCGTCGAATCTAGGATTATGCAGCAATCTGATGTTTTTTTTGTGACAATGCACAATTAGCACGTTTAGTCATTCCAACCCTGCTTGTCCAAACCTGCAGAGCCAAGGTAGCTGCATCCATAAAATATATGACACTTTTTGCTCTTTTGAGAAAGCACCTTGTTAATTTAATCTACTGAATGTATCACTTAAACTGACAATTCCTGAATACACCCAACCTATGCATCTGACAGCACAGCACTTTAATAGTGTCAAGGAGTGCAGATTACCTTGCTATCTAGTTCAAGTGCACACTGTGCAAACCACACAATTCTGAAAACCAAAACAAACTCACAAATTGAGTTTAAATAAGATCCTAATTATATGCACTTTTTGCACCGCACACTCTCCTGATAAAGAATAAATTCGTCCGACTGAGCCAGAGAAACTCTGTTAAAAGCAGCACCGTATTTTTTAACCTTGTAATTGAAGAGTAACAGTTTCAAACTTGAGAGTTCACAGAAATTATACATAATCGGCTATAATGGATATTTTATACTCTTAAAACTACACCCCATGGTGGCAGGCTAACTGAAATCTCACTCTTGACATCATCACCAGAACTTTGACGAGATATTTGTACTTAAATTTACCCCCATATCATCTGAGGGAGACCACACAGTCTCATTTGTTTTGGTGGGACAGATTTCAATAACGGTGCCTGGTAGGAATGCTGTATATTCCTGCTATTTCCTGACATTCCCTGCAAGTACCTGCGTCAGTAACGTAACTGAAGTGGTCCTAACAGAAACAGATCATATTCTAGAGAATCTGGGCATCTTGACTGTCTTAGACTGCCTCCTGGGCCCACTTGCACAAAGTGATCTTAGCGCTAAGATGATCGTAACTCCCAAACTTTAACATAGGCTTACAATAGTCTTAGCACTAAGATCGCTTTTTGCAATTGGGCCCTGGTCTGGTGGTAGAGCATCCACGCGGAAAACAGTAGGTCCGGAGTTCGGTCCCCGGCTGCGTCATACCAAAAAACGTTAAAAGATGGTACTTGTTGTTACCCTGTCTGGCGCTCGGCATTAAGGGACTAAAACAAGTACTGGTCAGCTTGGAGTAAGTATATTGTGTCTGAGAGGGTATTCATGTTAAACTGCGGCATGGTATCTCACTCTCTCACTCTCACGCACACACGCACAAACGCACAAACGCACACACGCAGACTTTTGTGTCTATACTAAATAAAACAAGAGAGAGCACACAACCTTGAGGGGCACTCGTCGATGTGAAGGTTACAGATGATTTGATATCATTCAGTCGCAAACTGTTGTCTGTTTACAAGAAAAGGTAATGTCCATTTAATAATTTCAGGATGAGATAATGTTTGCATTAGCAGATGAGGTTGTATGGTACTAAAAGCAGAGGAGAAGTCAACAAACAAGATTTGTACAAAGAACTTTCAAGATGTTTGTGTATATTGTTTAACAGGGCAAGAGGGGCTTCCTCTCCTCCTTCCCCGGTACACTGAAGTGGGTCAAGTAAATGTTCTGTCTGTCTTAAAAGTCATTTGTTGACAAGAAAACAGTGTTATCCCTATCCCCAGACTCTTGCATAAACACTTGGGTTGCCTTATGTCATCAGAAAAAAATACTAAATGTGAAATTAATAAACATGAATGGCCCCTTCTCGGGAAAAAATAATTTATGGCACCAAATCTTGAACTCAGTCTTGATAAGTATCTCTCTTCAGAAGGATCTGAAAAAACATGTTCCCATTGCAGACTCTACGTACTTTGTAAAATGATATGGATCAAGGGCTGTAAATGTGTGTGCTCAAAATCTAAAAACATATAGCAAGGCTCATAACTCTAAAAAAACCACTAATTTACGGGACCAATTTTCAAACACCGTTTTGACAAGTGTCACATTAATGTGACGTCATGGGTTTCTGAGAAAAGTTGTCACCATTGCAAACACTATGTAGTAAGTTGTAAAGCACAGAACAAGGGCCATAACTCTGTAAAAAATGAATTAAAGACACATATTTTCGAACTCATTTGAGATCATGACCAGTAATATCAGTGTGGAAAATTTCATATGTCCACGTTAAAAAGATCTTGAGAAAATTGGTCCTTTTTGAGAAGTGAACGGATGGACGGAAAGACAGTATGGCGGGCGGACGGATGGACGGAAGTATGTACAGACAAATCATGTTCCTGTATCTCCCAACACGCCTCGTGCCGGGGAGGGGGCACGGGTGGCCCAGTCGTCTAAGGTGCCGCGATTCACTGTGCAGAGTTGCATCCCTTGGGCACACCAGAAACCCATGATTGTGGGTTCGAATCCCGGTTCGCCCCGATTATGTTTCTAGGTTTGTCAGCACCATTCCCGTGCTCTTTGGTTTTACCGAAGTGGTAAACGTCTGAGACCTGCATCACTTCGGGCTTTCCTCCCACATTAAGCTGACACGCCGTGATATAACTGGAATAATGTTAAAAAAAGTGGCGTTAAACCCAACTCACTCCATCACTCACTCATGCCGGGGACGATAATAAATCCAACTATCGATATATTGCTATTGGTCAGCACTTAAAGTCATTAAATCGATTGTTAAATCAGTTTTCGATCAATAGTATCGATTTCAGTTAGGAATATCGATAGTTTCGATCGTATTTACCATATCAATAAAATACTTTCATTGCTGTTCAAAATTATTTTTCTTTTGATCATGAGTGGTGGTAATTTACACATGCTAATGTGGAAATTTCTTTTTCTTAAATAATTAGGGTAAACAAAATACAGATATAACTCAAACTTTACTTATTTGTTGTGATGGTTATCACATTCAAAGGAAACTTCAGTTCCAAGGTTTAATTCAACTCTAAAATCCATCTAAAATGATACACTGAAATCTAATGATATTTATCGCAGTAGTTGCTTGCAATATCAATAGTTATCGCAATAGTTTCTTTCAATATCAATAGTTATCGCAATAGTTTCTTTCAATATCAATAGTTATCGCAATAGTTTCTTTCAATATCAATAGTTATCGCAATAGTGCTTTCCAGACCAATAGTCACCCCAACTCCAAGGGAAAGGAACAACATAATTAGTGTCGGTAGAAGTTTGAAATGTTCTTTTGAAAGGTTGATCACATATTCAACTCATTCAACAATAGTACATATACAACTCACGGGCAAAGTTCAAGTAATCTGCAACACTGCCCGTTTCGTATTGTCCCAATTATCACCAAATGTGTCAGGTGACCAATACAAACACTTGCAAACACGCATCAACAGGTCTTAGCATGTTGACAATGTGATGAACAGTAGAAGAACCTGTTTATGTGTATATCACACTGATTGGAGGGTTTTATCAAACTTGAAAATTTGACAATTGAAAACAATGAAAAGAGCAAGATTGTATGCGAAGCCCAAACCTGAATGCAACCAGTGGTTTGCTCATGCACGTGCAATACGTGACAAGTTACAGCCGATGTGGGTATAAAATGGTTCATTCCAGATGCAACTGAACTGCTTTCTTGGAAGTTAAACATGTGACATTTTTTTAATACTTTCATCTCACATTATCTGCGTGACCCCTCAACACTGATGCTGATAATGCATTAGACGTCTAATTGACAATTCGTGAAGTATTGGCACTTTGTTTGGGCATTATTTGCAACAGTAGACAAAGAGTTTATGTACGTGTCTGGAGCCATGAAGATCTGATGTAGAATAGGTCTTCAGCAACCCATGCTCGCCGTAAAAGGCGACTATGCTTGCTGTAAAAGGCGACTAACGATCGGGTGGTCAGGCTTGCTGAGTTGGTTGATGCATGTCATCGTATCCCATTTGCGTGGATCGATGTTCTTGATGTCAATCACTGGATTGTCTGGTCCAGACTCGATTATTTACAGACCGCCGTCATTTAGCTGGAATATTGCTGAGTGCAGCGTTAAACAAGAAACCAGCCAACCAATCAGATGTCTACTGGTCGCCTCTTACGGCCAACATAGGCTGCTGGGAATTTATATTGTTTCCCAGAATCTCCGCGATGATGACCTTACTTCCCTGACCTGCAAGAAAGCATGATTTGGTTGATGCAAATCATCGATCCCAGTTGCATGGATCAATGCTCATGATGTCAATCACTGGATTGTCTGGTCCAGACTCAATTATTTACAGACCGCCATCATATGGCTTGAATGCAGCATTAAACAACAAACAAACAAACAAACAAACAAACCTTTGTAAATTTTATGTGATTCAAGTTGAGCTGAGTACTTGAAGTTGAGCTGGGTAATCTGACCCTCATTGTTGGAATCGGGTTTTTCTATCGTGGTAATTAACACTTCACGCATGCACCAGAATAAGAACATGGAGAGCGCTGAACTCAACTGCTGCTGGTGTAATCGGATCTAATTTATTACAAATGGAATCCAAACATTCTCCTGCAACCTAAACACTGGTCCTGAGTGCAAGGCTGTGTGATGAAGAGATCAACGCATCCGAAACTTGCATCAGCACTTATGTTTATGTTTCATTTCCCCGTGTTTGGGGGTGCACCTGAAGGAGATGATGGTTAACCGTGCTCACATGTTGAAGTGATTTTTAATTAATCTGTTTTGGAATCAGCAACAAGGCGCGAGATTTGGGAACTGCAAGCAACAGAAGCACTGACGGTGTTCCTGACATAGTTCACAACAGGCGGTATCATCACACAAGGCTACATAAGGTCCACTTGCTGACTTGCCCTCAATGTCTGGTGGTCAACTTGTCCCACATGTCTACTTGTCCTAGATCTCTACTGGTCAACTTGTCCGAGATCTCTACAGGTCAACTTGTCCGAGATCTCTACAGGTCAACTTGTCCTAGATCTCTACTGGTCAACTTGTCTGAGATCTCTACTGGTCAACTTGTCCGAGGTCTCTACTGGTCAACTTGTCCGAGATATCTACAGGTCAACTTGTCCGAGATATCTAGTGGTCAACTTGTCCAAGATCTCTACTGGTCAACTTGTCAAAGATCTCTACTGGTCAACTTGTCTGAGATATCTACAGGTCAACTTGTCCTAGATATCTACTGGTCAACTTGTCCAACATCTCTACTGGTCAATTTGTCCAAGATCTCTACTGGTCAACTTGTCCTAGATATATACTGGTCAACTTGTCCTAGATCTCTACAGGTCAACTTGTCCTAGATCTCTACTGGTCAACTTGTCCAAGATCTCTACTGGTCAACTTGTCCAAGATCTCTACTGGTCAACTTGTCCTAGATCTCTACTGGTCAACTTGTCCAAGATCTCTACTAGTCATTTGTCCTAGATGTCTACTGGTCAAATCTACCGGTTAACTTGTCCTAGTTATCTACTGGTTAAGTTGTTCAAGTGAGGATGGTTGATTCACTCTGCCGTGTTTTACTGTATGATAAACAACAACCACAAGTCGTTTAGTTCTATAATAAAAGTGACAAAACCCATCTTCCATATTCACAAGAAATCAGAGTCCACTGTACGGTTCTGACTATATCCCGATCTCGTGTTAATGAAACACTTACAAATGGTAACGATACCAAGTGTTTGCAAAAAGGTGAGCGTATCCTGCCCCATCTGTGGCGCATCACAAACACATACAAAGGCAAGTCAAATGTTTACCTTACAAAATCACACGAACATATGGTACAAATCCAAATAAGGAATTGCACTGGACATTGTATTTGTCACAAATGCAACAAGTTTGGGAATATCCTAAAAATTGAACCATAAAGCTCAAAGGTGCCAAACCTAGAATTTGGCAGTCCTAGTGATCAAAATGGTCGCCAAAGAAATGATTGCCTTCAAGGTGGAATCAACATGGAAGCATTCTGGCATACCCTTGTCAACAAACAGGACTCCTTCAGCCCTGACAGGCAGACAATTAGCACATCAGCGTGAACGTATTTGTTTATTTGGTTAGTAAACACAGCTGGGATGGGAATCATCACCAGCTCCTTAGACCAGGAGGAATGTTGGGTGGTTGTCTGGCCCCGGTGGACAAGACTCCTGGAATGTTGGGTGGTTGTCTGGCCCTGGTGGACAAGACTCCCGGAACGTTGGGTAGTTGTCTGGCCCCGGTGGACAAGACTCCCGGAATGTTGGGTGGTTGTCTGGCCCCGGTGGTCAAGACTCCTGGAATGTTGGGTGGTTGTCTGGCTCCGGTGGACAAGACTCCCGGAACGTTGGGTAGTTGTCTGGCCCCGGTGGACAAGACTCCTGGAATGTTGGGTGGTTGTCTGGCTCCGGTGGTCAAGACTCCTGGAATGTTGGGTGGTTGTCTGGCCCTGGTGGAAAAGACTCCTGGAATGTTGGGTGGTTGTCTGGCTCCGGTGGACAAGACTCCTGGAATGTTGGGTGGTTGTCTGGCTCTGGTGGACAAGACTCCCGGAATGTTGGGTGGTTGTCTGGCTCCGGTGGACAAGACTCCTGGAATGTTGGGTGGTTGTCTGGCTCCGGTGGACAAGACTCCTGGAATGTTGGGTAGTTGTCTGGCTCCGGTGGACAAGACTCCCGGAATGTTGGGAGGTTGTCTGGCTCCGGTAGACAAGACTCCTGGAATGTTGGGTGGTTGTCTGGCTCTGGTGGACAAGACTCCTGGAATGTTGGGTGGTTGTCTGGCCCCTATGGACAAGACTCCTGGAATGTTGGGTGGTTGTCTGGCTCCAGTGGACAAGACTCCCAGAATGTTGGGTGGTTGTCTGGCTCCGGTGGAAAAGACTCCTGGAATGTTGGGTGGTTGTCTGGCCCTGGTGGACAAGACTCCTGGAATGTTGGGTGGTTGTCTGGCTCCGGTGGACAAGGCTCCTGGAATGTTGGGTGGTTGTCTGGCTCCGGTGGAAAAGACTCCTGGAATGTTGGGTGGTTGTCTGGCCCCGGTGGACAAGACTCTTGGAATGTTGGGTGGTTGTCTGGCCCTGGTGGACAAGACTCTTGGAATGTTGGTTGGTTGTCTGGCTCCGATAGACAAGACTCCTGGAATGTTGGGTGGTTGTCTGGCTCCGGTAGACAAGACTCCTGGAATCTTGGGTGGTTGTCTGGCTCTGGTAGACAAGACTCCTGGAATGTTGGGTGGTTGTCTGGCTCCGGTCCCAGGGCGTGGGTTTGTTCCTACACCTAGCTTCACCTACACCCAGGCTCACCCAGTAAGCTGGACTATTTGGAATCACAGACCCATGTGTGCAGAATGCCATGTATGTTTTAGGAGGGAAAAACATATTTTGTTGCTCATTGTAATATTTCAGCAGAACTCGTACCACAGAGGCCACATATCTATTAATCAGGAGTTATAAAAGGGGCGGTCGGGTAGCCTAGTGGCTAAAGCGTTCGCTGGTCATGGCGAAGACCCAGGTTCGATTCCCGACATGGGTACAATATGTGAAGCCCATTTCTGGTGTCCCCCTCCATGATATTGCTGGAATATTGCTAAAAACGGGGTAAAACCATATTCACTCACTCACTCATGAGTTATAAAAGATGAAAGTCATTGACTAATTAGAAGCGAAAAAAAAAGTGAGGTGAATAACATCCGACTTCGAGACGACCAGTTGTTGTTACTCTGCTTGGCACTTAATGTCTGTTGGTATGAATCCCCGACCTTCCACTTTCAATCTCACTTTGCACTTTCAATCTCACCTTGCACTTTCAATCTCACCTTGCACTTTCAATCTCACCTTGCACTTTCAAGCTCACCTTGCACTTTCAATCTCACCTGACACTTTCAATCTCACCTGACACTTTCAATCTCACCTTGCACTTTCAATCTCACTTTGCACTTTCAATCTCACCTTGCACTTTCAATCTCACCTTGCACTTTCAATCTCACCTTGCACTTTCAATCTCACTTTGCACTTTCAATCTCACCTTGCACTTTCAATCTCACCTGACACTTTCAATCTCACCTTGCACTTTCAAGCTCACCTTGCACTTTCAATCTCACCTGACACTTTCAATCTCACCTTGCACTTTCAATCTCACCTTGCACTTTCAATCTCACCTGACACTTTCAATCTCACCTGACACTTTCAATCTCACCTTGCACTTTCAATCTCACCCTGCACTTTCAATCTCACCTTGCACTTTCAATCTCACCTGACACTTTCAATCTCACCTGACACTTTCAATCTCACCTGACACTTTCAATCTCACCTGACACTTTCAATCTCAACTGACACTTTCAATCTCACCTTGCACTTTCAATCTCACCTGACACTTTCAATCTCACCTTGCACTTTCAAGCTCACCTTGCACTTTCAATCTCACCTGACACTTTCAATCTCAACTGACACTTTCAATCTCACCTTGCACTTTCAATCTCACCTGACACTTTCAATCTCACCTGACACTTTCAATCTCAACTGACACTTTCAATCTCACCTTGCACTTTCAATCTCACCTGACACTTTCAATCTCACCTTGCACTTTCAATCTCACCTTGCACTTTCAAGCTCACCTTCCACTTTCAATCTCACCTGACACTTTCAATCTCAACTGACACTTTCAATCTCACTTTGCACTTTCAATCTCACCTGACACTTTCAATCTCACCTGACACTTTCAATCTCAACTGACACTTTCAATCTCACCTTGCACTTTCAATCTCACCTGACACTTTCTATCTCACCTGACACTTTCAATCTCACCTTGCACTTTCAATCTCACTTTGCACTTTCAATCTCACCTTGCACTTTCAATCTCACCTTGCACTTTCAATCTCACCTGACACTTTCAATCTCACCTTGCACTTTCAAGCTCACCTTGCACTTTCAATCTCACCTTGCACTTTCAATCTCACCTGACACTTTCAATCTCAACTGACACTTTCAATCTCACCTTGCACTTTCAATCTCACCTGACACTTTCAATCTCAGCTTCCACTTTCAATCTCACCTAACACTTTCAATCTCTCCTCGCTCTTTCAATCTCACATGACACTTTCAATCTCTCCTGACAATTTCAATCTCACCTTGCACTTTCAATCTCACCTTGCACTTTCAATCTCACCTTGCTCTTTCAATCTCACCTGACACTTTCAATCTCTCCTTACAATTTCAATCTCACCTCACACTTTTAATCTCACCTGACACTTTCAATCTAACCTTGCACTTTCAATCTCACCTGACACTTTCAATCTCACCTTGCACTTTCAATCTCACCTTGCACTTTCAATCTCACCTTGCACTTTCAAGCTCACCTTGCCCTTTCAATCTCTCCTTGCACTTTCAATCTCAGCTTCCACTATCAATCTCACCTTGCACTTTCAATCTCACCTGACACTTTCAATCTCACCTTGCACTTTCAATCTCACCTGACACTTTCAATCTCACCTTGCACTTTCAATCTCACCTTCAGTTGCCCCCCGTCTAAGCATGCCTGAGTGTTACCCTCCCATTAACACAGGTCTATAAAATGAGAAAATGTAAATATTCAACTGAAAGAAAGACAGAGCAGTGCGAGTCCCTCAGCCGACCGACCACACATTCCTGGTCAGGACTACCTGCGTGGTTATCAACTGGTAGAATAACAAACACACAGCTTGCTCTAAATCACGTCGCAAGATAAAACGTGCACCTAGTCCGTGTGAACCGCCTGAGATTGATGTATCCCAGCTATCACCATCAAGCAATGCCTGCACACTCAATACCTACTGAATGTCATTTGGTGCAAAAAACCTGCCATTGAGTGAAACTGACAAAAACGTCACATGGAATATTCCTGATTTGAAAGACAGAGGCTGTTGGCATTATCATTGTCACTCCATTAAAGGGTGTTAAACATCTAGGGGTGAGGTGAAATGGGGTTTAACGTCAAATTAAAGATTGTTTTACTAAAATACAGATGGGCATGCTTGTGTGTGTGTGTGTGTTTGTGTGCATGTGTGTGTGTGTGCATGTGTGTGTGCATGTGTGTGTGTGTGTGCGCGTGTGTTTTTGTGTTTGAGTGCGTGTGTTTGAGTGCGTGTGTTTGAGCGCGTGTGTGTGTGCGCGTGTTTGTGTGCGTGTCTTTGTGTGCGTGTGTTTGTGTGCGTGTGTTTGTGTGCGTGTGTTTGAGTGCGTGTGTTTGAGTACGTGTGTTTGTGTGCGTGTGTTTGTGTGCGTGTGTGTGTGTTTACGTGCGTGTGTGTGTGTGTTTGTGTGCGTGTGTTTGTGTGTGTGTGCGTGTGTTTGTGTGCGTGTGTTTGTGTGTTTGTGTGCGTGTGTTTGTGTGCGTGTGTTTGAGTGCGTGTGTTTGAGTGTGTGTGTTTGTGTACTTGTGTGTGTGTGCGTGTGTGTGTGTGCGCGTGTTTGTGTGTGTGTGTGTGTGTTTGTGTGCGTGTGTGTTTGTGTGCGTGTGTTTGAGTGCGTGTGTTGTGTGCGTGTGTTTGTGTACTTGTGTGTGTGTGTGCGTGTGTGTGTTTGTGTGCGTGTGTTTATGTGCGTGTGTTTGTGTGCGTGTTTGTGTGCGTGTGTTTGTGTGCGTTTGTGTGCGTGTGTTTGTGTGCGTGTGTGTGCGTGTGTTTGTGTTTGTGTGCGCGTTTGAGTGCGTGTGTTTGTGTACTTGTGTGTGTGTGCGTGCGTTTGTGTGTTTGAGTGCGTGTGTTTGTGTGCGTGTTTGTGTAGTTGTGTTTGTGTACTTGTGTGTGTGTGTGTGTGCGTGTTTGAGTGCGTGTGTTTGAGTGCGTGTGTTTGAGTGCGTGTGTTTGAGTGCGTGTGTTTGTGTGCGTGTGTTTGTGTGCGTGTGTTTGAGTGAGTGTGTTTGTGTCCTGAATAATGTTCCTGGGTGTAACTAGCCCCGTGAGATACCATTCCGCAGTTTAACATGGATACCCAACTCAGATATGTTCGATGGGGAAAAAACAACATTTACTAATGGAATATTGCTACAGCCCATCACTTGATCAGTGGGGAGTGAGTGTTGTTTTACTCCACAGTCCCCAATAGCTGCATCACTGTCAATCAACTCTGGGCCAGGTGAAATGGAGGTTAATGGGATGGCTGACAACCAAAGCACAGTCAAGGCTAAAGAGTGAGTGAGTTTGGTTTTACGCCGCTTTTAGCAATTTTCAAGCAATATCACGGCGGGGGACACCAGAAATGGGCTTCACACATTGTACCCATGTCGGGAATGGAACCCGGGTCTTCGGCGTGACGAGCGAACGCTTTAACCACTAGGCTACCCGGCCGCCCCGCAAGACTAAAGAACATAAAGCTCCCTACTGTATCCGTCTCACCCTACTTTCAGTGAACATTCACAAGCAGGAGGTACTGGGGACCTATTCTACACTTGACCCAGGGAAACAAGCATGAGGTACTGGGGACCTATTCTACACTTGACCCAGGGAAACAAGCATGAGGTACTGGGGACCTATTCTACACTTGACCCAGGGAGACAAGCAGGAGGTACTGGGGACCTATTCTACACTGGACCCAGGGAGACAAGCATGAGGTACTGGGGACCTATTCTACACTTGACCCAGGGAGACAAGCAGGAGGTACTGGGGACCTATACTACACTTGACCCAGGGAGACAAGCAGGAGGTACTGGGGACCTATTCTACACTGGACCCAGGGAGACAAGCATGAGGTACTGGGGACATATTCTACACTGGACCCAGGGAGACAAGCAGGAGGTACTGGGGACCTATTCTACACTGGACCCAGGGAGACAAGCAGGAGGTACTGGGGACCTATTCTACACTGGACCCAGGGAGACAAGCATGAGGTACTGGGGACCTATTCTACACTGGACCCAGGGAGACAAGCAGGAGGTACTGGGGACCTATTCTACACTGGACCCAGGGAGACAAGCATGAGGTACTGGGGACCTATTCTACACTGGACCCAGGGAGACAAGCAGGAGGTACTGGGGACTATTCTACACTGGACCCGGGAGACAAGCAGGAGGTACTGGGGACCTATTCTACACTGGACCCAGGGAGACAAGCATGGGGTACTGGGGACCTATTCTACACTGGACCCAGGGAGAGAAGCATGGGGTACTGGGGACCTATTCTACACTGGACCCAGGGAGACAAGCATGGGGTACTGGGGACCTATTCTACACTGGACCCAGGGAGACAAGCATGAGGTACTGGGGACCTATTCTACACTGGACCCAGGGAGACAAGCATGGGGTACTGGGGACCTATTCTACACTGGACCAAGGGAGACAAGCATGAGGTACTGGGGACCTATTCTACACTTGACCCAGGGAGACAAGCATGGGGTACTGGGGACCTATTCTACACTGGACCAAGGGAGACAAGCATGAGGTACTGGGGACCTATTCTACACTGGACCCAGGGAGACAAGCATGAGGTACTGGGGACCTATACTACACTGGACAAAGGGAGAGAAGCAGGAGGTACTGGGGACCTATTCTACATTGGACCCAGGGAGACAAGCATGAGGTACTGGGGACCTATACTACACTGGACCCAGGGAGACAAGCATGAGGTACTGGGGACCTATTCTACACTGGACCCAGGGAGAGACAAGCATGGGGTACTGGGGACCTATTCTACACTGGACCCAGGGAGACAAGCATGAGGTACTGGGGACCTATACTACACTGGACCAAGGGAGACAAGCAGGAGGTACTGGGGACCTATTCTACACTGGACCCAGGGAGACAAGCATGGGGTACTGGGGACCTATTCTACACTGGACCCAGGGAGACAAGCATGAGGTACTGGGGACCTATTCTACACTGGACCCAGGGAGAGACAAGCATGGGGTACTGGGGACCTATTCTACACTGGACCCAGGGAGACAAGCATGGGGTACTGGGGACCTATTCTACACTGGACCCAGGGAGACAAGCATGGGGTACTGGGGACCTATTCTACACTGGACCCAGGGAGACAAGCATGGGGTACTGGGGACCTATTCTACACTGGACCCAGGGAGACAAGCATGGGGTACTGGGGACCTATTCTACACTGGACCCAGGGAGACAAGCATGGGGTACTGGGGACCTATTCTACACTGGACCCAGGGAGACAAGCATGGGGTACTGGGGACCTATTCTACACTGGACCAAGGGAGACAAGCATGAGGTACTGGGGACCTATACTACACTGGACCCAGGGAGACAAGCATGGGGTACTGGGGACCTATTCTACACTGGACCCAGGCAGACAAGCATGGGGTACTGGGGACCTATTCTACACTGGACCCAGGGAGACAAGCATGGGGTACTGGGGACCTATTCTACACTGGACCCAGGGAGACAGGCATGGGGTACTGGGGACCTATTCTACACTGGACCCAGGGAGACAAGCATGGGGTACTGGGGACCTATTCTACACTGGACCCAGGGAGACAAGCATGAGGTACTGGGGACCTATACTACACTGGACCAAGGGAGACAAGCATGGGGTACTGGGGACCTATTCTACACTGGACCAAGGGAGACAAGCATGAGGTACTGGGGACCTATACTACACTGGACCCAGGGAGAGACAAGCATGAGGTACTGGGGACCTATACTACACTGGACCCAGGGAGACAAGCATGGGGTACTGGGGACCTATACTACACTGGACCCAGGGAGACAAGCATGAGGTACTGGGGACCTATACTACACTGGACCCAGGGAGAGACAAGCATGAGGTACTGGGGACCTATACTACACTGGACCCAGGGAGAGAAGCAGGAGGTACTGGGGACCTATACTACACTGGACCCAGGGAGAGACAAGCATGAGGTACTGGGGACCTATTCTACACTGGACCCAGGGAGAGACAAGCATGAGGTACTGGGGACCTATACTACACTGGACCCAGGGAGACAAGCATGGGGTACTGGGGACCTATACTACACTGGACCCAGGCAGACAAGCATGAGGTACTGGGGACCTATACTACACTGGACCCAGGGAGAGAAGCAGGAGGTACTGGGGACCTATACTACACTGGACCCAGGGAGAGACAAGCATGAGGTACTGGGGACCTATTCTACACTGGACCCAGGGAGAGACAAGCATGAGGTACTGGGGACCTATTCTACACCAAGGGACACAAGTACCCGGGACCTTGTCTCCGTGCAGTCCCTGTGGGGTGCAATACCTACTTAGTCCATAACTGGATCTACAAGGACAGAATTATTTTCGTATCTACCATGTAATCCACTCAGAGGCTGATAACCCAGTTATCGACTGGCGGAGTAATCAGCTGCCTACATGACTGATGGGTTTCTCAGACAGCCCACAGTGTAGAAACACATTACGGAACACTGTGCCTGTAGGTGCAAACACAGTCCTTACAGGCCATAGAGCAGTGGAATCTGTCCAAACCAGACTCTGACTAAACCAGACTCTGACCAAACCAGATCTTTGTCAACAAGTTTATGGTCCAACATTTACTTAATTAATTATCATCATCCAATCTGTTTCGTTTTCTTCAACTTCCATCACTGAAAAGGAGGGGCAAAGGAAAATAGATTAATATTATTCGGGGGGTGGATCAAGATTAGATATTTTTTCAGCTGAAGATATTTGCTATTAAAACTAAGGTGAGGTAAGGTGAGATGAAATTGCGTTTAACGTCGCATCCAAGATTATTGCACTTAGAAAGCATAAAAAAAAATATTTTACATTTTCAATGCTCAGGGAAGCTGTCGATCATTTAAAGGGAGATCAATCTGGAACTCCAGGCCCGTCAGTTACAGCAGAGTTACAGGGCTTGCTGACATCCTCAAATCTTCAACACACAAGTAACTCACTCACTTAATCCCACGGCCCCGGTGGAGTATTTGATATCAGCCAGGACTCAGTATTGGCCACATAAACGTCATGTTATGGTCAGTAATCGTCTCTCAGACACATTTTCTGCCACATGAGAATTAGACATGCAGTGGAACTCAGCCCCTGAACAATTCAAGTCTCCAATTCCAGAATCGTCAGCTAAAACAGCAGCCAGCAGTAATCCCACACAAGACTTTGCAAATTCTTAGAAGACTATGCTGAGCCTATTGAGAGTCAAGCTTTGATGGACTAGTTACTTATTGAGCTTAATGCAGATACTGGTATCATGGTGTCCCATTCATGACAACCACTGTCAAATATGACACTTAGACCCGTGAAGATCCGGGGTAGAATAGGTCTTCACCAACCCATTCATGACAACCACTGTCAAATATAACACTTAGACCCATGAAGATCCGGGGTAGAATAGGTCTTCAGCAACCCATTCATGACAACCACTGTCAAATATAACACTTAGACCCGTGAAGATCCGGGGTAGAATAGGTCTTCACCAACCCATTCATGACAACCACTGTCAAATATAACACTTAGACCCGTGAAGATCCGGGGTAGAATAGGTCTTCAGAAACCCATTCATGACAACCACTGTCAAATATAACACTTAGACCCGTGAAGATCTGGGGTAGAATAGGTCTTCAGCAACCCATTCCTGACAACCACTGTCAAATATAACACTTAGACCTGTGAAGATCCGGGGTAGAATAGGTCTTCAGAAACCCATTCATGACAACCACTGTCAAATATAACACTTAGACCCGTGAAGATCTGGGGTAGAATAGGTCTTCAGCAACCCATTCCTGACAACCACTGTCAAATATAACACTTAGACCTGTGAAGATCCAGGGTAGAATAGGTCTTCAGCAACCCATTCATGACAACCACTGTCAAATATAACACTTAGACCTGTGAAGATCCGGGGTAGAATAGGTCTTCAGCAACCCATTCATGACAACCACTGTCAAATATAACACTAAGACCCGTGAAGATCCGGGGTAGAATAGGTCTTCAGCAACCCATGTTTGCCGTAAAAGGCTACTAAGAGGGATCAGGTGGTCAGGCTCGCTGACTTGGTTGATGCATGTCATCGATCCCAATTGTGTGGATCGATGCTCATGATGTCAATCACTGGATTGTCTGGTCCAGACTCGATTATTTACAGACCGTCATATAGCTGAAATATTGCTGAGTGCCGTATTAAACACACCAACCAACCAATCAACCAACTAGTTTTAAAAGGTTAACTTACACTGTAGCCATATATCTGAGCATCTCCAACCTCAGTGGCTCCATCACTGTATTACTTGTAATTATACAGCCAGAGCTAAGCACAACATGAGACCGTCGTCGAGGTCTCGCGGATGTCTCCCCAACCTCAGTGGCTCCATCACTGTATTACTTGTAATTATACAGCCAGAGCTAAGCACAACATGAGACCGTCGTCGAGGTCTCGCGGATGTCTCCCCAACCTCAGTGGCTCCATCACTGTATTACTTGTAATTATACAGCCAGAGCTAAGCACAACATGAGACCGTCGTCGAGGTCTCGCGGATGTCTCCCCAACCCTAGGGGCTCAATCACTGTATTACTTGTAATTATACAGCCAGAGCTAAGCACAACATGAGACCGTCGTCGAGATCTCGGGGATGTCACGTCTTCCCACAGAGCTGAAGGTCAGGGTTGGGTACCTGGCCGCGTCATACCATTAAATATGGTACTTGTTGTTACCCTGCCTGGTGCCTGTCATTAAGGGAAACAACAAGTATGGTCTGCTCGGAGTCAGTATACTGAGTGGGGTATTCATTGTAACGGTAGCATGATATCTCAGTGAGCTAGCACTGTGTCACGACCAGTACGAGCAGCCACATAAACACGCCCGTGGACGTCGCTATATATATAAGTGCAATTATCATTTCACCTCAGCTAGTCCCTATGTAAATTTGCTTTGTTCATCCTGTCTGCCAGTACATTGTCATGATCCTAACACCTATCCTAAACAGTGAGAGAGTGAGTTGGGTTTCACATCCATTTTAACAGTATTCCAGTTATATCGCGGCGTGTAAGCTTAATGTGGGAGGAAAGCCTGAAGTGATGCAGGTCTCAGACGTTTACCGCTTCGGTGAAACCCACGAGCTCGGGTAGGGTGCTGACAAACCGAGAAACATAATCGGGGTGAACTGGGATTCAAACCCTCAATCATAGGTCTCTGGCGTGCCAGACCGATTTAAACCCTTGTTTTTCAGTTTCTTATGCCTTTCTTCCAAATGCCTGAAGGCAGAAACGGGGATGGCGCAGACAAGACGAAGCTGTACAAGCAATGAAACTGGTCTGGACTGGTCTGGACTGGTCTGGGAACAGGAGCATGTGGAATTCCACAAAATTCATACAAAAAACAAAAATCTCTGCAAAGAAATGATAAAACTGTTTCTTCAACATCAAAGAGCTTGAACATGAACCTGCTGGATTGCTGTGATGGGAGACGAGGCTTTCAGCACCGCAGTCTGTAGTTAATCCCCACCGCAGTCTGTAGTTAATCCCCACCGCAGTCTGTAGTTAATCCCCACCGCAGTCTGTAGTTAATCCCCACCCTGCACACAGACTCCGCTGACACTACAGATGAGGCTATCAGCACCGCAGTCTGTAGTTAATCCCCACCGCAGTCTGTAGTTAATCCCCACCCCACACACAGCCTCCGCTGACACTACAGACGAGGCTATCAGCACCGCAGTCTGTAGTTAATCCCCACCCTGCACACAGACTCCGCTGACACTACAGATGAGGCTATCAGCACCGCAGTCTGTAGTTAATCCCCACCGCAGTCTGTAGTTAATCCCCACCCCACACACAGCCTCCGCTGACACTACAGACGAGGCTATCAGCACCGCAGTCTGTAGTTAATCCCCACCCTGCACACAGACTCCGCTGACACTACAGACGAGGCTATCAGCACCGCAGTCTGTAGTTAATCCCCACCCTGCACACAGACTCCGCTGACACTACAGATGAGGCTATCAGCACCGCAGTCTGTAGTTAATCCCCACCGCAGTCTGTAGTTAATCCCCACCCCACACACAGCCTCCGCTGACACTACAGACGAGGCTATCAGCACCGCAGTCTGTAGTTAATCCCCACCCTGCACACAGACTCCGCTGACACTACAGACGAGGCTATCAGCACCGCAGTCTGTAGTTAATCCCCACCCCACACAGACTCCGCTGACACTACAGATGAGGCTATCAGCACCGCAGTCTGTAGTTAATCCCCACCCCGCACACAGGCTCCGCTGACACTACAGACGAGGCTATCAGCACCGCAGTCTGTAGTTAATCCCCACCCTGCACACAGACTCCACTCACACTACAGATGAGGCTATCAGCACCGCAGTCTGTAGTTAATCCCCACCCTGCACACAGACTCCGCTGACACTACAGACGAGGCTATCAGCACCGCAGTCTGTAGTTAATCCCCACCCTGCACACAGACTCCACTGACACTACAGACGAGGCTATCAGCACCGCAGTCTGTAGTTAATCCCCACCCTGCACACAGGCTCCACTGACACTACAGACGAGGCTATCAGCACCCCACACACAGGCTCCGCTGACACTACAGACGAGGCTATCAGCACCGCAGTCTGTAGTTAATCCCCACCCCACACACAGGCTCCGCTGACACTACAGATGAGGCTATCAGCACCGCAGTCTGTAGTTAATCCCCACCCTGCACACAGACTCCACTCACACTACAGATGAGGCTATCAGCACCGCAGTCTGTAGTTAATCCCCACCCTGCACACAGACTCCACTCACACTACAGATGAGGCTATCAGCACCGCAGTCTGTAGTTAATCCCCACCCTGCACACAGACTCCACTCACACTACAGATGAGGCTATCAGCACCGCAGTCTGTAGTTAATCCCCACCCTGCACACAGACTCCACTCACACTACAGATGAGGCTATCAGCACCGCAGTCTGTAGTTAATCCCCACCCTGCACACAGACTCCGCTGACACTACAGATGAGGCTATCAGCACCGCAGTCTGTAGTTAATCCCCACCCTGCACACAGACTCCGCTGACACTACAGATGAGGCTATCAGCACCGCAGTCTGTAGTTAATCCCCACCCTGCACACAGACTCCACTGACACTACAGATGAGGCTATCAGCACCGCAGTCTGTAGTTAATCCCCACCCTGCACACAGACTCCGCTGACACTACAGATGAGGCTATCAGCACCGCAGTCTGTAGTTAATCCCCACCCTGCACACAGACTCCGCTGACACTACAGATGAGGCTATCAGCACCGCAGTCTGTAGTTAATCCCTACCCTGCACACAGACTCCGCTGACACTACAGATGAGGCTATCAGCACCGCAGTCTGTAGTTAATCCCCACCCTGCACACAGCCTCCGCTGACACTACAGACGAGGCTATCAGCACCGCAGTCTGTAGTTAATCCCCACCCTGCACACAGACTCCGCTGACACTACAGATGAGGCTATCAGCACCGCAGTCTGTAGTTAATCCCTACCCTGCACACAGACTCCGCTGACACTACAGATGAGGCTATCAGCACCGCAGTCTGTAGTTAATCCCCACCCTGCACACAGCCTCCGCTGACACTACAGACGAGGCTATCAGCACCGCAGTCTGTAGTTAATCCCCACCCTGCACACAGACTCCACTGACACTACAGACGAGGCTATCAGCACCGCAGTCTGTAGTTAATCCCCACCCTGCACACAGACTCCGCTGACACTACAGATGAGGCTATCAGCACCGCAGTCTGTAGTTAATCCCCACCCTGCACACAGACTCCGCTGACACTACAGACGAGGCTATCAGCACCGCAGTCTGTAGTTAATCCCCACCCTGCACACAGCCTCCACTGACACTACAGACGAGGCTATCAGCACCGCAGTCTGTAGTTAATCCCTACCCTGCACACAGACTCCACTCACACTACAGACGAGGCTATCAGCACCGCAGTCTGTAGTTAATCCCCACCCTGCACACAGACTCCGCTGACACTACAGATGAGGCTATCAGCACCGCAGTCTGTAGTTAATCCCCACCCTGCACACAGACTCCACTCACACTACAGACGAGGCTATCAGCACCGCAGTCTGTAGTTAATCCCCACCCTGCACACAGCCTCCACTGACACTACAGACGAGGCTATCAGCACCCCACACACAGGCTCCGCTGACACTACAGATGAGGCTATCAGCACCCCACACACAGGCTCCGCTGACACTACAGACGAGGCTATCAGCACCGCAGTCTGTAGTTAATCCCCACCCTGCACACAGACTCCGCTGACACTACAGATGAGGCTATCAGCACCGCAGTCTGTAGTTAATCCCCACCCTGCACACAGACTCCGCTGACACTACAGACGAGGCTATCAGCACCGCAGTCTGTAGTTAATCCCCACCCTGCACACAGACTCCGCTGACACTACAGACGAGGCTATCAGCACCGCAGTCTGTAGTTAATCCCCACCCTGCACACAGACTCCGCTGACACTACAGACGAGGCTATCAGCACCGCAGTCTGTAGTTAATCCCCACCCTGCACACAGACTCCGCTGACACTACAGACGAGGCTATCAGCACCGCAGTCTGTAGTTAATCCCCACCCTGCACACAGACTCCGCTGACACTACAGACGAGGCTATCAGCACCGCAGTCTGTAGTTAATCCCCACCCTGCACACAGACTCCGCTGACACTACAGACGAGGCTATCAGCACCGCAGTCTGTAGTTAATCCCCACCCTGCACACAGACTCCGCTGACACTACAGATGAGGCTATCAGCACCGCAGTCTGTAGTTAATCCCCACCCTGCACACAGACTCCGCTGACACTACAGATGAGGCTATCAGCACCGCAGTCTGTAGTTAATCCCCACCCTGCACACAGACTCCGCTGACACTACAGATGAGGCTATCAGCACCGCAGTCTGTAGTTAATCCCCACCCTGCACACAGACTCCGCTGACACTACAGATGAGGCTATCAGCACCGCAGTCTGTAGTTAATCCCCACCCTGCACACAGACTCCGCTGACACTACAGATGAGGCTATCAGCACCGCAGTCTGTAGTTAATCCCCACCCTGCACACAGCCTCCACTGACACTACAGACGAGGCTATCAGCACCGCAGTCTGTAGTTAATCCCCACCCTGCACACAGACTCCGCTGACACTACAGATGAGGCTATCAGCACCGCAGTCTGTAGTTAATCCCCACCCTGCACACAGCCTCCACTGACACTACAGACGAGGCTATCAGCACCGCAGTCTGTAGTTAATCCCCACCCTGCACACAGACTCCACTCACACTACAGATGAGGCTATCAGCACCGCAGTCTGTAGTTAATCCCTACCCCACACACAGGCTCCACTGACACTACAGACGAGGCTATCAGCACCGCAGTCTGTAGTTAATCCCCACCCTGCACACAGGCTCCGCTGACACTACAGATGAGGCTATCAGCACCGCAGTCTGTAGTTAATCCCTACCCCGCACACAGGCTCCGCTGACACTACAGACGAGGCTATCAGCACCGCAGTCTGTAGTTAATCCCCACCCCGCACACAAGCTCCGCTGACACTACAGATGAGGCTATCAGCACCGAAGTCTGTAGTTAATCCCTACCCCACACACAGGCTCCGCTGACACTACAGATGAGGCTATTTGCACCGCAGTCTGTAGTTAATCCCCACCCTGCACACAGGCTCCGCTGACACTACAGACGAGGCTATCAGCACCGCAGTCTGTAGTTAATCCCCACCCCACACACAGGCTCCACTGACACTACAGATGAATGGGCAGAGAGATGCTGCTGGTAGTATGTCCCTAGGCAAGAAAATATTGAGATAAACTCACATTCACCTTCCACAAAAAGCATGTGGTGTGTGTGCTCTCCAGTGGTGTTATGTTCAGAGTCAGCGGGGCGTCAACTGTGGGTACAGAGCAATGTCAAGTGGTTTCTTATTTATCTTAAAACAAGGGAGATAAAAACCTTCTGGACAAAAGGTGAATGGTTTGGATGAATGAACGCATTGGTGCCTGCTGGGCCTGCATACACATGGCACACGAGTCTCACCATCTACAGCACATGCGATTAACACTATCAAACCTACACGGTGACAAATGGCACACGAGTCTCACCATCTACAGCACATGTGATTAACACTCAGACCTACACGGTGACAAATGTCACACGAGTCTCACCATCTACAGCACATGTGATTAACACTATCAAACCTACACGGTGACAAATGGCACACGAGTCTCACCATCTACAGCACATGTGATTAACACTCAGACCTACACGGTGACAAAAGTCACACGAGTCTCACCATCTACAGCACATGTGATTAACACTATCAAACCTACACGGTGACAAATGTCACACGAGTCTCACCATCTACAGCACATGTGATTAACACTATCAAACCTACACGGTGACAAATGTCACACGAGTCTCACCATCTACAGCACATGTGATTAACACTATCAAACCTACACGGTGACAAATGTCACACGAGCCTCACCATCTACAGCACATGTGATTAACACTATCAAACCTACACGGTGACAAATGTCACACGAGTCTCACCATCTACAGCACATGTGATTAACACTATCAAACCTACACGGTGACAAATGGCACACGAGTCTCACCATCTACAGCACATGTGATTAACACTATCAAACCTACACGGTGACAAATGGCACACGAGTCTCACCATCTACAGCACATGTGATTAACACTCGGACCTACACGGTGACAAATGTTTCCTCATATCAATATATGTACCGACAATGTACCAAACACTTACTCACAATGCTTGAAACATGAACATAAAAAAACATATCTAGTTCAAGCAAGGCTAGCTGCAAACTCAGGACAATTATGGTATAAAGAAAATAATTCTAAGCCTGGTAAGTCCAAGTGACTTCATGATTAAATTAGGGAGTCAGACTTCAGCCACAAGTACGAAGCCTGGTGCAGTTTAATTCAGGGCAGTCGAGTAAGCTTAGCTGATAACAACAGTGTGACAACACTAAAATGTACGAAAAATGATGTTAAGAGCCAAGTAGACCCAGAAGTTTATTAACTGAATTTAAAGGCACTGCTACTATCAGTTGCAATTTATTTACTGTTATCAAATGTTATATATTCAAGCGACACTTTGTATACTTTTCACATTAAGAAACAAGTGCAACATTATTATCTATAAAAACATTCCAAGGTCCTCGACTGCACATCAGCACTTAATAACTCTATTTGTAGTCAGTTTATTATACGCCTCACAAGACTTAACCTTGTTATCACCAGCAGTGTCAATCCTAGCACGTGGTCTACATCAAGGCTATAGCATTGCAGCCTATCTAGTCCTACTAGGAATAAGGTCACTTGGTGCAAAGTTGTAACTCAGGCCAGGTTTGACAGATAACTGGAGCAGGTGCCCTTGTACAGGGCATTGGGGGAAGGTATCCTTGTACAGGGCATTGGGGGCAGGTGCCCTTGTACAGGTCATTGGGGGCAGGTGCCCTTGTACAGGTCATTGGGGGAAGGTATTCTTGTAGAGGGCATTGTGAGCAGGTGCCCTTGTACAGGTCATTGGGGGCAGGTGCCCTTGCACAGGGCATTGGGGAAGGTCCCCTTGTACAGGGCATTGGGAGAAAATGTCCTTGTACAGGGCATTGGGAGCAGGTGAACTTGTACAGGGCATTGGCGGCAGGTGCCCTTGTACAGGTCATTGGGGGCAGGTGCCCTTGTACAGGGCATTGGGGGCAGGTGCCCTTGTACAGGGCATTGGGAGCAGGTGAACTTGTACAGGGCATTGGGAGCAGGTGAACTTGTACAGGGCATTGGGAGCAATAGCCCTTGTACAGGTCATTGGGGGCAGGTGCCCTTGTACAGGGCATTGGGGGCAGGTGAACTAGTACAGGGCATTGGGAGCAGGTGAACTTGTACAGGGCATTGGAAGCAGGTGCCCTTGTACAGGTCATTGGGGGAAGGTCCCCTTGTACAGGGAATTGGGGGCAGGTTCCCTTGTACAAGCATTGGGGGCAGGTGCCCTTGTACAGGGCATTGGGAGCAGGTGAACTTGTACAGGGCATTGGGGGCAGGTGCCCTTGTACAAGGCATTGGGAGCAGGTGCCCTAGTACAGGGCATTGGGGGCAGGTTCCCTTGTACAGGGCATTGAGAGCAGGTGAACTTGTACAGGGCATTGGGGGCAGGTTCCCTTGTACAGGGCATTGGGAGCAGGTCTTCTTGAACAGGGCATGGGGGTAATTTTTGTGACAGGTGCTCTTGGACAGCTATGTGACGACGGTCTGTAAATAATTGAGTCTGGACCTGATCATCCAGTGATTGATATCACGAACATCAATCCACGCAATTGGGATATGAAGACACGCATCAGCGAGCCTGACCACCCAGTCATCCTCATCGCATGGGGAGATGGGAGGATCCTGCACAGCAACTCAAGCCCGACATAAACATCAGTACATGTGTCCTCTACAGGACAAGGGTCAGGCACCAGTGTCTGTACAACATCAAGGGTCAGGCACCAGTGTCTGTACAACATCAAGGGTCAGGCGCCAGTGTCTGTACAACATCAAGGGTCAGGCACCAGTGTCTGTACAACATCAAGGGTCAGGCACCAGTGTCTGTACAACGTCAAGGGTCAGGCACCAGTGTCTGTACAACATCAAGGGTCAGGCACCAGTGTCTGTACAACATCAAGGGTCAGGCACCAGTGTCTGTACAACATCAAGGGTCAGGCACCAGTGTCTGTACAACATCAAGGGTCAGGCACCAGTGTCTGTACAACATCAAGGGTCAGGCACTAGTGTCTGTACAACATCAAGGGTCAGGCACCAGTGTCTGTACAACATCAAGGGTCAGGCACTAGTGTCTGTACAACATCAAGGGTCAGGCACCAGTGTCTGTACAACATCAAGGGTCAGGCACCAGTGTGTTGCATCCTTGCCCAATACCTGTGGACTCCACCCCTTGAAGTGCTCATTCCCTGAAAACACGACCCCCTGACGTGCTCCCAGACGTGCTCCCCCTGAGACTAGTCATGTGAGCAGTACACCGAAACACCTGTCACTACCAAGCTTATCCTGGATTAACACCAACAGATATCACATTTCATCAATTACGCAAGGTCCCACCAAGTAGGAGGGGTCAATTCCAGTGTGGACCTTGTCAAACCTTAAGCCCAGTCACGTGTACAGTGAAACACTCCAACATGTCACTGGACACCCCTGCTGATTGTGTACACACTGTAGTGCAGGATGATGTTACCCACACCGAAGTGTGACATGAGTGTGTATTGTATTTATCTCAAACATAAGTTTCAGACCATCAAAAAAGTGAAGGTGTAATGAAAGGACAAAATACTTATCAAAAACATCTTTAGTAAAAGATCACTTTTACATATTTTTTATTAATTGCATCTTGTTTTGGAGAGACACGTTTATACAGCTGGATCGGCAACACCTGACCTCCCCTTAGCAACCTACTGGATCAGCAACAACTTAACCTCCCTTAGCAACCTACTGGATCAGCAACACCCTGACCTCCTTTAGCAACCTACTGGATCAGCTACACCCTGACCTCCTTTAGCAACCTACTGGATCAGCAACACCCTGACCTCCCCTTAGCAACCTACTGGATCAGCAACACCCTGACATCCCCTTAGCAACCTACTGGATCAGTAACACCCTGACCTCCCTTAGCAACCTACTGGATCAGCTACACCCTGACCTCCCTTAGCAACCAACTAGATCAGCAACACCCTGACCTAACTTAGCAACCAACTAGATCAGTAACACCCTGACCTCCCCTTAGCAACCAACTAGATCAGCAACACCCTGACCTAACTTAGCAACCAACTGGATCAGCAACACCCTGACCTAACTTAGCAACCAACTAGATCAGTAACACCCTGACCTCCCTTAGCAACCAACTAGATCAGTAACACCCTGACCTCCCTTAGCAACCTACTGGATCAGCAACACCCTGACCTAACTTAGCAACCAACTAGATCAGCAACACCCTGACCTCCCTTAGCAACCAACTAGATCAGTAACACCCTGACCTCCCTTAGCAACCAACTAGATCAGTAACACCCTGACCTCCCTTAGCAACCTACTGGATCAGCAACACCCTGACCTAACTTAGCAACCAACTAGATCAGCAACACCCTGACCTCCCTTAGCAACCAACTAGATCAGCAACACCCTGACCTCCCTTAGCAACCAACTAGATCAGTAACACCCTGACCTCCCTTAGCAACCTACTGGATCAGCAACACCCTGACCTAACTTAGCAACCAACTAGATCAGCAACACCCTGACCTAACTTAGCAACCAACTAGATCAGCAACACCCTGACCTAACTTAGCAACCAACTAGATCAGCAACACCCTGACCTAACTTAGCAACCAACTAGATCAGCAACACCCTGACCTAACTTAGCAACCAACTAGATCAGTAACACCCTGACCTAACTTAGCAACCAACTAGATCAGCAACACCCTGACCTAACTTAGCAACCAACTAGATCAGTAACACCCTGACCTCCCCTTAGCAACCAACTAGATCAGCAACACCCTGACCTAACTTAGCAACCAACTAGATCAGCAACACCCTGACCTCCCTTAGCAACCAACTAGATCAGCAACACCCTGACCTAACTTAGCAACCAACTAGATCAGTAACACCCTGACCTCCCTTAGCAACCTACTGGATCAGCAACACCCTGACCTAACTTAGCAACCAACTAGATCAGCAACACCCTGACCTAACTTAGCAACCAACTAGATCAGCAACACCCTGACCTCCCTTAGCAACCAACTAGATCAGTAACACCCTGACCTCCCCTTAGCAACCAACTAGATCAGCAACACCCTGACCTAACTTAGCAACCAACTAGATCAGCAACACCCTGACCTCCCTTAGCAACCAACTAGATCAGCAACACCCTGACCTCCCTTAGCAACCAACTAGATCAGTAACACCCTGACCTCCCTTAGCAACCTACTGGTATAGCAACACCCTGACCTAACTTAGCAACCAACTAGATCAGCAACACCCTGACCTAACTTAGCAACCAACTAGATCAGCAACACCCTGACCTCCCTTAGCAACCAACTAGATCAGTAACACCCTGACCTCCCTTAGCAACCAACTAGATAGGTAAAACAGTGGACCTGTTTGTCTTTGAGTGACTGAGTTTAACGTTGCTTTGATGTTTTCCACTTTGGTAAAACCAAAGCACCATGCCTATAATCAGGGTAAGAAACTCCAAAAAAATTCAGCCAGACCGCAGGACTGGCTAGCTGAAATACTTGCCAGCCCTGACCAAAACCTGCCTGCCCACTATAATCATATGTTTCTCAGGATAATTTAATTAAAAATATGAAAACTGATTGCTTGTAGCATAAGTGCATCGCTAAATGTTAGGTTGTCTAAAAGCTAACGGGGTTGCTTTTTGGTTTATCATTCATTTTTACATGTGAATTAATGCTTATCATCCGGAAATATTTAGAATATTTTCACCTATGAAATATAACCCAACCGTTGGGCAGGGGGATTTGAAAATCTCTCAGCCCGAGTTGAAATCAACCCGTCTCGGACGGTCGGGCAGGCAGGTATTTTGAACGCTACTATAATGGAACCCACGTTCATCGGTTCCTCATTGGAACAAATTGGGTGTCCCTTAACTTAATTTGAGTGGTATACATCATTAAAAACTTGGGAAAAAATCTTACCATCCTAAATATATTTTAATTGGCGACAGTCAAGTGGCAAGTGACGCGTTTCGTGTTCCTACATTCCACAAAGATAGCGAATACTAAATACTTTCAAACATTATCGTGCGAATAGGCTCAGAAGTAACACACTGTGCTATTTGCATGACAGCTGACAGACATACTCTACTTAAATGCTGAGAGGAATATTAACAGCTCCCTAATCTACATTTTATAACTGTCTGTAACATTCCTCCAAACTCGTCCCACCCTTAAAAACCAACTCACACTTAGCCAACCACAAGCACCCAGTAAACCTCTCCCTGGGAAACCTTGAACGGGGAGGGTTCAGCAACAGCGGACCCCCTCGCCTCACGACAGTATTCACGAGACATGGTCACATGACCTGCTGTCATTCTGCACAGCAGAGGTGTCTCTACAGGCCTATTGTTGTCAGCCACAAAACCACAAGCGTCAACAGATTCAACAACAATCTGTGGCTTGTGTACTTGAACCGCCCTTTCACTTCCTTCACTGTCCTCTAAGCTGGGGAATCGTCTACAAAGACCCTGCGGAGCGCAGGCAATCAGACAGACAATGACTCCACTTCAACCGGTACATCTAGCTCTGGGAAAGGTTCTTCAGGAGCAGTGCTGGCATGGACGTGTTAGCATGGCAGTGATGACGTCACGGGTGGTCTCCTGTTTGGCGGGAGAGTTGAATTATAAACATGCACTGAGTGACCCTCAGAGGACACCGAGTGCATGAATGTTTTACTGGGGGGGGGGGGGGGGGGGTGAAACGGAGATTAACTTTGTGGTCAAGATGAATACTATCTGCTATCTTGGCTGATCATGCTAGTCGTATGTCTGAACTAATGGCTGTTTCATAGCACTGGCCCACTCAGATACCACCAGAGCTCCAGATAAGCTGCGTATCTGCATGAAATACGCATCAGAAATGCAGAAATACTCAGTAAAATAAAATCCAAGCGTATCAAATACGCAACGAACATTACAGATACGCTACAAAAATAAAACTTGTGCGTATCATCAAAATATCGTGAAGTAACCCTGCGTATTCGATTAGCAAATCAGCAACTTATTTTGAAATTATAAACGGGCATTCCGTCAACCTAACCAAACTCCACGATGACAGTTACGTCATGATCATTTGCCATGACACTTTCTTGTGGAAGTATCGTGGTATTTTTGAGTCCTATAAAGCCCTCGAACCCTCACGACACCAGTTTGCAGTTTTTAAATACTTAACTTAAATACCCACATGTCAAAAAACTAGTGGGTAACAGAAATTTGAATACCCAGATAGAATTACTGATACCCAATGATTTCAAAATGCATGGGTAAAATACCCACAACACCAAAAGCTTATCTGGAGCTCTGTACCACGCTGCAGATAAACATGGATACCCCACTCAGACACAGTATACTGACTCCGAGCCGACCAGTCCTTGTTCTAGCCCCGTATACTGCTAGCTCACTGAGATACCACGCTGCAGTTTAACATGGATACCCCACCCAGACACAGTATACTGACTCCGAGCCGAACAGTCCTTGTTCTAGCCCCTTAATACCCGACACGAGGCAGGGTAACAACAAGTACCATCTTTTAACAGCTTATGGTATGACATCATCAGGATCGAACTACTGACCTCCGCTCTTCAGGCAGACGTTCTATCTACAAGGAGCCAGTCACTTACCCTAAAATAGTCTGTGCTGAAAATGTTTGAGTCCATTTGCCAAAATGTATACCTTTGAACCATTTTCAGTACATTTAAGTGTAAATATGTCTTGTTATAAGCTAAGCTTACTAGACCAAATAGAATGTTTCTAGACTCTGCCCCGGACTAGTGGATGACGGTCAAACATAATGGACGTCACACAGCTTGTATTTACAGAGTTGGAAAACGAGTGCGAGACAGTTTATGGTTCAGCATCAGTCAGCATTATATCTTCCCCAGGCAAGTGAGTTAACTGACTATAAAAGTCCAGTTTCCACCCTTGCCGCACTAGGCCAGTATTATGGCGTTACATTTGGCTGGACTGAGTCTATGCATAGTCTAATAAACTAAACCAAAACAGTTAGGGATCCGGAATATTTTATAGGGATATTTTCTTTGTCGTGAAGACTGACGACACAATTTCATAAAAATATCCACCGTAATATTGATGATCCCTAACTTCTTTTGTTCAGTATACATTGTACCAACAATTACACCACAAATCCATTGAACTAATCTTGTCATATCTGTTTTCAAGTCCCAGGATTTTTTAGTAAGATATTTGGGGGTCGAAGTCATAAACAGGTGGGTCTTGTATTTACGAGGAAAGTAACGATGTCCTAGCGTTACACTTGTAGGAAGCCTTCAGTCTATTCAGGGACAGGGACTTCAATAAATCAGCAAGACAGACACAGGCACTTGAACTCAGAGTGTCGGTCTTATCAGGAGAGAAATGTCCGTCATGTGTAACAAGCAATCTCAAAGTGAGACCTTTACTTTTGGGATTCGAACTGCCAATTTTGTTACATCCATCTTCAATTTATATAGGGGATGAATACGACCTTGACTTAAAGAAATCTTTCAGCCTGTCTCCATGCAATCTCCCTGCCTGCACCCAAACAGGGCTGAGTAGAGGGACATGGTACCTGGAGCAATCTCCCTGTCTGCACCCGAACAGGGCTGACTGGAGGGACATGGTACCTGGAGCAATCTCCCTGCCTGCACCCGAACAGGGCTGACTGGAGGGACATGGTACCTGGAGCAATCTCCCTGTCTGTACCCGAACAGGGCTGACTGGAGGGACACGGTACCTGGAGCAATCTCCCTGTCTGCACCCGAACAGGGCTGACTGGAGGGACATGGTACCTGGAGCAATCACCCTGTCTGCACCCGAACAGGGCTGACTGGAGGGACATGGTACCTGGAGCAATCTCCCTGTCTGCACCCGAACAGGGCTGACTGGAGGGACATGGTACCTGGAGCAATCTCCCTGCCTGCACCCGAACAGGGCTGACTGGAGGGACTCGGTACCTGGAGCAATCTCCCTGTCTGCACCCGAACAGGGCTGACTGGAGGGACATGGTACCTGGAGCAATCTCCCTGTCTGTACCCGAACAGGGCTGACTGGAGGGACATGGTACCTGGAGCAATCTCCCTGTCTGCACCCGAACAGGGCTGACTGGAGGGACATGGTACCTGGAGCAATCTCCCTGCCTGCACCCGAACAGGGCTGACTGGAGGGACATGGTACCTGGAGCAATCTCCCTGTCTGCACCCGAACAGGGCTGACTGGAGGGACATGGTACCTGGAGCAATCTCCCTGCCTGCACCCGAACAGGGCTGACTGGAGGGACATGGTACCTGGAGCAATCTCCCTGCCTGCACCCGAACAGGGCTGACTGGAGGGACACGGTACCTGGAGCAATCTCCCTGCCTGCACCCGAACAGGGCTGACTGGAGGGACATGGTACCTGGAGCAATCTCCCTGTCTGCACCCGAACAGGGCTGACTGGAGGGACATGGTACCTGGAGCAATCTCCCTGCCTGCACCCGAACAGGGCTGACTGGAGGGACATGGTACCTGGAGCAATCTCCCTGTCTGCACCCGAACAGGGCTGACTGGAGGGACACGGTACCTGGAGCAATCTCCCTGCCTGCACCCGAACAGGGCTGACTGGAGGGACATGGTACCTGGAGCAATCTCCCTGCCTGCACCCGAACAGGGCTGACTGGAGGGACACGGTACCTGGAGCAATCTCCCTGCCTGCACCCGAACAGGGCTGACTGGAGGGACATGGTACCTGGAGCAATCTCCCTGTCTGCACCCGAACAGGGCTGACTGGAGGGACATGGTACCTGGAGCAATCTCCCTGCCTGCACCCGAACAGGGCTGAGTAGAGGGACATGGTACCTGGAGCAATCTCCCTGTCTGCACCCGAACAGGGCTGACTGGAGGGACACGGTACCTGAAGCAATCTCCCTGTCTGCACCCGAACAGGGCTGACTGGAGGGACATGGTACCTGGAGCAATCTCCCTGCCTGCACCCGAACAGGGCTGACTGGAGGGACATGGTACCTGGAGCAATCTCCCTGCCTGCACCCGAACAGGGCTGACTGGAGGGACACGGTACCTGGAGCAATCTCCCTGTCTGCACCCGAACAGGGCTGACTGGAGGGACATGGTACCTGGAGCAATCTCCCTGTCTGCACCCGAACAGGGCTGACTGGAGGGACATGGTACCTGGAGCAATCTCCCTGTCTGCACCCGAACAGGGCTGACTGGAGGGACATGGTACCTGGAGCAATCTCCCTGCCTGCACCCGAACAGGGCTGACTGGAGGGACATGGTACCTGGAGCAATCTCCCTGTCTGCACCCGAACAGGGCTGACTGGAGGGACATGGTACCTGGAGCAATCTCCCTGCCTGCACCCGAACAGGGCTGAGTAGAGGGACATGGTACCTGGAGCAATCTCCCTGTCTGCACCCGAACAGGGCTGACTGGAGGGACACGGTACCTGGAGCAATCTCCCTGCCTGCACCCGAACAGGGCTGACTGGAGGGACATGGTACCTGGAGCAATCTCCCTGTCTGCACCCGAACAGGGCTGACTGGAGGGACATGGTACCTGGAGCAGTTTATGGTGAAACGATGAATGTGTATCTCCAGAAAAAGAGATATTGTTTTTTGTCCATGATCATATCACTGGGGTGTCTGCACTGACGGGTGATTGTACAGCGTAACATAGAGTTGCACTGTGTCACCCCTACACTGAAGGCGGAAGTCTGGCTGCTGGACGACTTGCTTGTTGGGTGGACTGGTGGGTGGGTGGCATACTGGGTGGGTGGATGGCAAACTGGATGGGTGGGTGGCATACTGAGTGGGGGGGTGGGTGGATGGCATACTTGGTGGGTGGCATACGAGTGGGTGGGTGGGTGGCATAATGGGTGGGTGGCATACTGAGTGGGTGGGTGGCAAACTGGGTGGGTGGATGGGTGGCAAACTGGGTGGGTGGGTTGGTTGCATACTGAGTGGGTGGGTGGCATAATGGGTGGGTGGGTGGCATAATGGGTGGGTGGCATACTGAGTGGGTGGGTGGCATACTGAGTGAGTGGGTGGGTGGCAAACTGGGTGGGTGGGTTGGTGGCATACTGAGTGGGTGGGTGGCAAACTGGGTGGGTGGGTGGCATACTGGGTGGGTGGATGGCAAACTGGGTGGTCGGGTGGGTGGCTGTGTGGTTGCTGAGAGGTTTTGGGAGTTTGTGGGTGAGTTGGTGGGTGGGTGGATGGGTTGGTGGATAGCTTGGTGGTTGCTGAGAGGTTTTGGGGTGGGTGAGTTGGTGGGTGGGTGGATGGGTTGGTGGATAGCTTGGTGGTTGCTGAGAGGTTTTGGGGTGGGTGAGTTGGTGGGTGGATGGGTGGGTGGATGGTTGCTGAGAGGTTTTCGGGTGGGTGGCCGGGGTACACCAGAAATGGAATCAAGTCAGATTCTTTAGCATGACAAGCAACCGCTTTAACCACTAAGCTACCCCCAGCCCAGTCCTCCAGGAAATGGCAATGTTTGAGTACAGCAGATAGTTGATTGAACCCTGGTACAGCAGATGAGAGTTAGGTAAGTCTGACGGGATGCTCCAGCTCACCCCGACAGACCTCGGCCACGATGACGATGACGATGCCTGGTACAGCAGATGAGAGTTAGGTAAGTCTGACGGGATGCTCCAGCTCACCCCGACAGAGCGGCCCAGGCCGGGACCTCGGCCACGATGACGATGACGAGCACCTTGTCGTGCACACGGTCACAGCCTACTCTCAATGTCAACAACACCATTGTTATCAGCAATGTGACACCAGCCCAGTTTATACTACCTGCATCTATCTATCTCCACGGTGACACAGATTGGAGGTCAGGTGGTCTGCAGTGATGGAGAGTGATGGTGAGGTATGGCCGTGATTAAGTGTCACTGATAGCAGGTACAGGTGACCAAGTGCAGTTGGAGTGAAAGGGAGTAAGTGCAGTTGGAGTGAAAGGGAGGAGTGAAAGGGAGGAGTGAAAGGGAGGAGTGAAAGGGAGGAGTGAAAGGGAGGAGTGAAAGGGAGGAGTGAAAGGGCTTGACAAAAAGGGAGTAAGTGCCCCACTCAGACACAGTTTACTGACTCCGAGCCGACCAGTCCTTGTTTTAGCCCCTTGCCGAGCGCCAGGCAGGGTAACAAGAAGTACCATCTTTTCATGTCTTTTGGTAAACAAAAGGGCTGGGGATCGAACCCCGGACCTTCCTCTTCCCGGGCGGACGCTCTACCACTAGACCAAGGAGTCAGTAATTGCAGAGTAAGCAATGTAAATACACATTAACCAGTGTAGTCACAAACAGTCAGGGAGGTCACATTCTCCAGAAGAAAACATCGCCAGCACCAGTACACTGCTTACAATTTCTGCTACCGCCGACTGTCCGCCATTCTACCCCATGACATGGAGAGTCATTCATGCTATCAACCACTGGTCTGCCAGGTCAAAACTTGATAATTTATCAGCCATGACACTGCAGGCATAACACAGACATTCACTCACTCACACAATAATTGTTTAATCTGCAAAACTAGCACTCAAGGGAGGTAACTCTACACGACAAAAACTAAACCAAACATCCACCTGTCAAACATTTCGACCGTATTTTTCCACTAAACAAAGTTCCAGGTAGAAACCGATGCTTAGTGCTAATCGAAGGAACTTAATGACCTCACTACGTCTGGATACAAGGCTTCCAGCAACAATAACACCATCTATTTATACACAGACAAGGAGAGCTGGCAACATAACGGTAGTACCTGAGAATCAGTGGCAGTGTAGCAGACATTAACATGCAGCTCTCTGCGTGTCTCGGGAACGTACAGTGATAGGTTTGGGTCGTCCAAGGCGTCACCATGGTGGCCCAGGCTGGTGACCTGGAGCAGGGTTAGAACTAAACTCAAACGCTCTAATTAGGGAAAATTTAAAATGTCTGCCAGCCTTCAGGAATATGTATTAGCTCCAAAATGTTCCCCACGTGGTACAATCGGGGAAGCCTGTTGCAGCCAAACAGAAATATTGCTGGATTTTTATTTAACAGAACTTGACAAACATGCACTTTGTGGTAGTCAATTTTAAATATTCCTAAACACTGATAACATCCTACTTTACATGATACTCATCCAAAATAAACTGTTTCCATGAGGTCTCAGTGCATCCGCTGCCAACAGCACAACCTGTAGTCCAAGTAGGAATACGCACAAGGCCGGTATCGGTAAAGGAACTTGATGTAATAAAACAATCATAAATTAATTTGTATCAGGACCGCAACTAATATTTAGCCTCAAATCTGCAGCAAATGTCATAACAAATTCATAAACTGGATTTTTTTCTGAAAGCAGCGAAAATCATACCCAAGATAATAAAAACCACGATATCCTGTCCATCTACATTTGTTTCCCTTTTTTCATTCAGGTTGATTTTGAATTAAATACCGTATTCGATGTAATAAGCGCCCCGCTCTAATAAGCGCCCACGGCGATATTTGCTTATATATTGGCAAGTGAACAATCCCAATTAGCACCCCTTCCGATTGATCAATGTACACAAGACTTATTTATTCGTGTATAATACGCACTCGTGTGTTATATGCACCCTTAATTACGGGCAATTAAATTCTGGAAAAATATATCTGTCGTATATAAACAGTCAGGCCGTCAGCATAAACCACGAAATTTATCTTTCAACTCAGTTTTTTCCACCAAAATAATATTCTAATAAGAGCCCCCTATTTCTAATTTCGAGAGCGCCCTGGGCGCTTATTACGTCGAATAGTGGGTACTTCGATAAGTGTTCTGTAGAGAGCACCCATACAGATATGGTGGCAACAGATGCACACAGCCACAGTTGCAAATTAAAGTGCCCCATTTGAACAAAAACACAGTGTAAGGGACTGGGACATGCTGATCAAAGAAGCACCATCAACTGAAATGTTTACTTTGTTTGTTTGTTTGTTTGTTTACTTGTTGTTTAACACCGCACTCAGCAATATTCCAGCTATATGATGGCAGTCTGTAAATAATCGAGCCTGGACCAGATAATCCAGTGATTGATATCATGAGCATCAATCCACGCAAATTCGGATGCATCAACAAAGTCAGCGAGCCTGACCACCCGATCCCGTCGCCTCTCACAACAAGCATAAACCACTTATGACAAGCATGGGTTGCTGAAGACCTATTCTATCCCCGATCTTCATGGGTCACAAGCATGGGTTGCTGAAGACCTATTCTATCCCAGATCTCCACGGGGGGAGACAAGCATGGGTTGCTGAAGACCTATTCTATCCCAGATCTTCTGTACCAAGGACAAGTAAACATATTTCAAAGGTAGTCCTCACTGACCAGTAGAACTTGAGGGTCGTAGTTCTGAACTAATTCTCAATGCTTCAATTTTCCCACAAAAACTGACAGAACATGTCAACATAGAAAACATTTTTGTCTTTTTCAAGCTACCGACCATCTACAAACTGAGGGCTAGAGAAATGAGGTGTACACAATTCTTAAGAGACCATAAACCTCGGAACAGGAACAGGGACCCCACAAAAAGCCTGAACCTCTCCACCTTTTAGGATGTCTTTCACAGACAAGATAAAATGGGGAGATGCCAAACTGGATCCCTATGACACTTCGGGACCTGCCTGTGTGATGCATCTTTCAATGCAGTGTCAACCCAAACAGCATTCTATTAAATTCCTTCCCATGTTTGGCTGTGATGTAGCCTGCCACCACCCTCAACGTCCTCGTCCACCCTGGACGTCCCCGTCCACCCCACCAGCCCAGGGGTATTCAGTACAGGGTGAGGGGGTACACCAACTGAAGGGTAGGCAGGTAGGTAGGCAGGCAGGCAGCTCCAGCCTTACCTGATCTAGGCCACGGCTAGCGAATGATAGCTGGTACACTTCTAACCCTGCATACATATGTGTTGCACTGAGGCGGGCAGCAACTCCTACACTCAGTGACTCTACCAGGCCTATAAGTACGGGGTCCACCAACTGCCAGCTCATTACCTACCTGAAGTACGTCCAGTGAGGCTGGACAGTGCAGCTCCCAGAGAAGACTTCCACACAGTTGCCACGGACACCCAACTGCCCTTCCTTGCATTCGAGCAATCATCAAGACCAGATTGACACCTGGACATCCTCATCAATACTGAAGACATAACACTGCTCAAGGGCTGTCATCGAAGAATTACACAATTTTCATCATTTGTCTGCTGAAGAAATTGCAAAAACTCAAGCCCGACTACCGTCACTGAAACTTTCATATTCTACCATCTCTCTTGCCCAGTGGTCAAGATGCTATCTCTCTGGCTGACCGAGGTGTTTCCCCTGGTGGCAAGTTCCAACACCCACGTCAGGATGGACGCCGACACCCAGACTTACCATTTGACGGCGCCGCCGCCGACTCTCATGCCAACCTCCACCTACACCCTGCTGTCCGTGTTCCTCTGCTTGGCACTGACAATGGGCTATCTGGTATTTGTCGGAATGGCAATTTTGTACGGTCGGGTACGACCAACTTCAGGACTCTGTCTGCAGTTGTTGCTGCTGACGATATTCTCGCCGATACTGTCGACGGTGTTGCCGAGCATGTTGCTGAGCGTGACGTTCCTTGGCATCGTCACCTACTACATGTACCAGAACCTACCACCAGCGTACCTCGGGGTCCATGGAAAGGCAGTCCTCATCACGGGTAAGTCTACTACCTCCATGTCAAGGCATTCACCAGTGTTAGAATTTTAGAACAGCTTTAACTATTTAAGGTTTACGTATTTTTACCAAATATTTACGTGGGATTGCAGCTGACTGTTTGTATTTTATTTGACATTAAAGGCTTGGTCAGGTTGGCGGGAAAACTTAAAGATAATTATGTCTAAACTGCAGGTTGGCTGTAGTTTTGTGCTTGTCTTCAATTCTGATAAGGCGTTCTCTTTCTGAGACATCTGATCCCATTAACGATGCATTTAATCATGTCATATTAAAGAGTTCAAATTGTATTATATTACAGTTGTATCTATCCATTTTTCTAAACCACCAAAAACACAATTGTTGAGAAAAATAAAATATATTTAAATTATTATCATTTCCTTTGAATTTAATAAACACTTTAAAGCTGGCTAAAATTTATTTAACAGAACTTGACAAACATGCACTTTGTTGTAGTCAATTTTAAATATTCCTAAACACTGATAACATCCTACTTTACATGATACTCATCCAAAATAAACTGTTTCCATGAGGTCTCAGTGCATCCGCTGCCAACAGCACAACCTGTAGTCCAAGTAGGAATACGCACAAGGCCGGTATCGGTAAAGGAACTTGATGTAATAAAACAATCATAAATTAATTTGTATCAAGACCGAGACTAATATTTAGCCTCAAATATGCAGCAAATTTCATAACAAATTCATAAACTGGAATTTAAAAATTGTCCACGCCCAGTCGTTATAGCTAAAGCTTGGAAGAGATGACGTTTATTTCACTGATTACACAACCGATGAAGAGGCGTGTCTTAATGCTCAGTGTTACTTTACTGCATTAAAAAAACACTGTAAAAAAATGTCTGAAATTGAGAAAATATAAACATTAGAACATTCCTATTTTTTCTACCATGGCAACAGAATTAGAAATTGGCACTTGTCCTGTAGTCCTTACCAAACTGCCCAATGGTAAAGGTATCCTAAGGACTAGGAGAGATTGGCCAATTTTAAGGGTTTTGCTATATGTTATCATTATAAGGACTAGTGGACAAAAACTGTTAGTTTCTAACCCTGTGGCACCCAGTTTTTGAATCCTGTATCGTCTATTTTGGTAGAGGAATTTTAGGGACAAGGAGAATCAGAAAATAATAAATAAGTTGGTATCAAAGATAAAATAACCAGTCAAGTGACGCTTTAATTAAACGGAAAAAACCTCAAAAACTCTCTCTATATAATCCTATATCTCATACATACTACTACTGGCAGGGATCATCAGATGTGCCGGTCTATATAAATATACACTTGACATATTATGGGAAGAATTTTTGTTTCATTGCAAGATGTAAAATATCCCTATCTAAGTGTATCTTTTACAATAGACACGTAGCCTATCCTGAACGTTCCACTAGAACCTGGTATACTTGGTACATGACTGGGTCCTGCCTTGTGTTTACACACAGCACTCACTCCCCGCAGACAACCACAACCACAAGCTTACAGCCGACTTCATTCCATTAAGTCATTACACTCCAGTCAGTACTTTATCGGCGATGGAGCCGGCAGTGTAGCAGGTCGGAGTGTGCTGTTGTGTACTAAAACAGTTAGGAACCTCCTGGTTTTCTCATAGTACTACGGTTAATGTAACGGCAGATTAACTAGTGAGTGAGTGAGTATGGTTTTACGCCGCTTTTAGCAATATTCCAGCAATATCACGGCGGGGGACACCAGAAATAGGCTTCACACATTGTACCCATGTTGGGAATCGAACCCGGGTCTTCGGCGTGGCGAGCAAACGCTTTAACCACTAGGCTACCCGACCACCCCAGATTAACTAGTAATATGAGAGAGTATAGTTTTACGACACTTTTAGCAATATTCCTGCAATATCACGGCGGGGGACACCAGAAATAGGCTTCACACATTGTACCATGGGGAATACTTCAAAGGTTATTCATCTTTTATTGTTTCGATGCTAAGTCATATTAATATTGATAGAAGTCATTTTAAAACTTAAATTTCATTTTTTTCTGATCAAAAAAAGTTAATTGAAATTATGAAATTGTTGACAGAATAAAATCTGTCAAATCTTATGGAGAATTTAAATATGACACCTCCTGATCATTCTTTATCTCGATGCAGGAATGTCTTCAGCAAATAACATAAAAAATATGAAAGCTTTTTAAAGGCTATAGATCAATTGAAGTCTAAATTCATCTACAAATAGGTCCTCCAGTACTATGTTGTACAGCCGTTCTCTGTAGCTTCAACACAACCCCAATCAGACATGGCTGTTTGTTTGAAAAAAATAAGACTTATTTGTCAAACCTAACGAACCCCTCTGAAACAAACAACAAAAAAGAACACACCAAAAGGTCAATTTTTAAGTCCATGCTTAAAATTGCATTAACACAGCAGATCAACGCAACAACCTTTGAAGTACAAATCAACAATGGTGTAATGTTAAGGTCGTTAAGCAAGATTTTCAAGACATGACAGAGTCGTGGGTCCCAGAGCCTGTTCTAGTCGTGTTACATCCTTCAACGCTATGACAGTTGTCTCAACAACACAAACAACATCAGTGACAGTTGTCTCAACAACACAAACAACATCAGTGACAGTTGTCTCAACTTCATCAACATCAGTGACAGTTGTCTCAACAACACAAACAACATCAGTGACAGTTCCGTCCAACAACACAAACAACATCAGTGACAGTTGTCTCAACAACACAAACAACATCAGTGACAGTTGTCTCAACAACACAAACAACATCAGTGACAGTTCCGTCCAACAACACAAACAACATCAGTGACAGTTGTCTCAACAACACAAACAACATCAGTGACAGTTGTCTCAACAACACAAACAACATCAGTGACAGTTGTCTCAACAACACAAACAACATCAGTGACAGTTGTCTCAACTTCATCAACATCAGTGACAGTTGTCTCAACAACACAAACAACATCAGTGACAGTTCCGTCCAACAACACAAACAACATCAGTGACAGTTGTCTCAACAACACAAACAACATCAGTGACAGTTGTCTCAACAACACAAACAACATCAGTGACAGTTCCGTCCAACAACACAAACAACATCAGTGACAGTTGTCTCAACAACACAAACAACATCAGTGACAGTTGTCTCAACAACACAAACAACATCAGTGACAGTTGTCTCAACAACACAAACAACATCAGTGACAGTTGTCTCAACAACACAAACAACATCAGTGACAGTTGTCTCAACCACATCAACATCAGTGACAGTTGTCTCAACAACACAAACAACATCAGTGACAGTTCCGTCCAACAACACAAACAACATCAGTGACAGTTGTCTCAACACACAAACAACATCAGTGACAGTTGTCTCAACACACAAACAACATCAGTGACAGTTCCGTCCAACAACACAAACAACATCAGTGACAGTTGTCTCAACACACAAACAACATCAGTGACAGTTTTCTCAACAACATCAGTGACAGTTGTCTCAACAACACAAACAACATCAGTGACAGTTGTCTCAACACAAACAACATCAGTGACAGTTGTCTCAACCACATCAACATCAGTGACAGTTGTCTCAACAACACAAACAACATCAGTGACAGTTCCGTCCAACAACACAAACAACATCAGTGACAGTTGTCTCAACACACAAACAACATCAGTGACAGTTGTCTCAACAACACAAACATCAGTAACAGCTGTCTCAACACAAACAACATCAGTGACAGTTGTCTCAACAACATCAGTGACAGTTGTCTCAACAACACAAACATCAGTGACAGTTGTCTCAACACAAACAACATCAGTGACAGTTGTCTCAACAACACAAACAACATCAGTGACAGTTGTCTCAACAACACAAACAACATCAGTGACAGTTGTCTCAACAACACAAACAACATCAGCTAACATTCTGTTTTATCCAGTTAACAAAAATAATAATTATTTGATGCCTGAATTCTGTCATCCATGATATGACTCTCTGAATTATATCAATTTTTGTTAGAGTTTTCATATAATTCATAAAAATACCAATCATGTGTAACTTGTTCAAGTAAGTTTTGTCCAGCTATAAATCTAACAACTTTTCATTCTTAAACATAACACTCTTTTAATAAAAATCAAGTTCTTATTTCTAAAACACTCTCAAAATCCAAAAGGAACCCATTCCACTGTAAATTGAAACATGGCGTCATTGAACCTCATCTTCGGGCTGGATGAACTCACAAATGCTACATACAAATACCAGTTTTCAAGGAATGCTGTAATATTGAAACTCAAAATTCAAGGCACCAGGGTCCTGGATAACATGATCTGACTGTGGAGCCCATCATAACTGTCCTACTTTCCCCATCAATGTGTGGCAGCTGTAGTACCGACAACGACATCGACATCGACATCGACATCGCAATGTGGAACGTCGATTGAGGCTGCATGCCTTAGGGCCTTATTTTTCAGATGTTATTAATTCCATTGATAAACAAATCTTCAGACTTCTACAAATTCTTCCTAATTTGAAACCCCAAAAGCATATCATGTTTCTAGCCAATCTTGCTGAAATTCACCCCAGACCGCTAGCCCGAGACTGCTAGCCCGAGACCGCTAAATTAGGTGACAATTCTTTGATGGTTAAGTGCTCATTGCTTAGTAGTATTTGAGGACTTAAATTCAGAACCAGTTCTCAATGCCTCAATTTTGCCACAAATTGGAACAAAATAAAACTGACGAAATGTGACAGAAACTTAAGACAAGGTAAACACATTTGTCTCTTTCAAGCTGGACGAGCTACACTAACTCTAAGGACCAGTAGAATACAGCTTCCACTTGCCTTTCAACAATGAGTTTCTAAGGCTGCATGTCTTTCTATACAACTGTACTCCTGATCTTGATTGGTTGGTTTGTTTGTTGTTTAACGCCGCACTCAGCAATATTCCAGCTACATGACAGCGGTCTGTAAATAATCGAGTCTGGACCAGACAATCCAGTGATTAATATCATGAGCAACAATCCACACAATTGGGATCGATGACATGCATCAACCAAGTCAGAGAGCCTGACCACCCAATCCTGTTAGTTGCTTTTACGGCAGGCATGGGTTGCTGAAGACCTATTCTACCCCGGAATCTTCATGGGTCCTATATAAGGACTAGTGGACTAGCGGGCCTGACCACCCGATCCCAACTCCTGACCTTGATTGATGCTGATACTTCGACATTGGTCATTTACTTATGGGGGGGGGGGGGGGGGGTCAGTGGGAATCAGGTGGTCACCCAAACACTTCTCAATGGGAGGGTGATAAAATATAGTTTTACGCCGCTTTTAGCAATATTCGGCAATATCACGGTGGGGGACACCAGAAATGGGCTTCACACATTGTACCCATGTAAGGAATTGAACTCGGGCCTTTGGTGTGACGAGTGAACGCTTTAACCACCCGGCTAGCCACAGCCCAACCTTAATAAAGAATAAAGCATATATTTGTCGGGGGTCATGAAAAATATGACGAGCATTATGAGAGGGTCATTGTTTACATAAACGTGTGCATCAAAAACCTCTGGATGCCCCTAATGTATAACCGGTCCCTTAACCACCGATAATCCTATCGCTATGACCACAAGGTCCTGCTAGTCCATGGCATCCTTCAAAGGATGTACAGTGTAGGCGACCGAACTTAGTCCATGGTACACACACCTCACAAAAGCTTAATGAGTGCAAATCCTAATTAATCCCCAGCGTTGGAGAGGATTGCATTGCATTGTGGGTCTATTTATTCCCAACACTGGCTCAGTTGAGGTAGAAAGGTTACTCGGTGCAATCTCCGCAATGATCGTCTACCTGATTTATCCCAAGTTTGTCAAAAACTTTGTAAATACCGGGAATGGAGCAGTTTAGCCAAGAGGTCAACGAGTGCACTTGTCTGCATCAATTCTAATGCATTATGGGAGTTGTTGTTTGTTTGCAAGGTGAAGGTCTGACGTAGTTACATGGCACTAAGTAACATCTTCTTTAATTTTTAATAAATTGAAATTTATTTTTCAATAAATTAAAAAGTGGTTTAATATTTACTTAAAAGTGAAAATTTTATAACTTCATGTGTCATCAAATGTCCATCTTTGTGACAATGATCGCAAGTCATATCCATTTTATAGCAAACCTAAAAAAGACCAGAGTTATAAATAGCTTTTAGTGGATTAAATTTAGCATGCTGCAAGTACAAATTCAAAATCACAACCCGGATCTCAATTGATTGTAACCTACACAACCATTGCCAGAGCTTGAAGCCCAACTAACACTGCTTGGCTTCTGAGGCCATGTCACATACATATATATGCCCAATCGGGGCTAATGAGATGCACTCTGTGACCCCAACCCTGAATAATAAAACACACACCAAATGAAGACGACACCTGTATAGGCTGCCAGGGGAATGTGCCGTGGGGTCATTCGGTGTATTCTGCCGACCACACTGTTAGTAAACCCCCGTGTGTAGCCGTGCTGGGGTCACTCGGTGCAGATGGTGGTATTCTGCTTGTGGTAGTTCATTCATCTAACTCAGCAGTGTGTAGCCGTGCTGGGGTCACTCGGTGCAGATGGTGTTATTCTGCTAGTGGTAGTTCATTCATCTAACTCTGCAGTTTGTAAGGGCGCTAGTCAATGGGGCCTTCATCCATTCATGGCTTGAATGTCACACAAGCAACACGACACACTTCACACCCAGGCTCGCAAAACATGAACAAAATTCAAACACTGAGAAAAAGTTTCAGAAATCACTGAATCAGAAATCGAATCTAACCAAACCAACACACATTTAGCCAAATTGATAGGATTCCCAACCAATACCTGTCAAGTAAAAATACAGCAGTCTTAAATATTCAAATTTTAAAAAAATAAAAAAAAATTATTTTTAACAAAGTGGCAATTTGGAAAAAAACTTGAGACATTTCTCTTCCTGATGCATTCAAAAAGCACTTGAGAGAATGGACGCCAGGGCCACTGTACCGGCGCGCTGTACTTATCAACATGTTTACCTTGCTGGGTTAACTGAGTGGGCCGTATATCCATGTAGGTTGAAATGTTTATGGTGTTGACACACATCACCATACACAAACCAGCCCTCTTCAGTCCACGGGGATAAAAACTTGTTTGCTTTGCAATGTTCAAAAGCATACAGATGACACAGAAATTGCCATTCATGAATTTCACGACAAACTCATGACTTACTGCCTGCCTGTCGACCACAAGGTACAAACCGCTTATGCTGGATGACGCACAGCGTGGAATCACAATACCTTTTCAGCATTCGTACACAGATTATGTTAATGGTAATGTTCGTCTGTGTACAGTTGTATGTAAAACAGGCTCTTTAGATCCTGTTGGAGGGTGCTCGGTGTATGTCGAAATCCTCTTCTCCGAGTGCATGTAAGGAAAAGCATAAAGATATCACTTGACTTGAAGTTCAAGCGAAGCCAGGTGAACCCGAACTACATTGGGGGTCAAGTACAGAGTTTGTTGTGATACATCAACCTTGTTGTCACCAGTGTCACGCTTGTCATCAGTGTCATAATTGTTGTCACATTGTCATCAGTATTGTCACCATTGTCTTCATTGTTGTCATTGTGATCAGTGACACAGACGGGTGGGTAAGCAGGCAGGCAGGCAGGCGGGTGGGTGGGTAGGTAGGCAGGCAGGCAGGCAGGCAGGCAGGCAGGCAGGCAGGCAGGCAGGCAGGCAGGTGGGTGGGTGGGTAAGCAGGCAGGCAGGCGGGTGGGTGGGTAGGCAGGCAGGCAGGCAGGCAGGCAGGCAGGCAGGCAGGCAGGTGGGTGGGTGGGTAAGCAGGCAGGCAGGCGGGTGGGTGGGTAGGCAGGCAGGCAGGCAGGCAGGCAGGCAGGCAGGCAGGCAGGCAGGCAGGCAGGTGGGTGGGCGGGTAGGCAGGCAGGCGGGCGGGCAGGCAGGTGGGTGGGTGGGTAAGCAGGCAGGCAGGCGGGTGGGTGGGTAGGCAGGCAGGCAGGCAGGCAGGCAGGCAGGCAGGCAGGCAGGCGGGTGGGTGGGTAGGCAGGCAGGCAGGCAGGCAGGCAGGCAGGCAGGCAGGCAGGCAGGCAGGCAGGTGGGTGGGTGGGTAAGCAGGCAGGCAGGTGGGTGGGCGGGTAGGCAGGCAGGCAGGCAGGCAGGTGGGTGGGTGGGTAGGCAGGCAGGCAGGCAGGCAGGCAGGCAGGCAGGCAGGTGGGTGGGCGGGTAGGCAGGCAGGCAGGCAGGCAGGTGGGTGGGTGGGTAAGCAGGCAGGCAGGCGGGTGGGTGGGTAGGCAGGCAGGCAGGCAGGCAGGCAGGCGGGTGGGTGGGTAGGCAGGCAGGCAGGCAGGTAGGCAGGCAGGCAGGCAGGCAGGCAGGCAGGCAGGCAGGCGGGTGGGTGGGTAGGCAGGTAGGCAGGCAGGCAGGCAGGCAGGCAGGCAGGCAGGTGGGTGGGTGGGTAGGCAGGCAGGCAGGCAGGCAGGCAGGCGGGTGGGTGGGTAGGCAGGCAGGCAGGCAGGTAGGCAGGCAGGCAGGCAGGCAGGCAGGCAGGCAGGCAGGTGGGTGGGCGGGTGGGCGGGTAGTATTTCTTTTTCTTTTTTGTTCAAACTAGTATGTAACCAAATAAACAGTTGTGTGACTGAATAAACAGTTGTGTGACCGAGTAAACAGTTGTGTGACCGAATAAACAGTTGTGTGACCGAACAAACAATTGTGTACAATCAACCTGGGAAAGGGTCTCTCTAAATTAATGTGTTCCTTGATGAGTAAAATACTGGAAATACTCCCAAAGGACTTGGAATATTTAAGGAGTTTTATTGCTTTTTAAAAATGGAAATAAAAACGAAACGTGCTGCAAACTTTATGCTGATGCAGACGGTGCCTCAGAACCAAGACTATCATTTTTTTAGCCTTACCAAGTGAATGTTGTTTTACGGTTGGTCGATACAGAAGCAGCCAGGTCCTAGGTTATGGAAGTTCTTGCTGTACAAGTGTCCCCTCGGTGTTAAGCCGGCATAAATCCCGCTCACAGCGGACAATAAACATGTCAAGGACTTGTAATCTCCTAAAACCTGATGACGGATAAACAAGCCTTGAAACGGCAGTAAATAACTATCCATTTCTGGCATGATATATTGAAGTGTACTCACACTCAGTCAACTGGAATTTCAAGGGATTGCATCGCAAGTGTATACGAAAGAAAACACAGTTCACAAGCAAAGAGTGAGGTCATTCCAGCTAATTGGATCTGGATTAAAGTATTTCTGGGGAATTATCTACATGTTCTCAGGCCTATATTCCACAGCAAATGTCGGTTAAATCAACAAGATTTACCAATTCAGGTTATTTTAACTACAGCAAATGTCGGTTAAATCAACAAGGTTTACCAATTCAGGTTATTTTAACTACAGCAAATGTCGGTTAAATAAACAAAATTTACCAATTCAGGTTATTTTAACTACAGCAAATGTCGGTTAAATAAACAAGATTTGCCAAATCAGGTTATTTTAATTTAAGTTTTGCAAGGATGATTTGTATTTCCCTGTCTGTCCAATGAGTGAGTGAGTGAGTTTGGTTTTACGCCGCTTTTAGCAATATTCCAGCAATATCACGGCCGGGGACACCAGAAATGGGCTTCACACATTGTACCCATGTCGGGAATCGAACCCGGGTCTTCGGCAGGATGAACGAAGGCTTTAACCGGTAGGCTACCTGACCGCCCCTCAAAGGATATATATAAACATTCCCTTAATTGTTGACACTCCTGAAGTCTTTGATGGGCATTTAGAAGTTGGGGGAACATGAATATGTGACACTTTTTATGGAGAGCAACTTTGAAGCGACGTTTCGGGACTTGTTGCTCCTCCATCAGGTGACTGCTTGACATTACTGGACTGCCAGGCTTGAACACCTTGCAATGTAACAACACAGAGTCAAATAGCCTTGTCCTCAAGTGTAATTTTCAGTCGCTTTTAGTTTTAACACATGGACTATTGTAAGCTGGGCTTAGTGAACAATCTGAATTTGGCTTCAGGCTCCAGTTGCAGACTGTACTTCCAAAAACATCCCAACTTTGAACAAAATAATGTTTTATTCCTTTTTAGTTGCCACACAGAGCATTGAACTTTCCACAGATCTGTGGTAACCCTGTTGTGTCTGTCACTCAGGGACGGCCTCTCACTCACTCACTCACTCACTCACTCGACTTATTGCAGGCTGTGACCAGGGCATTGGACACGAGCTGGCCAAGAAGCTGGACAGCATGGGTCTGCACGTGTTTGCAGGCTGCCTGTTCAAGGACGGCCCCGGGGAGACCCTTCTGAAGGAGACGTGCTCCGACCGTCTCAAGACCTTGCAGCTCGATGTGCGAGACATGGTGCAGGTTGAGAAGGCGGCCATCTTTGTGGACGAGAACCTGGGCGACAATGGTAGGTAGCAGGACACTTTCTCCCATCTCTCTACAGAACAGAAAGGCTGCCCTACCATTCACAACGGAGTAGAACGTAGAAGGCTTGTTGAGAGAAAGTAAATTGCACATCGTCGTCTTCATGACAAGAAATTCTGTGATGATTCTAGTCCCTAGTAAAGCTGACATCACAGGGTTCGGTTAGACAAGATAGTAGAGGCTAGTTCAGGTGTATTAGGGCTAGTAGTTGTTCCTACTGATTGCCCACTGGGTTGACAAATATGTCGTGTCAACGGTCATGATCAAAGTCTTGCCGGGCAGAGTGAAAAGTTTTTCAGTTCACGAACTTTTCAAAAGTGTCAACGTTATAGCGTACACCTATAGAATGAACACATGGCTAACAGATGATCAGATTATAATTCTGAGTCCAAAAATAGTTGGTAATTTTACATATCAATGGAAAGCAAAGAAAATATCCCAAATTGCAAGGAAGGAAAATTAACACTAACTCCTCCTATTTGTCTACCAGAACTATGGGGCATCGTCAACAACGCTGGCATCTGCTACATCGGCAACGTAGAGATGATGATGATGGAGGACATGCAGAAGATCATGGCAGTCAACTACTTCGGCCCTGTCAACGTCTGCAAGGCCTTCCTCCCCCTCCTCCGCCGCAGCCGCGGACGTCTCGTCAACATCGCCAGCAACGCAGGTATGTAGACACCTCCATAGCATGAGTGGGTCAATCAAGGCAGATGCCGTTCGGACACTTTTCCAGTTATATCACGGCTTGTCAGCTTCATGGGCGAGGAAACCCAAGTGATGCAGGGGGTGTACATCTTTAATGAAACCCGTGAGTACGGGTTGGTGCAGACAAACCCAGAAACAATCAGGGTGAATCTGGGATTTGAACCCAGATCCATTGAATTAAGTCATGGAGAACTTCAAAAACGGTTGAGTGAGTACCATTGGAAGAATATTATAATATGTGATACAATCCAAAAATACATCTCTCTCATCACTTTCTGTCAAGGGGCGGTCGGGTAGCCTAGTGGTTAAAGCGTTCGCTCGTCACGCCGAAGACCCGGGTTCGATTCCCGACATGGGTACAATGTGTGAAGCCCATTTCTGGTGTCCCCCGCCGTGATATTGCTGGAATATTGCTAAAAGCAGCGTAAAACCAAACTCACTCACTCTCTCACTTTCTGTCAAACATGGCAGAAGGTTAAGGCCGATACACAAAGCATTCGCAGTACTTCGACAACCATAAGCCGACGACAGCTATACACTTACTATAATCATAACTTGGGACATATTTGGAATCTCCCTGAGGAAAGAAAATAAGTATTTCTTGTAGTAAGATACTATCTATGTGATGCAGCACTTCTCCTTACTATATTATTGTGGTTTTGTCTTCAGGTTTGGCGCCAATCCCCCTGATGGGTGTCTACTGCGCCTCCAAGGCGGCGCTGGCCAGCATGACGGAGGTGTGGCGCTATGAGCTGCAAGCCTGGGGCATCAATGTGTCCATGATCATCCCCAGCGGGTACAAGACAGGTACTGAGATACCCTTGTTACCATGGTTACAAGACACACACTGTACAGTCTCAAATCTCGCATGACCGACCTACTCCTGTATGCTTCGAGGCAGTTGTTGTTTAACTCTACAGTCCGCTACATCACAACACTCTCTAAATAACAGACAGGGCCTCGCAAACCAGTGGTTGACAGCATGAGCACTCAGCATAGAGTAACAATCAATTTTTAACTATTGAATGAGTTATTTAGGCCAAAGCTAACTTTCCTCACAACATAAAGTCAACATTGCAAGGAAAATAACTGCAGCGGATATTCTACAAACTATTAAAAAGTGAGTGAGTATGGTTTTACGACGCTTTTAGCAATATTCCAGCAATATCACGGCGGGGGACACAAGAAATGGGCTTCACACATTGTACCCATGTCAGGAATCGAACCAGGGTCTTCGGCGTGACGAGTGAACGCTTTAACCACTAGGCTACCCGACCGCCCCTTATTAAAAAAGTATAAAGTACTTTCCATTATTCTAAAGCCCCCCTCCCATGGTTCACAGGTATCCTTGGTTACGACAAAGACAAGACTGCTGAACGCTGGTGGAACGCTGCCAGTGACGCCGTCAGGAACGACTACGGCAAAGACTGCTTCCACATCAAGTTCAGAAACGCAGGTGAGAACACATCTCCTTTAATGGATAGAAAAATAACAAGTGAACAGAATTTCAATGACATCGATTTTTGTTGTCTCAACAAGGGAAGAAAACCCAGTGTGAAACAGGACATAAAACTCTGGGACTAACTCCGTTTCATAGATACAGGGTTAGAAATTGGCACTAGTCCTATAGTCCTTGCCAAACTGCCCAATAGTAAAGGTATCCTAAGGACCAGTAGAAATTAGCCATTTTTAAAGGTTTTCCTATATGTTATCATTATAAGGACTAGTGGACTGAAACTGTTAGTTTCTACTGCTGAGATACGGAGGGCAAAAACGCGGACAAATCCAAGATGACATTGTAGCAAAGGGACATAACTCTGCATGACAGGGCACCTTGTGCCACATTTTCTGAGGAAATTGTGAAAACGTTCAAGAAGCAAATGCATAATGAATAATAAATATGAAACAGTTTGGCCAAACACCTTTCAGTCCACTTACCTGAACTTGGCTCTTAGCAGCAGCATTTTAGTCGATTTTAATACTAGAACCAACAGAATTTTACAAAGTCGTAGACTGTGAGCATGACAATAATAACAGTGGTAAGACGTCGCTGTCGAGCCACACATTGTGTTCTCGATTAGTTTCCCCAAACAATAACAGTAACGATTCTACGGAGCCTCCACTGGCTCAAAATCAATGAGATAATCCAGTATAAAGTGATGCTGATTGTGTTCAATGCGAGACACAATCAAAAAACAAATTATATCAGCGAGCTTCTTGAAGAGTACGTGCCTGGGAGATCTCTCAGATCAAGCTGCCAGTCCCTACTCGCTGTGCCTAGTGTTAGAACGGCGACTTTTGTAGGTCGGAGTTTCGCCAAAGTTGCCCCTGGGCTATGGAATAGGCTGACATTGGATATCAGGAACATTGACAGTCCTACTTTGTTCCGATCAAGACTCAAAACCTATCTTTTCACCAAATCTTTCTTGGAGTATTGAGGCTTTGTGTTTTCCTAGCTGTGTAATGTCTCTTTTTTTTTGTGTAGACTCAAATGAAGCGCTCTTGAGCAGTTCTTCGAACTGGATACCAGCGCTTTATAAATCTGTAGTTATTATTATTATCATTATTAACTCCTGTTTTCCAGACAACATTCTCAGCAGCGACCTGTCGCCCATCATCCAGTCCATCGTGGACGCCCTCCTCTCAACCAAACCCAAAACATTTTACTACAAAGGCCTCATGTCTCGATCTCTGCCCTTCCTGTATCTCCATCTGCCTGTCTGCATCAGCGACCCCATCATGAAGGTCATCGGAAACTGGTACGAATTTTCACCGAAAGCTTTAAAGAAGTGAAGACCCCTTTCAGTGCTGTCAAAGGGTCCAAGCAAGCCTCTCCAAAGATGTGCTTCTTAGCGCACAATACGCCTTCCATTGAAAACCAGAAGGGGAGATCACTCTGAAGTCTGCACTGAGGCAGACATGATGTGCCAAATGTAGACCTGTGTTCGAAATTAAGGAAGTCCTGGTTCTGAGGGTTCCTGCTATAGTATTTAAATCTAATAATTCAGTTAACTGTGAATTACGAACAATGGAGCCTCTAATATTAAAAAGGAGCCTTGACCTTTGTTCTTGATTTCGAACACTGTAGATGACAGTCGTAATGGTAATTTAGCATTAACAGTGATGAGCGAATCTGTTTTGAAGCTGGTTTTTAAAACAATTTGACATACACGCCATGGTTGTGAATAAGTTAATATTAAGCACATATTGGTAGATGCGACATGTTGTTTGGTAGATGTACACATGTATACTGCAAGAATGGCAGCTTTGATATTCTGAAGTAATCCCAGAGATGTACATAAACTTTGTAGAAATGGATCTACCATCAATAGTGGGGATTCCAGTCAAGCTCAATCATTTATCAATATACTCAACTTGCAATATGCTGACATATATTGACCCAGTGATACAGGCATGATATAAATAATGTACATTTCATTCATGTTGTCTTGGGGCTCAGTTTAATAACAACAGGAATAACCATTTGACAGGAGCTCCGACACTTCCACAGTTGTAATAACCATGGGTTGTTGACCTAGCAGAAACATCATCCAGGAATAATATTACCTATAAAGAAATTGATGCAGGTGAAATTATTTAAACTGTGGGAAATTAAAAAAACTCTTTGCATTATTATTGAGAAATTCAACTTTTTCATCTAATCAAAACATATTTTATTTGGCATGTCAATTTATTTTGTTTCGTGAATGAGCCTTCTCTAAATTCAAAACCCCCCCAAAATATTGTTAGACAAATATTCTTGTTCTAATTTTTGCTTAAACAATTTTTTAATCTGATTAAGGAATATTACCTCAAACTATTCCGGATGCCATATTTTGAATTTTTCCATGTCACTCTTGACATACTGACCAATAAAATCTGTAAAACTAGAACTTAAATTAACCTGGACTGGACAGTGTTTCCGTGTACACTTCTGTCTTGGCAACATTAGGCCTCAGGAGTTACTTCCCTTTATTTGCTTTCGACCCAAGCAGGCAACATGGAGACTGTAGATCTATACAATGATTGGTGCATTAACTTTTCTGCTATGCTTGAGAATATTTGTCATCAGACATTCATTACACTAAATAGTTCTCAGAAAAGCAAGATATACTTTTTCGAGGACTCATGTCGCGGTCAAGTCGCTGACCTTTCTCTGTGAAAAATGTCAGTTGAATTAAAACAAGGGCACAATCAATACTGAAAAAGCCTGAAGTTTACAAATGGTTGTTTTCGACTGAAATATTGTGACATAATAATGATAATTGCCATTGATATTTCTAAAACTTTGTAAAATATGTTCATCATCATCATCATCATCATCATCATCATCACCATCATCATCATCACCGACTGTACATATACCATAAACCAGTGCTCATTGTATCAAATACATGCAAGGCCCAAATTTTACATAATTTTTTGATAACGGATTCCGATAGTGAAACATTTGGTCGGTAGTCAAAAACTAAAAAACATCCATTTTAGCATGTTTAGTAAATAAAAAACCTTTATTATTATTTTCCAAGTGATCGTTACTGTCAGCAGTGTAAAAAACCTTGTCAACCTGATTTTATTTCTTTTCTGACTTTTCGATATTTGAGTCGGATCCGTAGGCCTGACCATGCTGTACATAGTGTGCCGGTCTCATTACGGGTAAACAATGTTCTGAGAACCAAAATATGATCGTTGTCTGTTATAGCTGGAATGTCAACTCAACATTGACATACGACAGAATGTGATATGATTCCCAACTTCCACTTAGCTGCCAATATACTCATGCAAAGAAAAAAAGGAACATCTGTCACAGGACAAGTGTGTGATACATTTTGTATGTAGCGCAAAGAAAACCACAGATTGTTTGGTAACGCATTGGTACACATGTGCAAATATTTCACTGTGACAGATTTTGTTGATAGGAATAAGTTTTATTGAACACAACAGTGAATCTTTTACTTGTGTACCAGCATATGACATCCTTCCATCAGAGATACGCAGAGTCAGTATGTGCCTACTTGGATCAATTAATCAGCTGTTAACGAGAAATTAAGAATGATAAAAAGAAAATTTCAAATCTTATTAAAAATTAATAATGCCGGTAGTTTCACATTTATTTTTCCTGAAATTCTTCATCCAAGTTTGACAAAGTCTTTGGTTTAAAAATCTATGATAATGATACAATAATATTATATTTACAAATTCAAGATGGCTGCTCAATAACGACCATTGTGTTCAGTTGGTCTCAGTGTACTCGGTGCTATCTGTGGAAGGAAGGATGGGGGTAGCAGCAGCTGTGACAGGCTCAAAGGAATTCATGTCCATCAGGAAAGAAAGAATAAATGAATAAAGAAAAACCTGTTTTGTCTTTTATCTGGAACGCACGTGAGTGAGTGAGTGAGTGAGTGAGTGAGTGAGTGAGTGAGTGAGTATGGTTTTTATCCCCCTTTAGCAATATCCCAGCGGGGGACATGGGGTTTAAACATTGCAGCGTTCAAGATTATTCCACTTGTGTGTGTGGCTTGTACTACAGTCCGTTTGACTCCAAATGAGAACGATGAATTGCAAAATAACTCGAAATCCAGAAAAGTGTATGAAACATCAATACGGTACTTGACCATGAATACCCTGTACCCAACAAAATCTGAATTTTGTTTATTTTAAGACCCATGACAGATGAAGTTCTTTCAGAAACTATCATGTAATTTTGTATAGAAATGTGTACATGACACGTAGGGGGGACAAACCGTGGAAGGCACAGCGCAAGCACGCATGCACTGCACGTTCTGTGGTAGGGGAAATGACAGAGCGTTAGAGGGGCCGTCTCATGATAATTTCGCAACATGACTCGATCATGCCATAGATCTCGTCGTCGGAACTGCTGGTGCCTGAACCGACTGCCACTATTATAGGTTGGACTGTTGCTGGGATTCCTTTACGAGTTGTTCAATGTCTCGTAATTTGAACGTTGTGTTCGATCGTCCAACGTCACCCTTGACGATGCCCCATACCAACTCGATTGGATTCAGGTCGCAGTGATAATGTGGCAGTCGTAAGACAGCGTGACCCTGACCCTTGATGTAACTGTCAACTTTATACACGGGGTCAGGATTCATAATTTTTATGATTTCATAGAGCTGTGGTTTCGTCGCTCGAGAAGGAAAGGTAATGTTCCTCCGTTGCAGCCAAGTAACCATGTCTCCTTTACGGTTATTAGAGGTTGGAGTCTTGCTTTCCAGATCCTGCACACTATGATACGGTGCATTGTCCATGACAATGAGAGACTTGGTAGGCAAAGCAGGGACTAATTCAGGGTTCGAAATTAACGCTCGCCCGTTAGCCCGTGGCTAGAGTATTTCCTACAGGGCTAAGAACATCCGCAGAACGCTAGCCCGGGTGGCTAACTAACCTTAAAGCAGTGTTGGCTGAAGAGCGCGTTTTTGCATCTTGGACGCACAAAAATTAGTTTGAACGCACCTGCGTAACATGTGTGGGTCTCGTGGACGCAGTGACTGGGGCTATATTAATTTCATATCGAATTGACACTGTTATCGTAAATCAAAGACGTACGTCTTTGCGTAAAGGTATTTGTTGCCAAACAAGACAGCGAAGCATGTTGATTATCACTTCCGTTTGCTGAACCAAACCAGTTTCATTATTCTCTCCCTTTTTATGACAAATACCCAAACTTGACCTATATCTATTGTCGGTTTTGCATGTATTAATGTTCGGTATGGTCCGTAGCTTTGCTTCAGCCAATCAGGTGCCACATATTAAGCAAGTCGGATATAGTCGTAATTAATTTAGCTTGCTGATTGGTCGAAAATATCCTGACCTTGTGTCAAACTAAAAATAGCCAGGCACATCAAGGGTATACTTCAGAACGTGGTAATAGTGACCCGCGAAATCGAGCGACCATGTAGGATGATACGCTATGTTATCGCAGTGGTTAATTTATAATGGATCGTAGTGGGGCACGCTTACAAACTTATTAAATATGTGAATCACAAAATGTTTGTTGTTCATTGGATTGATTGATGCTGATTTTCTTTACCGAGTTTGATAAACAAAGTACCTGTCATTGGTGAATCTTACCTCAGTTAGTAAGGCTGTGAGGATTATATGGTATATCACTTCCTGTTTTGAATTTTGCATACAACCGAGGTTTGGTCAAGGGACTTCGTTTGAACAAATGGGTTCTTTTTCTAATCAATTTTGAATGGAGGAAGGGGTAATTCCACTTCAAAAACATCCCAGGAACTGTCATAAAAAAAGTTAACGTGTGTACAAGTAGCCGTGACATACCGCAACGAGTCCTGTATTCGATCATGCGATGAAATATATCGTGCTTAGATTTGCATAAGTAAACAGTCGACAGGTTGTGTGGATTACGAGATTTATCAATACCGCGATACTGTATATGATAAAGAATGAATGCTAACACTTGAATGTACAATGATGTAAGCATTGTTTTTATTTAGCGGACTCTGAATATTTAGTTATTCTACAACAGACTTATCAAGCTGATAATAATTCAATCTCTTGTGAGTTATATTAAGAATAGCAAAACACATTTTGCCAGGACCGTTATTGGTGTAACTGACATGTTTAAACATTTATAGCACCTGAAACATGTTGACTAGATTTATCAAGGAAATGCTGGATCCTGAACATACTCTTACTAAAAAAACGTTCGATATGCCAATTATATTTTATGACTCATTGATCATTGTCACAGTTACAACATGAACTCAATACTCAGTACAGTAGCATCAGAACAGCCATTGAACTTAACTGAATCCATAACTTCAAATCATTGGTAGATCTCGGTAAAAACATTCACAAATGTCTGTCAATGACCCCTTACCAATGGCAGACCCGTGTACTGCCTTTTCATATACGAAGTTAGATATTAACATGGATAATTTTGTGTTATAATATTCATTAATATCAAATGTCCCTTTTAAGAATCTGTTGTCTGCTGCTCTAGTCATTGCAAAGGATGTTGCTCAGTCTGATAACTCTCCATCTGACTGTGAAGAGTGTTGTTAAACTAATGAATTGAAAGAATTTGCGAGAAATACTCAGTGAATCAGTGTTGTTGTTATTTGATGTTTCAGTGGCATTAATTTTAGAAGTTGAATGTGGTTGTGATGAGAACAAAGATGTTCACTGTTCATCTTATTTTGTTTGTACGAGTTCAGTACCTGTCTCAAAAACCTCATGAACTCACAAGAAGTTGAACTTTATTAAACTTAATAGTTATGAAGACATGATTTTCAGACTTTGTTATCTGTTGTGTAGTCTGGGCTAACTGATCTTCTTCAGGGCTAGTAAAGTTCAGCTGCAGTTAGCCCTGTGGACTGGATCACTTTTTCAGTTAATTTCTAACCCTGCTTATTTATATTTCACCCACTCCAGAAATACATTGCTGTTCACTTCTGTGTGGTAGTCCCTGTTGTCTTTGGCCTTGGCTCTAAAGACGAGGTCACAGTCTGGGAGAAAACCCTGACTAGCAGAACCAGCATGGAGAACTATGAGTCTTTCACCCTTTCCCATTGGTAACTTTCTACCAGACTCCTTACAGTCACCACTGGGTACCCACTGACTGCTGGCTGTGTGTGACGCATTTACCCATGTCTCATCTAAGAAGACGGGCTCATATCCTTCTTCACGTTTCTGCTTGATGGTACGAAGGTAATGATTTCGGAGACAGACAATGTCAGACCGTTCACACAACACAGCCTATGTTCTCCAGTTATCTTTTTGTATTTGTAACCAAATGTATGCAACAGCTGCCATAGTTTGTACTTTGTAACACGTAAATCATGGTCAGTTTCAAGGTGTTTCTTCAAAATTCTTAGGGACAGGTACTTATTTTCTGAGTGCAGTTTAACAATTGCACGTCTGACTTGACCCCTCTGAAAACTGTCTAATTTATCAACCTTGCATGGTTTTGACATGTTCCCTACCTCCTTGGCCTGACTATTTGTATCTCGTCGACTAACAACATTTTTAAGTTTCTGAGGGGACATACCAAGAGCTTTTGAAGCTCGTTTCAAGAATTTATTAATTGCATAAAAAGGCTTTGCTCTTTCTGCTTCACTTCTAAAGAAATCATACACATTCAACATCAACTGTTTAACATCTGCTGAGTAGCGCATCTTGTCATTGAATGAACACGGTCACTGTGTAGCACGTGCAGACCATGCTTGCGCTGTTCCTTCCACGATTGTCCCCCCTACGTGTCATGTACACATTTCTATACAAAATTACATGATAGTTTCTTAAAGAACTTCATCTGTCATGGGTCTTAAAATAAACAAAATTCAGATTTTGTTGGGTACAGGGTATTCATGGTCAAGTACCGTATTGATGTTTCATACACTTTTCTGGATTTCGAGTTATTTTGCAATTCATCGTTCTCATTTTGAGTCAAACGGACTGTAGTCCGGACTAATGTTTAATACTGCTAGCTCACTGAGATACCACGCTGCAGGTTAACATGCATACCCCACTCTGACACAGTATACTGACTCCGAGCCGACCAGTCCTTGTTTTAGCCCCTTAATGCCAAGCGACAGGCAGGGTAACAACAAGTACCATCATTTGACATTTTTTGGTATGAAGCGGACGGGGATAGAACCCAGACTTCCAACCTCTGGGATTGTGTTATGATCGAAGTGAAGAAGGAAATTGCATCATGCTGTGCCAGAATAAGTAACAATCTAAGATCTCCGCACGGAACAATCTAAGATCTCCGCACGGAACAATCTAAGATCTCCGCACGGAACAATCTAAGATCTCCACACGGAACTCCGCACGGAACAATCTAAGATCTCCGCACGGAACAATCTAAGATCTCCACACGGAACAATCTAAGATCTCCGCACGGAACAATCTAAGATCTCCGCACGGAACAATCTAAGATCTCCACACAGAACAATCTAAGATCTCCACACAGAACAATCTAAGATCTCCACACGGAACAATCTAAGATCTCCACACAGAACAATCTAAGATCTCCACACGGAACAATCTAAGATCTCCACATGGAACAATCTAAGATCTCCACACGGAACTCCGCACGGAACAATCTAAGATCTCCACACGGAACAATCTAAGATCTCCGCACGGAACAATCTAAGATCTCCGCACGGAACAATCTAAGATCTCCGCACGGAACAATCTAAGATCTCCACACAGAACAATCTAAGATCTCCGAACGGAACAATCTAAGATCTCCGCACGGAACAATCTAAGATCTCCACACGGAACTCCGCACGGAACAATCTAAGATCTCCACACGGAACAATCTAAGATCTCCACACGGAACTCCGCACGGAACAATCTAAGATCTCCACACGGAACAATCTAAGATCTCCACACAGAACAATCTAAGATCTCCACACGGAACAATCTAAGATCTCCACACGGAACTCCGCACGGAACAATCTAAGATCTCCGCACGGAACAATCTAAGATCTCCACACAGAACAATCTAAGATCTCCACACGGAACAATCTAAGATCTCCACACGGAACTCCGCACGGAACAATCTAAGATCTCCACACGGAACAATCTAAGATCTCCGCACGGAACAATCTAAGATCTCCGCACGGAACAATCTAAGATCTCCGCACGGAACAATCTAAGATCTCCACACAGAACAATCTAAGATCTCCGCACGGAACAATCTAAGATCTCCGCACGGAACAATCTAAGATCTCCACACGGAACAATCTAAGATCTCCACACGGAACAATCTAAGATCCCCACACGGAACAATCTAAGATCTCCGCACGGAACAATCTAAGATCTCCACACGGAACAATCTAAGATCTCCGCACGGAACAATCTAAGATCTCCGCACGGAACAATCTAAGATCTCCACACGGAACAATCTTAGATCTCCACACGGAACAATCTTAGATCTCCACACGGAACAATCTAAGATCTCCGCACGGAACAATCTAAGATCTCCACACGGAACAATCTAAGATCTCCACACGGAACAATCTAAGATCTCCACACGGAACAATCTAAGATCTCCGCACGGAACAATCTAAGATCTCCGCACGGAACAATCTAAGATCTCCACACGGAACAATCTAAGATCTCCGCACGGAACAATCTAAGATCTCCACACGGAACAATCTAAGATCTCCGAACGGAACAATCTAAGATCTCCGCACGGAACAATCTAAGATCTCCACACGGAACAATCTAAGATCTCCGCACGGAACAATCTAAGATCTCCGCACGGAACAATCTAAGATCTCCACACGGAACAATCTAAGATCTCCACACGGAACAATCTAAGATCTCCGCACGGAACAATCTAAGATCTCCACACGGAACAATCTAAGATCTCCACACGGAACTGACTGACTTACCCACTGTTTCCTTCTGCCGTGTAAGATGGTCGAAAAGTTTGGTCCGACTGGCGAAGAGGCCGCCACACGTGGGACAGGCGACCACCTTCTCCTGGGTGTGACTCCGCAGATGTTCTCGGAGCTTGTGCTTGCTCTTAAAGCGGGCATCGCAGTCTGCAAGACAAGGGATGGATCACTTAGTGCTGAGCAGTGTATGACTTAAGAAACTTTATTGAACTTCCACCCGGTGCATGCTGACACCCTGGTCCCATTAAGTTATTAAAGTTGAAACATACGCTGGCTGCCTGCCTGTGCCTGAGTGCCTGAGTGAGTGAGTGAGTGAGTGAGTGAGTGAGTGAGTGAGTGAGTGGGTGGGTGGGTGGGTGAGTGAGTGAGTGAGTGGGTGGGTGGGTGGTTGGGTGGGTGAGTGAGTGAGTGAGTGAGTGTGGGTGGGCGAGCGGGTCTGTGTGTGGGTGGGTGTGTGTTCTGTGAGTGAGTGGGTGAGAGTGAGTGAGTGCGTGAGTGAGTGAGTGTGGGTGGGCGAGCGGGTCTGTGTGTGGGTGGGTGTGTGTTCTGTGAGTGAGTGAGTGAGTGAGTGTGTATGGTTTTACGCCGTTTTTAGCAATATTCCAGCAACATCACGGCAGGGTAAGCAGAAATGGGCTTCATATATTGTACCCATGTCGGGAATCGAACCCGGGTCTTCAGCGTGACGAGCGAACCCTTTAACCACTAGGCTACCTGACCCTTGTGTCATATAACTTGATGGCACGTAATCTGGCAGTACCCACACTTTGATGATGTCAAGTCCAAGAAAGTTTGAATACTACACGCAACACAGAGACTAGTGTTTGTTCGTTTGTTTGTTTGATGCCACACTCAGCAATATTCCAGCTTCAAGTTGGCAGTCTTAAAATAATCAAGTCTGGGCCAGACAATCCAGTGACTGACATAATGAGCATCCATTTACACAATTGGGATACGATGATATGCATGAACCAAGTCAGCGAGCCTGACCACCCAATCCAGTTATAGTCGCATTAACGCCTCTTACAGCAAGCATGGGTTGCTGAAGACCTATTCTCTACCCGGACCCACATGGTTCCAGAAACTAGTGATGTAGTATAGTAAATACATTTGGAGGTATTGGGTGTGTTCAAAGATATATTTGGTGAATGTCCACATAAATATTAGGTTTCATTTTTTAGAAATAAGTTGCACAGGTGCATGTTTGTTACTGCAAATTTGAGTCCTGATTTTACAATGTCATTTCAAAATTATGCATTTTGATTCGTAAAAACTGGATTTATTGAATAGGATGTCATTCTTAATGTTTGGCGGTTCAACCAATTCCACAGTACTTATTATTCAAAACCAAGGTGTAAGTGTTTATTGTGTCATTGTGTCATTGTGTAATGAAGACAAAGCTAGCTTGTGTTCAAATTAGAGGCTTCGAACATAGATTATTAGAGGTTTCAGTTTCAAATAAAATCTACTGGTATCAAATCTATGTTTGAATGCCTCAAACTTTCCCTTACCCACCATCCACTTCTCCTGAATTGCCCAACATTTCCAAGAACCACCACACCCTTTTCTTCAATTCCCAAAACCAAAATAGCCTCCCACACCATTGACCTGTCCATCTACCCAGACAGTCTCCCCCACCACTCACCTGTCCATCTCCACAGACAGTCTCCCCCACCACTCACCTGTCCATCTCCACAGACAGTCTCCCCATCCACTCACCTGTCCATCTGCACAGACAGTCTCCCCCACCACTCACCTGTCCATCTACACAGACAGTCTCCCCCACCACTCACCTGTCCATCTACACAGACAGTCTCCCCATCCACTCACCTGTCCATCTACACAGACAGCCTCCCCCACCACTCACCTGTCCATCTACACAGACAGTCTCACCCATCCACTCACCTGTCCATCTACACAGACAGTCTCCCCATCCACCCACCTGTCCATCTACACAGACAGCCTCCCCCATCCACTCACCTGTCCATCTACACAGACAGTTTCCCCCACAACTCACCTGTCCATCTACACAGACAGTCTCCCCATCCACTCACCTGTCCATCTACACAGACAGTCTCCCCCACCACTCACCTGTCCATCTACACAGACAGTCTCCCCCACCACTCACCTGTCCATCTACACAGACAGCCTCCCCCACCACTCACCTCTCCATCTACACAGACAGTCTCCCCCACCACTCACCTGTCCATCTACAGACAGTCTCCCCCATCCACTCACCTGTCCATCTACACAGACAGTCTCCCCCACCACTCACCTGTCCATCTACAGACAGTCTCCCCCATCCACTCACCTGTCCATCTACACAGACAGTCTCCCCCACCACTCACCTGTCCATCTACACAGACAGCCTCCCCCACCACTCACCTCTCCATCTACACAGACAGTCTCCCCCACCACTCACCTGTCCATCTACAGACAGTCTCCCCCATCCACTCACCTGTCCATCTACACAGACAGTCTCCCCCACCACTCACCTGTCCATCTACAGACAGTCTCCCCCATCCACTCACCTGTCCATCTACACAGACAGTCTCCCCCACCACTCACCTGTCCATCTACACAGACAGCCTCCCCCACCACTCACCTCTCCATCTACACAGACAGTCTCCCCCACCACTCACCTGTCCATCTACAGACAGTCTCCCCCAGCACTCACCTGTACATCTACACAGACTCCCCCACTACTCACCTGTCCATCTCCACAGACAGCCTCCCCAAACACTCACCTGTCCATCTACACAGACAGTCTCCCCCACCACTCACCTATCCATCTACACAGACAGCCTCCCCCACCACTCACCTGTCCATCTACACAGACAGCCTCCCCACCCACTCACCTGTCCATCTACACAGACAGTCTCCCCCACCACTCACCTGTCCATCTACACAGACAGCCTCCCCACCCACTCACCTGTCCATCTACACAGACAGTCTCCCCCACCACCCACCTGTCCATCTACACAGACAGCCTCCCCCATCCACTCACCTGTCCATCTACACAGACAGTCTCCCCCACCACTCACCTGTCCATCTACACAGACAGCCTCCCCACCCACTCACCTGTCCATCTACACAGACAGCCTCCCCCATCCACTCACCTGTCCATCTACACAGACAGCCTCCCCCACCACTCACCTGTCCATCTACACAGACAGTCTCCCCCACCACCCACCACTCACCTGTCCATCTACACAGACAGCCTCCCCCACCACTCACCTGTCCATCTACACAGACAGCCTCCCCCATCCACTCACCTGTCCATCTACACAGACAGTCTCCCCCACCATTGACCTGTCCATCTACACAGACAGTCTCCCCCACCACCCACCTGTCCATCTACACAGACAGCCTCCCCCACCACTCACCTGTCCATCTACACAGACAGCCTCCCCCATCCACTCACCTGTCCATCTACACAGACAGCCTCCCCACCCACTCACCTGTCCATCTACACAGACAGCCTCCCCCATCCACTCACCTGTCCATCTACACAGACAGTCTCCCCCACCACTCACCTGTCCATCTACACAGACAGCCTCCCCACCCACTCACCTGTCCATCTACACAGACAGCCTCCCCCATCCACTCACCTGTCCATCTACACAGACAGCCTCCCTCATCCACTCACCTGTCCATCTACACAGACAGCCTCCCCACCCACTCACCTGTCCATCTACACAGACAGCCTCCCCCATCCACTCACCTGTCCATCTACACAGACAGCCTCCCTCATCCACTCACCTGTCCATCTACACAGACAGCCTCCCCACCCACTCACCTGTCCATCTACACAGACAGCCTCCCCCATCCACTCACCTGTCCATCTACACAGACAGTCTCCCCCACCACTCACCTGTCCATCTACACAGACAGTCTCCCCATCCACTCACCTGTCCATCTACACAGACAGCCTCCCCATCCACTCACCTGTCCATCTACACAGACAGTCTCCCCCACCACCCACCTGTCCATCTACACAGACAGTCTCCCCCACCACTCACCTGTCCATCTACACAGACAGCCTCCCCACCCACTCACCTGTCCATCTACACAGACAGCCGCCCCCATCCACTCACCTGTCCATCTACACAGACAGCCTCCCCCATCCACTCACCTGTCCATCTACACAGACAGCCTCCGCACCCACTCACCTGTCCATCTACACAGACAGTCTCCCCCACCACTCACCTGTCCATCTACACAGACAGCCTCCCCACCCACTCACCTGTCCATCTACACAGACAGCCTCCCCACCCACTCACCTGTCCATCTACACAGACAGCCTCCCCACCCACTCACCTGTCCATCTACACAGACAGCCTCCCCACCCACTCACCTGTCCATCTACACAGACAGCCTCCCCCATCCACTCACCTGTCCATCTACACAGACAGTCTCCCCCACCACTCACCTGTCCATCTACACAGACAGTCTCCCCCACCACTCACCTGTCCATCTGCACAAACAGCCTCCCCCACCACTCACCTGTCCATCTACACAGACAGTCTCCCCCACCACTCACCTGTCCATCTGCACAGACAGTCTCCCCCACCACTCACCTGTCCATCTGCACAAACAGTCTCCCCCACCACTCACCTGTCCATCTACACAGACAGTCTCCCCCACCACTCACCTGTCCATCTACACAGACAGTCTCCCCCACCACTCACCTGTCCATCTACACAGACAGTTTCCCCCACAACTCACCTGTCCATCTACACAGACAGTCTCCCCCACCACTCACCTGTCCATCTACACAGACAGTCTCCCCACCACTCACCTGTCCATCTACACAGACAGCCTCCCCTACCACTCACCTGTCCATCTACACAGACAGCCTCCCCACCACTCACCTGTCCATCTACACAGACAGCCTCCCCAAACACTCACCTGTCCATCTACACAGACAGCCTCCCCTACCACTCACCTGTCCATCTACACAGACAGCCTCCCCACCACTCACCTGTCCATCTACACAGACAGCCTCCCCAAACACTCACCTGTCCATCTGCACAAACAGCCTCCCCAAACACTCACCTGTCCATCTGCACAGACAGTCTCCCCCACCACTCACCTGTCCATCTGCACAGACAGTCTCCCCCACTACTCACCTGTCCATCTACACAGACAGCCTCCCCATCCACTCACCTGTCCATCTACACAGACAGCCTCCCCCACCACTCACCTGTCCATCTACACAGACAGCCTCCCCATCCACTCACCTGTCCATCTACACAGACAGTCTCCCCCACCACTCACCTGTCCATCTACACAGACAGTCTCCCCCATCCACTCACCTGTCCATCTACACAGACAGTCTCCCCCATCCACTCACCTGTCCATCTACACAGACAGCCTCCCCATCCACTCACCTGTCCATCTACACAGACAGCCTCCCCATCCACTCACCTGTCCATCTACACAGACAGTCTCCCCCCCCACTCACCTGTCCATCTACACAGACAGCCTCCCCACCACTCACCTGTCCATCTACACAGACAGCCTCCCCATCCACTCACCTGTCCATCTACACAGACAGCCTCCCCATCCACTCACCTGTCCATCTACACAGACAGCCTCCCCAAACACTCACCTGTCCATCTACACAGACAGTCTCCCCCATCCACTCACCTGTCCATCTACACAGACAGCCTCCCCCACCACTCACCTGTCCATCTACACAGACAGCCTCCCCAAACACTCACCCGTCCATCTGCACAGACAGCCTCCCTTGATGTTGTTGCCGTTGGGGAATTCCTCGCAGTGATGGGCAACGTGGTTATAGAAGATCACGGGATTGTCACAGACTGCCTGGAACAACAAACAACAGCCTTGAGTGGTCAGTGGGATGACAAAGTAAGGTGAAACTGGGTTAATGTCGTTCTGAAGATCATTTCTCTCACATCCTGACGTCCATGCACATGTGTATCTGTTTGTACTTGTCTGCATTTATGCCGGTTTAATACCGCTACCATAATTGAGTCCCCATTCCGCAGTGTAACATGAGAACCTGATTCAGACACAGTGTACCCCGCGCTGACCTATTCTTGCTTTATCCCCTTAGAGCGCCAGGCAGGGTAACAACAAGAACCATGGACCATGAGCTACTGTGATGGACCATGAGCTACTGTGATGGACCATGAGCTACTGTGATGGACCATGTGCTACTGTGATGGACCATGACCTACTGTGATGCACCATGACCTACTGTGATGGACCATGACCTACTGTGATGGACCATGAGCTACTGTGATGGACCATGTGCTACTGGGATGGACCATGAGCTACTGGGATGGACCATGAGCTACTGTGATGCACCATGACCTACTGTGATGGACCATGAGCTACTGTGATGGACCATGAGCTACTGTGATGGACCATGTGCTACTGTGATGGACCATGACCTACTGTGATGCACCATGACCTACTGTGATGGACCATGACCTACTGTGATGGACCATGAGCTACTGTGATGGACCATGTCCTACTGGGATGGACCATGAGCTACTGGGATGGACCATGAGCTACTGCGATGGACCATGAGCTACTGTGATGGACCATGAGCTACTGTGATGGACCATGTGCTACTGTGATGGACCATGAGCTACTGTGATGGACGATGAGCTACTGTGATGGACCATGACCTACTGTTATAGACCATGACCTACTGTGATGGACCATGACCTACTGTGATGGACCATGACCTACTGTGATGGACCATGAGCTACTGTGATGGACCATGAGCTACTGTGATGGACCATGTGCTACTGTGATGGACCATGAGCTACTGTGATGGACCATGAGCTACTGTGATGGACCATGTGCTACTGTGATGGACCATGAGCTACTGTGATGGACCATGTGCTACTGTGATAGACCATGAGCTACTGTGATGGACGATGAGCTACTGTGATGGACCATGTGCTACTGTGATGGACCATGTGCTACTGTGATGCACCATGACCTACTGTGATGGACCATGTGCTTCTGTGATGGACCATGAGCTACTGTGATGGACCATGAGCTACAGTGATGGACCATGAGCTACTGTGATGGACCATGTGGTACTGTGATGGACCATGACCTACTGTGATGGACCATGTGTTACTGTGATGGACCATGAGCTACTGTGATGGACCATGAGCTACAGTGATGGACCATGTGCTACTGTGATGGACCATGAGCTACTGTGATGGACCATGATATACTGTGATGGACCATGAGCTACAGTGATGGACCATGTGGTACTGTGATGGACCATGAGCTACTGTGATGGACGATGAGCTACTGTGATGGACCATGTGCTACTGTGATGCACCATGACCTACTGTGATGGACCATGTGCTTCTGTGATGGACCATGACCTACTGTGATGGACCATGAGCTACAGTGATGGACCATGAGCTACAGTGATGGACCATGTGGTACTGTGATTGACCATGTGCTACTGTGATGGACCATGAGCTACAGTGATGGACCATGTGCTACTGTGATGGACCATGAGCTACTGTGATGGACCATGAGCTACTGTGATGGACCATGAGCTACAGTGATGGACCATGACCTACTGTGATGGACCATGACCTACTGTGATGGACCATGTGCTACTGTGATGGACCATGAGCTACTGTGATGGACCATGTGCTACTGTGATGGACCATGAGCTACAGTGATGGACCATGACCTACTCTGATGGACCATGTGTTACTGTGATGGACCATGTGTTACTGTGATGGACCATGAGCTACTGTGATGGACTATGTGTTACTGTGATGGACCATGTGTTACTGTGATGGACCATGAGCTACTGTGATGGACCATGTGCTACAGTGATGGACCATGTGCTACTGGGATGGACGATGACCTACTGTGATGGACCATGAGCTACTGTGATGGACCATGAGCTACTGTGATGGACCATGTGCTAATGTGATGGACCATGAGCTACTGTGATGGACCATGAGCTACTGTGATGGACTATGTGCTACTGTGATGGACGATGAGCTACAGTGATGGACCATGACCTACTGTGATGGACCATGAGCTACTGTGATGGACCATGACCTACTGTGATGGACCATGTGTTACTGTGATGGACCATGACCTACTGTGATGGACCATGAGCTACTGTGATGGACCATGTGCTACTGTGATGGACCATGACCTACTGTGATGCACCATGACCTACTGTGATGGACCACGTGTTACTGTGATGGACCACGTGCTACTGTGATGGACCATGTGTTACTGTGATGGACCATGAGCTACTGTGATGGACCATGTGTTACTGTCATGGACCATGTGTTACTGTGATGGACCATGTGCTACTGTGATGGACCATGTGTTACTGTGATGGACCATGAGCTACTGTGATGGACCATGTGCTACTGTGATGGACCATGAGCTACTGTGATGGACCATGTGTTACTGTGATGGACCACGAGCTACTGTGATGGACCATGAGCTACTGTGATGGACCATGTGCTACTGTGATGGACCATGAGCTACTGTGATGGACCATGTGCTACTGTGATGGACCATGTGTTACTGTGATGGACCATGAGCTACTGTGATGGACCATGTGCTACTGTGATGCACCATGTGCTACTGTGATGGACCATGAGCTACTGTGATGGACCATGAGCTACTGTGATGGACCATGTGCTACTGTGATGGACCATGAGCTACTGTGATGGACCATGTGCTACTGTGATGGACCATGAGCTACTGTACCCCACAAGATGTCCATCCACACTGCAGGCTCTCCGGCAGCTCGGGGATCCAGTTGCGACTCTGCCCATCTATGGTACACACGGGGTACCGCGTCTTCTTGATGACCACGGCCCCCACACATTTCAGTTTCACGTGGAAGGCGTGGAAGTAGACATGGCGGTTGAAGTCATGCTTGTCACCGAGGATCTGTGTTCCACAGTCACGCCAGCCACACGAGAACCCTTTCTCTGAAACAACATTAAGTCAGAATGTGGAAAACAGTGACTTTGTCAGAGGTGAACAATACTGACATGATTTTATCAACCTGGGCCGGAATACACCATAACAGTGTGGATGACAGTCGGTCAAGTCCTAGAAAAGAGCCAGGGATTATCCAGGATTCCACACAAACTGTCCTTGGCATGCAATACGGGACATAGAAGTCCCTCCAGGAGGCCTGACATCAGTTGTTGCAGGAAATACGGGACATAGAAGTCCCTCCAGGAGGCCTGACATCAGTTGTTGCAGGCAATACGGGACATAGAAGTCCCCTCCAGGAGGCCTGACATCAGTTGTTGCAGGAATTTGGAAAATTTGTAATGGCACTTTGTGAATTAGTACGGACATAAGTTGCAGACATGGAGCCGAAAAACGGAAGCTGAGCTGGTCAAGATAAACCTGTGTGAACTGACCTGAACTCTGACTAATGCTGTTATGTGTAATATTTGTGTTATATCAAGCTTATAATGGGGGGATGCTGAAAACCACCAGCACAGTTATGGCACAAATATTTTCAAATAATATTTGTTCATTTTAATATTTTAATAGGGATAATATCGTAAACGTGAGCATTTGAAATATTCCTTCATTCAGTCACGTGGCAATGGTAACTTGAAATATTCCTACATTCAATCACGTAGCAATGGTAATTTGAAATATTCCTGCATTCAGTCGCGTGGCAATGGTAATTTGAAATCTCACTGTTTTCAACACTGTGCATGTTGCATTGGTAATTTCAACTGTTCAGGGCATGTGCAGGGCATGTGCAGGGCATGTTCAGGGCATGTTGCCACCAGTTTATTCATACCCTGAGTCTGGTAACATTTATTGGTCCAGTAGACTCGGTCAATATTAGTCCATATTCTATACAAATTTACTGAAAACGATGCCGAGACAAGATGAGGCTAGTAGAGAATATGACCTACCTTCAGTAGTTACCGTGGAGACAAGATGAGGCTAGAAGACAATCTGACCTACCTTCAGTAGTTACCGTGGAGACAAGATGAGGCTAGTAGACAATCTGACCTACCTTCAGTAGTTACCGTGGAGACAAGATGAGGCTAGTAGACAATATGACCTACCTTCAGTAGTTACCGTGGAGACAAGATGAGGCTAGAAGACAATCTGACCTACCTTCAGTAGTTACCGTGGAGACAAGATGAGGCTAGTAGACAATCTGACCTACCTTCAGTAGTTAACGTGGAGACAAGCTTCCAGATGTGCCCCCCAATGTGTCGGAGGAAGTCGGGGATGTCGTTGAACTGTTCCTCACATTCCCCCCACTCACAGCTGTAGGTCAACTCGCTGTCCTGTACGTCTACTCGCAGACTGGCTTTCTTCTCCTTGCTGTCAGCCATCACATGGACTCACCTACTCTGAAGGACAATCAACATGATCAAGTTAGAAACATCGTAAGACAGCTGGGTCATCGGGGGTCACAGGGTATCTAATGTCGCACTCGGCAATATTCCAGCTATATGATGACAGCCTGTAAATAATAGAGTCTGGACCAGACAATCCAGTGAATAATAATTAATATTGTGAGCAAGATCCAGTAAGTGAAGCCAATGCAATCACACGACGCAATTCACCAAAGTAGCATGCATGTTAAATAAATATTAAATTTCAGATATACTTGCATTGAACCAGACACATGTCAGACATATTTGTTTGATGGTTGTAGTAAAGTGGCACAGAACAGCATGGCTGTTTGAAGGATAATAATAATAATAATAATAATAATAATAACAGGTTAGTTTGTTGTTTAACGCCACACTCAGCAATATTCCAGCTATATGACAGCGGTCTGTAAAATAATCGAGTATGGACCAGACAATCCAGTGATTAATATCATCAGCATTGATCCACGCAATTGGGATCGATGACCTGCATCAACCAAGTCAGCGAGCCTGACCACCCGATCCCGTTAGTCGCCTTTTACGACAAGCTGGACCAGACAATCCAGTGATTAATATCATGAGCATCGATCCACGCAATTTTGATCGATGACATGCATCATGGCAAGCATGGGTTGCTGAAGACCTATTCTACACCAGAATCTTCATGGTTAATAATAATAATAACAACAACAACAATAACAACAACAACAAGAGTTTTAATAATTAAATGTAAACAAACCCTAACCTTTTTTAACAAAGGTGGAAGTTGTCATGGAAATTGTAAAAAAAAGATGCGTTTGGAACCATGTCCATCTTGTTGCCATGGAAACTTAAAAAATAAATATTTCTAAAATTTCTCAATAGCAAAAGGCACCAGTTCAGCATGTACCTGACAGACCTGCAAAGTTTGATGAAATAATATTGAACGGTTTATGAGTTGTGCTCCGGAAACGAACCCTACCCTCACAGAACTAAGTCCATCTTGTTGCCATGGAAACGTAAAAAATAAAAATTTCTAAAATTTCTCAATAGCAAAAGGCACCAGTTCAGCATGTACCTGACAGACCTGTAAAGTTTCATGAAAAAATATTGAACGGTTTATGAGTTATGCTCCGGAAACGAAACGTGACGGACGGACGGAGCCCGTGTCTATATCCCCTGCCAACTTCGTTGGGCGGGGGATAATGATAGGCCTTCTACATTGCGCTATATATTTCCTCACCACACCTGTCATGCACAAACTATCATTACCCGGTCAGTGCATCAGTATGAACTTGATTTCATTTTCAACTCCCTGGGGATCATGCAACCTAAGCTACCTGTGAGGCACTAGAAGGTTAACAGTCACATCCCCATCTAATCCTACCGGGTACCCATTCACTGCTGGGTGAACAGAGGCACTAGAAGGTTAACAGTCACATCCCCATCTAATCCTACCGGGTACCCATTCACTGCTGGGTGAACAGAGGCACTAGAAGGTTAACAGTCACATCCCCATCTAATCCTACCGGGTACCCATCACTGCTGGGTGAACAGAGGCACTAGAAGGTTAACAGTCACATCACCATCTAATCCTACCGGGTACCCATTCACTGCTGGGTGAACAGGCATCCTTTGAACAAAGTCACTTGCTTAAAGAGACACCACATGAGGTAACTCTCAATTACTCTCCACGAGCAACGTTGCTTTACTTCGCTCGATTTGTGTCTATGCTCCCTACACAGGACCACGTGCCAAGCTGAAGATACCACACTGAGCTCACAATAACCTGACAACTTTGTGCATTTGTATAGGTTAATGATTAAACCATGAAACTGAATATCAAGCAATTCATAAATATAAAATATCTATCATCAGTGGCCATTCAAACCGTGATGAGTGTGGACCAAAGGGCTCGTCGCCAAATATGTCAGTCATGCAAAGTTTTTAATAAACCATATCATAATCAAAAGAGCTCTTTGTATTTTCTATCACAAGCCTATGAAGATCCAAGTAGAGAAGAGGTCTTCAGCAACCCATGCTTGTCAACTCAGGGCAGAGCTCCAGATAACTTTTTGAGCAATCATGTTTTTACTCTAGGGTTTCTATTTTAATTGGGTTATTACATTTTTCATTGGGTAACTAATATTTTTTCACTCATCTATTCATCACTCTATTGGGTTTTCCCCAAAATTAGTGAACATTTTAAGATTTTAGAAAATGAAATAATGTTTTAGATGTATATACAGAGCTTCAGATAAGCTGCATATTTGCATAAAATACCCCCAAAACAATATTCAAAACCCAATTACTTTCAATTAACTTATCACAGAAATGCATGCATTAAATGAAAAACACAAATGTATAAAAACAGCATGCGTAAATACCCAATGAAGCTTTTTCTACATGAGTAGAATGGAGCTAATTTCCGAAGCACAATTACGAGCTAATATTACATTTAATGCATGCGTTTCTGTACACAAGTTAATTGAAAGTAATTGGGTTTGGAATATTTCAGGGGGGTATTTTACACTAGTACGCTTCTTATTTGTAGCTCTGTGATGGGACGGGGGGGTCACACTCGCGGACTTGGTTGATGCATGTCATCATATCCCAGTTGTGTGGATCAATGGTCATGATTTCACCTTCACTTCCTCAAACATACCTCAGGCCTCAAAGCTGCGACTAAAACGATGGCCAATGCGACCTAAATTTCAATTTGTCTTCTGTCTGAAATTCAGAGGTCGCCAAATGACTACCTTGAAAAAAATCTTGTGGCAACTAAATTCTATTGCTACACATCTGTAGACACAAAAATAAATACAAGCTGATCTTGGAAAACATGTCTGCTGATAACTGCACTCTCAAATAATTCCTCCTAAAGTCGACAATGAACCGAAATACATAAATATTAATGTAATTAGTACTTTATTTTAGTTGACAATGCTCAATGGATAAGCAAGGATATGCCTATATCATTTGTATATAGTAACATAAATTGCATCATTGTTCGAGTCACAATTTAAGTAACAAAAATCAAGTGAAGTTTCCACTAAAAGAACAATTCCAAGACTAACTTGTACATATTATAATAGTTATTTGATAAAAGCTAATTTCAAATGCTTTTGGCTACCTACAATTGTGGCTTGACTTTTTTATTTTACCACTGGCTACCTGGAAAAAATACTTGAAGAAGTTGAAGCCATATGGCTAGTTGGTAAAAATTTAAACTTTGAGACCTGTACCTCCATTCAAATATCACAACATTTGGATACGAATTGAAACACAACTGTATTGGACCATTTCAATATTCAAAATAGTAGATCTATTTGGTCATACATATTGCTTCAGCGTATATTCAGCCCTTCCCGATCCTGAAATTTACATGGACACCAACATCAAATTTCGCGATGAGTTCACCATAGAGTGGAGATATTTCATGGATATGGCAATTCCTAGGTTATTTACTAGATCTTAGAAGTCGACATTGCTTATTTCGTCCCACATACAGACGTATACAATCACAAACAACCACCAACTGTTACATGGACGTTTGACGTCTCTACTAACAACCTGAACTATCTACTCACGATGTCACAAGAACTTCCCGGTTTTCACATAAAAGTGAGTTTTTGGGCCAGCCTCATCCGAATTATAAAACATACAACTTCTTAATATGACATACATGTACAATGTGTTGATATATACTCACTATTACTGACATAAATTTCACAAAGCTCAGAAGTTTCTCCCGCGTTTTCAATCGTTCTCGACAGTGACACGGTCAAGGACGTTTGAAAACCAACTTCCGCCAGCTGACTTCCTCATCCGTTACTACCAACACGTGCTTTTGTTTACATTTTAGCGGTACGCGCGTATTTGGTGTTGAGACTCGGCGTAATAATAGAGTATGAACTTTTCAAGTAAGTTAATCGTATTCTATCACGCATAAGAGCCAAAGCTTAGCTAACATGAGATTAGAGGATCATTTATGTGACAAAACGGCACTTGAAAGAACCGAAAACGGCGCCAACAAACATAGGTTGCAACGGAAACTTTTCGGGCTCAAACTGTATATTTTGCACATATAATGAAACCTTTTTAACACAACTAATATTTCATGATGAAGTAACGGGAGTAGTGCATTGGAGCGTGGGACACGGTAACGGTATAGCGAGACAGCGGTCGCACTATAGCGCGGTAATTGAGCGGATGGTAGAGCTCGGGCTGCGCCCGGTAAAGTGCATTGATGCCGAAGTAACATTATTATCCTAACTGAAATCTTACATTATGATCTAATGTCAACACTCCACTTGTCTCGAACCACGGTAACGATCGGCACATATTTTCGGGTTACAGCTAAAACGGCACCTCAGCAAAACGTCACCGGGCGGAAACGACAGCGCGACAGGAGGCGCAGCTATAAGTTATTGTGAAAACATGATACGCTTTGAAGTTTAAGTACCTTAAAAGTACCCAATCTAACTCAATGTCAAGCTGAAACTGTATTTAAATACATCAAATACATCAGATAACATGTAAATACACCACATCGCTCTTATCGTTATTAAAAGTACAGGTGCCGTTTTCGCCCGACACATATAGTAGTCGTTTTCGCCCGACACATAGTAGCCGTTTTCGCCCGACACATAGTAGCCGTTTTCACCCGACACATAGTAGCCGTTTTCGCCCGACACATAGTAGCCGTTTTCGCCCGACACATAGTAGCCGTTTTCGCCCGACACATAGTAGCCGTTTTCGCCCGACACATAGTAGCCGTTTTCACCCGACACATAGTAGCCGTTTTCGCCCGACACATAGTAGCCGTTTTCGCCCGACACAAAGTAGCCGTTTTCACCCGACACATAGTAGCCGTTTTCGCCAAATGCGTGCCGTTTTCGCCAAATGCGGTACCGTTTTCGCCCGAGAAATCGGTGACGTTTAGCTGAGGTGCCGTTTTAGCCTCACTCCATATTCTCGCTGATTCTCATCTCCCGAATGTTCCACAGAGTTCTGGTGTTTGTTGTCTTTTTATTATTTTAAAGAAAACAACATGAAACAAGTATTGCATAGTTTAATGTAAACAATACGCCTGTTTGTTTAAAAACGGACGCAAGTTTTAAAAACCAATCTTAATAAAATTATTATATCTGAAACGTAACCTCAGCAAAACGTCCCCGAGAGAAAACGGCACCAAATGGCGACGACGGAACCTCGACAAAGCCAACAGCTGCTGTTATACACACAGGTTCACATGCAAACTTTCCCGTGAAGATCCGGGATAGAATAGGTCTTCAACAACCCATGCTTGTCTCCCCCCGTGAAGATCCGGGATAGAATAGGTCTTCAACAACCCATGCTTGTCTCCCCCCGTGAAGATCCGGGATAGAATAGGTCTTCAACAACCCATGCTTGTCTCCCCCCGTGAAGATCCGGGATAGAATAGGTCTTCAACAACCCATGCTTGTCTCCCCCCGTGAAGATCCGGGATAGAATAGGTCTTCAACAACCCATGCTTGTCTCCCCCCGTGAAGATCCGGGATAGAATAGGTCTTCAACAACCCATGCTTGTCGTAAGAGGCGACTAACGTGTGGTCAGGCTCGCTGACTTGGTTGATGCATGTCATCGTATCCCAGTTGCGTGGATCGATGCTCATGATGTCAATCACTGGATTGTCTGGTCCAGACTCAATTATTTACAGACTGCCGTCATATAGCTGGAATATTGCTGAGTGCGGCGTTAAACAACAAACAACAAACAAACACCCATTGGTCATTTGTCGGTTTCGCCAAATTAAATTGGCGACATTTTGTTTCGGTGCCGTTAAAGCCTGCGCCATAAATGTTTACAGGCAGTGCACAGACACAATGTGTCCTTGTCAGATGAGTGAGTGAGTTGTATTTTACGCCGCTTTTTCCAGTTATATCGCGGCGTGTCAGCTTAATGTGGGAGGAAAGCCCAAAGTGATGCAGGTCTCAGACGTTTACCACTTGGGTGAAACCCACGAGCACGGGTATGGTGCTGACAAACCTAGAAACATAATGGGGGCGAACCGGGATTCGAACCCACAACCACAGGTTTCTGGCGTAACCAGGGGACGCAACTCTGCACAGCGAATCGCGGCGCCTTAGACGACTGGGCCACCCGTGCCCCCCCCCCCCCCCCCCCCCCCCCCGTTTACAAAGTAGGACTATATTTTTAACCACAGCATGGTGAACATACGGAGCGATATTTTAGAGTAATTTGCCTTTCCTGGGTGCGGCGTTAAACTACAAACCAACCAACCAACCTTTCCTGGATGCGGCGTTGAACAACAAACCAACCAACCAACCTTTCCTGTTTGTCAGAGAGAATCAGGGTAGGGTAAAGACAAATATCAGTCTCTGGGGGAGGGTCCTAAAACAATACACATATTTGGGAGGGCCATGTAAAAATGAACATTTAAAAAAATATAGAGTACCTCCTTTGATAGGCATACAGAAGTTGGAGTACTAAGTAAGGATAAGAATTTAGTGACATAAACAAAGGATGAAGCCAGTAATATAAACAACGGGATTATGGCTGATTGGGGTCTTTGATGAGTTGATGGTACGCCGGGGGTATGTGATATCCTTGGTCACGGTTGATTGAGGGCTGAAGTCTTTTGATGTTGATGGCTTCTTGTAGTTTCCTGATCTTGAAGTCTTTGAGGTTGGTGGCGAGGGTTGTGACTCTCTCCCACTGAATGCTGTGGCTTGGGTTGTCACGGATGTGGTCTGATAGAGTTGATTTAGAGTCATCTTTGGAGACAGAGCTTTGATGTTTTCTTAATTCGGGTTTTGAGGGGCCTAGATGTTTCTCCTATGTAAGCTTGTCCACAATTGCATGGACTGTACATGTGGTACACTGCTCCTGATGGTTCTAGCTTGTGGCTGGATGGTGGTTTCCCTGTTGCTTTAATTGTGTTCTGAATAGTATGACTTCTTTTGAAAACTACATCAATGTTGGCCTGTTTCTTTAAGAGTCTCTGGATTTTGTGGCTAACTGTTCCAAAGTAGGGGAGGCTGATCACAAGGGGTGCAGACTGTTGACGGGGAGATTTCTGGGATTTATTGGTGATGTTTATCATGTGTTGTACTAGTTGCTCAGGATAGAGGTTATGCTGTGTAAATACTTGTTTGGGGTGGCTTAGTTCAGTGGGTAGATGTTTTATGCCGCACTGGTCAATATTCCAGCTAAATGACGGCGGACTTAAATAATCGATTTTGTACCAAATAAACCAGTGATTAACATTATGAGCAACGCTCCATGACATCATGATACGTTGACGCGCAATCAAGAAAGTTACGGAGCCTGGACACCCGTTACAATTTGTCATCTCGACTGACAAGCAAAGGTGACTGTTGACCACTGAATAGAGGCGGTCGGGTAGCCTGGTGGTTTAAGCGTTCGCTCGTCACGCCGAAGACCCGGGTTTGATTCCCGACATGGGTACAATGTGTGAAGCCCATTTCTGGTGTCCCCTGCTGTGATATTGCTAAAAGCGGCGTAAAACCATACTCACTCACTCACTCACTCAAACACTGAATGCCTATGGCGCCTTAGCACAAATAAGTGAGTGAATATGGTTTTACGCCGCTTTTAGCAATATCACAGCAGGGGACACCAGAAATGGGCTTCACACATGTGGGGAATCGAACCCGGGTCTTCAGCGTGACGTGCGAACGCTCTCCGCCCAAACTAAAAAAAACTCAGAACACGAGGGCTGATGCAGGTCTTTGAATTTGTCAAGCCCTATCACGACATTAGAGATGGGGAAATGACGTCACGCGTTGAACCCATGGATGTGGGGAATCGAACCCGTGACGTCAGCGGGACGAGTCAACGCTTTAACCGCTAGACTACCTACAGTCACAATTACTCATTGCTGATGTCAATACGTTGTTTAGACTATTTATGGAAACAAAATAAATGTAATGTGAGGTTGGATGCACCGCGCGTGTTGTATATTTTTATTATTTTACGCAGGTGTTCGGCTGCATTGCCACGTGATGTCATGGTTACGAATTTAACCAATCGGGGCGTACTTCCGTTGCACGAGTTTTGTATGCCATATCAGACCCAATAAAGGGAAGCAGACGACGTTCACATTTCTCCAGTAACTGCATCGGAGCATGTCAATTTAACTCCATCAAACACATTTCGTTTACAATTGAGATGGTCATGCCATTAGACACTCACTATTGGCGTTGCTAAACTGTACGCGTTACAATGAAGTCGTGTGGGAATATTCTTTGTGATGTGTTTGAGTGGACGTTGAACACAGCGATAAGGTAAGTGCATGAATGTATGATAAAACAACCTAGGGCTGGGACGAGTACAAATTTACTACCCGGGTACCCGACCCCCTATTATCCGACCCTACCCGGGTACCCGACCCTCTATCACCCGACCCTACCCGGGTACCCGACCCCCTATTACCCGACTATACCCGGGTACCCGACCCCTATTACCTGACCGTACCCGGGTACCCGACCCCTATTACCCGACCCTACCCGGGTATCCGACCCCCTATTACCCGACTCTACCCGGGTACCCGACCCCCTATTACCCGACTCTACCCGGGTACCCACGGAAGGGTCTCAATAGTTGGGAACAAGATGTCTGATTGGGAATTGTTTTACCGCAGCCCAGTATTTAGATACATGTATCAAACGATCTGATCATGCGTACACGGAAGTTGACTGAAGCGTTATCTTTACTCAAACATAAACAAGTCAAAAGGAATGTGTGCCTCGTAAGAAAGAAATGCGAACATTAGCGACTTGTAGTTTAACCACTGAGCTATAGTGAGTTTTTGTCATTAAACAATGTATCACATGACTAACCACGGGTCCGGGTAGTCCTGTGGCTACCCGGATCCTACTCAGGACCCACCCGACCCGAGTACCCGAGTTACCCGTCCAAGCCCCAAGTCCCGTATATAATGAATGGTATATTCACGAATTTGTCAATCAAACCATCCTGTGGAGATTGTTTGTTTGAACCCCAGCAACATTCGTTCGCATGTCGTAAGAGGTACAAACTGTTTCATGGCGCGTCCGAGAGTATTGCGCTTATGTTTTGTTCGTTGTTTAACGCCAGCTATATGACGACAGTCTGTAAATAATCGAGTCTGGACCAGACAATCCAGTGATTGACATCATGAGCATCGGGCCGCGCAATTGAGATGCAATGACATGCATCAACCAAGTCAGCAGCCTGACCATCCGATCCCGTTAGTCATCTCTTACGACAAGCACAGTCGCCTTTTTAGGCAAGCATGGGTTGCTGAAGACCTAGTCTACCCCGGGTCTTCACGGGGGGAGACAAGCATGGGTTGCTGAAGACCTAGTCTACCCCGGGTCTTCACGGGGGGAGACAAGCATGGGTTGCTGAAGACCTAGTCTACCCCGGGTCTTCATGGGGGGAGACAAGCATGGGTTGCTGAAGACCTAGTCTACCCCGGATCTTCACGGGGGGAAACAAGCATGGGTTGCTGAAGACCTAGTCTACCCCGGATCTTCATGGGGGGAGACAAGCATGGGTTGCTGAAGACCTAGTCTACCCCGGATCTTCATGGGGGGAGACAAGCATGGGTTGCTGAAGACCTAGTCTACCCCGGATCTTCACGGGGGGAGACAAGCATGGGTTGCTGAAGACCTAGTCTACCCCGGGTCTTCACGGGGGGAGACAAGCATGGGTTGCTGAAGACCTAGTCTACCCCGGGTCTTCACGGGGGGAGACAAGCATGGGTTGCTGAAGACCTAGTCTACCCCGGGTCTTCACGGGGGGAGACAAGCATGGGTTGCTGAAGACCTAGTCTACCCCGGGTCTTCACGGGGGGAGACAAGCATGGGTTGCTGAAGACCTATTCTACCCCGGGTCTACACGGGTTTGCGCATATATGGCGACATGTATTTACGTGTTTGTGGCCTCGGGAACTCTTCATTCGTCAGTAAATTATAATATATACCCCCCATATATAAGTAGAAACTTAATTACAGTGGGTATATATCTTTATTTACTTACACATACTAGTAACGAGTTCCCGTGTGTGTGGCTGCTTGTACTAATGCCATTTTGATACTGCTAGCTTATGCAAAACTTGAGGAGAGATGGTCATCTCATGTGTACTGTCTATTCTGTTGATGGTTCGCACTATAAATCCGATATCAGTGCGGACTGGTACAAGCACGCACGCACGCACGTACGCACACACACGCACGCACGCACGTACGCACACACACGCACAAGCAAACATACACGAGCATGCCCGTTGCTAGATTAGTCCAATAGTCTTGAACGGTACGTTAAACCCAGTTTCATGCCAGGTTTTTTCCGATAAGCTAAATAATGGCTGTCGTAGCCTGAATAAAAGCAAATTTGACAGCAACTATAGCGGTTAAAGTCCAGTCCAGTCAAGGTATAGCAGCAATTCAAGACATTGGGTCTAGAACATCAGGGTAAATAGGTGAAAACACGTTAGTTGGATCTTTGTTCTCTCGATGATATGACTGTATTGTCCCGACATATTTCTTTAGGCCTTAAACCTTAAATTAGATATTAATTTAAGGACTGATTTCATAAACTCAAATACGTATTATAGTCAATTTTTATAAATAGATACGTCAGCAATTGTAACTGCACAGACTGCTTACACACAAAAAACTGTCGACAACAGTACATCAGGGACATTATTCCACCCATTAATGCAACACAAGCCACGCCCTGTCCTATTATCTGACAATCAAAATGACACGTGAGTGAGTGAGTATGGTTTTACGCCGCTTTTAGCAATATTCCAGCAATATCACGGCGGGGGACACCAGAAATGGGCTTCACACATTGTTCCCATGTCGGGAATCGAACCCGGGTCTTCGGCGTGACGAGCGAACGCTTTAACGACTGGGCTACCCGACCGCCCCCAAAATGACACGGAATCGCTTGCTTTTTATTCATTCGGTAGTCATGGTAACCTGAATGTAAACTACGGTTATAACGATCTGGGCCCCGTTCCACGAAGTGATCTTAGCGCTAAGTCGATCGTAACTCCCATTCTTTAACACTAACTTACGACAGTCGAAGCGCTAAGTCGGTCGTAACTCCCATTCTTTAACAATAACTTACGACAGTCGTAGCGCTAAGTCGATCGTAACTCCCATTCTTTAACACTGACTTACGACAGTCGTAGCGCTAAGTCGATCGTAACTCCAATTCTTTAACACTGACTTACGACAGTCGTAGCGCTAAGTCGATCGTAACTCCCATTCTTTAACACTAACTTACGACAGTCGTAGCGCTAAGTCGATCATAACTCCCATTCTATAACACTGACTTACGACAGTCGTAGCGCTAAGTCGATCGTAACTCCCATTCTTTAACACTGACTTACGACAGTCGTAGCGCTAAGTCGGTCGTAACTCCCATTCTTTATCACTGACTTACGACAGTCGTAGCGCTAAGTCGATCGTAACTCCCATTCTTTAACACTGACTTACGACAGTCGTAGCGCTAAGTCGATCGTAACTCCCATTCTTTAACACTCACTTACGACAGTCGTAGCGCTAAGTCGATCGTAACTCCCATTCTTTAACACTAACTTACGACAGTCGTAGCGCTAAGTCGATCGTAACTCCCATTCTTTAACACTCACTTACGACAGTCGTAGCGCTAAGTCGGTCGTAACTCCCATTCTTTAACAATAACTTACGACAGTCGTAGCGCTAAGTCGATCGTAACTCCCATTCTTTAACACTGACTTACGACAGTCGTAGCGCTAAGTCGATCGTTACTCCCATTCTTTAACACTGACTTACGACAGTCGTAGCGCTAAGTCGATCGTAACTACCATTCTTTAACACTAACTTACGACAGTCGTAGCGCTAAGTCGATCGTAACTCCCATTCTATAACACTGACTTACGACAGTCGTAGCGCTAAGTCGATCGTAACTCCCATTCTTTAACACTGACTTACGACAGTCGTAGCGCTAAGTCGATCGTTACTCCCATTCTTTAACACTGACTTACGACAGTCGTAGCGCTAAGTCGATCGTAACTCCCATTCTTTAACACTAACTTACGACAGTCGTAGCGCTAAGTCGATCGTAACTCCCATTCTATAACACTGACTTACGACAGTCGTAGCGCTAAGTCGATCGTAACTCCCATTCTTTAACACTGACTTACGACAGTCGTAGCGCTAAGTCGGTCGTAACTCCCATTCTTTATCACTGACTTACGACAGTCGTAGCGCTAAGTCGGTCGTAACTCCCATTCTTTAACACTGACTTACGACAGTCGTAGCGCTAAGTCGGTCGTAACTCCCATTCTTTAACACTGACTTACGACAGTCGTAGCGCTTAGTCGGTTGTAACTCCCATTCTTTAACACTGACTTACGACAGTCGTAGCGCTAAGTCGATCGTTACTCCCATTCTTTAACACTGACTTACGACAGTCGTAGCGCTAAGTCGATCGTAACTCCCATTCTTTAACACTAACTTACGACAGTCGTAGCGCTAAGTCGATCGTAACTCCCATTCTTTAACACTGACTTACGACAGTCGTAGCGCTAAGTCGGTCGTAACTCCCATTCTTTAACACTGACTTACGACAGTCGTAGCGCTAAGTCGATCGTAACTCCAATTCTTTAACACTGACTTACGACAGTCGTAGCGCTAAGTCGATCGTAACTCCCATTCTTTAACACTAACTTACGACAGTCGTAGCGCTAAGTCGATCGTAACTCCCATTCTTTAACACTAACTAACGACAGTCGTAGCGCTAAGTCGATCGTAACTCCCATTCTTTAACACTGACTTACGACAGTCGTAGCGCTTAGTCGGTCGTAACTCCCATTCTTTAACACTGACTTACGACAGTCGTAGCGCTAAGTCGGTCGTAACTCCCATTCTTTAACACTAACTTACGACAGTCGTAGCGCTAACCCATTCTTTAACACTGACTTACGACAGTCGTAGCGCTAAGTCGATCGTAACTCCCATTCTTTAACACTGACTTACGACAGTCGTAGCGCTAAGTCGGTCGTAACTCCCATTCTTTAACACTAACTTACGACAGTCGTAGCGCTAAGTCGATCGTAACTCCCATTCTTTAACACTAACTTACGACAGTCGTAGCGCTAAGATCGCTTTGTGGAACAGGGCCCTGAAAGGCACAACTAATTTTAGTTCGTTATAACTGTAAGCATATATACAGGATATCTACAGCTTATAAAAATAAGTTCGTCATATCCGTCAGATCGTTTTTAGCGTGTTCGTCATAAACGTTGTTTACGGTAACACACCCTCCGTTTATACACCCTTCGGCTAGTAGGTAGGGACTGTAGGTTATACCCAGACGACCAAGGTGCCTGGACATGGGTTACACATTGCAACTGTCCGTGGTCATGTGGGCTCCATTCTGAGAAAACCATGCTATGCTGGACTTTCCCTGTGAAGAATGTGGTCAGTAGATATAGGGGTGTATTTTGCTGGTCAGAATGTTCCGAGTAGTAGGGAAAGTATAACCTTCCGCTTTCATGGTGAAGTGTAAGAATGAGTTGCGGGTGCTGTCCACACCCAATGATACCCCAGTTACCGTAGAAAGGCAGTTGTAGTGTCAGCTGAGGTCGTCTGGAAGTCTGATCTCATGTTCGCATGTATCGGCAGTCAAGGAGGTGAGGTGAAATGGGGTTAACAGCGCGTCCAAGATTATTGCATTCATATAGCGACATGCATGGACGCGCGTGCGTGTGTATGTGTGCTAGCCCACTGAGATACCACGCAACAGTTTCACATGAATACCTCACTCAGACTGTATTGTTGTCGCCCCTTAATGCCGAGCGCCAGGCAGGGTAACAACAAATACCCTCACTAAGTATACGGGGCGGATATTGGAAACCTCAAATTGTAACGTTCCGTTCAAATAGTACATCGTGCTAATATGAAATCATAACCGGCTTCTAAATTCAATAACATATTGCCATTTCTTGTTCAGTCAAAACGCAATTATTTGGCATAAATATGTTTGGGTTGGTCCGTTGAAAGGGGAGATAGGAGTGCAGGGCGTGTAATTGTCGAACAAACGCGAGTGGGATTTTCCCATATTGCTTAAATTTCACATGTATGTGTCCCGATCAAATTGAAGACATTGTGATAGGATTGTAGTTCCTGATTAATACTTAGATCCGGGCCAATGTGAAGATCATATTCAGCACAGAGATCGGGGTTAACATAAAGACCCTGGTCAATATGAAGATTATGATCAACATATATATCTGGGTCAATACGAAGAATCTGATCAATATAAAGATCCTGGTCAATATGAAGATTATGATCAACATATATATCTGGGTCAATACGAAGAATCTGATCAATATAAAGATCCTGGTCAATATGAAGATTATGATCAACATATATATCTGGGTCAATATGAAGATTATGATCAACATATATATCTGGGTCAATATGAAGATCATGGTCAGTATGAACATGCAGGTCAATGTTTAGACCATTGTCAAAAATACTATGAAGATCGTTATCTGGTCAATACGGGCATCTGGTCAATACGGGCATCTGGTCAATACGGACATCTGGTCAATACGGACATCTGATCAATACGGGCATCTGGTCAATACGGACATCTGATCAATACGGGGGTCTGGTCAATACGGGGATCTGGTAAATACGGGGATCTGGTGAATACGGGCATCTGGTGAATACGGGCATCTGGTCAATACGGACATCTGGTGAATACGGGGATCTGGTCAATACGGACATCTGGTGAATACGAAGATCTGGTGAATACGAGGATCTGGTGAATACGAGGATCTGGTCAATACGAGGATCTGGTCAATACGGGCATCTGGTGAATACGAGGATCTGGTCAATACGAGGATCTGGTGAATATGGGCATCTGGTGAATACGAGGATCTGGTTAATACGGGGATCTGGTGAATATGGGCATCTGGTGAATACGAGGATCTGGTCAATACGAGGATCTGGTGAATATGGGCATCTGGTGAATACGAGGATCTGGTCAATACGGGGACGTGGTGCGTATTCAATTCGTCCACTGACGAGACCATCACTGATTGTTTTTGTCATTGTTGCGGATCTATTGGCCTTCAATGGAGAGAGGGGAGGTGGGCTATGTTGTGTTAGAGCTGCGAAGAAGACCTGGGTTCAATCCCCTACAAGGGTACAATGTGTAATCCCATTATTGATGTCCCCGCTGTGAAATAGCTGAAATGGTGACAATTTAAATTGGTGAAAGGTCGCACATGCGGCTGCCACAACACAAAACAGAACAACAAACTTTTTTTTATTGTGTATATAAATCTAACAGATAAGTGAAACTTAACAAAATAATGATATCGTTACACAAGGTGGTATAAGATAACCAATACAGAAGACACAGTCATGACCAGACAATCCAGTGATTGACATCATGAGCATAGATCTACAAAACTCGGATACGATGACATGAATCAACCACGTCAGCGAGCCTGACCACACAATCCCGTTAGTCGCCTCTTACGGCAAGCATAGTCGCCTCTTACGGCAAGCATAGTCGCCTCTTACGGCAAGCATAGTCGCCTCTTACGGCAAGTATAGTGGCCCCTTACGGCAAGCATAGTCGCCTCTTACGGCAAACATAGTCGCCTCTTACGGCAAGCATAGTCGCCTCTTACGGCAAGCATAGTCGCCTCTTACGGCAAGTATAGTCGCCTCTTACGGCAAGCATAGTCGCCTCTTACGGCAAACATAGTCGCCTCTTACGGCAAGCATAGTCGCCTCTTACGGCAAGCATAGTCGCCTCTTACGGCAAGCATAGTCGCCTCTTACGGCAAGCATAGTCGCCTCTTACGGCAAACATAGTCGCCTCTTACGGCAAACATAGTCGCCTCTTACATATGTAGCATTACGTACACTTGTGAATGTTAAACATAGCATAACATTGAATTAAATATAACAAACAAATATCAATTCAGCAAATTTGCATATTACATAACATTATAACATGGCATAAGACAAGATATTCGTAACAAAGCTTTTAAAACCAAATTATTATATACAAAATGATCATTATTTGAAATAAACAATGCATAAAACAAAACAAAAATACTTGGTAGTGTGGCAGTTTTTCAGATATACTCCTCTGGAAGTTAAGCACCACCCGATTCTCCTAGTAATATATAAAGTCTGTCACGCTCCTGTCGTAATATGAAGGAAACGGGTTGTGCTTATCTTCTTTGAGTAGTATATATCACGATCGTGTCAAAGGATTTACTCTCGCTATGCCCGCACGTAACGGTAAGTTTAACCACGCCACTGTTATCACAAGCATGGGGACCGTGTCAAAGGATTTACACTCGCTATGCCCGCACGTAACGGTAAGTTTAACCACGCCACTGTTATCACAAGCATGGGGACCGTGTCAAAGGATTTACACTCGCTATGCCCGCACGTAACGGTAAGTTTAACTACGCCACTGTTATCACAAGCATGGGGATCGTGTCAAAGGATTTACTCTCGCTATGCCCGCACGTTACGGTAGTTTAACTACGCCGCTGTTATCATAAGCAAGGGGACCGTGTCAAAGGATTAACACTCGCTATACCCGAACGTAACGGTAAGTTTAACCACGCCACTGTTATCACAAGTATGGGGATCGTGTCAAAGGATTAACACTCGCTATGCCCGAACGTTACGGTAGTTTAACCACGCCGCTGTTATCACAAGCATGGGGATCGTGTCAAAGGATTAACACTCGCTATACCCGAACGTTACGGTAAGTTTAACCACGCCACTGTTATCACAAGCATGGGGATCGTGTCAAAGGATTAACACTCGCTATACCCGAACGTTACGGTAGTTTAACCACGCCACTGTTATCATAAGCATGGGGATCGTGTCAAAGGATTTACTCTCGCTATACCCGCACGTTACGGTAGTTTAACCACGCCACTGTTATCACAAGCATGGGGACCGTGTCAAAGGATTTACTCTCGCTATACCCGCACGTTACGGTAGTTTAACCACGCCACTGTTATCACAAGCATGGGGATCGTGTCAAAGGATTTACTCTCGCTATGCCCGCACGTTACGGTAGTTTAACCATGCCACTGTTATCACAAGCATGGGAATCGTGTCAAAGGATTTACTCTCGCTAAAACCCGCACGTTACGGTAGTTTAACCACGCCACTGTTATCACAAGCATGGGGATCGTGTCAAAGGATTTACTCTCGCTATGCCCGCAAGTTACGGTAGTTTAACCACGCCACTGTTATCACAAGCATGGGGATCGTGTCAAAGGATTTACTCTCGCTATGCCCGCAAGTTACGGTAGTTTAACCACGCCACTGTTATCACAAGCATGGGGACCGTGTCAAAGGATTTACTCTCGCTATACCCGCACGTTACGGTAGTTTAACCACGCCACTGTTATCACAAGCATGGGGATCGTGTCAAAGGATTTACTCTCGCTATGCCCGCACGTTACGGTAGTTTAACCATGCCACTGTTATCACAAGCATGGGAATCGTGTCAAAGGATTTACTCTCGCTATACCCGCACGTTACGGTAGTTTAACCACGCCACTGTTATCACAAGCATGGGGATCGTGTCAAAGGATTTACTCTCGCTATGCCCGCAAGTTACGGTAGTTTAACCACGCCACTGTTATCACAAGCATGGGGATCGTGTCAAAGGATTTACTCTCGCTATGCCCGCAAGTTACGGTAGTTTAACCACGCCACTGTTATCACAAGCATGGGGATCGTGTCAAAGGATTTACTCTCGCTATGCCCGCAAGTTACGGTAGTTTAACCACGCCACTGTTATCACAAGCATGGGGATCGTGTCAAAGGATTTACTCTCGCTATGCCCGCAAGTTACGGTAGTTTAACCACGCCACTGTTATCACAAGCATGGGGATCGTGTCAAAGGATTTACTCTCGCTATGCCCGCAAGTTACGGTAGTTTAACCACGCCACTGTTATCACAAGCATGGGGATCGTGTCAAAGGATTTACTCTCGCTATGCCCGCAAGTTACGGTAGTTTAACCACGCCACTGTTATCACAAGCATGGGGATCGTGTCAAAGGATTTACTCTCGCTATGCCCGCAAGTTACGGTAGTTTAACCACGCCACTGTTATCACAAGCATGGGGATCGTGTCAAAGGATTTACACTCGCTATGCTTTCACGTAACGGTAGATTAACCACGCCACTGATTTGAAAAACACGGGGCTCGTGTCCAGTGGATATTATTTGTGCGCCCATATTGGTTTGCCGACCTTCAATCTCTTCTCAATCCGGAGAGTCTCCGATATGATTGTTGGTTGTTGGTTGGTTTGTTGTTTTACGCCGCACTCAGCAATATTCCAGCTATATGACGGCGGTCTGTAAATAATTGAGTCTGGATCAGACAATCCAGTGATTGACAACATGAACATCTCATGCAATTGGGATACGATGACATGCTTCAACCAAGTCAGCGAGCCTGACCACCCGATCCACCCGTTCGTCGCCTTTTACGACAAGCATGGGTTGCTGAAGACCTATTCTACCCCAACCAACCAAAAACAAACAAACAAACAAACTGTGACAATTGCGTGGCCCCGTGAACATCCGGGTTATAAAATAGGTCTTCAGCAACCCATGCTTTTGATGTGCATTCCTGGTGATATAGTGTATACTAACACTTTCATTTATAAAACTCTAACATCAAGTAAAATAGGAATACTTACAAACAGTTTTAACCAGTAACAGTTAAATTCGTCATTGTTACAGTGAAATCCCGTTAACGCACGCCATCAGTCATCCGTACACATGTATATTAATGGACAGTGCATAAATATATAGTACAAAATTACAATTCAACTGGAATCGAAGTATGATTACTAGTACTACTACTACTACTACTACTACTACTACTACTACTACTACTATTACTACTACTGCAGTTTACGGTGTTTGCTCATATCGTCCAGGGGCGGTCGGGTAGCCTAGTGATTAGAACCTTCGCTCGTTACGCCGAAGTCCCGGGTTCGATTCCCAACATGGGTACAATGTGTGAAGCCCATTTCTGGTGTCCCCCGCCTTGATATTGCTGGAATATTGCTAAAAGCAGCGTTAACACATACTCACTCACTCACTCACTAATATCTTCCACATCAAGTTGACAAGTCGTGTTGTAACTAAAATACCGTTTCAAGCCGCGTTAATCTCCACTTAATCTCCAGCAGGACGGGGCGGTGGAGTAGCCTTGTGGTGAAAGCGTTCGCTCGTCACGCCGAACCCCCGAGTTCTATTCCCCACATAGGTTCAATGTGTGAAGCCTTTTTCTGGTGCTCCCCGCCGTGATATCGCTGGAAAATTGCTTAAAGCAGCGTAAACCCAAATTCACTCACTCACTCACTCTAGCAGGAAATGGCAGGGTAGTTAATATATTCTTCCTTTTCCGCCTGGTGATGCGCGCCCCTAGCCTCCAAAACATTCATGTAGTCAGCCTTCATCCCTTCCTCGTCATCCTCACCAGCATCTGCAGCAGAACACAGTTCAATTACCGAAAGGCAAGGACCAAAACAATTAAAACATTTTACACGTGAGGTTGGAGAAGATGGAGAGATGTGACGCAGTGAACAAAACATATGACCTTGAAGTGACATTGACCTTGATACTAAATCCATTACAAAGGTCATAACGTCGTCTTATTGTTGCAGTTCGATGTCAGAAACCCCATTACTTGTTCACCAAGAGACGTTACAAGGTGGTACTTGTTGTTACCTGGTGCTCGGCGTTTTAAATTAATAAAACAAGTACTGGTCGGCTCAGCTTAAACTCTGTCTGGGGGGACCGCCTCCGTGGTCTAGTGGTAGAGCGTCCGCCCGGAGAGCGGAAGGTCAGAGGTTCGATCCCTGGCCGCGTCATACCAAAAGACATTACAAAATGGTACTTGTTGTTACCCAACCTGGTGCTCGGCATTTTAAATGGATAAAACAAGTACTGGTCGGCTCAGCTTATACTCTGTCTGGGGGGACCGCCTCCGTGGTCAAGTGGTAGAGCGTCCGCCCGGTTCGATCCCCGGCCGCGTCATACCAAAAGACGTTAAAAGTTGGTACTTGTTGTTACCCTGCCTGGGGCTCGACATAAACGGGCTAAAACAAGGACTGGTCGGCTCGGAGTCAGTATACTGTATCTGAGGGGGGTATTCATGTTAAACTGCGGATTGGTATCTTAGTAAGCTAGCACTATAAATCGGCACCAGTCCGGACTAGTACAAGCAGCCACACACACGCACGCACGCACGCACGCACGCACGCACACACACACACACACACACACACACACACACACACACGTGCATGCACGTCGTAATATAAGTGCAAGCATCTTGGACGCGACGTTAAACTCCATTTTATCTCAGCTGTCTGAGTGGGGTATTCATGTTAAACTACAGCATGGTATCACAATGTTTCGCACTGTAAAACCGGCATTAGTCCCGACAAGTACAAACAGCCACACTTCGCAATAACCTTGCACCTAATTGCACCAACGCCGTTTTCATCATATGATATATGTTATTGTTAATTCCTAGTTCAGTACCAGTAGCTGTGGTCTCCAAGGGTTTTCGCCCAATGGGCAACTGGTCGTAGTCTGTTAAAGAAAAGAAACAAACATTGAACATGCATAAATATGTGATTGCCATCTTTCCAACTTGTCATGTTTGGGGATTGTTGAGTTAAAACACATGAAAGATGTCGTACATATATTATGTTTGAACTTTCTCTTGTTAACGTAATCTGAACATTTATAGAAGGGCGTATTATAGTCACTAGTTTGCACTATCAAAGCATTGACGAGCGAAGGTCAATTTTTCTTTTTCAGTTTACATTTTACATGATGACAAGCAATCCAAGCTGTCAAGTTTCTTCTGTGGTGTTATTGTGGCTTCGATGCCCGGAAAGGTCATTTGAAATAAACGTCGAAAACCTGGGCTTTAAAAGCGCCCATTTACGCCCATCGAGTACAGTCAAGTCTCGTTAATCCGACACTCGTTAATCTGACACTCGGCTTTATCCGACACAAATGATGGGAACCGATTGATTCATTGCTATTTAGTCCCGTTAATCCGAAATTCTCGCACTCCGACTCCGACACACCTAATTTGCAACGAATTGCCGAATTCACTCATTAATCAGTCTCGTTAATCCGACACAGTGATCAGCGTACTCCGTGGTCATCTGACCGCGAGTACACAACCCCGTGTTTTGACACGCACTGACAGACTATTTTAAGTAGATGAAGCAAGTTGTTAAGACAGTAGCACTTGCATTTACACGAGGAATCGTGTGTCGTTGATCATGTGATAAATTCAGTGAGTAATGTCTCTATTGTTATGTATAAATGGGGAAATTATTATTATTTTTGCATAGTCATTTATTATAAATTAAGGAATGAATAAACAACATAACAATATTAATATTTCCTTTTTAATGATTTTATTACAAGGTACACACGGTTATCGTGAAGATGTCCGATTTTCGATCACAAATCACTTAATTTCGTTAATCCGACGTACTCGTTAATCCGACACAATCATGTGCAACCAACGATGTCGGATTAACGAGACTTGACTGAGTATTACATAACGCCCGCCAAATCTCAAACGCACACTCTCTTTCTCGTCAGTCAGCCAGAGAACGCCACGGCACGCCAGAGAATAACCAGTCTCGATTATCAGCCGAAACATAATTCATGGGCGTAGAATGCAACTAGGTGCTCGTGGCAGTGAATCAGTGTTGACATCAGATGTTCGTGAAAAGGCAATCTCATTAAAATCAGATCTCAGTTCTCGCTACCGCTAAACATGGATCTGAGGACATCCCATTACGGGTCACGTCAGACCGACCTTGCGCGAACTTTGACCGACCAATGGAATGACCAATCAGAAGGCAGGTTTCTCGTGCTTTGCGACACTAATTTCAAATTGGAGACTACTCTTCGAAACATATTTGGATACATTCTCGATTACAAATTTGAAACCTGAACAAGGAACATTCTGGAATGGCTAACAGGTGGTCCAGATTGTATGGATTCAGTCGTTAAACCCGTAACAACCGTTCGGAGTTAAAGTTTTCGAGGTTGCATGATTAGAAATCACATTCCGACAGTCACTTTCATAATCTGGTAAGCGATGCTCTGATTGGTCGGATGAAAGGTCGTTCTGACATGACCCCTAATGGGATGTCCTTGGATCTTTGTTTAGCGGTAGCGAGAACTGATGTCTGATTTTAATCAGATTGGTGAAAAGGGTAAGTAGCTTACCCCTACCGAAGACATACATCACGTCATTGAGGAACACTATGACGTCATGATATAATGGATGACGTCATGTACTTCAATAACAACTAAACCCGCTTTGGTAGACGAATGGGGTAAAAAAAAAGAACTTTTTTTCGAATTTCCTGTTCTTGCTGTCACGGTTCCTACTGTAATTCACAACGACGTCAAGGAAGTAATCTGTTGGGGAGACAGTTATGTCGAAACTTATATTTATCATCTCACTAACTACTGTCACTTGAAATGGGATTGGCTTTGATGACCAGAATAATTTTAGTTGCCACGGGGATCACGGTATATGTCAGAAGAGATACGAATACCCAAACATAACCTTAGCGCAGACAGGGTTTCAAGGTCACAATGCCTTAAGAGCAGACAGTGGTTCAAGGGTCAAAATACATCAAGAGCAGACAGTGGTTCAGGGGTCAAAAAGACTTAAGAGCAGAGATGGGTTCAGGGGTCAAAAATACTTAAGAGCAGACAGTGGTTCAGGGGTCAAAAAGACTTAAGAGCAGAGAGGGGTTCAGGGGTCAAAAATACTTAAGAGCAGACAGTGGTTCAGGGGTCAAAAAGACTTAAGAGCAGAGAGGGGTTCAGGGGTCAAAAATACTTTAAGTGCAGACAGGGGTTCAAGGGTCGTTGACTGTGTGACAAGAACATATATAATTGTCAATGCAGGAGAATAACAGAGCAAGATTTTCTGCCGAAACAGATTCCACTTGGCGTAAAGAGCAAAATAACTTCGGGAATGGTATGAATGGGCCACGGACAATCAGTGATGACACCAGGTGTTCTCTACAAGGGTAAGCATGTCCTGCTCTACCGGCAGCACCCGCCATTCACACAATCTGCATACAAATGTCAGTACTTATTGCCTGGCGCAGCACAGCAGTACTCCTGCCATGCGACGTCAGTCTGTAAACAAACCAGACAATCACGTTTTGTTTCTTTGTTTGTTGGTTAACGCCGCACTCAGCAATATTCCAGCTATATGACGGCGGTCTGTAAAAATAATCGAGTCTGGACCAGACAATCCAGTGATTGACAACATGAGCATCGATCCACGCAATTGGGATCGATGACATGCATCAACCAAGTCAGGGAGCCTGACCACCCGATCCCGTTAGTCGCCTTTTACGGCATGCATGGGTTGCTGACCCATACTACCACGGAATCTTCACGGGTCGACAATCCAGTGATCGATGATCCAGAAATCCCGTGACACGACAGCAGAGTCACCTGTACGACAAGCATAGTCACCTGTACGACAAGCAGAGTCACCTGTACGACAAGCATGGTCACCTGTACGACAAGCATGGTCACCTGTACGACAAGCATAGTCACCTGTACGACAAGCATAGTCACCTGTACGACAAGCATAGTCACCTGTACGACAAGCAGAGTCACCTGTACGACAAGCATGGTCACCTGTACGACAAGCATAGTCACCTGTACGACAAGCATAGTCACCTGTACGACAAGCATAGTCACCTGTACGACAAGCATGGTCACCTGTACGACAAGCATAGTCACCTGTACGACAAGCATAGTCACCTGTACGACAAGCAGAGTCACCTGTACGACAAGCATAGTCACCTGTACGACAAGCATGGTCACCTGTACGACAAGCATAGTCACCTGTACGACAATCAGAGTCACCTGTACGACAAGCATAGTCACCTGTACGACAAGCATGGTCACCTGTACGACAAGCATAGTCACCTGTACGACAAGCATAGTCACCTGTACGACAAGCATAGTCACCTGTACGACAAGCATAGTCACCTGTACGACAAGCAGAGTCACCTGTACGACAAGCATAGTCACCTGTACGACAAGCATGGTCACCTGTACGACAAGCATAGTCACCTGTACGACAAGCATGGGTTGTTGATACCAATTTGCAGCTTGTAAAGTATAAGGGATCGTGAATACATTTTAGATAAGTTTTGTACTGAAAATTGGGCACACGATTAACATAAAAATATTCTCAAAAATATTCATGATCCCTGACGGTATTTTATCTCAGTACATATTGAACATTTCTAGCTTTGTTCTCAACGGTAATGTTATTGGTAATTGCAATACAAATATCTCAAAGAAATCCGACAATCATTTTTAGTTACCATTTTGGTCTTCGAGAACGACAGTGTTGCTTTCAGGTCAATGATCATAATCGGGTTGAATCTGGGATTCGAACCCACAACCTGCGGATCCTGGCACGACAATGAGACTCAACCTGTCACCGTTTGTTAATCTTGAGCCATCCCTACCGCTAACGACACTACAGTTAGACAATGGTTCTGTACTACATAATAATACTATACTAATAATACAATACTAATAATACAATACTAATAATACAATACTAATAATACAATACTAATAATACAATACTAATAGTACAATACTAATAATACAATACTAATTATACAATACTAATAATACAATACTAATAATACAATACTAATAATACAATACTAATAATACAATACTAATAATACAATACTTATAGTAAGATGTGTACCTGACTCCGGGGCCTGGTTCGGTTCTGGCACAAAGAAACCGGTGAATGAATTGCCACGGTTGTCCTCATCATCTGGATCACAAGGAACGAAAAACTGCTGTTACATCTCAGTCACTGGTTGATGTAGAGTGAGTGAGTGAGTGAGTTGGGTTTAACGCCGCTTTTAACAGTATTCCAGTTATATCGCGGCGTGTCAGCTTAATGTGGGAGGAAAGCCCGAAGTGATGCAGGTCTCAGACGTTCACCACTTCGAGTCACGAGCACGGGTATGGTGCTGACAAACCTAGAAACATAATCGGGGCGACCCGGGATTCGAACCCACATTAATGGGTTTCTGTTGTGCCGGGACGCAACTCTGCACAGCGAATCGCGGCGCGTCAGACGAATGGGCCACCCATGCCCCCTTGTCTGTATGGTGGTCTGTCACTGGTTGTGTGTATATCGGTCAGTTACTGCTTATAGTAGTCAGTTGAGTTTATAGTAGTCAGTTGAGTTTATAGTAGTCAGTTCAGTTTATAGTAGTCAGTTCAGTTTATAGTAGTCAGTTCAGTTTATAGTAGTCAGTGGGTTCTTGTTGTTGGCTCTTGTTGAAGTCTTAATGAAGATAGCTACGCTGAGGGACTGAGGGACAAACAGCTGTGGGTTCTCGCTGAGTGGACTGACAGCTGTGGGTTCTCGCTGTGTGGACTTACAGCTGTGGGTTCTCTCCGTGTGGACTTACAGCTGTGGTTTCTCTCTGAGTGGACTTACAGCTGTGGGTTCTCGCTGAATGGACTTACAGCTGTGGGTTCTCTCCGTGTGGACTTACAGCTGTGGTTTCTCTCTGAGTGGACTTACAGCTGTGGGTTCTCACTGAATGGACATACAGCTGTGGGTTCTCGCTGTGAGGACGTACAGCTGTGCGTTCTCGTTGAGGGACTTACAGCTGCGGGCATTCGTTGAGGGACTTACAGCTGCGGGCATTCGTTGAGGGACTTACAGCTGCGGGCATTCGTTGAGGGACTTACAGCTTCGGGATCTCGTTAAAGGGGACTTCTAACAATAGACTATCGCAGGGCTTTCTTGGACGTTACTTAAAACTATCGTACAAGATACTAACATGTATGACAGAACACGCGTATTGACGACATGTTCCAGTCCATGTCCCGATGCAGCTGTGTGTATCTATCGACTACATTCAGCTGTGATAGGCTCACCTTCGTGTATTGAGAAGACACTTGTTTTCCTTGGCAAAGCGGGTATACCTTCGAGGGTTGAAGCTTCGAACCCGGTGTTCCCGTAGCCCGACCCGGAGACATCAGTCTCTGCTGCAGTAGAACGAGATGAGTGAGTGAGTGAGTGAGTGAGTGAGTGAGTGAGTGAGTGAGTGAGTGAGTGAGTGAGTGAGTGAGTGAGTGAGTGAGTGAGTGAGTGAGTGAGTGAGTGAGTGAGTGAGTGAGTGAGTGAGTGAGTGAGTGAGTGAGTGAGTGAGTGAGTGAGTGAGTGAGTGAGTGAGTGAGTGAGTGAGTGAGTGAGTGAGTGAGTGAGTGAGTGAGTGAGTGAGTGAGTGAGTGAGTGAGTGAGTGAGTGAGTGAGTGAGTGAGTGAGTGAGTGAGTGAGTGAGTGAGTGAGTGAGTGAGTGAGTGAGTGAGTGAGTGAGTGAGTGAGTGAGTGAGTGAGTGAGTGAGTGAGTGAGTGAGTGAGTGAGTGAGTGAGTGAGTGAGTGAGTGAGTGAGTGAGTGAGTGAGTGAGTGAGTGAGTGAGTGAGTGAGTGAGTGAGTGAGTGAGTGAGTGAGTGAGTGAGTGAGTGAGTGAGTGAGTGAGTGAGTGAGTGAGTGAGTGGGATTTATGGGCGCTTTCACAGCTTCAGGTGTTTGTATGTGTGGGAGCAAGAGTGTGTGAATGTGTGAGAGACAGAGTGTGTGTTTGTATGTGTGGGAGCAAGAGTGTGTGAATGTGTGAGAGACAGTGTGTGTGTTTGTATGTGCGGGAGCAAGAGTGTGTGAATGTGTGAGAGACAGAGTGTGTGTTTGTATGTGTGGGAGCAAGAGTGTGTGAATGTGTGAGAGACAGAGTGTGTGTTTGTATGTGTGGGAGCAAGAGTGTGTGAATGTGTGTGAGACAGAGTGTGTGTTTGTATGTGTGGGAGCAAGAGTGTGTGAATGTGTGAGAGACAGAGTGTGTGTTTGTATGTGTGGGAGCAAGAGTGTGTGAATGTGTGAGAGACAGTGTGTGTGTTTGTATGTGTGGGAGCAAGAGTGTGTGAATGTGTGAGAGACAGAGTGTGTGTGTTTGTATGTGTGGGAGCAAGAGTGTGTGAATGTGTGAGAGACAGAGTGTGTGTTTGTATGTGTGGGAGCAAGAGTGTGTGAATGTGTGAGAGACAGAGTGTGTGTTTGTATGTGTGGGAGCAAGAGTGTGTGAATGTGTGAGAGACAGAGTGTGTGTTTGTATGTGTGGGAGCAAGAGTGTGTGAATGTGTGAGAGACAGAGTGTGTGTTTGTATGTGTGGGAGCAAGAGTGTGTGAATGTGTGAGAGACAGAGTGTGTGTTTGTATGTGTGGGAGCAAGAGTGTGTGAATGTGTGAGAGACAGAG